>NW_024704751.1:13105495-13705495 GCF_018977255.1 Callorhinchus milii
CTCCGTTTCAGTCACGTAGCTGGTGAGATGACTCACAAGTCTGTCCTTAAGTGGGTCAGTATCGTCGCGTCCCTCATGTTGTTCAAATGAACCCAGATATGTCATGACTTCAGCCAGGCATTCCCTGAACCCCACGCTCCTGTAATCCACAGCCAGCAAACGAGGATCAAGATAACCTGACGGTGAAGCATAGTTACGGTTAACACAATGAAAGGACAGACTCATAAAATACACAGTCACTCCACTTTACAGTATATATTCTGTGAAGCGCTTTGAGACGTCTCGAAGACTTGATATGGCGCTGTATCAAATGCAAAGATTATTATCATTATTATTATCATTATTATTAATTATTATTATTACTACCAGCCCCTTGTGGGTAATTCTATTTGGCTATACTGTAACGTTTGCAAAGTGCTGACTCTTCCTGTTTCGTGAAAATATAGCGTTGCATCTTTCACGCACTGGAGTAAGCAGCGACGGAGTGGCATGAAGGGAAATTGGGAAAGATTGGCTCCTGATGCTTCCCAATCCGTGCAGCCTACGTCAGGAGATCCACTTAAGACCAACCAAGTTTTTAAACGCGCGGATATCTTACCATGAATCGTCACTCGCCATGAATATTGCTGACGTTCAACAACAGCAGAATTACATTTGCACAGCGCCTTTCACATCAGAAGGACATCCAGGGCGCTGCACAGTTAGGGGTTTGCACTCGAGCTATTTAATATGATATGTGAGATGGTTGAAGTCTGTATTAAACATGTGAGCGTCACCTTTATCTCCTGTTGCATGGAGTAGTTTCAGGTGTTCGACAGTCATCTGTAGGATCTCTGCTTTCTCCGGCTTGGAAGTTCCCTGTTTAGTGGATGCAGGAAACAAATGTCACACACACACACACACACACACAATGAGACAGCGAGAGAGTCATGATGGATCTGTGGATGATTAAATCATTCTAATAATAATCCTTGCATTTGATATAGCGCCTTGTTACATTGTTGAGACGTCTCAAAGCGCTTCTCAAGGATACACTGTGAAGTGAATTGACTGTGGATTTTGTTGTCGAAACACACGAACCAATTGCGTACAGCAGTGTCCCACGTTGCTGTGTAATGTACCAGATTATTCCAAACGCTGCACGCTTGAGGATAAACTATTGCAATGTCTGCTGAACGCTGAAATTCATTGAAGGTGAAATTACCTGTTTTTCAAAGGCTGTTGGGACCAAACGACAGAGTTCAGACAAACTGTTGTTAATCCTATCCCGCCGTCTTTTTTCTATAATCTAAAAGAAATGTATTTAAATATAAAAAAGAGATGATGATGATAATAATACCAAGAAGAAGAATCCTTGCATTTGATATATCACGTCATTGAGATGTCTCAAAGGGCTTTGCGGACTATACTGCAAACTGTAGTGACTGTGCATTTTGCAGGCGAAATGCGGCAGCCAATTGTGCACAGCAGTATCCCGCACACAGTCAAGGACTGAGCGACCAATTTTTTTTTGTGGGATCATTGCCCCCGGAAAGCGATCCACCAATCGACGAACACACGGGCTCCTACTTACTGCTAGGTAAACAGAGATATATTTGTGGAGTAAGGACACTTGCCTAAGGAATAATAATAATAATAATAATAATAATAATAATAATAATAAGAGATAGGTCAAAAATATACGAGGAATAAAAAGCAAGCATTTGTTCCCTCGTAGCGAAGAGAAATCCTTACCCCACGCCTTTTTTTCCGAGCCAGTTTGTGGGGAGTTGAAGTGGCTGAAATTGAACTGGACACATGACTGAAAGAAAAAGAAGTGGATGAAAACAATTTACAAATGTGTATCATTAATATACTCACATGGGACACATTTCATGACATTTCATTTTTTTTGAAGGGATTATTATCCCCGGAAATGCGATCCGCCAATCGACTAACAACCGGGTTCCTACTTACTGCTGGTAAACAGAGACGTGTGGAGTAAGGAAACTTGCCCAACGGTTTGCCCTGACCGGGAATCAAACCCAGGTCCTCTCGCTTGCGAAGCGAGTGCTCTAACCACTGAGCTACAGATAAGTGGAGTGACTGTGTGTTTTTGAGGATGACTACGGGAAGCTTTCACCAGCTGAACCTGAACCTCCCTATAGTTAGTCCAACAAATACAGTGAGTGCCCTGCCCCAAATAGGGAGGTCACAGCATTCTTGGCAAATGTTTTATTTGCCAAAGGCTTAATGGCATTATGCAGTTAAAGTTCAAACACTGTGCGGTCGAAACACCACTGCATCTGTTGTGCGCAACTTTACTGCGGCATAAAAATGGTAGCCCCAGCAAACCCCGAAAACAAACGTTGGGATTTATTTCGCCAACGAATTCACTTTCCGATTATTCGCTTGGGGAAAAAAAAGTCATTTACAATCTAGATTCCCCCAACAAAACCCAGACGGCTGAAGTTGATCACTTTGCATTTGATAAAGCACCTTTCACATCAGAAGGAAGTCTCAAACAAAGTGCTTCACAGAGTTTGCTGTAGATTGCTGGATTGTTTGTTGAGTGAAGTCCCGAGTTTGATTCCTGGGCGGGGCAAAGCTTAGACAAGTTTCCTTATTCCCGGAGGCTCTGTTTACCGAGCAGGAACCCAGTTGATAAGTCGATTGGCAGATTGTTTCTGGGGGTAATAATCCCTCTAAAATAATAAAATTCAGTCACTCAACCATGACTGTTTGTGGACACCGCATAATTGGCTGTCGTGTTCCTCCCACAAAATACAGTCAATTCACTTCACAATACAATCTGATAAGGTGCGATATCGAAATCAAGGGTTATTACAATTATTATTATTGTGTAGGTGAAGGGTTGAGAGTGATAAGAGGACAGACAGAAAGTAAAATACTCACTAGTAATTCTCCTCTTTGCCAACGTCTATCAACTCTTCCACATCACTGTCCCAGGAGTTTTCCTCACAGAATCGCTTCATGCTGAGTGAGATGTTGAACTTGTAGTGAGTTTAACCAGAGGCTGAAGTGAAATTCAAGAGATGCCACTTGTTCCCAGTTCTCCTCAGTCTCCTTCAGTCCTTCAGTGCCTGGTGTTAAGTGCTCCGGGACTCTACCCTGTGTGAAGGGCGCTATATAAATGTAAGTTGTTGTATTAACTACCCTTTTGTTGCAGGGAAATGGGTTTCTCTGGGTGTTGGTGAGGCGAAGGCGCTGTGGTGTGGATTGATGACGAGTGTTTCTCTCTGGTTGGAATGGAATTTCCTTTTGCCTTTCAAGCCTGTCTCCCCACACCGACTTTCTGCCTCGATTCCGAAAGATTCTCTTGTTAAAGTGAAGCCGATTCTGGTTGGTTTGGTTCCCTGTGGTTCCCTCTCTGTCTGTCCTCTCTCCCTATGTTCTCTCCCTACGTCTCTCTCTTTCTGTGTGTGTGTCTCTCTCTCTCTTCCCGTCCTCTATCTGCGTCTCTGTGTCTGTACTATCTCTGTTCTGTCTCTCGCTCTCTCTCTGTCACTGACTGGATTTCTTTCTCAGCTGTTCCCAGTTTCAGAGAGGAGCTTGAGGGTTTGTTTGTGAGCTGCTGTTTTTTTTCCTCGCAAGTCTCTTCCTGTTTCTCTCATGTGGTCACTTTGATCTGTTCCTTTCTGACAGAGTAGCTGTGGCTCAGCCCCAGACTCTCCCTCTGAGCCGCTTTCATTGCCTACCTCCTGTCAAATGACATTAATTCACCTTTTCCCTCTGCGTCTCTCTCTCTCCCCCCCCCCCCACCTCCCTTTAACATTCTCTTCCTCTCTATTTCTCTCAGCTCCTCTCACAACCCAGTGCCTGCCGTGCGTGTCTTGCTGCAGTTACTTTCCAACTGACGTGAGCAAACTAACCACTGGGGTTGAGCGAGGCAGGCTGCCACCACAGGCGGGTGTGTGATGTGAACAGACCATTTAAGCTCGAGCGTGAGAAACTGCTGCAGCCGGAGATCCGTGATATCCATCAAACTGCCTTTCCCCTACCTGTCAACCTCTCACTCAAATCCTCGCGCTTCCATCGCCCACAGAACACACAGTCAATCCACTTTGCGGTGTGCCCTTTGCAGAGCGCTTCGAGACGTCCCAAATACGTGATGGGGCGCTGTATCAAATGCCAGGATTACTAATGTTATATCGTTTCTAAATAATTTAAAAAGTAATAATTTGGTCACTCCATCCACGACTGTTTTGTGGGACGTCGCTGTGCGCGATCGGCTGCTGTGTTTCACCCACAGCATGCACAGTCACTACACTTTACAGTATTATCCTGTGAAGCACTTTGAGACGTCTCGAAGACATAAGATGCTCTGTCAAATGCAAGGTTTATTATTATTAACATCTTATGGGAGAAGTGGTTAGATATGTATACTACCACCCCATAAACCATCCTAGACACTAGTAAAGAAATCTGACCATTTCTCTGCCAAGAACCACAAGGGAGGGGCAACTTAAATTATTCCATATAATTTACTAAACAGATTTAATTTTGGGCTGCATAGTGAGTTTTGCAGTGGGTATGAAAAGATTAGTGGCCAAAATACATACATATTCATGGAAGGTCGGTGAAACACAGGATGTGACTTGATTTGGATGCTATTCGTGGCTTAAACGCTGCGTTTTACCCAAAAAAATATACAGTCAATTCACGATGCAGTATATTCCGTGAAGCGCTTTGAGACGTCTCGAAGATGCGATAAGGGTGCGGTATCAAATGCAAGGTTTATTATTATTCCACAAAAAGTATTGATTCTGTTTTACACCTTACGCAAACCATCACTGTTTTATAATTACATTCCGCAATTAGGTGAGCAGGATGTGTGCCTCCAGGGAGAGAGAGAGAGAGCGCATTCCATTCCAATAATCTATCTCCGGTATTTCCACGTGTAGGTGGGATGCCTGGGATTCTCAGCTTGGTTTGGATAGTCTTAAGCAACGGGTTTCTACACTTGCCACATCCCCACCCAGCTGTCCAAAAATATATATATTTTAAAAAATACAGGTACCTCAGTAAGTGTGTGCTGAGCTGTGTGCATGTTCAACGTGTCAGTATGTGTGCGTTTACTCATGAATTGATTTATTCATATTTGATCTGATGCATTTTTAATAATGTTTCATCACAAGGGTTTGTTGTAATTACAAGCATGAGTGCATCTGTAAGACGGGCAAGTGAGCATGACAGCTTATTGTATTTTTCAATGAGCGGTTCAATGTATCGTTGAGTGTGTGTTTAGTGAAGTGCATAATTTGAGCACAAGTTGGCTTGACACGGATAGCTAAACACAAGTATGAGAGCATTGTACGTTTGCGGACAGGAATACGGTGTTTCATTGGACTTGCTTTCTGTTTTGGCTCAGTTTGTGATTCTTTCCCACGCTCAACATGTTTGTTTATGTCTCCTCCATGTTTATTTGACTCTGACTGGAACAATAGCAAATATATGAGGGCCAACAGAGGCAGAAGCCCCCACATATGTTGCTAAAACAATTGTTCACAAATCTGTTCTCAGGAAGCAGAAAGAAAACACAGAAAATACACTGTACCTCACTGTAACAAGTCAGGGCTTTGTAAGCATCCAGACTCCTTAATAATTAATCTAAATCATCAACTAGAATGTAATTCATTTTTATCACGGCTACATAAAACCATACAGTGAAGAGCGCAATCATAAATGAATGAATAATCCTGTCTTGGACCTGAACATGTAATTTAGGGTTTCATGTAAAAGTGAGAGATTTAATTGCTGGGAAAATAAACTGAAATCTCACATTAATGTATATTTTGTTATGATCTGAATATTTTCTTACTGTTCTATTGCTTTTAAAACAATGCGCTTGAATGTAGTGTTAACAATATAAGATGTACAACAGGGAAGAGTGGGATATTGCATGTATGGGGCTGTGTAACGTACATCTTAATCTCCATTACGCTCTCCATGTGAGACATTCTGGCCAATTATCGGTAGAGTTCAGGATATATATTTGTTAGATCAGAGCATTAGGGGATATTGGAAATCAGATTTGAGCTACAGATCAGCCATGATCTTATAGGATGCTGGAACAGGCTCGAGGGGCTGAATGGCCTACTCCTGTTTTTACGTTTCTATACGGAGAGCAAAATACTGCAACTCTTGCTTGTGAAATTGCATAGGTCTTTTTTTTTCCCACCATTAAAATGTAACTGTCACCCATAAAAAGGCTTAATTGGCTCTCGTTAACTGGTGAAACAGCATTAGCTCATTCTGTGAATTCTGTCATTTTAGACTGCTTGAAGACCACCTTTGATTTACGGCTGGCTGTGAAGTGTTGGTGAACCCATGCCCTACACAAGGGCCTGCAAGGCACACTGAGGTACATGCTCCTTTAACCTAAACATCTTTATTTTTGATACTGAATAATAAGCATTTGATACAGCGCCTTCTCATGGCTTCAAGACGTCTCAAGGTGCTTCACAGAATATACTGTAAACTGGACAGACTGTATATTTTCTGGGCGAAACCTGGCAGCCAATTATTATTATTATTATTTTTGAAGAGATTATTATTACTATTATTATCAATAACCAGTATAAATGACTGAAGAAACGCAAAAAACATTTAATGACCTTTTCGAGCTTCATTTTGGTATCTGGTACTGAGGTGAAGAATGTCATCCCTTCACCAGCTTCGCAAATAACAATGTGACTGCACAGAGGCGCAATGATATCACCTTCCTAGAGTGACAATGAGACTGAACCTCTTGTGGATGTGAATGCCATGTCTGCACCACATCATCACATTTGATAAGGTTAAGCAGGTTCTAGCTGTTGAGATGAAACAAAACCAGGAATCTGACAAAACCTTGAGAGATTATTTCTCCACCTCGCTGATGTCAAGAGAATAGTCACTCAGATCTCTGACACCCCCAGTCTAATTTTAATTCATTTGACTGGTTCTCTGGACTCATTTCTTCATGGATCATCTCTTCATGGCTCAAAGTAATTAACCTGGTGTTAACTCTGTGCCCATCACTACTTGGATTTGGTAGAGCAAGAGCAGTCCACATCTTCTGTGTGAAAAAATATTAATAATAATCCTTGCATTTGATATAGCGCCTTAGCACATCTTCGTGCTATTTCAAAGCGCTTCACAGAATATACTGTAAACTGAATTGACTGTGTATTTTGTGTGTGGAAAAAAAATTGACTGTGTATGTATTTTGTGTATTTTGTGTACTGTAGAAACCTAATCCGATTATACATTGGATAAAGTCTACAAAGCTAACAGACAGTGGAATTATTTTTACTTAGGATTGTCGTGCAACATTTAAATTAGTTGCAAAGTGCAGAGAAGCTTCAGAACTTGAGCTGCTGCCAGGGAACGTAATGTCCTGATTACAAAAATCACTCACGCTTCTACCCCCAGGACAATCACAATCGCAATGCAGCCTAGCCTCACCAGGAACGGTTCCAGCCAAGGTCTTATTGCAGCAACGTGCCAGGAGAGAAAGGCCATTCACTCTATTTGTTGTCATTTCCCAACAGAGCAGCATTTTCTGGTAGATAAGGAGACATGGGTCCTTTTACCCCGCTGACACATTCTCAGCACCAGCTCAAACCGCACTCTGTGGGAAAGTTTGAAGGGAGGATGAATGTGCTGATTAGGATGTCAAGCTAAGCTGATTACTGTTGTAAGGGACGTTGGGGCACATTATTATTTTATTTACTAGAGATTAAATTGAGGTTAGCTTTGAGGGAGGCAGCTTGGGACGAGAATTCATTTGTGCGTTTAAAATTTTAAAAATCTATTTTGTTTTTTAAAAACAGAATATTCCCATTTTATTTTCCAAATGACATAAAAAAAAACGTTTTTTTCGGTGGGAGATTCTTTTTGGGAGGATCTGAAATAAAAACAGAAGTGTCTGGAAACACTCAGCGGGTCAGGCAGCATCTACGGAGAGAGGAAAGCGAGTTAATGTTTCTGGTCGATGACATTTCGTCTGCAATTTAACGACCTTACAATGGTCTGTGTCTATGAATCCCAGACAATAATAGTTTGGAACTGGTAACATTTTTCTTTCTCTGCAAGCTCACAAATGTCCCATGTGAAATTAATTTGGAGTTGCTAGTGAGGGTGTGTCCATAGCACAGATGTTGACAGTGGGTTATATCAAGGGAGCCAACGTTTTATTCCTAGCACCAACATGACTTGCCGAGATCCCCACAACTGACCACAAAACTCCAGTGTTGTTTTTGAAGATCACAATGACTGTTCCTTTTCCAGTAATCATTTTCAAAAATTAATGTTAGAAAAAGCCACCTGCAAGGGGCAATGACAACAACAACTTGCATTTATATAGCACCCTTCACGTGGGGTATCGTCTCGGAGCGCTTCACGTGGCGGAATCTGATGCCAAGCCAGGGGGAGAGGCAGTGGGGGGGGGAGTGACCGTAAGCACCATCGAAAAGGAAGGTCTTTAGGTGGGGGATTAGTGGATTGAGTTTTGGGGATTAGTGGATGAAGGCGCGACCACGGATTGTAGAACGGAGAGCACATAATTAATTGTTAACAGTTGTGATCCACTGCGCTAAATCTTTTTCAAATGAGAATTCCCTTTATAAAGACTTAGTGAAAACAAATCACGGCTTTAACAGACCAAGAGAAGATTAAATTTAATGGTCAAGTGTATTCATTATATGCTAATCTTCAACATTAAAAACCCCTAAAAAAAATTATTTCACTTTTAAATAGATTGTAACATCTTAGCTATTATTAATGTACTCACACCGCATGGAATATAATAATACTCCTTGCATTTGATATAGTACATATCGCATCACAGAGGCGTCTCAAAGCACTTCACAGAATGTACCATAAAGTGAAATGTGTATTTTGTGGGCGAAACGTGGCAGCCAACTGCGCACAGCAGTGTCCCACAAACAGTCGTGGATTGATTGACCAATTTTTAAAAAAATGTCATTGTCATTGGATATTTTTCATATTTTGCGGATATGACATCGGATTCTAATTAGAGCGGTTCGCCTTTGAAAGGAAGATTATTTTAAAAGAGAATCTTCAAAGCATAAGTACTCTAAACCCACATCAGACAATAGCCTGACAAGCGTTTACACTGTCTCCAGCTTCAACTGCCTCCAAACCACAAAAAAGAATTATAGTTCACGATTAACTTCATTAGACCCATCTTTACTTAATTCTTCACCAGATTTAATCTTAACATATGGTGTAAACAGACTCCATAATAACAAACTAGGTTGGGATTTGCAGACCCCCAAGTGAAATCTGATCAATCAGGAGGAGCGAGGGCAGAATCATCATACTCTATGCCAACAATTTTAATTGTTAAAAGGTCATGAGACCAAAGTATAGTGTCTGAAGCCTTGGCCACTGAGGGTTGAACAGAAGTAGTCAGAAACAAGCAAGAATAATCCCTGTGGGAATTTGGCTGCCCTTCACTTAAAAGCTTCTGACACCTGATCAGAATAAATACTGTAATTCTTGCATTTGATATAGCGTCTTATAATGTCTTCGAGCGGTCTCAAAGTGCTTCACAGAATATACTATAAAGTGAATTGACTGTATATTTTGTGAACCTAGTCTACAAAATGCCACTTCACTTTCAATATGTTTCGTGAAGTGCATTGGGACATCCTCCTGACATGAAAGCTGCTATACCAAATGCGTGGATTATTATTGTTATTAGGATTATTATTTGTTGATATTTTATTCAATGAGCTGAAAATATACATAACTGGTCATCCCTAGACAGTGCTAGGTCCAAGATTATTACTGCTGGATTTTCTTTCACTGAGAGTTCATAGTTTATATTACAGAAAAAAGCTACTCCTGACAATTGAGTATCTATTGCTGTCTAGTGCATGATCTGAAAATAAAACAGTCTGCCCCAGGAAGATAAATCTGTTCAAGGTTAAACTCAGCTGTGGCTATTTTGTTTGTTTTCATTTAGCGAATTATTGTCAGATCGCTTTGTTTACTATACGCTTTGTATTTTAGTTTGTATAAAGTCTGTTTCATATACAGTCTCTCATATGTTGTTGATGGAAATAATGTTTCCACACACAGTAAATAAAAGCAAGACAATTTTTTTTTGAAAAAAACTTTTTGAGTGCAATCTGTGTGTTGGAATTGCCATATAAAGACTGAATTTTGTTTGTAAGGTTTTTTTTGCATAAATGGATAGATTCTTTATCCACAATATTTCTGATTTTAATTTTTTTAAAAAAACTGGTCACTCAACCTACGACTGTTTGTGGGACGCTGCTGTGTGCTGCTGCATTTCGCCCACGAAGTATACAGTCAATTCACTATACACTATAGTCTGTGAAGCGAGTTGAGACGTCTCAAAGACGTGATAAGGTGGTAGATCAAATGCAAGGATTATTATTATTGTTGTAAATTTTCAGTACAACAGGACAGTCAACATTAGCTGATTTTCTTTTTCAGTTTAAGGTGGAGAGACGTTAACCCTTTTACAAATGCAGATGAGAAATTTCGAAGCCTCTGGCCCCAAAGTTTTAACTTAGACCAATCTGTCTTGGTCACATTATTGTGGTTCTGCTGGTTTATAGAGGAATTTTATTTGGAATCCTGCGCCTCATAAAAACAATTCAAGTTGTTAAATGTTTCCCACGGTGAGTACATGTTGCAAATCTGTTTTTAATTCCATCATAAATCAACAGTAGTGACTGCACTGTGAAGAGAGTCGAGAACTGCCACAGTCCTGCATAACATTACCATAATAGTCCTTTCTAAACAAACTGGTTAAGGTTATCTTGTTTCCAAGCTGATAAAGTAAATATTACTATAAAACACATTAATTTCTTTAATTTGGCCGTTGATTTTTTAACGAAATGGACATTCAGTGTTATTAAGGGAATGGATTAACAGAAAACTGATTATTTTTCAATTAGCATCTATGAGAGGTAGCAGAATTTGATTATTTTATGAAAGTGTTGTGAATATAACATCATTCTAGTTTCACATGCACTTAAAACAGTCTTTAAACTGTCCCCAAATAATTGGAAATGCCACATTCTCTCCCCCCCCCTCCAGTGATGGTCAATAGTTTTGTCTGTGACCCACGCAACACCAAATCACCTTCAGGTGTTGCAGAGATGTTAAGAGCATCAAAAATTATAGTTTGTACCTCATATAAACATTAAGGGAAACAATATAATGACTGTCCAATAAAATGGATGCATTTTATTACCCATTAAACTCTTGTGAGACGAATAAAGCCACTAGCTCTAAAATTCAAAAGGCTCATTCCCAGCCACGATAATTGCATTGGTTGTTTGGTGCCATCTAGTGATAGATTTACTGAATAATATCATAGAGTCAGAATCGTACAGCACAAAAAAACGGCCATTCGGCCCATCGAGTCTGTGCCGGCTCTTTGAACAGAGCAATTAATGTCAATCCCACTCCGCAGCCCTTTCCCCATAACCCTGCAAACCCGTCCTCCTTAAATACCCGTCCACCGCGTTTTTAAAAGTTACTACCGAATCGGCCTCCGCCGCCCTTTCAGGCAATGCGTTCCAGATTCGAACAACTCGCTGCGTGAAAACATTTCTTCTCCCCTCCCCTCGGCTTCTTTTAGAGACTATTTTGAATCTGTGACCTCGAGTCACCGACACACCCACCAGTGGACACAGTTTCTCCCTTTCTAACCTGTCAAATCCCCTCATGATGTTGAAGACCTCTATTAGGTCTCCTCGTAACCTTCTCTGCTCCATTGAGAATAATCCTAACCTCTCCAGCCTTTCCTCATCATCACGGTCCCTCATTCCTGGTACCATCCTCGTAAATCTCCTCTGCGCCCTTTCCAATGCCTTAACATATAGTGCGGTGCCCAGAACCGGGCGCAGTATTCTAACTGAGGCCTAACCAGTGTTTTATATCGGTTAATCATAACCTCCTGACTCTCGTACTCTACGCCCCTATTTATAAAGCCTGGTATCCCATATGCCCCTTTTTACAGCCTTATGTACCTGTCCTGCCACCTTCAAGGATTCATTTACCTGCATAATCCTTGCAACTCGGTCGTATGACGCGTTTGATTTTTCACGTCAGGAATTACTGTAAAAGCGGAGTGACTGCGAACTTCAAGGCGAACCCGGCAGCCCAGTGGCACGGGGCGCCGTCCCTTAGCATCACGCCGTCCGAGCCGCTCCGGGACGCCAGCCTGCCCGAGGAGCGCCGCACACACTCAAGCTGTTGCCGCGGCTGTTGTCCCCGTTTTATTTGGGGGGGGGGACGAATCGTCGGCCGGGACCGCCGGGAGAAACTGCCCCCTTTTTGAACGACGCCGCGGCTTCTCGATTGCCCACCTCCCGAACACAGGCGGGCGGGAACCCGGTTCAACGGCTCATCCCGGGGGGGGGGGGTGGGGGCTCGGCCCCACGCGGCCTTCCGAGCCCGACCCAACCGAGCCCCGGCCGACACGGGCATCGCCGGCTCCGCGCCCCACCATCGGCGGTCGGGCCTTCAGCCTCTCTTGCCCTCCCCCACCCGAACCCTTTGGAACTCCATCCCACAGTCCCTTCACCTTCCTCCCCCTCCCCATCCCCTCTCCCCATCCCCCTCCTCTCCCCATCCCCCCTCCTCTCCCCATCCCCTCGCCTCCTTCGAGCCCTGTCCCATGATTATTACGATGACTCTTATCAGCAGCTGCTGATGGCGAGCGGTACCTTCTTTGGCCGCCGGTTGGTTGCCATGCGGTTGCTGGGCAGCTTGTTTGAAACGTCACGCGGACGTCAACGGCCAGCTCCGCCAAGCGAGGGGACCGGAAACGGTTGCTCGCGCTGCGCTCTGGGAGTTGTAGTTCTCTCCCCACCCTCACGCGGGCCGGCCGGCCACGCGCCGCCCGCAGCCACGTGACTGACCGGAAAACTACAAGCCCCAGCGGGCAGCGCGGCCCACGCAAACCCGCACACGGGAGCCCCTCCTCCTCCGAGATCCCGCCTGACTCCGTCTCCAATTGGTCGCGAGCGCCCGCCCGCCCCCGCGCCCTGCGGTCTGATTGGCTGCTCGTGTGGTCAATCGGAGGGGCGGCTTCCGGTATGAAGCTCGGTTGGCGCCGGAGCGTGGGCGACGCAGGGTCCAGGCCGGGGAGGACCTGACTGACCTGAAGGCTTTCCCCCCCCCCTCTCTCCCTCACTCCCTCCCTCTCCCTCTCTCTCTCCTTCTCTTTTCTTCCTCTCTTCAACGGAAGCCATTGGAGAGGTAAATTAAAAGCGCGGACGCTGCCGTCGGTGTCGAGTATTACCTCAGAACGTGAACGGTTCTGAGGTAATAACGAGGGTCGAGGGGGGCGGTGGTGTGGGGGGAGAGGCGAGCGTTTAAAGACCCCGAATATGGGCGGGAGGGAGGGAGGGAGGGAAAGGCCGCTGAGGTGAGGCTGAAGCCTGTTGTAAATATAATAATAATAATAATAATTAAAATTAAAATACTAACAGTCTTTGCCTTTGAATATTTAGCGCCTCTCATCGGTTTCTCAGTTCGGTTGAGACGTGTTTTTTTTAAAAAAGTAATTAATTCATTTTTTTTTATTCATCAGTTGTACACACACACACATATATATGTCTCTCTTATTTAACTTCGTAATAACGCCCCGAAAATGGATCGACTCGTGCTTTTTGGGGGGATTTTTTTTTGTGTGGGTGTGTGGGTGTGATACCGGCTCCTGGTGGTTTCTTTCTCGGTGGTGGGGGGGTGGGGTGTGTGGGGAAGTGTTTAAAATCCCCCCCTTTTCTCCCCAAAATGAATGAAATCCAGGCCACTTGTTATGGTTCGAACAAAGGATCCGTGACGTCATGGCGACATTGCCCCCCCCACACACACACACACACTCACACACACCCCCTCCTCGGAAATAGTCTTTTTCTCATAATAATTGGCCCCATTCAAAGCCCCGTGTCCCTAGAAACAAAGAAACATAGAAACAGGAGGAGGCCATTCAGCCCCTCGAGCCTGTTCTGCTATAAAATCAGTACCTCAATCCCAATTACCCACCCTTGCCCCCCCCCCGTTATCCTGTAATACCCCGACCTGACAGGTACCTGCGTCTCTGTCTGTGCCTCTCTGTCTGTTTGTCCGTCTGTCTCTCAATGTAATGATAATTTGGTCACTCAATCCACCGACCCGTTTGCGGGGCACTGCTGCACGCGATCGGCTGCTGTGTTTTTGCCCACGAAATATACGGTCGATTCGCTTTACACTATGTCTGGTGAAGTGCTTCTGAGTGTTCAAAAAGAACGAGTCAATCCGTTCCGAGACAACTCAAAGACGTAATCGGGCTATATCCAATAAAAAATCAAAAGGATTATTACTATGTCTCTGTATGTGTCTTCTGTCCTATTAGTTTAATTTTTTTTGATAAACTAATTTTCCATAATGGATGGGGTATCTATTTATTTGGGAATATTTGTGTTGAGCGGGAGTAGTATTTTAACACTGTTTGTACAATATTTTCATTGGAATGTTCTAACAGTAATACCGTAACAGTTATATATTTCCAGCCCATGTGTACTGGGCATCTTAACTATAAGCTTGATACAGTGAGCTTTGTGGGCATTAATTTTTGCTCCAACAAAAATCTGCATGGCAGTAGAAGAATTTAGAGGGGTTTGTTGAGACCTGCCAAAGTCTCTCAAAGAATATACTATAAAGTGAATTGATTTTGCGCGTGAAACGTCGCAACAGATTGCGCACAGCATTGTCCACAAATAATCGTGGATTGAGTCACCCCTTTTTTTTNCTTTGAGGGGATTATTACCTCCTGGAAGCCATCCGCCATTCGACTAACATCCGGGTTAGTGTTTATTTCTAAATAAACAGAAGCGTGTAGAGTAATTTAACTTGCCCCGCCCAGGAATTGAACCCATGTCCTCTTGCTTGTGATGTGAGTGCTCTAACCAAAACGCAACAGGACTCCACCCAGATGCAGCTGAGTCCACATGCAGCTGACTCAAAAAAAATCATGATTAACAATAGGACAATTCTTCCTCTAACACAGCCCCATTTTTAGTGTAAATACATTGGTACAATTACAATACTAAATGTAGCTGAGGACAGATCCTGTGTTTGGTACGACTTCTATTTTCTTCTTTAATTCCATCCCTGACTGGTAGGCTGAACATTTCCTGTTTGCCCCGGTAGTTAAGAATGCACATGAAATACATTTGGCCAGTCTCACCCATTTTCCTATGTGAGTGGGCCGAAAGCTCAACACTGGCCACGATTCAACACAAACGCCATTAAGTCGACAATCTGGGCTCAGTAAGGCCAGGAGGTTAAAACTGATGTAGAAAATGGAAAATAATGCACTAGTGATGTGGCATTTCTGTGATTGGAGATGACCTGCATTATAAATTGCAGAGTGAAGAGAGCTTTGCATCTACCTTGTTACAGCTGGGAATTATGCTTTGATAACTACCACTGGGTGCTCAAAATCAGACAACGTCTCATTCCCAGCAACAATGTTTTTTTATCTTGATCAGCATAGCGATCCTCCAAAAGACAAACCTCTCTTTATCTATGATGCCATTTATTTTGCAGATAAAAGAAGCATCCTTTGGCAAATACCCGCTGATGAAAGATGGAGATCTCGTCCTATTACACTAAGCTTCTGGGGGAGCTGAATGAGCAGAGGAAGCAGGACTTCTTCTGTGACTGCAGCATCATTGTGGAGGGAAGAATCTTCAAAGCGCACCGCAATATCTTATTTGCCAACAGTGGTTACTTCAGAGCCTTGCTAATCCATTACATCCATGACAGTGGGCGCCCCAGCACTGCCTCCCTGGACATTGTAACATCTGATGCCTTTTCCATAATCTTGGACTTCCTGTATTCTGGAAAGTTGAACCTTTGCAGCAAGAATGTTATTGAAGTCATGTCGGCTGCCAGTTACCTGCAGATGACTGACGTGGTCAGCTTCTGCAAATTGTACATCAGATCTGCCCTTGATATCAGTGTAAAAGAGGAGAAGGATGATAATTGCAACCATGTGGAGAATGGCGGGAATGTAGCAGCCTTTGCAGAAGCTGTTAACTACTGCAGGAATCAGTCCTCAGTTCAGCAGAAAGAGTCGAGCCCTGATCGTAACAAAGGACTCCCTTGGACTGAATGTGAGGTTTATCATTCGATTGATCTGGCTCAGAAAGATCAGGATAGCCTCTCTCCTGAGAAGTCAACATTACCCAAACTTCCAGAACCCAAAGTTGAGTATGACGAGGACGAGGTGGAATCTGTGGAAAGATTCCGTCAGTTTCCCACCTCTGCTGCAGATCAGGTTGAGGAGAGGTTGCAGTCCACGCCAGCTATAGAGATCGCTTACGAGAATTATCAGATGAAACAGTTCTTGGAGGTTTTATTGAGGACCGGGAATGTTCAGCGGAAGGAGGAACTAATCCAGCATTTTTCCAGAGGAGTCGGAGGACGTTCAGAGGATGGAGGAGGGTCTTTCTCCAATATGATGGATGTACAAAGTGACTGGTATGGGGAAGATGCAGGTGAGATGCCCAGCACTAACAAATATTTAAGTGGATCGCAGCAGCAATAGAATAGGGGGGAAATATCTGTTGAGAGTATTTGAAATCCTAAAGCTGTAATTTACCATGTTCAGGTAGGTATTGCAGCTGTATTGAAATATTTAGTCGGTCCAATAAAATCTGTTTTCTCCTCTCTCCACATCTTTCCTTCCCGAGTAAAAGTGAGAGTTTGCAATGTCTAGTGCTGCTTCAGACCATTCTCCCTCGGCTACCAGTACCCTGTGCTTTGGTCTTTGCGAGAGCTGTACTAGTGGAATGACTGCTACACAGAATGGTAAGAGTGTGGAATTTTCTGCCCCAGTCAGTTGTTGTGTATATTCAAAAAACGACTGGACACAAGAACAACAATAGATTGCATTTATACAGCGTCTTTCACACCGGGAGGGTGTCCCAACGTGCTGAATATGGGTAAGACAGAATAAAGTTTAGGATATGGGGGAAAAGCCAGGATATGGAATGAGGGATAGCTTCTAGGATAGGTGCTTGCGTGGAGTATAAACACCAGCCGACTGAATTGCCTGTTTCTGAGCTGTACCATCTATAAGACTATGAATCTTTCCTGTTGAACAGTTGCAAAGAATTATTTTTAACAAATTACTGCTTTACCTGCAGGCAGTGATTGTTTTCAAGGGTTGATTTTGTTTTGTACACGCTGTTCATTATCCAATTACTGATAACTATTGTTGGGTTGATTTATGTTTTGCAGGATGGCTTATCTGTATCATTCTGTGCTTTGCTTCTGAAAGTGTTTGGTTTCTGTTTCCAGGTAATGGGATAATTGTGCCAAAAAAGATCTACAAGTGTCCGTTCTGCACCTACACAGCAAAGCAGAAAGGTATACTAAAGCGACACATGCGCTCACATACCGGAGAGCGTCCATACCCGTGTGAGACCTGTGGAAAGAGATTCACCAGACTGGAGCACCTCCGCAGCCATGCGTTAAGTGTGAGTAAAGCTGTCACATCTTCATTAGATGCGGAAGTAGCCATTGTACAGGTCCTTCCTGCCCTACCATGGAGTCTTGTACCTCAGTGGTTAGAGCACTCCCCTTGCAAGCGAGAGGACCTAAGTTTGATTCCCGGGCAGGGCAAAACTGGGCAAATTTCTTTGCTCTGCACGCATGCCTCTGTTTACTCAGCAGTAAGTAGGAACCCGAGTCAATTGGCTCATCGCTTTTCTGGGGTTAATAATTCCTTCAAGATAATATGGTTGACAAAACAACTAACTGCATAATATTCTGTGCTTTGGAAGTCCGAAACTCAAATCCACGCTAAATTTGGGAGCAACTGTTGATTTTACAGTAAATGGGAGTTCAGAAATCTTAATTCTAAGCTAAAATTCATCCTCAGAGAGCATGCACAAAGACAAACTTGTTTATCTTTACCTAAAGCTGATCCTTATCCAGGATTCATGATCACTGCTCCACCCAATTCAGGAGTTGTGCATCTCTCTGGTGCAAACAATCCGAGTTGACCAACCCGTTTGTCAACAAATTGAAGTAAACTTGTTGACTTCTTTCTTCCTCAGGTACATCGCTCCAACAGACCGATTGTTTGCAAGGGATGCAGGAGAACATTTATCAGCAACCTGCAGCACGGTGCAAGGCGCTTTGGTCTTTGCGAGGGCTGCACCTGTGTAATGACTACCAATGAAGAAGCATCTCCGGTCAATCTATGCCAGAATGAGCAGATTTTAGACAACCAGGAGAAGGAAGAGAAAGACCCAGGCTGGCCTGTATACATTGAGTCCAGTGAAGAGAATGAATCTGCAGGAGACAATGCGGATGACAAGCAGCAGATTCAGAGAAACTTGGAGGATGGGGAAGGATTTATCTAGTGCCGCCCTTAACCATTTCCTTTCCAGGAACATGGGAACCTAGGAACAGGAGCAGGCTATTCAGCCCGTCGAGCCTGTGCCCCCATTCTGTAAGATCATGGCTGATCTGTACCTCAACTCTATCTGTATCCCAATTACCTGCCCTTTGCCCCATATCCCTTTGATACCCTGACCTAACAAATATCTATCCACCTCAGTCTTGAAAATTTGAATGGATGCAACATCCACAGCCTTTTGGGGGGAAACAGAATTCCAGATTTGAGAGTTGCACATGTTCACTGAGTACCATGTTTAAAAATTGCAGCTGTGTACCATCATGTATAGTTTGAAACCTAAAGGCCAAAGAAATTGCGGACACTGCAGATCCTTCACAGATGTCTGAATAGGATATTAGTCACTTGAAAGAACCTCCGCCCTCGTTCAAGTGACCAGGTAAAACATGAGATTAAAGCACTAGAAGTGACTGCCAAGTCTGACTGGAGGAAGGCAGGAAGCTTCATTCTTTGTTAACTCTTGGAACGAAAATATCTGCTGGTAAAACCAAAGTGAGATCTTCTGTGCTAGTAGAATATCGGAGACAGTCCCTTTTTCAGACTGTGATGGCTAAATGACTTATTTTTGCTTACTTATTAAGTGCTTCGGGACGCTACCCCGTGTGAAGGGCACTATATAAATGCAAGTTGTTGTATTTTTGCTGGTGAGAAATATTTTCATTAATACACAGACTTGTGTTCCCAACGAAAATTCTGCATATACACAACAGGGCTGGAATAATTGAGTTACTAGTTCTGAGCAAGAAGTCAAAAGTTAACAGTTGTTCAGACTCTGCCAATGATATATTATCACTTATGAATTTTAAGATCAAACAGTTTAAGATTCTGTGAGTTGAATAAATATGTACTTTTTTTAGTAGCATTAAAAGATCACAACGATCTTGGTGATGGACATTTAAGTATTCCTTATTGATTAACATGGATGTTTTATAACTTGTACATAGTGGATATTGTTGTGTTGGTGGTCCTATGGGTGAGTAAAATCTGTACTACAGTGGTTCCCTCATATTTTTCCAGACGCTAGAATCACTGGATTAGCTCTGTGTGTGTGTGTGTAATGCAGCATAACTGGTTCCGTAATATAACACACCCTATCTGGGGCTTGTCAGGTGGGGAGGGACACTAAGCAATTAAGGAATGTTTGCCAGCACTTGTTTTTATGTTTAGAATGTATAACCATTCTCATTATCGATGTCTTCTGTCGGATGGTGATTTTTTTTAATGTACATGTTTTAATTTGTCCTCCTGCCTGCGGGTTTGACTAAATAGATCAGCAAAATGGATATACACTAACTATACGATATAGAGATTTTGAAGAATGCTGTTCTTCGTATAATGAAAGGTGAACTGCAAGGGCTAGAAAATAGTTTTTTTTTTGAAAAAAGAACATGTCCTCCAGGCCAGGTAACTAAAATTAGTCTTTGTGTGTCTTAAAAGTGTAGTTGTTCTGATGGATATACAGTACCAGTCATGTTTAAACTGCAGTAGTTGTTGGTTGTTTTTTGACATCCACATTTGACTTGCCTGAGGGGATGTGACTATTGCTGTTGTTGATCCCTCACCCAATCAGCCCTTAATTGTCTTTTTGTGTCACAATTTAATTATAGGATGGAAACTTCTCTCTGTTGCTCAATGTTATGTCACCGTTGTCTGGTCTATTATGTTGGCCGAGAAAGTGGCCATTTGGAAATCTATTTTTTATGACTATACCTGACTGAGTTGATATAATGTACTTGAATATGTTGTAAAAATTTGCTTCTAGATTATACTGAGAATTTTTTTCTTTTTGATTGGAAACTGAATAAAAAGGGCCATATTGTTTAATTTGAAAGTGTGTCAGTTCACCAATCTGCAGTGACACTGACCTTTTTTGACCATTTCATATATCCCTCTGATTGGGAGTTTGAACAGATGACGGTTCCTGGATGGTTAAGCGGGTTGCCATACGGTCTTTTTATCGTGGGCATCTGGGTTTGAATTAGGCATAAAACATTGAGATTAAAGTCTTCCCTATTTGCTCATTTGTAAGGATCAAATGTAAAATGCTTATAGACAGCCCAGTTTCATTTGAGAATGAGTTCACTGGACAGAACTACCCTCAATTTGTCTCATTTAGAATACAAGTGTGATTGGTGTAGGAAACCACACTGATGCAGTGAGATATTCCTCTATGGTTGAGCATAAAGTCTAAACATATTAAAATGTATGTTTTTGGTTACTCAATGATCACTCAATCCACCCAATTTACCACTGCAGTTCAAATGTACGAAAAAAAAGCCATATCATGAAATGGAAGAGCACAAATTCATCAAACTCCCAACCACTGACATCCTTCGAACCTCTGAGAAACCTTTAAACCTATGTGATCCATTGCTGCTATAAAGGTTGTCAATGCGATTTGGCAGATAACCCGTTTAAATGAATGGCTTCTTTAATTACTCTTCAGTTTCTTTATACGGGCTCTTTTGAGAATAAGATGTCTATAAACGGAATACAACATTTCTGTGGTTGTAACTGTCATTGAAAATCATCTCTGGTTGTCTATAATTCATTCACTCTGGATGACACAAAGCTATAAAGCCATGTACTGTATTGTTTGGTTGAGTGTTTTTGTCACTTTTCTTCCCCTCCTCCTGTAGTGACTTGTTGGGGTACAGTTCCACAGGCGCTGGCAGCCTTCTGGTACTGAGTCCAAGAGAAAATTGTTTCTCTGCATTTCTTGATAGGCTATTTGACTGGGATCCATTGTAACTGAGCCTGATCGGTTGTCGCCTGATTTCATCCATGCTAGCGGTTTTCTATATATACCAGGGTAATAATGCCTTCAAAAATAATAATAATAATATGGCCACTGAATCCACGACTGTTTGCGCGACACTGCCGTGTGCAATCGGCTGCCGCGTTTCGCCCACAAAACACGCAGTCAATTCACTTTACGGTGTATTCTGTGAAGCACTTTTGAGACGTCTCGAAGATGTGATCAGGTGCTGCATCATATGCAAGGATTATTATTTTCAGCAGAGATTTTCCTCTCTCCACACTCTAACCTCTCTAACACAGCAACGCTGATGCCATCCGTCCCCCCCCCCACCCGACCCTCAGCCGTCAGAGAAGCCTAAATGTTATTTAATTTTTTGAACTGTAGTGAAAAACAGATTTTGTCTCTTTCAAAAAAAAATGTAATCGCTAAAATTGCATGAACCAGAGTCGTACACAATAAAATATTCTGCGTCGTAAATTCAAAGGAATGTTTTTTTTTTAACTGAGCTCTTAGCTGTACTGATTATTAATGATAGCGCGACAGCAGCTAATAAATAAATCAATAAGTAAATAAATGTATGACTTTTTTTTAAAATAAATTCTTCCTCACCCCGACCATTTTAAAGTCTTAATTACGTGGAAGCGACCCTCTCGGGTATTTTTTTTCATCGCTGCTGTGTTTGAGATAACCAGTGTACGTACGGATGAGTTGGAGGTGTCGATAAGCTTTCATTTTTACTTCTCCTTTTCTTTTGGAAGAGTCTGTGTTTTGCGACCGCTTCTCCCTCGAAATCCGGATCTGGATTAGGGAATCATGTACTTGGCTAAAGGGGTTGAGCAGGAGCCCTCCTTTCATTCCGTCCCAAGCGCACGCCCGCGAGCGACGGCAAAAGGAACGCTGCCCCCAGACCCTCGCTTAACCCGAATGCTCCCGAGCTGGGATCGAGGCGTTAACGTCACGAGCGTTGATAAGTGCACCGTCCCTCACAATCAGCTCTTGTACCCCACAAAGCAAAACTGACACGACACCACAGCGATCCTGTGAGTGACCCCACGATGCCGCCGTGACTGCTTACGTGGATGGCGTCGACGAGAAGCGACCGGACGGCGTTCGGCGGATGGCCTTGGAGCGACTTCATCTCCGCCAACGCTCCGCTCCGCCTTTGGACGCCGCAAACCGCCCCCTCCCCCCCCGCGGCAGGTTCAAAACATTGCTCTAAAAGCCATCGGAGCAGACCTTTCGGAAAAGATGCCAACGAAAGGAATTCCGAACACCTTTTCTGCCCGCCCGGTGGAATCCGGCCGCCTCGGCTTTCCGAGCCCACGGGACGCTGGTACGGTCCCGCGCCGACCAACGTGACCTGCGTTCAAACGTACGGCACTGCGGCCACGTACAGCGTCTCCGCAGCGCCGCCGTTTACTGAAGATCGCCCGAAATTGTGGGGGGGGGGGCAGGGCTCGCACGCACGACGACGACGTCGGTGGCCGCAGCGCTTCGGGGGGGGGTAAAAGCGATGGGGGGGAAAAACTCGCCAGAAGTGTACCGTCGGCACCGAAGTTCGACGTTTGAAGCCTATTTTTTTTTAACCTCCCGATCGCCGATGGGGGGGGGGGGGTTTGGACCAGGGTTTTTTTTGGGGGGGGGGGAGTGGGGGGGGTTTTGGACCAGGGGTTTTTTTTTGGGTGGGAGGGGGGGGGTTTTGAACCAGGGGTTTTTTTTTGGGTGGGAGGTGGGGGTTTTGGACCAGGGTTTTTTTTGGGTGGGAGGTGGGGGGTTTTGGACCAGGGTTTTTTTTTTTGGGGGGGGGCGTCCGCACGGCCGCGCACTGAACAGGCATCCACCCCTCCCAGAGAACCAGGTCGTTCACATACACACACACCCAAATAATAATAATAATAACAATAATAATAATAATAATCGTTGCATTTGACATGAAGAGACCGATCGGGTCTCGACCACTGGGTTCCTCCTACCGGTCGAGTGGCTTTTACGGCGGTGGAGGGTGGGGGGTGGGTTGGGGGGGGGGTTTGGGGGGGTGTTGGCCGGGGGTGTGGGGGGGGGTGGTCCTGCGCGCGGAGGGTCTTCGAGGCGCCCGGGCGCAGGCGACGTGCGGAGGGTCCTCGGCGCGGGCGGGCGGGCGGGGGGGGGGTGGGTGGACTGGGGGTGGGTGGGGGTGGGGGGGCTCTGCGGTCAAGACCACCTTGGAGTTGGGTGGGGGCTGAGGGTGGGGGTGGGTGGGGGCTGAGGGTGGGGGTGGGGGAGGGGGGTGTTGGGGGGTCACTGACTTCATTGTGAAATGGCTCTCCACACCCCATTACCCCATTACCCCCCACACCCCCCCCACAGCACAGGCACTGAACAGGAGCCTTGCGGTGGGGGGGGAGGGGGAGGGGGGGGGAGAGGGGGGGAATTGGGGGTAAATCCTCCCCAAACGGTGTAGTGTTTCAGCCCTGAAGTCCCTCCGGTGTGAGTTCGGGCGTCAAAAACCACGTCCGGGTCGGGACCGCCGGGTGTTGGGGCGGAGGAGATCGGTGGGGGAGTAAGTGACTGCTTCTCGGGGGGGAGGGGGGGTGTTGCTCTCCCCCCACACACACACCCCTCACCTCCCCCCCCCCCCCCCCCCCCGGGGTTAGCGTGGGGTGAAGATACAACCGAGTAATAAGCGGCGGCTGTGGGGTGTGGGGGCTCTGGGGGGTGTGGGGGGGGGGGCTGTGGGGGGGGGCTCTTGGGGGTGGGGGGGCTCTGGGGGCTGTGGGGGCTGTGGGGTGGGGGGGGCTGTGGGGGGCTGTGGGGTGGGGGGGGGCTCTGGGGGCTGTGGGGGGGGCTTGGGGGTGTGGGGTGGGGGGGGGGCTGTGGGGGGGGGCTCTGGGGGCTGTGGGGTGGGGGGGCTGTGGGGGGTGTGGGGGGGGGGGGGCTGTGGGGTGGGGGGGGGGCTCTGGGGGCTGTGGGGGGGCTCATGTAACCGGAACCCGGACCTCCCTCCCTCTCTCTCCCCCCCCGGGTGGGGTGGGGGCGATCACACGGTTTCGGGTCGGTATTTGCGCGTAGGGGTCAGTGTGTGTGTGGGGGGGGGTGTGTGTGTGGGGTGGGGGTCAGTGTGTGGGGGTGTGGGGGGGGTCTGTGTGGGGGTGTGGGGGGGTCAGTGTGGGTGTGTGTGCGTGTGTGGGGGGGTCAGTGTGTGTGGGGTGGGGTGTGTGTGTGTGGGGGGGGGGTCAGTGTGTGTGGGGTGGGGGGGTGTGTGTGGGGGGGGGTCAGTGTGTGTGTGGGGGGGGGTCAGTGTGTGTGTGGGGGGGGTGTGTGTGTGTGGGGTGGGGGGGTGTGGGGGGGTCAGTGTGTGTGGGGTGTGGGGGGGTCAGTGTGGGTGTGTGTGTGGGGGGGGGGCAGTGTGTGTGGGGTGGGGGGGGGGTCAGTGTGTGTGGGGTGGTGGGGTGTGTGTGTGGGGTGGGGGGGGTCAGTGTGTGTGGGGTGGTGGGGTGTGTGTGTGGGGGGGGGTGTGGGGGGTGTGGCTGAGGGTTGGGATCCTCTGAGCCGGAGTTTGCCAGAAATGTAGAATATATTTGTCGCCCAAAGTCCCCCAAACTCTGGCCCCCAAAAAGTGGCCGAATACAGCAACAACGACAACAACAACAACAACATCCGCGAAGCGCCTGAAATATTAGGCGTCGACCTACTGCGAGTGATTAATAATAATAATAACCACAACAACAACAATAACAACAATCGTCGCATTTGACGCAGCGCCTTTTCACGTCCTCTCGACGTCTCAAAGCGCTGCACAGAACAGGCTGTCAAGTGTAGTGACCGTATACTTTGTGGGCGAAACTCGGCAGCCGACGGCGCACAGCGGCGTCCCCCGCAGACAAACAGCCGTGGATTGAGGACGGCCGATTTATTGTTGTCTTTGTGTTCGGTGGGGGGTGGGGAGGGGGTGGGGGGGGGGGAGGGAAACGCGCCCAAGGTTTCGCCCCCTGCCTCGGGGGTTTAAGAGGAGACTTGAGGAGGAGGAGGAGGAGGAGGGGGATTCGATAGGGTGAACGAGGAGGAACCGTTTCCACTGGCGGGTGGGTCGGTAAAACCAATCGATCGACCGTATACTTTGCGGTGTTTGTATTAATAATAACAGTAGTACTACTACTACTACTAATGATAATAATAATCCGAGCATTTGATACGGCGCCTTATCACGTCTTCGAGACGTCTCAAAGCGCTTCACGCCAATGTGTACCGCGGAGTGCATCGACTGTGCATATTTTCGCGGGCGAAACGCGGCCGCCAATTGCACGCAGCAGCGTCCCGAAACAACAACAACAACAAGATTACATTTGCGCGGCGCCTCTCACGTCGGGAGGAGGACGTCCCGAGGGGCCGGGGCAGTGTCACGGCATTTCGGTCCCGAGCTGGGGAGAAAGCGATGGCGATTTCCTCCCACCGCGCTCGGGGTTCTTCCTTTGACGGTCCCAACGTCGGTCACGTAGTGCGTGTTTTTNCTCGTCGCGTCCCTGACAGGCTGAGGGCGTCCTCTCGCAATGGAGATTTCGTCTCATCAAACCCGCCTGCTCGAGCACCTCGACAGGCAGCGCAAACAGGAGATGTTCTGCGACTGCCGGATCGTGGTGGAGGACCGGGTCTTCAAAGCTCACCGCAATGTCCTGTTTGCCAGCAGCGGCTACTTCCGCATGCTGCTCCTCCACAACGCCCAGGAAGCCGGAAAGCCCACCGTGGCCACCTTCGACGTCTTCTCCGCCGACGCTTTCGTGATCATCTTGGACTTCGTGTACTCGGGCCGGCTGTCGCTCACCAGCCAGAACGTGATCGACGTGATGTCGGCCGCCAGCTACTTGCAGATGACGGACGTCATCGGCGTCTGCAAAAGCTTCATCAAATCCTCCCTGGACATCAGCGAGAAAGAGGAGAGGTACTTCAGCCACTCGAGCAGCAAGAAGAGCAAGTGCGGCGAGGGGGCGTCTGTCTTTGCCGGGACCGCCCGGAGTTTGGAGTCCGGTCTCGTCCAGGCTCAGAAGAACCCGGACGTGGGGAGGATTCTCGGACACTCCTGGCGAAGCTTTAACTTGCATCATCCGATGGCGAGCTTGCAGGACGCCACGGGGGATCAGTCGCAGAACTCCTTCGCCGACAGTCGGACGTACGAGGAGGTCTCCTCCGAACTCCCTGCTTTCAAGTCCGTTGGCTCTGCCTCCTCGTCCCCGCGAGTGTCTGAACAGATAAACATGGGTTCGCAAACCGAGGAGAAAAAGCTGCTGGATTCTGAACTGAACGCGTCCCATCTGAGTTACCAGTTCCAGCCGGAGCAGGAGGCGCTGCCCGCGGCCTGGCCCCAGGGGAGGAAGGAGCGCAACTCTGAACACCAGCCCTCTCGAACCAGAGGGCAAAAGACCGATGATTGGTATCCCCCAATGCCCACAATTCTGGAAGTTGTGGGCGACTGGAGTGGAGACAGTACAGGTGAGAGTGGAGCAGACTTGTGGGTATCCAGTATCACAGCCTGACACAGTGCTGCTGGATTTTGGGCTGGAAAGCTGCTTTAAGTAGTATTAAACTTTAATTAAAGCTGCTTTAAGTAATGAGTAATACTACTAATAATAATAGTAATAATCCTCGCATTTGACATAGCGCCTTATCGCGTCTTGGGAGACGTCTTCAAGAAGTTTCGAAGCGTCTCGAAGACTCTCACTGGGGGGAGCAGTGCTATTCCGAACCTGATTTGAAAGGGTTGCTGCAATCGCTTTACTGCCATTGATTCCGGAGCTTAACTTGGATTTGTTTTTTTGTGGTTTCAGGTGACTACGGGATGTTACCGAATATGAAGTTCAAATGCCCGTTTTGTACACATACAGTGAAGCGTAAATCCGACTTGAAGCGGCACCTTCGGTCACACACGGGAGAGAGGCCTTATCCCTGCGACTCATGCGGCAAGAGATTCACCCGACTCGAGCACCTCCGCAGTCACGTCATAACCGTAAGCACCTCAGCTCCTGCCGTATCTCTTTTGTCGGTTCTCACGCAGATTAGCGCCACAGAACGTTACAGCTGCGCGGAATCAGACCACGTGGAGTCCTGCTCAGGGGTTAGAGCCTCTGTTTACCTAGCAGTAAGTAGGAACCCGGTTGTTAGTCGATCGGTGGATGGCTTTTCCCCTTTTTTTAAAAAAAAGTAAATTAACACTCAAGCCACGGCTGTTTTGTGGGACGCTGCTGTGCGCAATTGGCTGCCACGTTTCTCCCATTAAAACATACAGTCAATTCACTTCACAATATGTTCTGTGAAGGGCTTTCAGGCCTCTCTGGAAGACGTGAGCCGGTCATTGATTCTCCAGTTTAATTCACTGCTTCGCTTTCTTCGGTTCTCTACCAGTGACGGGCCGTGCTTTCACGCTTAACTCTCGTTCGAACTTTCCTCCAGATCCACAAGTCCGGGAAGCTCCTCAATTGCAAAGTCTGCAGAAAGTCATTCACGGGCATGGCTGCTAAAATCGTGCAACATCACGGAAAGTGCTACGGTTTGTGCAGTAACTGCGTGAGCCTGATGAACTCAGTTCACGACGACGAGCCCATTGACCTGGATCCTCAACCGGACCACGATGTGGAATTTCAGGAAAGCGACAGAGAATCGGGGTGGATTTCTGCCGAGCCAGAGGGGGAGAGTGAGATCCTGAGCTCGGGAGGAGAAGGCTCTGGAAGCAACGAGATTCACACGGTCCATGAAATTCTGGATGACGCGGATGAAAAAGTCCAGATCTGTCACAAAGTGGAGAGCCGTCATTGAGACTGAGGCAACTAATCCTGTGTTGTGTTTTTAAACGTTCATTTTTTTATTAAAAAAACACAGTATCCAGGGATACTGCAAAACGACAAAATGTTTCATAGTTCTGTACATTTCTTTTATCTCCCTTAAAATGCCAGTGTTTATTATTTGTAAGCAAAAGGCAAAATATTGCAGATGCTGGGAAGCTGAAATAAAAACAGATGTCGCTGGGAACACTCAGCACGGTCAGGAAGCATCTATGGAGAGAAAGTAAAGCGAGTTAAGGTTTCAGGTTCATGACCCGATACAGAGTTCTGAAAACGTTAACTCGCTTTCCTCTCTCCGTAGAAACTTTTCATTAAGTGCGTTTACCTGTTTATTCCAGGAGAAGAAAAATCAACATCTTTCTGTGAAGTACGCAGGGGGTTTCAGACCTTTACCGGTGTCAGTTTCAGGTATTGTACAGCGGAAATATCACAAACACGTTCTACAGCGGAGCAACTACAGTCAATTCTTATTTGTCAGCAGAAAAAGGCCCACCAGACGCTCAGAAATGCACAGAGATGTTTGCGCCCCTAAAATACACAATCAATTCCCTTTACAGCATATTCTGGGAAGCGGTTTGAGCCGTCTCGAAGATGTGATAAGGCGCTACATCAAATGCAAGGATTATTGGTTTCAGAGGATTGAGTCTAATCATGAAAGGTTTACTGACAATGTGCTAAAGCTGTCTGATATTTTTAGTTCTGTATCATTTATTATCAAAACTTTTTACAGTCTCACTTCAAATGGACATTGACATTCCAATGCAAGGATTATTATTATCATTATTATTTTTACGCTTTTGCTAATTTTACACACGACGCTAAAAAGGTTGCTGCGTGATTTTGTGCTCATTCCGTTGAAATGCAGTACTCGAAATCCTAAGGCAATAAATATCCTGCAGAGGCTGGAAATCTGAAATAAAAACCAGTCACCGCAGTCCACAGAAAACTCTTGCGGGGGGTGGGGGGGGGGGCGATGGGGGGGGGAGGAAAAAAAGTGCTGCGAAGGCGTTTCAGAGGCGGTCATGTGCAGTTGGTGATGTCAGGCGCAAAGGTTCAAAGGCAATTCAGGTCTTGGGACTGCAATCGGAGTTCCGCAGATCAGTTCAACTTCCAAAGCAATCTTCAGATTAGTTCCAGGTTGGGGGTGGGGGGTGGTGCTGGTGGTGGGGGGGGAGTGGGGGGGGTAGTGGGGGGTGGGGGGTGTGTGTGTGTGTTGGGAGTTGTCCACACACACTACAGCTTCACAAGTGAAGCCCATTGGGAAGTTGCTGTTGGAAAGAAATAAATCATTGGGGAAAACGTATCCACACTTGATTTTTTTTTGTGTGGGAGGGGGGAGGGAGGGGAGGGAGGAGGGGAGGGGAGGGAGGGGAGGGAGGAGGAGGGAGGAAGGGGAGGAGGGAAAGATAAAATACAGGAAATAGAGAGAGAGAGAGAGAGAGAAATTGTTGCCATTTCCCTTTGGCTGCAGTTTCAGGAAGTGGGAGAGATGGTGATGGAGGCTGTGAGGACCTGGAGGAGGTGGTCCTGGTCCTGGTCCTGGTGGTGGGTGTGGGTGTGGGTGTGGGTGACCCTGTGGCCGGGGACTGCCCCTCACCCCAGTTACACCCCGGACTGGGCGAGTCTGGACGCCCGACCCTTACCGGAGTGGTACGACGAGAGTAAGATCGGGGTCTTCCTGCACTGGGGGGTGTTCTCGGTGCCCAGTTACCGGAGCGAGTGGTTCTGGTGGGACTGGGAGGGTCTGCACAGCCCCGACATCCTCACCTTCATGGAGCGCAACTACAAGTCCGGCTTCACGTACCCCGACTTCGCTTCGCAGTTCACCGCCGAGTTCTTCGATCCGGACCAGTGGGCAGATTTGATCCAGGATTCCGGAGCCAGGTCACTAATCATCATCATCATCATCACCATCACCATCATCATCATCATCACCGTATTGATATTAGTAATATTGTTATTCATCTGAGTCCTGTATCTCAGTGGTTAGAGCACTCGCTTTGCGAGTGAGAGACCTGAGTTCAATCCCAGGCAGAGGGGGAAACCTCGGGCAAGTTTCCTTACTCCACACAGAGCCTAATAATAATCCCTCCAAAACCAAAAACAATAATAAATTGGTCATTTTCAATCCGCGACTGTTTGTGGGACATTGCTGTGCGCAATCGGCCGCCGCGTTCGCCCACAAATATACAGTCACTTCACTTTACGGTGTGTTCTGTGAAGCGCTTTGGGACGTCCTCTCCCGACGTGAAAAGCACTATATCAAATGCGAGGATTATTGTTATTATTATAATGATCCTCGCGTTGGATGCAGCGCTTCTCGCGTCTCCGAGACGTCCCCAAAAGCGCTTCGCGGAACAACACGCCGTGGAGCGAACTGACCGTACGTTTGTGGGCGAGCGCGGCGGCCGATGGCGCGCAGCGTTGTCCCGCAGACGGCCGCGGATTGAAAACGGCCAATTTATTATGGTTTGGGGTTTCGGAGGGATTATTATTAGGGCTCTGTGTGGGGTAAGGAAACTTGCCCGAGGTTTCGCCCTCTGACGGGGATTGAACCCGGGTCTCTCGCTTCCTGCCGCTGAGCGACAGGACTCCTGTGATGTATTAAGAGGCGTAAAGAAACCTCCGTTGCAAATGCAGTCGAGCAGCTAGCTCAGGGCGATGATAATATAATAATAATAATAATAATAATAATAATACTCTTTGCATTTGAGACGTCGCAGATATGTGAAAAGATTGCAATTGCATAGATTATGTTGTTGTTGTGGCGGGACGATGACCCACAATGGTAACAACAGCAACAACTTGCAGTTGCAGTGGAGCTCTCGCAGCAAGTTGTTAGCTCTGCGTCGCTGTTAACACGGGCTGTGCTGGGTGGTGTTTGCGTTGGCGCACCGGCTGTAGCTGTACGAGGCTCCAGTTTGTTTCATGTTGCGGTGAACCCGTGATCCCGATCCACAAAAACGTGGAATAACATGGGCTTCAGTGTCGCTCCTGCACCTGAGATCCCCAACCAAGTGATGGGTGGTCCAGCGGGAGGATGGAATGGCTCCATGGGCAGATGGATGGCTCAATGGTATTCAACTCCAAGCTTAGCTCATCCATTGGCTTAGCTACTCTTATCCCATCCCTCCATCTCCCCCCACCCCCATCACCACCCTGTTTTCAACAGCAAAAGTACAGTCGGTGCAATTTACAATATATCACGTGAAGCGCACAAGTTGCTTTGAAAGCAATATTTAAAGTAGTTCCTGGTTGGGGTTTGAGGGTGTGAAGAGTAAATACTTTACAGTACACTAGAATATACAGCACAGAAACAGGCCATTCGGCCCAACTGGTCTGTGCCGGTGTTTATGCTCCACATGAGCCTCCTCCTGCCCTTCCTCAACTAAACCTTCAAGCATAACCTTCTATTCCTTTCTCCCTCATACAACAACAACAACAACTTGGATTTATATAGTGCCCTCCACGCCGGACGGCGTCTCAGAGCGCTTTACAGTTACAGATCCCGGGACCGAGCCAGGGGGTACCTATCTATCATGTACCTATCTCGCTTCCGCTTAAATACATCTATGCTATTTGCCTCAACAACTCCTTGGTGGTAGCATGTTCCACATTGGTGACTATTTTATATTGATGGCGTCTGGTTTTGATCTCCCCCACAAGTGGAAATATCTTCCCTGTGTCTACCCTATCCAAACCTTTTATCAGGTCACCCCTTACCTTCCTCTTTTCAAGAGAAAAGAGTCCAAGTATGTTCAGCCTTTCCTGATAAGTATAACCTCTCAGTTCTGGGATCATCCTTGTGAATCTCCTTTGCACCCTCTCCAGGGCCTCTACATCCCTTCTATAATATGGGGACCAGAACTACACACAGCATTGTAAGTGTGGTCTAACCAAGGTTCTACAGAAGTTCACAATAACTTCTCCGCTTTTCATTTCTGTCCCTCTAGAAATGAACCCCAATGTCAGATTTGCTTTTTTTTTATGGCCTTATTAATCTGCGTTGCTATTTTTAGTGAATTGTGTATGTGTACCCCTGGATCCCTTTGCTCCTCTACCCCATTTAGGTTTTTGTTTTTCGGAATGTTTGTGACTTGAGCAGTGAAGTTGCCATTGGAAATAAAACATTGCAAAAACATCACTTGGTGCTTTAACGTAATGCAGTTGAGTGCAGTTGTTTTTTAAAAAAAACAGGATACGGAGAGAAATTGTTGCTACTTCCTTTGCCTACAGTTTCAGGAGGTGCAAGAGGCGATGGAGGCTGTGAGCTAGTGGTGTGCGTGTGTGTGTGTGTGCTTGTGGCCAGGGTTTGATGCTGATCCCAGCTATAAACCAGACTGGGAGAGTCTGGACGCGAGACCCTTACCCATGTGGTGTGATGAGAGCAAGTTGGGCACCCTCCTCCGTTGGGATGTGTACAGTCAGCGCACATTACAGTGTGTCACGTGAAGCGCTGTGAGATAGCGTTCTGGCACAAAATCAAACGCAAGGATTTATGGTGACGCGGATCAGTTGAGAAACTTGGAATTTCCCCAAATTATATAATGTTCCTTTTAACTCTGTGATCACCGTCTGTCTTTGCTGTGCTCTAGGTACGTGGTTCTGACGAGCAAACACCATGAGGGATTCACCAATTGGCCATCCCCTGTGTCCTGGAATTGGAACTCAGTTGACACAGGGCCTCATCGAGACCTGGTAGGAGACCTGGCAACTGCAGTACGAAAACGGTTGGTATGACCCATTCCTCGTCGGCAGCTACCGTGGCTGTATGTTCTCCCCCAGTAGAGGGCGGTACGTTAAATTTCATGGAAAACTGGCAAGATTTGGGATAAATAAATGGGTTACCAAAGTGGAGCCAATTCATGATTTATTGAGTACTCCGCATGAAAACTTTGGAATATACCTACTTACTCTTTCAAGAGAAGTGAGCAGGCTGATCGATCGTTTGGCTTTCAACACGTCCACTTTCATGTCTATTATTTTAATGCAATCGCTGTAATATTGTATTAACATTGACCACGAGCTCTTTGCAACGTTTGGTCACTGTTTTCAAATGTAATAAACAAGGCCTTTCTTTTTAATGTATTCTTTTGCTGAAACAGGAACATCCATTATGGAGTGTATCATTCGCTGTTGGAGTGGTTTAACCCACTGTATATGAAGGACAAAAAGAACAATTTCAAGACTCAGGAGTTTGTCATGAGGAAAACTATGCCGGAGCTGTACGAATTGGTCATGAGGTAATCCATACAATTGTCGTCTAAACTCTTAAGTTAATAATAATAATTAATTAATCATTACATTTGGTGCAGTGCCTTTCATGTCAAAGCGCTTCACAGGCCATACTGTAAAGTCTAGTGACTGTTTTTTTAAAAACTATATAGTTTTACTCAATACTCTGTGAATAAGTGGGAATGTATTTGCTTCCCACAGGTACAAACCAGAGATAATCTGGTCAGACGGAGATTGGGAAGCACCAGATTCCTATTGGAATTCCACTGAATTTCTGGCCTGGCTTTACAACTACAGCCCTGTTAAGGTGTTTAGTAATTCTATTGATGCCTGACTTGCCTGCGAGATGCATTCGGTTCTGTTGCCGTCCGTTTCTGTTCCTGCACTGGCAAAAGTATCTGATGTTCCGCTCTCTCTGTGGCTAGGATACGGTGGTGACCAATGATCGCTGGGGCGTTGGCTGCCGCTGTAAACATGGCGGATTCTTCAACTGTGATGACAAATACAGTCCATCCAAACTGCAGAACCACAAGTGGGAAATGTGCACCTCGATCGATAAGAGATCGTGGGGATATCGCAGAAACATGAAGCTGAATGAGATGATGGACCTTCCGACCATTCTCAGTGTACGTGTATACTTTCAGCACCTTGGGACCTCCTCCCGACGTAAAAGGCGCTATACAATGTAATGTGTTGTTGTTGTATACTTGCTATACAAGTGAAAATTGTATTCCATTGTAATTAACGCAATCCATGACAGTTTGTGGGACGCTGCTGTGCGCAATTGGCTGCTGCGTTTCTCCCACAAAATATACAGTCAATCCACTTTACAATATATTCTGTGAAGCGCTTTGAGATGTCTCGACGATGTGAAAAGCCGCTGCATCAGACACAAGCATTCTTATTTACTATTTAGTATCATGCGATTATTCAGTCGTAATTAATGAGAACAAAGCAAATCTAAATTAATCCATGGCCCGGATTTAACGTGAAAGCTTGTTGCGGTATGAGTATACATTGGAAAAACATAACATGTCTTTGTTCCTACGCTAAGGATTGAGGCAGTTGATTTACCACAAAATAAGTCTTTAAGATTTGCTCCTCCTGCCAATTGCCTCCAGTCTGCTTGTACTTTATCTGTACTAGCTTTCTGAACTTCCATGCATTGAATGTTGTGAGACAGTGAATATGCTGGTGGCTGGATCCAGGATTAAGTTGTGTTTGTTTCTATTCGTAGAGTTCTCCGCTCCACCATCGGTGGCCGTGCCTTAAGCCACTACGCCCCGAAACTCTGGAACTCTCTCCCTCAATCCCTCTGCCTTGCCCACTCCCTCCCTCCCTCCCCACCTTCAAATCCCGCCTAAAGACCTTCCTTATTGATCGGGCTCACGATCACCGCACCCGTCTCTCTCCCCCCACTGGCTCAGTGTCAGACTCCGCCACTGTCAAGCGCTCTGGGACGCTATCCTGCGTGAAGGGCGTTGTGTAAATGCAAGTTGTTGTTATTCCTGGTCTTGGCTTTATCAAAGTTCTATCATCTTGCAGAGCTTAATGGACACCATCAGTTACGGAGGGAATTTTCTGCTCAACATTGGTCCGACCAAAGAAGGCACCATCGCTCCTGCATTCCAACAATCACTACATGGTCTAGGACAGTGGTTGCGTGTTAATGGCGAAGCTGTGTACGCGTCGAAACCCTGGCGAGTGCAGCAGGAGAACTCAACGGATAGAGTGTGGTAAATAACAATAATAATCCTTGCACTTCATACAGAGCCTCATCAAGTCTTTGAGACGCCTCAACACGCTTCACAGAATATAGCGTAAAGTGAATTGACTGTAGATTTTGTGGGCGAAACGCAGCAGCCAATTGCACACAGCAGCGTCCCACAAGCCGTCGTGGATCTGTTTCATGTTAAACATAAATATATAGAGAGTTCTACTTCAGAACACAAGGCATACTCTATCATGCATCATAAACACTTGAACGCTTTGTAGGGATTGGGGCAGGAAGCACCGAAATTATTCTTAAACTTGTAGCTTCTTGGTCGCTGTTATACATCAGTAAGCTTGGGGTCACTATTCATCTCTGGAGAAAAATTCTTTGCTATAAATGATGAAATCGAACCGTTCACTAATCTTTTTCTTAGAATAATAAAAAGGATTAACAGGATAGCGAGTTATAGGTAAGCAAGACATACTTCATCATCTTGCAGTTCTCATATATCTAAGTGCTGTCTACTTCTGCTTCTTTAGTTGTGTTTCTCTTTGTTTCCAGGTACACCTCTAAAGGGTCAGCAGTCTACGCGACGTTTCTAAACTGGCCAGAAACAAATACTCTAACACTTCAATCACCGGAAGTCACATCAACAACCCAAGTAAGTGGATTCTATTTACTTTCTTTATCTGCTTTCTCTTTCACTTTCTCACCACTCCTCACCCCCCCCCCCCCACCCCTCTCTCCCCCCCCACACACACAAGATAATAAGGTAATAATCCTTGCATTTGATATAGCGCCTTATCATTGAGACGTCTCAAAGCTCTTCACAGGATATCCTGTAAAGTGAATTGGCTGTATATTTCAGGGGTGAAATGTGGCATCAAATTGCACACAGCAGTGTCTCCCAAACAATAGTGGATTAAGTGTTCTTATTATTATTAAAAAATGTTTTGAAGGAATTATTACCCACCTAAAAGCGATCCGACAATCGACTAACAAGCAGGTTCCTACTCGCTTCTGGGTAAACAGAGGCATGTGCGTGGAGTAAGGAAACTTGCCTAAGGTTTCGCCCCGCCCGGAAATCGAACCCAGGTACTCTCGCTATTAGGGTAGAAGGTGGCTTGATTGAGCAGTGAGAAACATATGGAATTAAAAACCTTGCGTGGGTCACATGTCTTAGTGGCTTGTGCGTGGATTGTGAAAAGAACTGGCTCAACGAGCCAATACCCTGTTCTGTTGTGTGTTGTTCTGTGGAGTCCTGTGGCTCAGTGGTTAGAGCACTCGCTTTGCAAGCGAGAGACCTGAGTTCAATTCCAGGCAGAGGGCGAAACCTTGGGCAAGTTTCCTTACTCCACACAGCGCCTAATAATAATCTCTCCAAAACCAAAAACAATAATAAATTGGTCATTTTCAATCCACGACTGTTTGTGGGACATTGCTGTGCGCAATTGGCTGCCGCGTTCGCCCACAAATATACAGTCAATTCACTTTACAGTGTGTTCTGTGAAGCGCTTTGGGACGTCCTCCTGACATGAAAAGCGCTATATCAAATGCAAGGATTATTATTATTATTATTATCGTTGTTGTTGTTGTTCAGGTGACGATGCTGGGAGTCTCACAACCTCTGAAATGGAGTCACTCTTCACCTAAAGGCATCTCGATCATGCTCTCCTCCCTTCCCTGGCCCACACTTCCTTCACGGCTGGGCTGGACGGTGAAACTGGAAGGCGTTTTCTAAGCGAGAGAAGCGATTCCTGCAGCGAAACGCTTTGTGGGATCTTCCCTTTGCCTTTGATAATGTGTTACATCGTTAGAATTGCTACAGCATCACCTGTGGTTGTTGGGTTCTGAACTCTGTGGGATTTGGCTTAATCTGGAACTCTGTATTACATTCTTATGACATTATATTACAAGGTATTACATTGATTGAGGGAGGTGATGTTACGATAAACATATTTGGTAGAGGGCCTGAGCTTTTTTTTCTCCAAAAATGATTGTAAAATTAATTGCTCAATGAAGGAGTATGATTTAAGGATTATGCAACATGTTATGTACTGTGATGTTCCTCACCCCCACCTTAAGACTTACCTCATTGACCATATCAATTGACATAAAGGGCTGATCTTATTGTTTATTCACTGGAAATACTTACAGAGATAAAAAATTTGACCATGTGTATTGCTTGCTGATAATTCTAAATAAATCTAATCTAGTTGAACCGCATTATATAACGCTTCATTATTACATGAAAGACCATGGAATAGGTAGCTGGTGTTTTTAAGTGAGCCAGCCTTGTTTAATTGTGTGCTTTTTAATAAAAATACAACAATACAAATTTTCCATTTAAAGGAGTAAGATTTCATGAGTAAAAAAAAACTTTTTAAAAAAATATAGATATTGAAATAAATAGTTTCTTTCTTGCCTGCAAAAAAGACTGTTTAGGTTGGTTGGAATTCTTTCTAGTAATAAAAAAGGACAAGGGTTGCAAAACAGAGAAAAACTTAGTTACTCTGTTCAAAAAGCCAAATGGTCTCCTTCTGTGCTGTGCAATTCCTTTGTTTCTATGATTCTGGTCACACAAGGTTTCTTGCTTTGGATTAGATCATAAGATCGCTTTGTGTCCCTGGAGCCAATTCATCCAAACAACTATAGAACATTTGGAAGTAAGAAGGATTTGTTGTAACTAGCAGTAAGTGGTGAAAAGATTTGTTTGTTTTGATGGCGTTTTTCATGTTCTAATAAGGTTCGATGCTTTGATAATAACGCTTTCACCAGAAATAAAATGACTGTAAATTCAATAAGCAGGAGAATAAGTGCAACTATCCACCGATTTCTTGCAACAGGGGATTCTGTTTTCTGTTTTGTTTCAGTTTTTACTTCTGTAAAACATAAAGGAAATTAATTTTATTCCATAATTGTGCTTTCAGTGCTGAATTTCAATTTTTAGTTTCACATAATAGAATTTTAAAAAAAACATTGGCTATAATAACTTGAACCTAATTGCGAGATTCCACATTAAATACAGTAAAACTCATATAAGTCTTTATAAATCGTATGATAACCTAAGAAGTACAAACCTCATTCAATTTCCAGTAAAAAACACTTAGATTTCTTTGTACTAATACTAATTGTATTAATCATCCTCTTATCTTGGCCTCCCTAAGCCTCTAGTACTCTCGCAATTACCAGCTGCATTGAATTGGGGGAAATGTAATCTTGACTTGTTAAAAAAAACTTTATTTCAATGTGATTCTAAACTTAGAAACAGAAACCCCACCATGTGCCTAAATAGCCCCAGAAATCAGATCCAACTAGCTAATTGTGGTAATGAAAATAATATTATTTAAATTTGAACATCTGTTGACAATAATGGTGAAACAATAGATATTTTATATACCAGCTTTCATGAAACATGCTATATAAATGTAAATTTTTTTAAAAAAAAAGAGGCTGTTGTGAAATAGGCGAGAGAGGGTAGAAGGTGAAAGGAATTTTGTGAGAGAGTTCCAGAGACCGGGGGCAGAAGTAGGAGAAGAGGGATGGGAAAGGATTGCAAAGATGGCCAAAATTGTGCAGTGATGTGAAAGCGAGGATGAGATTCTTAAAGTTGTTCCCCTCTGGTACTCGGAGCCAGTGGAAGATAGGATGAGGTTATAATAAAATAATAATAATCATCCTTGCATTTGATATAGCATTCATGTCGTCGAGACTTCCCAAAGCGCTTCACAGAATACACTGTAAAGTGTACTGACTGTATGTTTTGTGGGCCAAATGTGTACGCAGAGCGACAACAGAGTAGAGGAGAATTTGCAGCCGTGCATTGGGAGGTGGAGGGATTCACGTATTGCAGAGTACAGGTAAACTAACTCACCTGAAGCAAAAACAAATATCCTGGAAAGAGATTGCTCCAAGGCATCATTTCTTATTCTGAATGTGAAGTTCAAAGAGTCTGCACTGCTTTCACCAATTTCCAATGTGCTATGCACTGAGTATAGGCCGTCTGCATTTTTTTCGAAGAAAGTATTCGCTTGGAAAGAAATATCCTTGTGTTGTTCATCGAACCAGGAAACAACAGCTTGAGGGAAGCCTTGGGATTCGAATCGGAAAAGTGTTGCATTTGTTCCTAATTCGATTACTAAAACGGGTTCCTTGTAGTATGCTGAGGAATAGAAGAACTGACTTTAGATACAAGCAGTGATAGTGAACTTGGAAATATTCTCATGACAAATGTTATACTTATAATGCATTATACAAAGCCCTCCATGGCCTCGCCCCATCCTACCTCTGCGAATTCTTAACCCCCTACCAACCCGCCCACTCCCTCCGCTTATCCTCAAAAGGTGTTATTATTATTAAATCCTCAAAAGCAGGGACCCTTATAAAAGCCAGTGGGTATGAGAACATTTACAGATTTTACTTTACTGATAGTTGCACATTGAAGACACTTAATTCCCAGCCCCAAACCAAACGACATTGTATTGATATAATGTCCGTCGTGCAGAAGTAATGTCTCAGAGAGCTTGAAGAAGCATGTACCTGCGAATTTTACAGAGATTATTCCATTGGCGTCTGCCTGTTTAGTGCTGACGAAACACATGTACTTTCCGCTGTCCTCTGGTCTCACTCCTTCGAGTTTCAATGAAGCATTTCCCCGTTTAATCTCCTCCGGGAAGATACTGGCGCGCCCCGTGTACCGATGACTCTGTTTACTGAGCTGCTCTTTGTTGTAGTAATAACTATGAACCACCTCATTTGTGTCATCCCGTTGCCAGGTGATAACGATGCCCTCTGTAGACATTGCACTGGGAGTAAAACTGCATTGCAGGACTGCGTAATGGCCGTGGATAACAGTTACTGGTTCTCTTGGGACGTGGACTTCAAATCCAGCTGTGGACACATTACATTGATGATCTGTGTCAGTACATGGTATTAGTCAGTAAAGCACATGTCCCTTCGTTGGGTATTTCAATTTGAAACGCACATGGGAGGGGAAGGGAGGGGAATGGGGGGGCAGTGGGTGGTCACCTTCCCCAACCCCCCCTGGCTCTTCCCCCTCCCCCCAGCTCGGTCCCGGGATCCGTTACTGTAAAGCGCTCTGAGACACCGTCCAGCGTGGAGGGCGCTATATACATCCAAGTTGTTGTTGTTTGTTGTTGAAGTGATTGACAAATTTTAGTTCAGGGAAATGGTAGTTGACCAGGACACCAGGGGAAACTCCCTTCTCTTTTCGAATAGACCTTGATACCTTTAATTGAAATTAAATTACTTTAAACCATGGTTTTCCCCCTCCTCCATGGTTTCCCCCCTCAGGTTCTTAAAAGAAACCCACACCCAGGAAATTTTCAATAACAAGTGCTGTTTCACAAGAATTATTTTTGATGTAAGCACATGCCAGGTAAATATCATTGAAAAGTTTAGGGTAATTTGTTAGGAGTTTTCCATCAATAACATACAGTAAGTCATCACTTCAACAACAAAATTTGCCTTTATATAGCTCAGTTCATGAGGGCTCGCGTCCTAAGGGGTAAGAGTTAGTGAAGAGTTTTCTGAGTGAGAAGTTAAGCATAAATATAACTACATAAATAAATGCGGACGTGATATTGACAACATGATGACTTAAGTGGTAATGACAAGTTAATGCAGGGTTGAGTTATCAGTTTACTATAGTAACTCACCCACAATTACACATCCACGCTTACAACAGAATAGCCTAAACAGGGGTCTTCTGTAATACTCAAATAAAACAGGTCTAAAGGGAATGTAAAGTACCAAACTGAGATACTTACCAGCCATTAAACTGAAGCCAAATGTAACGAAAACACCCAGAAGATTTTTCATCACACTTTGTCTTTTGTCAACCTGTCAAGAAAAAGCACAACAATCCCTGGTCAAGACTGAATCATAGAATCATAAAATCGTACAGCGCAAAAAGAGGCCATTCGGCCCATCGAGTTTGTGCCGGCTCTTTGGAAAGAGCAGTGTAATGTCAATCCCACTCCCCAGCTCCTTCCCCATAACCCTGCAAACCTGTCCTCCTCAAATACCCGTCCACTGTGTTCTTACCATTCTACCATTTTTACCATTCTACCCATTTTACCATTCTGTCTATGTCTTCCTGCAGTTGGCTACTAACCTTCTCACTGTTTACCACCCTAACTAACTTGGTGTCGTCCGCAAACTTGGAAATGGTACTTGCTATACCCAAGTCCAGATAATTTATGTATATTAAGAAGAGCAGTGGTCCTAATATCGACCCCCGGAAACCCCACTGTACTTCCCTCCAATCAGAAAAGCTGCACAATGACTAATGAGAAAGACCCTGAACTCACTTCATTACCCATTTTATTACCCACTGGGACTGGCTGACTCAATCACAAAACTAGATACATGAGACAAGGGGGCTGAAAATACAGGTTTGGTAATTATATTATCAATAATACCTAGTATTAATAATAAAGGGTTGTACTGTACAATCCCAACATTCAAATCTCCAGATTCAAATTACAGTTTAGTTTCAGGGACAAACCTTCATAACGTGATTTTATTCAGGCTTGACTATTACTTGTTGGCCTCCCCAATTCCTCCTTCCACAGGCTGCAGATCATCCAAAACTCTGCAGCCCATGTCCTCTCTCGCACTAGGCTCCGCGACCCTATCACCCCCCATCCTCGCCCAACTCCACTGGCTTCCCATCACACAGAGGATACAGTTAAAGATCCTGGTCCTCACCTTCAAAGTCCTCCATGGTCTTGCATCCCCTACCTTTGCAACCTCCTAATCCCCTACCATCCTGCCTGCTCCCTCCGCTCAGCGGGCTCCAGCCTGCTTCACGTCCACTGCCTCGCTCGCCCCTTCTGCCACTCTGCCCCCACCCTCTGGAACTCCATCCTGCAGTCCCTCCATCTTGCCCTCTCCCTTACCACCTTCAAAATCCATCTCAAGACCCTCCTCTTCGACTGTGCTTTTGATCTCCCTGCTTCCCCCACTACCCTCCGCCCTCCTCGACCCTGACACCCAGCTTGGGTCCGTAACTCTGTCTTTCCAGCACCATAGGATGCCCTCCCGACGTGAAAAGCGCTTTACAAATGTAATTTTGTTGTAGTTGTTGTTGTAGTCCAAAGTTCCCTTGGGTATGTTAGGGGATATTGCTGTTTGTGGGAAAGTTACAGAAAGTACATAGCCACAGAACAGTTATTGAAATAACATATTAATAATCCTTGCATTTGATATAGCACTTGATCATGTCTTGGAGATGTCTCAAAGCGCTTCATAGAATTTACTGTAAAGTGAATTAACTATATTTTGGGGGCGAAACGTGGCAGCCAATTAGACACAGCAACATTGCACCAACAGTGGTGGATTGAGTGTCTGTGCACTGACTGACTGACTGTCAGTCGAATTCAAGATCCTCATCCTCACCTACAAGGCCATTCCCGGCCTCGCTCCCTCCTACCTCTCCGACCTACTATCCCCCTACCTACTTGTCCGTACCCACCGTTCCTCCGGCTCCGGTCTGCTCCACATCCCCCGCCCCAACCGCCCTACCATCGGTGGCCGGACCTTCAGCCTCTCAGCCCCGAGGATCTGGAACTCCATCCCCCAGTGCCTTCGCCGCCTCCTCCCTTTCCTCCTTCAAGTCCCGTCTCAAGACCTTTCTGTTTGACCGTGCCTTCAGCTCCGCTCTTGACTCTCTACCCCCTCCTCGCTCCCTCCCTCCCCTCCCCTCACCCTGACCATTTCCCCCCAATGCTCGGGTCCTGACCCAACTGTACAGCGCCTCGGGACGTCCTCCCAACGTGAAAGGCGCTCAATAAATGGAATCTTGTTGTTGTTGTTGTTGTTGTTGTCACACAGCACTTCCCCACAATACAAAGCTCAACATCGCACAATACAGAGAGGCCACAGTGAGCACAACCACAACATATTTCAGGGAACCGACTCCACAGAGAAGAAACACCACCAACCTGTGTAATGGCTTAATCTCCCGGTGCGGTCCTGTGTGTAGTGACTGGAAGGGGTTTGGCTCTCTTATACTGTTATTTATGGGCAGGACATGAGCAGGACATGCGTGATCTATTACCTCGTGTCCTTTGCTGTATTCAATGATACAAATATCACGTTTAGTTTCGTGTCCATAAATAGACTATGATTCATAGGTTATTTGCATTGTGTTGGACCAGAAACGTCCTGCCTTCCCGTACCTCCCTCACCGGTGTAATACTATGAAACTGATACCGTAAATTGTGTCAACAGTTTATAGGTTTTTTTAAAAAGAATACCCTTGGCTTTCCCGCCCCTTCCCACGGGCTTTACAACTGGATGACATATCCAGCCTCAACATTAAATGGGCAGTGGGTGAGGATGAAAACAGATTGCAATGCCTGCCTAGAACATCACAGAAAAGGCAAACGCTCTTCATTCTTCTCAATAAGGTTACAGTTCAGAAAATGCACTCTTGAGTTCATTTGTGCCTTTAGGAAATTAAAAAAATGACTAAATGTGGAGTGAAACCCAGTCTTTTCCATGTATCGGTCTGTTTTTTTGTTGACAAGTTGGCAAAATACAAAGTGCAATGAGAAATCTGTTGGCTGTTCTGGTTACATTTGGCTTCAGTTTAACAGCTGATAAACATCTTAGTTTGGTGTTTATTGTTTCCTTCACACCTGTGTTTTATGAGTATATATTTATACTCATTATGACATTGTGTAAAGGTAAGTTGTCTGAGCTTTCTGCTACTCTTACAACTATAAGCGACAATCACTTTCTTTTCTGACAAATCACACAATATTGTTTGTTCATAACAGCAATATAAAATTACTTTGGTTGGTATAGCAGTCTCTGACCGAAACTCAATGCGATTATTTTTAAATATTGTTATATAATAAACTGAATGTCAGACTCTCTCTCTCACACACACACACACACATAGACACTCACACAGAGACAGACGCATAGACACATACACACAGACAGACACACACACAGACACACACATAGCCACTCACACAACATAGACGCTCTCACACACACATACACACCCAAACGAAGACACTCACACACACAGACACATAGACACTTACACACTCACACACACAGCACATAGACACACACACACACATAGACGTTCCCACACACACACACACATTCACACGAAGACACACAGACACATACACACATAGACACTCACACACAGAGACAGACGCATAGATACACACACACACACTCTCACACACAGACACATAGCCACTCACACAACAGACGCGCTCACACACACGTACACACCCAAACGAAGACACTCACACACACAGACACAGACACACACACAGCACATAGACACACACAATCACACACACACACACACGAAGACACTCACACGAAGACAGACACACAGACACTCACACACATACACACACACATAGACACTCACACACTGACACACACACATAGACACTCACACACATACACACACACATAGACACTCACACACTGACACACACACATAGACACTCACACACTGACACACACACATAGACACTCACACACTGACACACACACATAGACACTCACACACTGACACACACACATAGACACTCACACACTGACACACACACATAGACACTCACACACATACACACACAAATAGACACTCACACACTGACACACACACATAGACACTCACACACTGACACACACACAGACACAGACACAGCGATCGGGACCACTCACCTCCTCCTGAAGTCACCAACACATGTAGAGAAGCTGCAGCCCCTGAGGGCAGAGCCTCCCACACACACTGACATGTCAGAGGGATTTCCAGCCTCACTGTGTTGGCTGCAGTGTCTGTGCACTGACTGTCACAGAGCACTTCCCCACAACACAAAGCTCAACAGCGCACAATACAGAGAGGACACAGTGAGCACAACCACAGAGGGCTTCAGGGAACCGACTCCACAGAGAAGAAACACCACCGACCTGTGTAATGGCTTAATCTCCCGGTGCGGTCCTGTGTGTAGTGACTGTGAGGGCTTTGGCTCTCTTACACTGTTCATTGCATCAATACAACTGTGTTGGAATGTAAATACTGATGTCACTGAGGTTGTGACGTGTTGTTTCCAGTGATACCAATGTGGTTTGGTTTCTGTATCACAAATGGACTGATCCATCAAACACTTCCGACCAAAGAGCGAATGAGCAGAAACGTTTCTTTTCCCCACATCCGCCCCCGATTTAACACAACCTCTGCGACTGAGACCGCAAATTGCGCGTTGGATACTTGATTTAAATGAACACGAATCTTGAGTGTGAATCTTGAGAGTCTGGAACTGGAAACACGAGTGGAAATCCTATAATTGGTAGAACAGTTCGGATAAGTGCGGTGGCCCCATGGTCCCGCTCTCCCCATCACCACCTCTGTCTGTCCAGCGCCTCGGGACGTCTTCCCGACGTGAAAGGCACTGTACAAAGGTGGTGCTGTTGCTGTTGCTGTCGACTCACTTGATCTTTCTGCGACAATAAATGTCTTTACTGAAAAATCACACAGTATTGTTTGTTCGTAACACCAACAGCAGCAAATGACACTTGTATAGCAGCCTCTCACCGCAACTCAAATACGACTGCTTTTAAATATTATTATGTAATAAACTGTCTGTCAGGCGACACACACACACACAGACACACTTACACACACACACACACACTGACACACACACACACACACACTGACACATACTCACACACACACACACTGACACATAGACACTCACACACACACACAGATACTCACACACACACACAGACAGACACATAGATACTCACACACACACACACACACACACACATAGATACTCACACACACACATAGATACTCTCACACACACACACACACATAGATACTCACACACACATAGATACTCACACACACGCAGACAGACACATAGATACTCACACACAGACACACACACGTAGATACTCACACACACACATACATACAGACACGTAGATACACACACACACACATACAGACACATAGATACTCTCACACACACACACACATAGACACTCACACACACACATAGACACTCACACACTGACACACACACATAGACACTCACACACTGACACACACACATAGACACTCACACACTGACACACACACATAGACACTCACACACACACACACACAAATAGACACTCACACACTGACACACACACAGACACAGACACAGCGATCGGGACCACTCACCTCCTCCTGAAGTCACCAACACATGTAGAGAAGCTGCAGCCCCTGAGGGCAGAGCCTCCCACACACACTGACATGTCAGAGGGATTTCCAGCCTCACTGTGTTGGCTGCAGTGTCTGTGCACTGACTGTCACAGAGCACTTCCCCACAACACAAAGCTCAACAGCGCACAATACAGAGAGGACACAGTGAGCACAACCACAGAGGGCTTCAGGGAACCGACTCCACAGAGAAGAAACACCACCGACCTGTGTAATGGCTTAATCTCCCGGTGCGGTCCTGTGTGTAGTGACTGTGAGGGCTTTGGCTCTCTTATACTGTTCAATGCATAAATACAACTGTGTTGGAATGTAAATACTGATGTCACTGAGGTTGTGACGTGTTGTTTCCAGTGATACCAATGTGGTTTGGTTTCTGTATCACAAATGGACTGATCCATCAAACACTTCCGATCAAAGAGCGAATGAGCAGAAACGTTTCGTTTCCCCACATCCGCCCCCGATTTAACACAACCTCTGCGACTGAGACCGCAAATTGCGCGTTGGATACTTGATTTAAACGAACACGAATCTTGAGTGTGAATCTTGAGAGTCTGGAACTGGAAACACGAGTGGAAATCCTATAATTGGTAGAACAGTTCGGATAAGTGCGGTGGCCCCATGGTCCCGCTCTCCCCATCACCACCTCTGTCTGTCCAGCGCCTCGGGACGTCTTCCCGACGTGAAAGGCACTGTACAAAGGTGCTGTTGTTGCTGTTGTTGTTGACTCACTTGATCTTTCTGCGACAATAAATGTCTTTACTGAAAAATCACACAGTATTGTTTGTTCGTAACACCAACAGCAGCAAATGACACTTGTATAGCAGCCTCTCACCGCAACTCAAACACGACTGCTTTTAAATATGTTTAATTATTAATTATTATTTGTGACCTCCCCTACTTCCCCATGAATACGTTGTCACTTCAATCCGCGACTGTTTATGGGTCACTGCTGTGCGCAATTGGCTGCCCCATTTCACCCACAAGGTATACAGTCACTTCATTTTACAGTATATCCTGTGAAGCGCTTTGAAACGCCTCAAAGATGTAATTAGGCCCAATATCAAATGCAAGGATTATTATTATTACTCGCTATGGTTTCAGCCACTTCACCGCGAACGCCCAAAACTCCTTGCCTGAATCCCTCCGCCCTGCTCCCTCTTTACCCATTTTCAAATCGCAGCTGAAGTCTTTCCTCTTCGCCCGTGTCCACAATAGCCGCTGTTTCTTTTCGCAGCTCAGCTTCAAACTCTGCTATTGCTCAACTCTTTGACACTACCCTGCATAAAGGGCACCGGATGTGGTTATTGTATTGGTGCATCCTAAAGCATTTTCCTGAGTTTACTTTTTCAATCCCATGGAAAGTATTATATACTGTAGCTCTATAAAGTCACCTCCAGGCAGTCTCCTCTCAAGACTGAAAAGCCCTCGCCAGTCTAATTGTCGCTCATTCCTCTAGGACACAAAATAGCTTGCAACAGAAATGGCTCATTTGTGCCGTCTTTTGAGTACTGCAGCTTTGCAACTTAAAACAAAATTAGTTGAGGCAATCTATGCTTCAGTGCCGATGAAAGGAAAACTTAAATATTTGGAAAAAAATCTGAATTTTTTTACATTTATTTTATTTAAAGTGAAGGAGGTGGATTGCTGCCGTAAACAGTTTTTAGTGTATTTTTTTAAAAAAATGCCTTGCCTTTCCCTCCCCTTCCCACAGGCTTTACAACTGGAGGACATATCCAGCCTCAACTTTAAACGGGCCAATGGGCGAGGACGAAAACAGATTACAAATGCCTGCCTGCCTTCTGAGACAATAACAAGAAGGGAGAAGCCATTTTGTACGGCTGCGTGGAAGCAAAACAGAAGACAGCAACAGCAGAGCAGCAAACAGCACCGACCCGGAGATGGAGAGAAACCCACCCGCTGACAGACGCAAAACAGAGCGAGAGAGAGAGACACGCGGCACACGCACAACACAACACGACACACAACACACGCGCGAAGAGAGACTTTGCTGATCGTTGTAGAGTTTCGCTCCACAAGAATATATACACAGTCATTCGCTTTTAAAGTGTGTAGCGTGGGGAGCGCTTTGAGACGTCTCGGAAGACGCGACGAGGCCCTGTATGAAATGCAAGGATTGTTACAGGCTTCTCATCATCATCATCATTATATTATATTATATTACATTATTATTGATTATTATTGTAAAGAGTCAGAGTTGCCTTTGTTTAAAGCCCAGACTCGCACAGTCTGATTGACATTTGCAGGTGATTGACAGCCAGGGGGCGGGGCCGGGACCACCGCCTGACGCGATTGGTCGAGGGCCGAGTGGGCGGGGCGGAGGTGGGGGGGCGGGCGGGGGGTTGCGTAACGGGAGCCTGTGATTGGCTGGGCGGCGGGCGGAGCGAGATCTGATTGGCCGGGCCGGGGGGGGGGGGAGGGCGGAGTCTGCTAACGATCGCGGGATCCCATTGGCTGCGGGCGAGGCGGGGGGGGGGGTGGGCGGAGCTAAGGCGAGGGAGGGCGGGGCCGAGGTGCAGTTGGCAACATTGTTGCCCCAGGAACTGGTTACTTTGTCGCCGCCGCCCATCTGCTCTCAGACTGTTCACCCCCTCAACCATCTCAGGACCTCCTTCCCCTCCTCCTCCTTCCTCCTTCCTCCGTCTTCATCATCACCCCCTCCCCCCCCCCCCCATCTTTTTTCTCCCCCCCCCACCCTTTAAAATATACATTACAGTCTTTATTTTTTTCTCCTTTTCCCCCCTTCCTCCTCCCACCCTTTTTTTTTATTACCCCCCCTCTCCCCCCCCCCCAACCCCTCTTTTTTTTTCGCTGGACAATCGACGGGTTGTGTTTTTTTTTACCCCCCCCCCACCCCACCCCATCATCACCCCACCACCCCCACCCTGAGAGAGAGAGAGAGAGAGTCGGTGAGCAGGACATGTTAGATGTTTGTCTCTCTCTGTGTGTGTGTGTCTTTCTCCCTCTCGGCGCCATGTTCGATGGCGTCTCTCTTTCTTTCTTTCTCTCTCTCTCTCTCTCTCTTCTTTGTTCGGTCGCCACTTCCCGAACGCTTTCGTTCTTGTTTTTCTCTTCCATTTCCTCCCTCCCTCCCCCCCCCCTCTCTTTCTCTCTGGGTTTTTTTTCTCTCTCTCTTTCTCTCTCCAAATTTTCTTTCTCTTTTTATTTCTCTCCTTCCCTGTTTCCCCCCTCCCCCCACTCTCTCTTTATCTTTTGAATCTCTCGCCCCCCCCCTCCCCCCTCTCCTTTTTTTTCTCTTCATTTCTCTGCTGTTTTTCTTTCGTTTTCTCTCTCTGTTTTCTCTCGTCTCAGTTTTTCTTCCCCAATGTCCTCTTTCTCTATTTTTTCTCTTCACTTCCCTGTCCCCCCTCCCCCCCCCTCCCCCCCCATACACTTTCTCTCTCTTCCTGTTCCTAGGGTTCAACCTCTCAGCCCCCCCCCCCACAGTTTTTGCCTGTTGCTTTGTGTGTGTGTGGGGGGGGGTTGGGGGGGGGACAAGCTATTTGCATTGCACAAACCCTGTTTTTCTAAAAAAAAATCCACCACCAATGTTTGTTAAAGGCACTTTGAGACGTCTCGAAGACGCAATAAGGCTCTATGTCAAATGCAAGGATTATTATTATTATTTATTATTATTAAATGCCCCCCCCACCCCCCCACCCTCGGTCCACGGTTCTCAAAATAAAACATTTGCATCTTTTAATTCCTCCCTCCCCGAGCCGTCAACGAGCACAATTTCGTGGGGAAATTTGACTTAAGGGCATTTTTTAAAATCTTTTCTTTATTGTGATCTCTCCTCTCTCTCCTCCCCCCCCCCCAAGGCACTGGAAGTGACTGTGGCTTGTGTGACCCATGTTGTGCTCGGCCACGCGCTTACTTGCCACACTTCAGCTCATGCAAATTCCGAGTCGGGAAAAGTCATCAGAGACGACTGGAACTGGAGGATCTCCAAAAGTCTGGAATCGAAGTTCACTGGAAGCTTTGGATAAGGAGAAGGCTGACGATTTTAGGGATCTTTCAACGAAAAGGTACAGTAATGCGAATTTAAAATAAGGAACTCCACGTCAAATAATTGCACAAATTTAAATGGCACTAAACAGTTCTTATAATAATAATAATCCATGATTTGATATTATAGCATCTTATCAATATAATGAATACATTAATATATTAAAGTAAATTTACTGATTTTAAAAACTTTTAGTATATCTTTTGTAAATAGAATTTTTTTTTGCATTGTTCAGGAATGCCTTTAATTCTTTTTGCCTAGTTGATAATAAATAATAACAATCATCCTTGCATTTGAATGTAGTGCCTGATCACGTTGTTGAGACATCTCAAAGAACTTCACAGAATATACTGTAAAGTGGATTGACTGTAATATTTTGTGGACGAAATGCAGTTTGTAAATGAGTCCAGTCTGGTCTGTGCTGAGTCGGTTTATCTCATCCGGGACATGGTATATACGGTGGCCCCAACACCAATATGGTTTCTGCTATTGATTGTTCTCTACTGATCACCATTTGAAAAGCCAATGTGTGCTGGATAAGAAAGAAGCGTACACATAGTTACAGAGCTTTCGGATATTTTGTCTGAAAGTGCTCCAAGACTTGCGTATAAATGCAAAGTTGTTCTTGTTTGTTCAGAATATATGCAAATTAAATAAGGGGAGGGAGGCTTGATGTCACAGCTGCACACATTTTTAAAAGTCTCTAAATAGTTGTACTCACAAAATATGCAGTCAGATAGTTTTGCCCACAAAATATATAGTCCATTCACCTTACAATATATTCCTGTGAAGCGCTTTAAGACGTCTCAACGACGTGATCAGGCGCTATATCAAATGCAAGAATTATTATTATTGTAAATTTACTTCAGTGAACTAAGCTTAAGTACAGTGGAACTGTATGAGTGAATGGCTTCAGAATAAAGGGAAAATATTGTGGATCGATTGAATTGAGTAAAACAGTGTAGGTAAGTCTGGTGCGTTGGGATTTACTTTTTTTGTTCGTTTAATTTGCACAGGTGATAGTTTCTTTTTAGGCAAAGAAAATGGGAGGTGTTGAGAGATTAAACATTCCGATATCCCAGCCAAGCCATGGCACTGAGAAGAGAAACCAGCACTTAAGCGGCAGTAGCCGACAGAGAGGCAAAGACGAGAACCTTTACCACGTAAAAGCAACGCACAAGAAAGGCGAGAAGGGTCATGGCAGATACCCACTGATCTCCGAGACACGGCGGGCCGTGCAGAAGGAAGGGAAGAATATTATGCGCTTTGCTACTTACAATCAGAATTGGGAAGTGGCTCTGAGCAGCTCGAATACACTGTTTGCATCGCAGTCTGATCAAAATTATGCCGGAGCCAAGTTTAGTGAGCCGCCATCACCAAGTGTACTCCCCAAACCTCCAAGCCATTGGGTGCATGTTCCCTTGGAGCCTTCTGATCACAGGGAAATGGCCTTTCAGTTGAAGACCTTGCTTAAAGTGCAGGCGTAACCTATCTGCGGGTTAAATATGTAAGGACCATATATACCAGTGCTGGAAGCTAGCCATTTCCAAATCTATTTTTTAATACAGGAGCCATTGAAACCCTTTTGAGCACTGCCGATCACATAATGTTTCCATTCCAAGTTGAATGTCCCATTTGCTGGTTTTAGATTCAGTTTTGTGAAAACTGAGAACGAGTCCATTTTTATATCTGACAACGTCTACCCTAGTTCTCCCTCATTAAGATTGTAGCCCAGCATCGCTTGGGAGCTTCCATGCTTTGAATGCTGTGCAGTATGCAACAGAGGTTGGCTGGTTGTCGGCTTCCACTGCTATCCAAAAAAACACTTGAGACGACCCAAATTGTTTTGGGTGACTTTTTAAATTGAGCAAAAATGTTTTATCTGCAATTCCACCTTTTAACGAAAGCCGGTTCTCAACCGTTTAAATTTGACGTCAGAATGAACTTGAATTGAATTGGTCCTTCATGTTTAGCTAGCGAGATACGAGTTTACAACAAACATCCATCGTATAATAACACCCAGTGTATAAGGTGTTGACTGCACCTTGTCTACCAATGTGAATTGTGTTTCGTGGCCTTTTTGTGTTTCTAAATATTGTTGAGAAATGCAGTTTTTTTAAAAAAAAAGTTGCTCACCCACTGTGGCAAGTTAAAATATGCATGTCCAGTTTTATTGACTGAATGCGTACAATTTAGCAGCTTTTACTGAGCATTTTATGTTGCCAGTTGGTACAAAGAACCTTCAAAACATACCATTTTAGTACAAGGCTTCATTTTGTTTACATTTTGTTTTCTGTGTTTCTCCTGTAATGGACGCTTTTCCAAACCAAAACTGCTTTAAAACTGGATGTGCAGATTTTAGTTGATTTATGGTTTTGTCACTTGCCAAAAACTCTTGCGCGGAGGGAAATGGAATGGGTCGGGTTTTTTTGAGCTTTCATCTGTTGTGTAAAGGTTAAAGCTGGTTCAAACTAATGTGCAGGTTAGAAACTTATGGCCAGTTTCTATTTCAAAGACACACACTTACTGTGTAGAAAGAGCCATGTAAATAAGTGTAAAACTTGTAGCATATGTATATTTTAAAGCAGGACTTGCCTGCTGGATAAAGTATTTTAGTACAATAGCTAAATGTATAAACTGTGCCGGGTATTTTTTTGGCATGACGACAAAAAACCTAAGAATATTTTTGTTTTTTTTTAAAAAAAGGCAAAGCTTAACTGAAATGGATGATTTATTAAAAGAAAAATATTTCATGATGCTACATGCACTGTTTGTGCCCAGTGAGCTCGCATTGTGTTTTCAGATTAATAACTGGTTTAAATTGTCTTTGATGCAGGGATGAAAACAGACTGCAAGTTAAGAGAGTGGTGTTTTTTTTAAATATTTTTTTCAAACAAAAAAAGACAAAAAAAATTGAATATTGAGGCTGCTGCTTATCCTGTAATCCCCTTTTTTATTTTCAATGGATGGAAACAAGGTTTGATTGACACATAAAATTGATTGAATATAAATTTTCCAAATTGCTTATTTTGTGATGCTGGCCTTCGGAGGACTCAAACTTGTCCAGAGCTCTTCCCCCCCCCCCCCAAAAGATGATCAAATTAGGCTTTAGACTAGTAACAACTCTGCTGATGTCCTATTACATTTGTGTAATCTGTTTTTGATAGGCATCTGTGTATAGTGTGAGGTTCAATATCATTGTAGTGGGCTGGTCAGTTGCTGATTACTTGTCTTGCCTTCCTTCTGTTTCTCTCTTACCAATTTCCCCCAATACCAAGCTAAAGACTTATCTACGGTGTAAATAACTACACCCCAGGAGGCCATTATTTGGCTCCATTTTTCCAAACGTCAAACTTTGCGTCTGCCCAGGGCTAAGTGTTTCCAAGCCACCTTCCCAATTCTAACCTTGTGAAAGAACAGGATTACATTCAAACAAATTGTAGTTAATGCACTCTCCCCAAGTATGAATGAATACCTTCACTGAATTCAGCAGCCTCCCTTACCCAATAATGTGGTCTCACTGATCTTTCCCTAGTAATAATTGGGAGACCAGTTTAATGATTGGCATCTATACCAAAATAAATTTACAGTAATACATACCTCCCTTAGAAGTCCTATCGAATCAGGTAATTCTGTGGGTCTAGTAATAGGATCCATGTCATTGGCTATATTTTTTTAAATTGAAACGAGTACCTTCACTATGTTATAACACAATGTTGTGTTTTGAATACCCAGATGATGTGAATTGACTTAACTAAAAAAAATTGTGCTTCACAAAGCAGTGTTACAAATTGGATTGAACAACAATGAATAAAATTGATTTTTCCCCCTTCCTCAGATTGTTTGTTTACCTTTACATTTCTAGGGTCCAGGTATGAAAGCGGTGATCTTTGGCTTATTTGCTTTAAAGATGGGAACAATATGGTGCTTACACAGCCAGGACTGCCTTGGATTTTCTTTGCAGCACTGAGACCATGTCTACCCTACACATCGTTTTATTGCTGAGTGACCTTTCCATCTTAGAGCCAAATTCATACACAAAGATGCCCTGGTTATCTACCTCTGCAATGACAGTATTACTGGGATCCTGGCCAATAATCTCCCAACTAAAATTGGACATTCACATGAGTAATGTACCATCGTATTACAATACAGTCTTTACTCTTCTCAATTTCAATGAGGTTTAGTTTACAGCTTCAAAAAACATTCATAAATCTCCATTCTCAAGAAGCAATATTCCTTACATTTCACATGGTGCCTTATCACAGCTTAAAAGATGGCTCAATAATTTTTTAACAGGCATTAAAACATATGGCTGTGTAGTAAAATACTAATTTTAAAGTTATGGAAGAATATTTGATAACTTAATTGTGCATTAAAATTCCAGATGATAAAACAACTTGATGCTATTTCTCTGGGGATCAGCTATCTGACAAGTGCAGGTTTTGAACCCTTGCTAAGGGGATAGGATGTAACAGGAATTTAGCAAAAATGTGAGAGCATTGCCACCACCCCCTACCCATTAAGCAGTGATCCTAATTGAGAATTTTAAGGCTTAAGAAAACAGATCTTGAGTATGCATCATCATATAGCACAGATTTATTTACAAGTCTGAAGTTACAGTCAGCTGTCAATCAACAAAAAGGGAGAGCACAACATCTATCCACATCTGACCCAAAACACTTAAGTTTTCACAATTTCAAAAGACATACAATTGGAAGTCTCATAATTAGCACGTTTAAACCAGTGCAAAGGCTGTGAAAATAATGCTCATTCTGCACTGCATATCTTTTCAGTGAATTCTCGAGGGTATGAAAAGTGTAGCTGGGTACTGATTGACCTTTCTTGAGCTCTTGTAGATGGCTTGAATTGAAAGTAGATTTTTTTTAAAATCTCGAGTAGAGTCAATGAAAGCAAAGTGGGCAAAAGAACCAAGAAAGCATGAACCTAGCTGGTTTAGACGCATCATACTAGAGGTAAAACTCAAAATATGTAGGTCTGTAGAACAATAAGAGAAGCACGCAAACAAGTCACCTTAAAAAAATAAAGTGATCCAATCACAATGTGATCTGGAAATTATTAGTCATTTCCAAGGAAGTAATATACTTAAGTCAGTTTCACTCCTTTGTAGCAGATTTATCCTACTTCAATATTAGGTGAATAGGTACATTTGATTTCAATAGGCCCAATTACTATTTAGAATATACTACTGTTAATTGTTTTGGAATGCAGTACAAAACAACAAAGACCAGAATGGTCAATACTTGATTTCAAATATCACAGTTTTTCTACATTCATGCAAAAAACCTAAGGAACTCAGTATTGTAAAGCTTAAACTGAAAACATTTTTTTACTGTATATGAAATTTTACAAACAGCTTTTATTAAAAAGACTTGGTATAAAAATCCCTTTTTTTTTTACAAGCTTCTACACGAAAGAAAGTAAGTTTGATCACAACACTTTTCCAACTCCCTTGACAAAATGTCCAATCCCCCCCTCCCCCCCCCCCCCCCCGATACAAGTTCCTGCATTGGTCTTACAATAAAACTGAAGACATTGCTTATCTAACAGATTAGCAAATGGTATCTTTACAGCTAAGAATGAAAAGAAGCATTCATGCAAAGTACACAAATCAATATTACAGGAGGCATGCCAGACCACTGCATCGCATAAATGGATGTAGTAACAGAATATAAGGTTGAGGGCAGCAAATTGCCAGTCACAGTCAATACTTTTGATTGTGCTTAAGGTGACTATTTCAATAAAGCGTGCGGAATTTCTACAAATTCATTCCCCGCATTGTATGGTTTCTCAATACGTTTAAATAGGATGAAAGAAATTTCAGACAGCCATTTCAAAGATGGCATTTGGGAAAAGAATACTGTTAACCAGGTTATTGAATATAGTAGCACTGCACCGATGATCTGTTCTTTGTTAAATGTTACCTTTTTAAATTCTGAATTCATACAGTTTCCATTTATTGCTCCAATAGCTTTATTAATCCACCAGAATGTTAATATAAACTGCATTTAAACTCTGGGAAAAGAATATGGATATAAGGGACACACAACTAGTAATGGGGCACTGCTTTATAAAAATTACCAACAGGAAGGAACACTGTCTTCAATCAAAATGGGTTTTAAATTTGCCCTGAAACTTAAAAGCAAACCGGTTAACCCAATGAATAAATGAGTGAACATGTTAATGTTTTGAGGCCTATCATTTTATTAACTGTTCAGTCATAGTCACAACAGTTACTGCATTGTTTAGAATAAAATCATGGCTAAAATCTTTGAAACACCATCAAAACATATCAGTCCTGCATGTCAAGGTTGTTCTATAAAGAGTAATTTAGAATAAAACCAGTACCCACTTAACATTCTCTACAAGAACTAAACAAAAAGAAAAAGCATGTATGGAAGCCGCGAGTTGGTGCCCACTTCTTGCTTTCAGTCCTCCTGATGAGTGTCAGACTTGTAGCCACTCAGTGATCGGGATTTGGATCTGGACCGGGATCTTGAATGGGTGAGCGACCTGGATTGTGACCTTGCCTTGGAATCCTTTCTAGTTGCCGACTTTGATCGGGACACAGACTTGGATTTGGACCTGGATCCTGACCTAGAACGTGACCGGGATCTGGACCTAGATCTTGACTTGGATCTGGTGTAGGAACGAGTGTGGCGTTTATGCCTAGAAATAATTAAAAAGAAAAATGAGACCATTAAATGCAATGTATACCAACAAGCTTTAAACCAACTTACACTCGTGAAGCACCTTCCAGAATGAACATCTTGAAGCACTTTGGATGGAATGGTGAGCAAGCAAAGAAATCAAGAGATTTAAAGAAGTTGATGGAACTTCTATCAAAGGCATGATAGACGAGGTACTCTTAAGAAGGGAAAGAGGGAGCAAGGCAAGTAGTTTTGGAAAGCATTCCAGAGGACAAGAGCATAGTTGATAAAGGCCCCACCAATGGAATGAAGGGAGTGTGGAGCACGCAACAGACCAGCCTGAAGGGCAGGTGGTACACTGGAAATTATTGCGTAGGTAGGATGGGCCAAGGTCATAATGGGATTCAAAACACCTTCAGCTAAAACACCAGTGTCAAGCAGCTGCTAGTACCAATGTTAACTGGTAAGGTTTCTATCCAAAAGATCTCCAAGCTATTCAATTCTGACCAAAGTATGCTAGTGAAAACAAGATGAAATTGACACCAACTGCAACTTTACTATTGATGAAAACTCTCAGTACAAAGACGTGTATAGCATTCGCTCCTGAATGCCTTGACACGCGATCACTAAGGTACTCTACACTACGTTACCTCTCGTTGAAAGAATTGCTTCGGCTGCGTCTGCGCTTTCCAGTCGATCTGCTTCGTGAACTGGAGGAGAAACAAACAAGGTAAACCCAGAGTTCTATTAAATTTAGCACAAGGCACAACGCATTTGGCAAACAGCTCCTTACTTTTTAGGGCTATCAGATCTCCGGTGAGTACGTTCATATGAACGGCTTCTTGACCGTTTCCTTTCGTAACTGCGACTTCTGGACCTCCTCCGTCGATCATATTCGTCATAGCGGTCATACCGAGGTGAACTTCGTGATGATCTTAATTCCTTTGATTTCATCTGACCAGGAGCTTTAATTACAAAGAGAACAAAATAGCTAATACTATTCAAGAACCCAAACCAAGCATTTACAAAGTTTTAAACCTTTAAATATGGCAAAGACCGAAGCTAGGCATGAACAGGTTTCCAGATATGCACTAAAACACAATGAATACACAAATCATTACCTTTCTACTGAAACTGAACATAAGACCGAAAATAACTGTCTAGTGGTGATCATTTGATTGCCACAGATTGCTGAACTACGCTAACCTATTTGTTAGGTAAGGATATTAAGGGATATAGGGCAAAGCCGGGTAATTGGTGTTGAGGTATAGATCAGCCATAATCTTACAGAATGGTGGAAAAGGCTCAAGGGGTTGAATGTTCCATGCTTGAGATAATAATAATAATCCTTGCATTTGATAAAGCTTCATCACGTCTTCTAGAAGTCTCAAAGTGCTTCAATTTGTAAACAATACTTGCAAAACAGAAATTATTTAAATTTATGAATGTATTAAAAGATTGAACTTACTTTTTCGATCGCCTTGGGCGAACTGGATCTCGATTTGGCGGCCACACACCCACTTCCTATCCAGATTGTGGAGTGCATCTTCGGCATCCCGAACGTCTTCAAACATGCTAAGCTGTTAAGGGGTCTTTGCACTTTCACAGGTTTCGAACAAATCCTACAACCTTCAATACACATTTTTCAGCCGTAACATATTGCTTTGCCAGAACTTAGCTGTATTAATTAATCTGTACAGAGTACTTTTTTTTTCTATTCTTTGTTCCCATTCATTGGCAAATTAGGTTTAGTAAAAATGCTGCAAACAAATGTAAACATGCAATACAGTGGATTCCTGTTAATGTCACATTGCCAGATTTAATTAAGCACAAAGGGTTTCACTCCTGTAAGATGTATTCTTTCACTGAGAGAAAAACAGTCAAGGTATGTGCAATTGTATTAGTTAAGAGGGAAAATGAAAAGCCTGGCTTTGGGGCAAATGCTCACCAGTTATTCCCAAGTGGATACATTAACATGCACAGCTAAAAAATGTTTTTTCTCTAGTTCACTCATTTCAAATTTGGAATCAGTCAAATCTTTCCTTCAAATTTTCAACACGGATATATAAAATCCAAACTAGAATTGCAGTGAAGAAAAAAACAATAATGATCTACTCCAACAAAAGTGTCCCCTCCCCATCACCACATAAAATTATTCACGTAAAGAATGGGATGGAAGTTTATTCCCATTCATTGGCAAATCAGTAACGTTGTGTAGTGAAATGCAGAGCATTCTTGTTAATGTAATTTTTGCAAACAAACTTGTTAAGTATCAAGCGTTTCACTCTCGTAGTAAAGATTCTTCCTCAGAGAGAGAAAAAATAACACTCGAGGTGTGCGCAACACTAAGCCAGTAACACAGGGAAAGATGAAAGAAAGGCTTGGTCATTGGCAAGCACCTGCCAACACCACCTTAGTATTAATAACATGCAAATACTCATACCATTGAGGTCTGAATAAAGACAACAAGATAAGTACCTAGAAGTGTAATTTTGTGGTGACTGAGGCGACTGATTTCGGAGGAGGTATGAAACTTGCTGAAAGTAAACAAAATGAACTCGAAATTTGTAAGCTACGGGAATTAAAATTTACCTGGGGCAGTTTCAGAAAGTTACATGGATTGTTTGGGGGGGGGGGTGGGGGGGGGGGGGGGAAGAAGTGACAATGAAAAGCAACAAGTAGAATCCACTGCACTTTTAAAGAATCCTAACCCTCCTAAAATAGGACAGCTATAACATTCATGTCGTCTACTTCACTCTTGTCATAGTCTTCTGTCAAGTCAACATGACTGGAAAAGAAAAAGGTCCTCAAAAAGTTTCACACATAAAATCAATTTTGAAATGAACATAAAGAATGAATTTATATGCAGCACTGAGACCGAGATTTACTAGATACAAATCTTTTATAATACAGAATTGTATTTCATACGGATTATTTAAGTTTTTTTAATAAATCACATTATATTAAAAACAACATATGTAACGTAATCTAAGTGAATGAACCGGTTTCACTACAGTAGCATACAAAATGAGGACTTTGCTGGTTACCTTAAATTTGGCTTTCAACTTGACCTTGTACCTTCAGCTTGACCTTTAACTCTTTAAGTGCTTGCCAGAAGGACTTGACATGAGGCGCTGGCCCAAATAAGACACTTGGCTTTGGCTTTGACTTTGACAAAACAACCTTTTTTTCCAATTGCAGACAAATCGAAGCTTGACTTTTTCCCTCTTCAAGCTTTAATCTTTTCACCCTCCCTCTCTTTTCTTCAAGCCTGATCCTTAAGAGGTCTTTGGCTTGTCTGCTTGTCTTATGCTTGGACTCTATCTAAAAGGCTCTTTCATACTTTCTTTGTGGGTTCGCCAGTTACAGCGGATTGCTTTAATTTTTCTGAGGCAACAACAACAAAAAAATTATGTCAGGGGATGGGTTCAAAAAGACAAACATGCAGGGTTTGAAATCACTTTTTTGGCTATCACCAAAATTAGCCAAAAAAAGATACCAGCAAGTATATAATACAAACAACTAAATCATTCCAAGTCAATTTTAGTAACATTTTCTACGTATGAGGTCATTGTTATAAGATGCACTATACAAAAAAAACATTTAGGTCTCTACCTTAAGAAACAGAACATTTTGAAAATCAATTAGCGCCTGCAATAATCCTCGCTCCCAGTAGAAGACTGGTTGCATGATTATCAGTGCAGCACCTATGATTATGCTATCATTGCACTGGCATTTCATTCACTAGATGAACATTCTATTTTGCAAAAATGTCATCCACATTAACAATTAATATTCACTTAACAGAATGATCACACTTAAAAAAAAATGCGATATTCTTCTGTAATATCCTTGTTGTACCAATGAATAATAAGAGGTAAGTTTTTAAACTTCTTGTGCTTTGGTGGCTAACTCAAAATACATACCTTACAAACGACATATGCAACTCAACATATAACAAATTTTATCCTCCTCTCCCAAGTCTCATGACACCAGTAACAAATTTCAAGCTTTTTTCATTACTACATTTTTGCATGCCTCTCAATTCTAAATTTTAAATTCCCACTGAAAACGTTCTTTACCAATAATGAACATAATAAATTAATTAGAGGATCTGGTGGATACTGATCCAAAGTTATGGAATCAAGAGGCAATAGTCTAATCATGATTACTTTAATACAAAATGTACTTAGAATCAATATTTCAGAAATCTACTGATTCTGTCATGAGAACTTGGATGCAACGATAATGACAAATGTATATAAACAGTATAAAAAGTCATAACTGAGGGGTAGGGTGAAAGTAAAGAATTCAAATGAAAGGCATCCAGTTGACATAGTATTTGGAGACAGATTGAAAATAAATCAGGTTAAATTTAGTAGAAAAGTATTATTTAGCAAAATGGACCGTATAATGACTTCAAATTTCCAAAGGATTGAAATTTGCTAGCCAAGACATTGTTCTGCAAGTTTTTCCCAAAAATCAGTTGGACTCCTGGTTATATTAATATAATCAGAATTCATTGCAATCAGCATATTTCTTGATAACGTTAAAAAATACAAATATTAAAATCTGAATTGAGCACAGTCCATAAGCTTTAGAAAGAGAAAGATAAGTTAATGCTTCTGGGGTAACTGTCTATCAGAATGAGTTTACTCAAATGTTAACTTAAATATTAACATACCTTTCTTTTTCTGAAACAAATTAGCATTCTATTAAAAACAGGTGTGAATCACCCCTGTGCAATGAACCAATTTTGGATTTAATTTATTTTGGACATATAATTTATTGTTAAATTATAACGATGCAACTTTTAATAAAAAAATTCACAGCCCCCACTTCAGAAATAGGTTACCATTGTATTGCACATTTCACATTTGCAGCTGAGCAACCCCATGTTAATGTGCACAAAAAATACCCACGAGTCTTCAAAAAAACGCAATACATTTTATCAGGCAATTAATGCATATCAAATCCTGAGCCCACAAAGAAAACAAAACCTATTTTTTTGGCACAATAGCCAAATCGAAAAAACCCAAACAAGCAAGAGTTCACTTTTGTGAATTTCCAAGAGTCCACAATTTAAGGTTTAATTTGTAAACTTAGCTAGTTTTAACCTGAAAAAAAACAGGAGCGTATCAATTATTTGTATATATAATTTCAATAACACCAAAACAGTCACTGGAAGAAAATTATACAGCTGATCAATGCTTTTATCGGTTCCAACTTTGAAGTATTTGGTTTTATGGACCAATACATTGATGCAAAAAAAGCAGTTTGTACCACAAATGTTGCTGATTTTTTACAACCAGATGGGAGGAGGGAGATAAGAAGATTGGCTCATCATCAGTAAATTCACCTGAGATTATAATGGCAAATCCATTACGAGATCACCCTGTCAAAATTAGCAATTTACTGATATCAACGTGTTGATTGGAATAGGTTAAAAAAAGTCTTTTGATTTCACAATTAAGTGAACCTCATTCTGTAATAGACTGAAATGTAAACAGCTTAGGTGATTTTTTTTGTCACAAAATAATTTACTCCCATGCAAGCAGACTGACAGGTATTTATTCACTCGAGTTATAACTTGTATAACGTCTTCCACAAATGAAATTCCTCCAACTCACAAAAACATATTTTTGATGATGAGTTGGGATACATAGGTTAGTCTTAATTGCCCAAAAGACATATTGATGGGTACGAACTCAACTGCATTTTTAATTAGAATAGTAATTTATTTATACAGCCCATAATGCTTAGTTGTTTTGAGTACAGATATAATCTTCAACAATAAATGGAAGATTACTGCATGTTACACTGTGGGTGGACTAGTTTTTCATGCTCCAAGGTATATTCTGATAGCCATTCTCAACTAACAGGGCCACATTAATTTGAAAAGAATTTGATACACAAAAAAATCAGTGCAATGTTCATTTTGGCAACTATAGTATTTCAGTTTATGAGAACTGTTGAAGAAAGGATATTGTACATATGCAAATCCTCTTGGACGTCGAGTGTAGAAGTCAAGGGGAACGTAAACATCTACTATTGGTCCATAGCGACCAAACTCGCGGCGTAAATCCTCAGGCCTAAAGTACCATAAAAATAATGCGATTTGTAATGTGGCTTGCTCATTGAGCATGTGTTGACGATTTGAACTCAAAATTATTAGCCTTCTAAAATAATATTTTCCTAGCCTCTAAACATGTAAATATCCTGAAATACCAACATCTAAAGCTGCACAACCCCAATTTCTCCCCATTTCCAAAAGAAATTCTATTTTATTTAGAAATCAAATGATACAGTGCCTCTTGCATTCAGCCAGGACACGTTAAGGTGAGTTAGGCACTTTCATGCCATCAAGAGGATATCCTTCAACACAAAACCTTCTCAATTAGCTCTATCCATGCATATACAGTGCCTTGCATTCAAGCACAACAGCCTAGATTAGATTAATCTACACACAGAACAGTTGCATTAAATTCTTCAAATATTTAATACAATTAAAGTCTGTTTTTATAAGTCCCCCGAAGCAAAACATGCAGATTAATTTGTGGGTTTATAAAGCTTTAAAGCACTGACACAGAATTTCAGGCTGGACATGTTTACAATCATCTTTCCCATTGTCATAAGATCAATTTAATTGCTCATTTATTCCTCCAAAATTAACCACTTTTGTGAAGTTATTACAAATAAAGGTGACAGTGCACTAAAAGTCTTCCTGACCACTAAATAGAAAGGTAGCACAAAAGGTGCCGAATTTCATTTTTCTGTACTACATTTTACAATTTTAGTATATAGCACATCTTATGGGCCATACACATCTGTTAAAATTTATGTTTTAAAAAAATACTGATTTAATAATAATTCATCTTTATTCTCCTTCAAATTGTTTTCTTTTGTTGGGATACAGGTTCAGTGTCTTCCAGCACCCTGTTCAAGTGACTATTCTTAACGTGTGAGACAACTATCAAATGTCAGAAGCTTCACAACCAAATCCCACCATACTTTCACCTAATCACCATACTTAGAAAAGGAGCTTAACAATTTCCTGGTCTGTTATTCCTGGTCTGTATAGCTCAGTAGCACAGCAGGCTATATGTATTTATTCACTGAAACAATGGGGAAACAAACCTTCAGTTCCTCCCCTATCCATAGCTTATTTTAGGAGTCATGAGTAGACTCACAAATAATGAAATTCTAATAACATTAGATTAATAATTGCTTTATTTGAAAGCCAGAAAGTATGAAGTCTATGGAAATTGAAGCTTCACATTATCTGACCCAATTTAGGAGTACTTATGGGCAAATGCATAAATCAGATGAGTTGGCTATAAAATAAAATTACTGTATTATACTAGAGGGCAAAATTGTTGGGACCAAAGTAGAAACAAATTGTTTTACCACTATCTATGATATTTTCACATATTCAAAATTGTTCTCATGAGTAAGCATATTTCTCTACAAATAGCTCCTACAAATTTATTTTCAGAAAAAAACTAACATTCTTGTATATCCTGTACTTTTACTTTAGCCAGATGGTAACACTATCACTCCCAAGTCAGAAGAATGTGGGTTCAAGAACCACAGCAGGACTTTCACTCATAATCTAGGCTGACATTGCAGCACAACATTAAAGAGAATCCTGCATTTGTTAAGAGTTGCTGGCCTTCAAATAATATGTTAAAGCAAAGCCCCATCAGTATGTTATGGGGACCTTAAATTATTCCATTATACTATTTCGAAAAAGTACTTGTGTGCTGACCACCACCAGCCCCCATGCAAATTCCTCCCAAATAAAATTGGTCTTTAATCTCAATTCTATTTGTGGGATATTGCTGGCAGACTAGCTGCTGCATCTGCCCAAATAACAAAGGTGCCTAACACTCCAAGCTCATTTTGTGATGGACACCATCAAATGGAAGTACTATTCAATATTTTTACCCCGATATCTTCAACAAATACAATTGCTATTAATTTAAACAGTTTTACAAAATTCACTACCTGACTGCTGCTCTCACATCTTTTATTTCAGAATTTATGCTCATGGATCACGTTTCTAGTTATCTTCAAATTATCACTTTCCAGAGATCCAGCATTTGTTAATCAAGAAGTTAAACTGTGGTCTCAGCTGCCTGTTTTGGATGAACGTTAAAGATTCTATGACACCATTAACTTACATTGTTGACAGTTTCCTAGCCAACAATGCAGAGGTTGGCCACTTTGGTGACCCACGTGCCTGTCCGTGCGTACATTTATGGATTTCTTTTGGCACAGATAAATATCAGGGCCCACAATGATGTAAGTGAATCCATATTGCATCAAGGTCCTACTGAATTTCAAAAAAAACAAGGCAGTTCTATTTTATAATCAGATATTTCTATCCTGATAGAAATTGTAAATTCATGCCCAGTGGCAAATGAGCTATACAGTACCTAAATACAAATTAGCATTTCTAATGAATAAACAAATAACACAGCAGTTTCCTGAAAAGGGGTCAAAGGAGAGATACAATTTGGAGCTCCTTTTCCCTATAGTGCAGTGGCGTATTGAATTACACTACTGTGGCAGATGTTTTTTTCTAATACATTTATAGTCCTATCTGAAATTTCTAAAGCAATCCATATTCAACATTTTGATGACACAATCTTGACACTATGCGCAATTCCTCTGCACACAACTATGTAACTATATCAGCCCAAACTTTTACATCAAGTACAACAACCCTACAGTAATTGCCCACCAGTATTATCATTAACGTTATACAATGACCAGATTCGACCCAGCACTATTTAGCCACGTACCCTTCATTATTCAGTTCAATGATTGGAATAAAAGGTTTGATCTTTTTATAAAAGGCGGCATAAAAATAATAAGAATATCAAGTGTCTTGTTACTGTACAAACAATACTTGAGCTCCTCAATTAACACCAGCTTTAGCTGATCACAAATAAATCATAGTTATTTCTCTCCCACAGTATGACCCTGTTATACTGTTCTAATGTTTTATGGATGATTTATGTTATCTAGTTTACAATACATTACATAGATTACATGGGTTCAGCCTGATGTTTCTGGTTTTAACTTTTATACAACTCTGTTTCATGTAGAACACATTAAAAATTAATCATTAAGAGTAGATTACATAGATTTAGCCTGATGCTTTGATGCTAATGCATCTTATCATACATAATTCAGTGGGGCATTATGAAGACACAAGTTGCGCTTTAAAGTGCTACTATATAACATTAACTTTTCTTTAAACTCATAATAAATTCAGTGGTTAAATGTATCTGCTGTGATACCGAACCATACAGACGAGCAAGATTCCAGACTTCATTCTAATCTATGGTCAATTTCACTGAGGCCAACAATTTGAGATGGGGAAAGGAGGATTCAGGCAGAAACCCATTCCACCTGTTTGTATACAGTATATGCATGTGTGTGTGGACTAGGACACAATCAACCTGTGATGTCCCCCTAGTTGAATAGCCTACCAAAATCATACTGTCTAGGCTCACACATAAATTCAGGTGAGGTACAGTACAATTGACAACATCTATACTCCTGATGTGAGTCACTACAGTCAACAGAGAGGTGTGAAAATTGATGAATAAAGATGAATATTACCTGCAATGTAAATAAATACATCCACAAATATGTCAGGTACAATAAATCAAATACTTTTTAAAAAAAATTAAAACTGATGCCCAAAGAGCTAATAAAGATGATTTTGGTTGATGTGTACCAGTTATAAAATTGATGTATAATTCAGATAGATGTTGCTGTGCACAAAATATACATTCAATTCACTTTACAGTATATTCTGTGAAGCGCTTTGAGATGTCTAGAAGACGTGAAAAGTGTTATATCATATGCAAGGATTATTATTATTTATTTGGGGTTAACTAACTTTGTCTTTCATCTAAGTAGCTTCTGTAAAGCGTCTAGTGTGTGACAAATTGTTATTTTCCCATGACTGGATCCAGGCCTATATAACCAGCAAAATATCATTAAAAAGATATTTATTAATAATGTTTTAATGTGAGTTAAACTATTCCAACCGTAAAACTGCTCCACGGGCATCGCATTACCTCATGCAGAGCCAAGGAGAGGTAGCCCTAAGCATGGCTGAATGGGAAAGTTTTCAGGCGGGACTTGAAAGAGGGGAGAGAGGGGGCAAGGCGGAGGGATTGAGAGTGTTCCAGAGTTTTGGGGTGCAATGCTGAAAGCACGACCTCCAATTGTGGGGCAGAGGGTGCGAGGGATGAGTAAGAGGCTGGTGCCAGTCGAGCGGAGGCACCGGGTGATGGAGTCGGGAGTGAGGGGGTCAGAGAAGTAGGGAGGTGCCAGGGAGTGAATGGATTTGAACATGAGCGCGAGAGGATCTTGAAGTCGATCTGTTCGGTGATGGGGAAGCAGTGGAGCCTGGCTAGAACTGGCGAGATGTGGGTATGAAGTTTGGTCTAGGTCAGAATACGGGCAACGTAAGAGTTTTGAATGAGCTGGATCTTGTGAACGATGGATCTGGGAAGACCAGCGAGAAGCGCGTTGGAGTAATTCAAGCGGGAGGTGACAAATGCACGCACGAGGGTTTTGGCTGCATTTGGGGTAAGGTACAGTTGGAGGTGGGCAATGTGGCAGAGGTGGAAGAAAGTGATCCTGTTCTGGGACAGATATGTGTGGGTGTGGGGGGCGGGGGGGGGGAGACGGATGTGGGGGAGGAAGGACAATCGTGGGTCGAACCAAGTACTGTATTTAGTATTTTTTTCCCATTGATATAAGCTTAAAATATGATTCCCATTATTTAAAAAAAATCAGCGCTTCAAATCAGACTTGGCTGCGCCCCCCAGGAGCAGTCACTTTGTCCATCCCGCTTTAATTTTTTTTCTTGATCAGTGATCAATACAAACGATTGACCGGCCAAAAGCTACACGTCACAATCCGTGTCAAATCCTAAACAGCAATTTCAAAATATTAATAACAACCAGCATCTTAAAAGGAAAACCAACAGCATTAAGTTACCAATTCTTTTTCTGCCCCCCACCCCCACTTTTTTTGAAAAAAAATCCACTCCACACTGGTTCTTTTCATACATATCCCAGTTCAGGGTTTGCACTTGATTACCCCCCACCTCCCCTTCCCATCAAAACCACAGATTAAACCTCACCTGGGGGGGGGGGGGGTTGGAAGGAGAGAGAGAGAGGTTAAAAAGAAAGCAAAGATTATGTACTCTCACATATATATAAATAGATATACATATACATAAAAATAAAAACACAGAAAAATTGCTAAACCGAACCCTGCGGCGGTTATCTTCCGAGTCGTTAGAGCCTTAAAAGACTTCTTATAGGAAAAAAAAACCTCACATGGCATCTTATTGTGTGTGCAAAAAAAAGGGAGTGCAGTGTACGTGTTTGAGAGTGCGTGGTCGGGGAGAGGGGGGGGTTGGGGGGGGGGTGAGGAGGGTGAGGGGGGTGAGGAGGAGGCGGTGAAGATGGGAGGGGGGGTGAGAAGGGGGAGGTGAGGGTGGGGATGAGTAGGGGGAGGGGGGGGTGAGGATGGGGTGAGGAGGGGATGAGGGGGAGGTGAGGAGGGGGAGGGTGGAGGTGAGGAGGGGATGAGGGTGAGGAGGGGATGAGGGAGAGGGTGGAGGTGAGGAGGGGATGAGGGGGGTGGGTGAGGAGGGGATGAGGGGGGTGGGTGAGGAGGAGGTGAGGAAGGGATGAGGGGGGGGGGGTGAGGAGGGGAAGGGTGAGGGTGAGGGGGGTGAGGAGGGGGAGCGTGGGGTTGAGGGAACAATCTCGATTCAGTTACGGAAGATCGGATTGATCACCAGTCAATAAAACCACTTTTTTTTTTACAAAAAAAATGTAAAAATATTTTTATGAACAAAAAAAAATCTATATCGTTTCGGTGATGGGGTGGGAGGGGGGGGGGAAACACTCAAGAAAACGAGTAGCAAAAGTGTGTGTGGGGGGCGGAGAGAGAGAGAGAGAGAGAGAAGGAAGAAAAAAAAAGTTTTACGTGAGGAGAGAGAGAGAGGGGGAAAAAGGGGGTAAAAGAGCCGCTCTTTTTCGGTGGTTTAAGTGAGGTTTTTTGCTGCACATTCAGGTGGGCCTCGTGGCGGCGGCGGTGCGGCCTACAAGACCCGACCCCACGCAGCGCAAAGCGCCTCAGTCGCTCACCGTCGAAAGGGCCGGGGTCACGTTTCTCTCCCCTCCTCCCCCCCTCCTCGTTTATTCGCTCGCGTTTATATATATATATATACATATATATATATCATTGTAAATTAAACGTGCGAGTGAGTGGTGTTGGCGGAGAAGCTTCTTACCTGGTGGAATCCCCCACATTCCTCACAAAGAGGGAGCTGTTGGGCGGGCGAGCGTACCGAGACATGATGGCGGCGGCGGAGGGCGGGCGGGCGGACGACCGGGCGAGAAAAAGGCGGGCAAAGACGGCGCAGACGGACAGCGGCGCGCCTGCGCAGGCCTGCGGGCACCCCGCGAGCCGGAAACGCGTCACAATGGGGGGCGGAGACGGCCAATCGGGGCGCGCGGTGCGGCCCCAGGCCCCGCCCTCTCCCCCGGACACAAACACGCGGCCATCTTGTTGCCGGGGGGGAGGGGCCCCGGTTGCTAAGCTGCCATTTTGGAGCGAGTGAGCGAGAGCGAGAAAGCGCGAGAGAGAAAGGCGACTGCCCTCAGAGTGGGGGCGGAGAGATAGTGAGACACAGGAGATAAGTGGGGGTAAAGGGGGAGGAGGGGAGATCAGGGGACTGGGGGGGGGGGAGATCAGGGAGGCGGGGGGGAGATCAGGGAGGCGGGGGGGGAGATCAGGGAGGCGGGGGGGAGATCAGGGAGGCGGGGGGGGAGATCAGGGGGCTGGGGGGGGGAGATCAGGGAGGTGGGGGGGGGAGATCAGGGAGGTGGGGGGGGGGAGATCAGGGAGGTGGGGGGGGGAGATCAGGGAGGTGGGGGGGGAGATCAGGGAGGTGGGGGGGGGAGATCAGGGAGGTGGGGGGGAGATCAGGGAGGTGGGGGGGGAGATCAGGGGGCTGGGGGGAGATCAGGGGCTGGGGGGGAGATCAGGGGGCTGGGGGGGGATCAGGGGCCGGGGGGGGGAGATCAGGGGGCTGGGGGGGGAGATCAGGGGGCTGGGGGGGGAGATCAGGGGTGGAGGGGGAGATGGGGGGCCTGGGGGAGATCAGAGCTGGGGGGGGAGATCAGGGGGCTGGGGGGGGGATCAGGGGTGGGGGGGGAGATCAGGGGGCTGGGGGGTGGAGATCAGGGGCTGGGGGGGAATCAGGGGGCTGGGGGGGAGATCAGGGGCTGGGGGGGAGATCAGGGGGCTGGGGGGGAGATCAGGGGGCTGGGGGGGGGGGGAGATCAGGGGTGGAGGGGGGAGATGGGGGGCCTGGGGGGAGATCAGAGCTGGGGGGGGAAGATAAGGTGTGTGGGAGGGAATGAGGAATTAGTGGGGGAGAAAGAGGAGAGAGGGAAAGAGAAGGTAGTGAAAGAGAGGAAAGAGGAGAGAAGGAAGGAGGAAATAGAGAGAGAGGAGAGAGGGGAAGAGGAGATGGATAGTGAGAGGGAAAGAAGAAATAATGAGAGAAATATTGCCTCCCAACAAGCATGCTGATGAGTGTCTGTCTGCATGTCAGACATCCAGAGCACTTGCAATCCTCACTGAGAATAACTCAAGACAACAATGTTTCTTCAAGTTAAATGTAGAAATGTTTGGAATTTATTTTTGTGTGCATTTCTGAAAACTAATTCTAAAAGCTTGGCAGATAGCAAGGCTACAGAGGGCACGGAGTGAACTAGCAGCAGGATGAATATAAATATTGTCGCCAAAAAAAAAAAAAAATTCTGCATGACATTCCTGTTCCAAGAGCGGACGCACATTCCTTTTATACGTGCAGAAATAGTAGCACTCTCGCCTCGGAGGCAGGAGCTTGTGGGCTCAAGCCACGCGTCGGGGGAATTTGGAATGACATAGTCTAAGCTGACCCTGAGGGGGAGGTGTTGTATTGTTGGATGAGAAGTTAAACCGATCTGCCTGCTCGGGTGGACTTTAAAGATCCTTTGTTTTTATGGCACAATTTGAAAAGAGAAGGGAGTTTCTCTCGGTTTCCTGGCCAACGTTCTCCCAGGTATATCTGCTTACTAACTGCAGGTCTGTTTGTGGGACGTTGCTGTGTGCAACTAGTTGCCCTATTTCGTCCACAAAATACAAGGTCAATCCACTTTACCGTATATCCCGCCGCAAAGTCCTTTTGGATTGTTCTCCCGATCTGAAAGGTGCTATATCAGATGCAAGATTTATTATAATTATCCCCTTTGAAGGCAAACTAGGTGGATTGCAGTGGTCTTTTCCAATCTAGTAGATTCTTAATACTTCTTGATCAGGGTTGAATAAAACCAATAAGGGGTAGCATTCCTGGGGTCAAAAATATGACTATTAAACACAAGGAATATTATCTCTAATCTAGAATACTAGAAATATCGGTTCCGTCCTCTTCAAGTAGATTTCTTTACATGACTATTTTTAAATTATTGCAAAATATCATTATTTTTAAGGGATGACTTTTAACTAATTTGAAGGCAACCCCCCAACCCCACTCCAAGAAATATTTGACTCAATCTTGCCCATTTTCATTTTCTAAATGTTACAGGATATTCTCTGGTCTCGTACAATATCGGGGACATATGCGCTGAGTATCGAGATAACAACGTGAAACACTTCTTAAATGTTTCCTCATAATCTACAGGAAGTGTTTTTATGATTGACAACTCAGAAAAGGCAGGGAATTTCAAAAAAAAATTGTGGTAAACCTGTAATGTTTGAAGCAATTGGGAGCATATTGCTAAGTACAAGTTATATAAAAATGCAGAGACTACTGTATGGAAACAGACCATTCAGGCCAACTAGTGCATACCAGTGTGAATACTGCACACGAGCCTCTTAATCCCCTTCTCCCTCATGTATGCTGCAGTTAAACATTTATATTTCCTGGAAACAAAGGTTCTAAGTTAATGTTATCAAACAGGAGTGATACCTCCAGCTATCTCAGGATTCAATACAGCTGAAATATTGAGTTGGTGAAATGGCCACTAAGGGGCAGAGTATCTTAAAATGAGAACGCTGTACTCCTGTACCATAGCAAATTGTACTTTTGTTGGCTTATTTCCAATCAAATACATCAATAGCAATTAATACTGTCTGGAAGATACAGTGTGCATAACTACTCACCTAAACATTTATCTTAACCAGAAAAAAAAACTCTATGAACAGTTATATTTCATCTTTGTTTCTTTGATATTAAATATTGGTACATTTTCGACAACTTTTGAGACTGCAGGTTGCACATAGATTGGAGATAAGTTGTTGCATAATAGCATTCCTATTAGAAGATTTTATAAATTAGCATCTTGTTTCCCAATTCATTGGTGGAATGGTGTATTTAAGGCATATAATGATTTATAAGGCTATATAATGATAGACTGTATAAACCCTTGTGTCGTCTAATAGTTTGACCATGTTTTACTAAAATAGCAGAGAGAAATTTCAACTGGATTTAGATTTACTCTATGTATGCAGCATTTCTGAATGGCCCGAATTTGGAAAATGGTTGAATTCCAACTTTGAAACTGTTTTCCTCCAATTTCTTAAAAGGCTTCAAAGTTAAGGCAAAGTATTTGCAAAGCCTTCCATGACCTTTTTCTCCCCTACCTCTGCGACCTTCTCAACCCCTACCAACCTGCCCCTTCCCTCCTTCATGTCCCTCGCCTGTCCCACCATTTGTGGGTGGGCCTTCTGCCACTCTGCCCCCACCCTCTGGAATTCCATTCCACAGTCTCTCCACCTCGCCTCTTCCCTTGCCTCCTTCAAGAGCCGTCTCAAGACCCTCCTCTTCGACCATTCCTCCGGTCACCCTCTTTCCCCCCTGACCTCCACCCCCCCCGATCCCAACCCCCAGCTTGGGTCTGAAACACTGATTGTCCAGCACCTTGGGACGTCTTCCTGACATGAAGGGCGCTATACAAATGTAATTTTGCTGTTGTTACCAAATTCCTGGACTGTAAATTGCGTGAATCGCGTAAATCTAGACTCAGATGGGATTTAGTCCCAATCTTTAGCTGATTCGTACAATCAGTAATTCATAATCCATTGTTCTACATTTCAGAAGTGTGAGATTCCAAACAAATTAACTTGTTGATTCTAAAGAAACAACAACAAACATATCAAACATAATATATAGCTGTGTAACCATCTGAAACTATCACAAAGAAATAGTTCTGCCATCACTGGACAGGTCCACCTACATTCTTACATCAGAATAAACTGGTTCAACTGCAAGGTACAAATAGCAAAGCTTTTGGATTTCAGCCTCAGTCTTACCTCATACACAGAACATTTCACACAGTATTTTTGTGTCCGGCATCTTTCACGGTAAGAAGAACAAATAGGTTTTATAGTAAAAAATTAAGAGGATTTATTTTTGTTATAGGTTGCCTTTTACAGTTGGAGATTAAACTGTTGACTGCAAGAAAAGTTTTCCAGTTTCATCCTAAATCATTTCTAAGAAGTTAATTTGACTTTGTGCCTTATCCTGTTGTCGAAAAGTCTCAAAACACTCCATAGGATTTACTGAGACTGAACGTATTTGTAGGCTAATTTGTCTGTGAACATGGGAAAGAAATTTTAAACAAATTTTCAAAGTGTATTGATCGGATACAGATAAGAATAGGTGAAAAGACCAAATCTTACCTGCTCGATCAATACATAAGTAAATAATACGTTTATTTAAATAATGCATTTAAATAATACATAAATTTAAGTTCACAGACAAATTTGCCACATATTGCAACGTGTTTTAAACTCAGTTGTACAAATTTACAGAAATGGCAAAATCAAACTGTATTTTAAACTTGCTGTGATGGCATTCAATCTGTTAGATGTTATCATGTGTATGGATTTGAGCTCATAGTCTGGCTAGCACTTTGGTGCTTTTGGAGGTTCTGACCTTCAGATGAGATGTTAAACCCAGGTCTTGTCTGCCTGTTCAGGTAGATGTTAAAAATCGCATGGCACTATTCAATAACAGAAGGAAGTTTCTCCTGACGTGAAAGACGCGATATTAAATGTAAAGATTATTATTCTTATACAGTTATAAGGACTCTGTTATAAAGACCACTTGAGCGAGGTACAGTCCCAGAGAAACTGAACTCCAGAGGTAAAAGGACAATAATGAAGTGTAAAAGTAGGAGACTCCTCACAAATCCAAGGAGTCAAACACATTCCAAGCTTCTTAGATTCCAAGCTACTGTGAAATAACAAACTGGTGTTTGCTTCGCTTTAGGTTGACTAGCAATGAATTGGGATCTCCTCCATTCCCTGCTGAGCGGGGTGAACAAGTATTCTACGTCCCTGGGGAAAGTGTGGCTTTCGGTCATCTTTCTCTTCCGTCTCCTGGTCTTGGTAGTGGCGGCCGAGAGCGTGTGGGGAGACGAGCAGAGTGACTTTATTTGCAACACGCAGCAGCCCGGTTGCAGGAACGTGTGCTATGACCGCTTCTTCCCCATCTCCCAAATCAGGCTGTGGGTCTTCCAGCTCCTGTCCGTGTCTGCTCCGTCTTTCCTCATCGGCATGCACATTGCCCAGAGGAGGAAAAGGGGGAAGGACAACATCAAGATCTTTGACGAGAACAAACAGCACAAAATAAAAATCGACCGTGCCCTTCTCAGGACCTACTTGATGAGTATTGTCTTCAAAATATTATTCGAAGTTGGCTTCATGTACTTGTTCTATTGGCTCTACGAGGGTTATAGGATGCTCAGGTTGGTGAAATGCACAGAGTATCCCTGTCCTAACATCGTTGACTGCTTCATTTCCAGGCCAACTGAGAAGACAATCTTTACTGTTTTCATGCTATCAGCTTCTGGTGTGTGCGTCGTGCTCAATGTGGCCGAACTGTGCTACTTGGTCATAAAGTACTGCATCATGCAATGGAAGCAGAACTGGATATCGATAGTGCAAACCAATGAACAAGCTAATATAAGCCAGGCTGACAGCAATGGTTCAAAGCTTGATGATGACCTACATTGCCGCATACATCTTAAAACCGAGACATGAGTTTGTGTGTATGTGTGCGGTGTGTATGCTATACATATAAATAATAATAATCCCTCCAAAACCAAAAACAATAATAAATTGGTCATTTTCAATCTACGACTGTTTGTGGGACATTGCTGTGCGCAATTGGCTGCCGCGTTCGCCCACAAATATACAGTCAATTCACTTTACAATGTGTTCTATGAAGCGCTTTGGGACGTCCTACCGACGTGAAAAGCGCTATATCAAATGCAAGGATTACTATTATTATTATTAAATGATTTGGATTCAGGTATAAAAGCTGTAGTATCAAAATTTGCAGATGACGTCAATAGATGATTAGCAGAATCTGCGGATAGATGTCAAATAACGTGGGGAAAATGTGAAGTCATTCACTTCGGCAGGAAAACTAAAGAAGGCATTGCGACGTGGAGACCTGTAGCTCAGTGGTTAGAGCACTCGCTTTGCAAGCGAGAGACCCGAGTTCATTTCCAGGCAGAGGGCGAAACCTTGGGCAAGTGTCCTTACTCCACACAGAGCCTAATAATAATAATCCCTCCAAAACCCCCCCAAAAATAATAAAAATTGGTCATTTTCAATCTACGACTGTTTGTGGGACATTGCTGTGCGCAATTGGCTGCCGCGTTCGCCCACAAATATACAGTCAATTCACTTTACAGTGTGTTCTGTGAAGCGCTTTGGGACGTCCTCCCGACGTGAAAAGCGCTATATCAAATGCAAGGATTATTATTATTATTATTATTATTATGAGCGCCGTTAGTTTAAATGGAAAGGCAATGGCTAGCTGGCACCACCCAATGTCTGCGCGCGGTTTAGGTTTGGTTACTTGTTTCTCCTTCAAGTCGAGTCACTGCTGTAACTGTTAACAATTTGTTTATCGATGTGTCATAGGTTTTGGGTTATAGGTACATAGGAACAGGAGTAGGTCATTCAGCCCTTCAAGTCCATTCCGCCATTCTATTATATCATAACTGACCTGTACCTGACTCGTGTGGAGTCCTGTCGCTCAGTGGTTAGAGCACTCGCTTTGCAAGTGAGAGACCTGAGTTCAATTCCCGGCAGAGGGCGAAACCTTGGGCAAGTTTCCTTACTCCACACAGAGCCCTAATAATAATCCCTCCAAAACAAAACAATAATAAATTGGTCATTTTCAATCCACGACTGTTTGTGGGACATTGCTGTGTGCAATTGGCTGCATTTACAGTTATCTCCCTCTTGTGGGTTATACAGCTCAATCATGGATAGAACAGGTTCTGCCTCAATGACCCTCATTTCGCCCACAAATATACGGTCAATTCACTTTACAGTCTATTCTGTGAAGCGCTTTGGGACGTCGAGAAGACGTGAAAAGTGCTATATCAAATACAAGGATTATTATTATTATTTCCTCAACTCTAAATACCCGCCTTTGCCCCATATCCCTTGATATCCTGACCTAATAAAAATCGATTCACAAAAGCAGTCTTGAAAATTTTAAAAGATCCAGTATCCACAGCCTTTTTTGGGGGAAGAGAGTTTCAGATTTCAACAACATTATGTTTAGCACTCAGACTTCTTTTTTTAAAAAAAGTAAATAAAAGTTTTTGGGTATTAGAGAAAATAGGTTTCAAAAAACAAACTTAATGGTGGCTCACTAGTTTTAGTAATGAATTTTCCTGTTATAATCATATGGTAGCTGAGTAACCTACTGGTCCTAGATGTTGATTCTCTATAAATGACTAACTGGTTTAGTAACTAATTCATTAAATGGATTTAGCAAGACAAATCAGATGAATAATAACAATCCTTGCATTTGATATAGAGCTTTTCACATCTTCTCGATGTCTCAAAGCGCTTCACAGAATAGACTGTAAAGTGAATTGACTCTATATTTGTGGGCGAAACGAGGGTCAATGAGGGTCATTGAGGCAGAACATGTTCTATCCATGATTCAGCTGTATAACCCACAAGAGGGAGATTACTGTAAATGCAGTCGAAGAGATATAGGTGACCTCCTGATGTGAAAGGTGCTAAATTAATGTAAATTGTTGCAGATTTATAGACAGAAAATATCACCTCTAGGGATATTGATTCCATGGGTACAAACTAGAGCACTGTGCTTACTAAGTCTTACTTTGGCTCATTTGTTCGAAATAAAGGAAAGACTTGTTTTTATGATAACAGATTTATTTGTTTGTATTTTGAATTTGTAAATGAAAAGTCTAAAATTGTTGGTTCTGATAACTCCATTATTCAGTTTTAACCACTGAACCCAGAGGTTATATAACCTCTCAGATTATACAAAATATAGTGTTTCAAAGTCTTTATCAACATCAGAAAATATAGCATAAATAACACAGCTGAGAGTGCCTTGCATTTCCTAAATTATTTTTATTAGGAGGTTCATTGTGAGGCTGGTTTCATTGCAGTTACATTCGACGGCTTTTCCTGATCATGGTGGCCTTTCCTGCAGTAAGTTTCTGTTAAAAAAGGTTAAGCACAAAGTGGTTTCAGTGCCATGCACATTGCCATTCCAATTTACAACAGATACAAGCCTGCCCTGAGCACGAAGGTGACGGTACAGCCAGTCTGGCTCATTGACCTGGAAGGGCAGACCAGTCACTGGGCGCAGGCAGGGAATCAACCCACTCAGCTCCTGCTAATCCAGCAGGTCAAAGCCCTAACGAGTAGCGTGATCCTTGCTGGACGAGCAGCGGGAAAAGTTGTATTTGTGACACTTAAGTCCTTCACTGACATTGGAAAGTGGCTTATTATCTGCATTGATCAAGAGGACTTTTCAGCCACTCTATTGTCTTCTACTCACTTCAATCATTTCATTTCCCTGGACCTCCTGAATGTGGGTGAAGCTTTTCAATTTGCACACAAGCTTCCCGTCCTCCAGTTGAACAGTGCACTGAATGAAAGGAAAGCTCATCAAAGAAATCTAGTCATACATACAATATATATTTAAACGTGAGGACAGTCAATGGATGGCGAGCATGTGGAACAACTGAGGTGTGTAGGGGAGGGAGCAGCAGCAACATGTGTTACCTAGAGTAGTAATGGCATAGAAACAGGCCATTCGGCCCAACGGAATAAAACTCGCAGTCGCAACACTGTACACAGTATATCCTGTGAAGTGCTTTGGGACATCCTCCCAACGTGAAAGGCGCTATCCCAATGTAAGGATTATTATGATTGATACTATGTTAGCTGTGTACTTGGCTGACTCTAAATTCCATTTTCCAGTCTAAAAATGCGCCAAATGTCCTCGGTCTTCCTACCAGTTAAATTGGTTTGCCATAGTCCGGTGCATTTGTTCTGATTTAAGCTTGTTTGCCACACAGAGCATTATGGAAAATATCGCATGGCAACTCAACAGGGGAATAGGGTGGGGTGGGGGCTTAGGTGCAGCATAAACACTGGCACGGACGAGTTGGGATGGTGGGTTGTGTTTCTGTGGCCTTAGGGGATAAATAAAGAGGGCAACACGTACCTTCAGTTTTTTACCATCCATGGAGGTGATTTCCGCCTCTTTCCCCACGGTGAACTCATTTGTCACTGTCTGCTGTGAGGTTTTGACTACGATGACAAAGTGTTCTCCAGTTTGTTTGATGTCAATGACTGGTTTGATGTCCTTCCCAATCTTAATTACTTCTTCTGGAAGGGCTGTAAGATTTAGCATCAAGTCAATGCTGCAGACATTGGTTAATAGTGGAGTCGTACAATGTTTTGGTTGGAGCGCTCCCCTCACAAGTGAGAGGACCCAAGTTTGATTCCCAGGCTTACTCCACATGCCTCTTTTTACCTAGCAATTATATAATAATAATAATAATCCTTGCATTTGATAATAAGTAGGAACCCGGTTGTTAGTCGATTGGAAGATCACTTTTTGGGGATAATAATCCATTCAAAAAAATAAAGTAAAACAAAATAATTTGGTCACTCAATCCACGACTATTTATGGGACACTGTTCGCAATTCACTGTCACATTTCTTGCACAAAATATAGTCAATTCACTTTACAGTATATCCTGTGAAGTGCTTTGAGCTATCTCAATGATGTGATAGGGCACTGTATCAAATGAAGAAACAACTTACAGAGAGCTCTTAGAAAATCCTCAATGTTCTCCTGTGAATAGACTTGCCATGTCCCAGAGAATGCCATCATTCCAGTTGTGAGCTTCTACCTTGTTGAGATACTTGGCAAGGGAAAGTGATGGAAAGATCTTACCTAGCATTTATACCTAACGGTGAATCAGATAAATTTAGATATGCTACTAAATTAGCTTTGCAGCTTGTCAGAAGGTTTGAGTCTAATCATTAACTTCAAGGGGATCAATGTCAGAAAGTCTCCACTGTACAAACATCCAAAGTTTATTCTTAATGCCAATAACCCAACATTTACCACAACCTGCTCATAACATGTAATGGCCTTTTTTCCCCAAGGTCAATGTCCTTCTACAGCAACGGAATAATACAAATTGGCTGAGTAGTGCTTAATGGATTTTTTTAATATGTAGACCGAAATATGACTTTCTCTAATCCTTTACAAGTCTCTACAGCCAACCGAGCCAACACAATCCATGTTTTGCCATCTTTATGTAATTTATTGCCAAGTTCTGCTAATGGACCCTCATCACAAACCAACTCAATGGGTAAAGTTGGAAAGTCCTGAAATTGATTGGAAACTCATATGTTGGTTGAACTTTTGTGAACTGACACTGACACATTATCTTCACAAAGAGATTGTTTGGTTCCAGTATGTTTTGTGGGGCAGAAAGGGGAGAAATAGGTTTTGATTGATAGCTTTTTTAAAGACGTTTGGGACATAACCTAATCAAGATTGCTCAAATTCTAACCACACCCAGTAAACATTTTCAGAACAATCTTTTGTGATGTTGGGAGCCTTAAGTTTAGGGCCATAAGTTCATTGCCATTATTCTAACTTGGCTCTCGTTCTATCAGTTTATCTACATTCAATGTAGACAAATGTGTTTGAAAGGGCATCATCATTAGTTAAAAACATTGACATTTCATTTCACTATACCTAGAAACAGAGATATGTCACAGTGCAATAACAGCAATTCTCTGTGTTAAAATAATAAATAAGAATAATCCTTGCATTTGATGTAGCGCTTTTCACGTCTTTTAAACATCGGTTCACAGAATATACCGTGAAATGAATTGACTGTATATTTGTGGGCGAAAAGCGGCAAACAATTGTGCACAACAGTGTCCCACAAACAGCTGTCGATTGAGTGACCAAATTATTATTTTATTTATTTTTCTTGAGAGATTATCAGGCATGTGAAGTTTGGAAACTTGCCCAAGATTTTGCACTGCTGGGAATTGAACCCAGGTCTCTGAACAGACATGAAACTGGAGGATTAATTTATCTGGAGGATCTTTTTGGGTCGCGTGAAACTCCTTTCTCTTTTCGAATAGCTCATTGGGATCTTTAACCTCCATCCGAATAAGCACAGACTGCGTTTTGCTTCATCCGAAGGGTAGCACCGGAGAGCTCCCGCGGAACTGCAATGAAGATTTGAACTCTAGTCTGTGATGCAGCTTGAATCTATGACCTTCTTGACCCAGAGGAGAGAAGGTTATCCACTAAGCCAAATTGTGGATCTACTAGTTGGATATAGTGTATATTCAGGTCAGGGGAGTGTTAATACGTATTTAGTTGGGTAGTTTATCAATATGGATATTTAGTTATGAATATTAATTCACCAAATATAGCCATTTGTATAGGTGTATCAGATTAATGTATTTAATGAACTGACAAAGCATTCTCTGCTTGTACTTGGCTCTTCGCTGGCTAAAGCAAACCGTGAACTGTCTAGTCTGGAAGTCAAGTTTGAGCATCTCTATTTGCTTAACCTGATCTGCGCCGCAGGTCATCGAAGTCGGTGAATTAGAGTGTTGAAAGAAATGGGGCCACGTTCATCTGTTGACGAAGCGACTGAAAGATAAGGAAAGGTGGGATGTTCCGCACAGCAAAACACAATTGCCCTGGACACTACCAATGTGAACTGATCAGTTACCCAAACCAGTTGGACTTCTCAGACTGCTTTATTGTACAGCGTACAATCACACACTTGAAATTTAAGTCGTCATTCTGACCTGGTTATCTCCAAATTCTCTCATTTCATACTCACTCTCCATCATTCCCATTCTTTACTGTAAATGGCTTGACGTTGCTTTTGCTTCATGTAATTTGTGGTTTATTGTAGATTCATGATAAAACTTGGTGTTTTCTACACTTCAGTGCGACTTCTGTATAATTTATAATCATTCCTGTGTTAAAACAACATGTTGTTTCTGTGATCTCTGCGTGCGTGTCTTAATGCTGGAATGTGTCTGTTTCAAAACATTCTTCCATTCCTGTGGGCTGCGATTATCTTTAGTTCTTTCTACCACACCTTGGATGCATTGAGTCTGTCCTTTCCTTTCAAAAAGCTCTTTGTACACTGTAGTATAATTACCAACCATGCCGCCTTCACCCTTATTTCAAAGGCATTTATCCTTTAAGAATCAATCAGTCCTGCCTGACCCACAGTCTCACTGTGAGAAGATGACATGAATCAGCAAAACTGCTCACGCGAAAGCCAATTTTACGTTGGGCAAATGCTTTCTAGATAAACAGGTCCTTGTTACGTCCATCTCCATTATCTCTTAACACCTTATAGCACAGAATTCATTTCTATTATGGAATATTGCTATTCCACCTTTGAGTCTCACCTCAGTCTAAATCCCCAGCTACTTCTCAGGCCGTTGCCCGGACGTACCGTGACACTGGATTTAGCAGAAGCAGCCAGAAACCTTTGGTAGAACTGTTGTGGTTGCGTACGGGGTAGGTTGTTGACCTCAAAGATCTGAGTTACATCAAGCAGCTTATCAGTAAACCTTTGCTTCAAGGTTATCTTTATTCTCAGTATAATTTTTTTTAGATGTAATATATGGCAACATACTGCCTATTTAAGGCAAAGCCCTGTATGACTGATCCCTTAAAGCATTAGGGGAAATAATTCCTGTTGTGGCCTTGAAATTAAAGACCTGGTAATATTCTGTAAAGCTCTATTTATTAATCCCGTCTCCCAAATATCCTGGCACGTCAACTAATTACATAAAATGCTGGTCATTCATGTGGATTTATATAACAGTACAATTATGAATACATTTTAGCATTACAGTAGAAGTTTTTTTTTGATCGAATTGCTGCATTAAATATTATTTTTTGTACATATTACATTGCACCATAGATTGAATCAAATTTGTTAACTGCAGAGTATAATGATATTAGCAGAAAAAAAACCCTCTCTAACTCTCCCCTGGCTCTAAGTGAACATTATCTAATGCTATCTCTGTGTCAGGTTGGTTTGTTCAGCAATGTCATTGTGCTGATGGCTTGGAGGTCACTGATCTTAACTGAGGAGACCTAATACTCTCCGGAATTAGGTGAGTAGGGAACAACCCTCTAAGCAGAGAGAGAGTGCATTCCATTCCACACAGAAATATACACGTGCAGGCCACACACCTAAAACTCTCAGTCTGGTTTCGATACTCTTAAGAATACTGGTGGGTTTCAGTCACTCGTCCTGACAAAAACAAAACCCTAAGGAAGAAGATCGTCTCAGCCAAAACAAAACATAAAAACTGCGCTGAAAACCGCAAGCAATGCACCAAACAAAACAACCCAACATTCAAAAAATGAGTTACAGGATATAATCCTTTCTGACTTTATTCACATCATGTAAAATAGAGCACAAACAAATGTCTGCACATCAATGATTGGAAACTCAATGGATGTGTTACATGAGCAACAGCGTTCATAAAAAGGAAACGCAAAATACTGCAGATGCTGGAAATCTGAAAACAAAAGCAGAAAGTGGCTGGGAACACTCAGCGGGTCAGGCAGCACCTATGGAGAAAGGAAAGTGTGTCAAAGTTTCGTGTCCATTGTTTGGGACACAGAGATAGCATTAGGTAATGCTCACTGACAGACGGGGAGAGTTAGAGAGGGCTTTTATTTCGCTAATATCATTATACTCTGCGGTTAACAAATTTGATTCAGTTCTGACCGAGGGTCGTGGACCCGAAACTTTGACTCACTTTCCTTTCTCCATAGATGCTGCCTGACCTGCTGAGTGTTCCCAGCGACTTCTGGTTTTATTTTCATAAAAAGGAGTCTGACTGTAATCCCCTCTGTTAGGGCTCATCCACTCCATGATACCAGTGGAGTTGTTCTGCATGGAAAACATTAGGGAAGGATCACAGGTACTAAAACCTATTGCTGTAATGACTTAGTGGGAGTAAAAGAAAGATACCTACTATCTGATTGCACTGATATCACTAACAGGAGGCAATGTTGTTCAAAGGAATCCCGTAGTTCAACCTATTAATGCTCACTTCAATGGCCCCAAAATAAGGAGTCCTGCAACTTGCAATATTTAGAGAATAATTTATTTCCCCCCGAAAAAGTATAAGTACCTATTGCTGGTTTGATTATTTATCATTTATACTTTCCCCTCACAGGTCGAAGTTTCCCTTCAGTCTCAGGCAAACACAGCTAATTTCTATCAAAACCCAAAGAATCCCGGAACTAAAGTTATCCCTAAAGCAGATCCACTCAAAAAAGGGCGACGTGATCAAAGACGCTTATTAATTCCAGTATAGTCCTAAATTTTTTTAATCACTGTATTGTTTTCACCTCAAGTAGTCTGACAAAAAAAACTAAATGATATGGTTTTGTGCCAATGAAAGGATGAACGTTTTATCCATAATAATCTTTGCATTTGATATAGCGCCTTATCACGTCGTTGAGACGTCTCAAAACCTTGGTGCAATAGTGTTGCAATCCAGAGCGCTTTTCAATAATCTGTCTCGGCTGGTATTCCTTCCTTTGGCTTTTCATCGTGTTTATACACACTCAGAGTAACGTTAGCTGTGTCAGACCCATGTTTGTTCCTGACAAACAAGCTGTATCTCCCCGAGTCTTTGCATGTGACGGTTTGGATGGTTAGAGTAACTGTCATCTTCTGAAGCGTTATCTGATAGCGCTCCCCAGTGACGATTTCTCTGTCATTTTTCATCCAGAACACCTCTGGGACGGGATCTCCAGATATAAGGCAAGTCATAGTAAGAGTCTGTTGAAGACAACAAAATACAATATAATTTACATCGTACCTTTCACACCTAGACGATGGCTCGGAGTGTTTATACCACCATACCAATATCACCTTATCACCTAAATATCACCTTACTATTAACCGCCTGCTATACAATGACATTATCTCTGTTTCATTTGTGAATTTCTCTGTTTAATGTCTTTTAATGGCATCTGCATTTTATATCTTTCACATTTATTTCTCTTAACTCGTATTATTTGGGGGTGAATTAGATAACCGACCAATGCAAAATGTCCCACGAAAGTTTGCCCTCTGGCGATCAAAAGATGGAGATATTTTGTGGGGTCTAATTTTCAGTATTTTCTTAATAAGGAACCCAGAGATACATTACACCAGCCTAAGGGAACTCCACTTGATATGCTTTACTTCTCTTTGACCGTGCCTTCAGCTCCCCTCTCGACTCTCTTCCTCCTCCTCGCTCCCTCCCTTCCCTCCCCTCACCCTGACCATTTCCCCCCTCCTCTCTCCCTCCCTTCCCTCCCCTCACCCTGACCATTTCCCCCCTGCTCGGGTCATGACCCAACTGTGCAGCGCCTTGGGACGTCCTCCTGACGTGAAAGGCGCTCTATAAATGGAATCTTGTTGTTGTTGTTGTTGTTCTGGAGTGGAGTGAAGCTCCAGGGAAATTATCATTTATTATTTATACATGATTTTATGTTCAGCAAATTCGATCACACTATTTGGAGATCCTACCTTGTCTTCCATAATGGCAACCACATCTGGTAGACCCTCAACTACCCTGGCTTTGTCTGGGGAGAAAAAGAATAAATATAAATAAGTTGCAGAAGCTGAGTCTGACGAGTGAGACCCAGTGAACACAAACTCTTTGTGCATTGACTTCAATCCATAACTGTTTGTGGGACACTGCTGTGCGCAATTGGCTGCCGAGTTTCGCCCACAAAATATCCGGTCAATTCACTTTACAGTGTATCTTGGGAAGCGCTTTGAGACATCTCAAAGACGTGTTAAGGCGCTGTATAAAATGCAAGGATTATTATTATTAAAGCTCCAATACACAGATCCACACCTGCGGATCAACCTTTATTGTCAGAACAAAGGCAAACTCAACATGTAAGTACATTTATAGGTTAAGTGCCTTATGACTGCAGAGAACAACTTCTATAGATTTGCAAGGTGAATTGTGTTCCTCCTTAGGAGCTGACAAAAGAACATTCACTCATTTGATTTTCACAAGAAACGTGGCGTCCAATTTGATATGACATTCATTTTGCTGTTAGACGACAAACCACCTGGGAATTGATTTTTCCCCACTTTCAAGAAACGGGTTTTGAGTTTGCAACGTTAAAAATTGATGTGGGATAGAGCTTTATTGTGCCATCTTTAACGTCCGCAAGAACAGGCAGTTAGGACCCCGGTTTAATGTCTCATCTGCAGGTTGGCACCTCCAACGATAGAGGGCTCTCCCACGACTGCACTGGAATGTCATCCCTGATTGTGAGCTCAAGTCCTGGGATGGAGCTTGAATCCCATAACCATCTACCAGCCGAGCCAAGCTGGCACTGAATAGATAAGTTCTTACAACAATACTATCAGACCGCTATTGTTCTAATGTTATCTTTCAAGTGAAGAGTCAACGACAGTGATGACAGTTTTGAATAACTTTGACATAACTTACTTTTGTCTGCAAATGCCGCTTGCCTGAAAACAAATCAAAACAGTGGTCAAGAAATGTATTTCTTTTTAACATTTAACACACACACTTTGATACCATAAGAAAAGTAATATAACCAAGGTGCTCGACAAAAGTATTATTCAGTAGTATAAAGTATTAAGAGTGCTTTATATTCTAAACACAAAGGAGGAAACAGACAGATGGAGAAGAAAAAAATACTTACTTCAGTCTTTGGCATTCGGTTAACGCATCATCAAACGCTGCAAAATTCCAACAAATTAAACTTCAAAATTTCATTTGGAACAATGATTTCATATCATGTGCTTTACATTTTTTACCTCTGACCGCTACCCTCCACCCCTCCTGATCCCAACCCGCTGCTCGGGTCCAAATGCTTGACTGTCCAGAGCCTTGGGAGCCTCCCGTCATGAAAGGCGTTATACAAATGTTATTTGTTGTTGTTGTTTGCAGTCAGCTATTTCAGACATATTTCCCCCAGTATGTACTGTATATAAAAGCACCCCTACCTTTTTCAGATAAATTGAGGGTTCGCTTATGTGTCTGTTTGCCATCAAACATTTCCAGGGTGTATTTGCCCCTGTCTGACTCAATTGGGTTCAAAATCTGCACCCAGACTTGGTCGATATTATCTCCGGGTTTTATCCTTTCTCCAGGTTCCAGAACTTTTTCTCTGAAAATACAAAAAGTTTGTTCCTCCATTAATAATCACTAAGGCACTTTGCCACCATAAATCAAATACAGTTTTTAGGCATCAATGCTGGAACAGGGGATGTGGATATGTGGAAAATGTGGCATTTTTTTTTGGCAATTGGCCTTAGGAGCCATCACTTCATACTTGTGCTGCAAGCCCCATTCTGTACATGTGGGAATCTTACTCTGAATGCCCATTAAAAAGGAAGTATCCCGAGTTGTGTGAAAGAATGATTTAAGGTCCTGTACATACTTGAGATACCAGGTTTTCTTCATATAGTCCATTTGGTATTTCATAAAGCAATAGAGCTTGATTCCCTCTACCGTACATTGCAGCTTTAATTCAGAAGCGGAAACACCTGAAGAACAAAGCCCACATAAGATATCACTGTATAAACTAGTGCAATAATACCGTGCAGATAATAATAAACCTTGTATTTGGTTCAGCGCCTTATCACGTCATTGAGAAGTCTCAAAGAACTTCACAGAATATACTGGAAATTGAATCGACTGTATATTTTGTGGGCGAAATGAAGATAAATTATAGCTTACAAACATTGATGAAACACATTGCCCAACAGGTTTTGCTGAGAGCAAATAAGTTGCATTAAAGAAACAAAACGTTAATCATCAAGGGTAATATAAGGGTCCTGGATACTATAACCATGACCATTTTGCTGACTGTTAAACTAATAATAATCCTCGCATTTGATATAGCGCCTTTCACGTCGGGAAGACATCTCAAAGTGCTTCAGAGAATCTTTACTGTAAATTGTGTTAGTGACTGTGTATTTTTTAGGCAAACGGCAATACAAATAAAATGATGACCGCAACTAGGAGAGGTGTGGAGGAATCCGTGCTAGCTGTTGGAGTCGATCATGAGGCAAATGGCTAAAAATAGTGAGCAGACAGCTACTTTTAGCTATGAGCGTGTGATTGTCAGGATGCTGAGGCTTTGGATTTGCTGCATCAGCTAAGCAGAAAATAACTCAGCATCCGTAAACTTCTGATCAGCATTACACTACACTGGCCAGTGCGTCTACAACTTTGCATCTAATTATTTCTTAATACAACCTGGATCTTTTCCACGTACCACTAATTCGGCAGATTTCATTCAAAACGTCATCAAATGCTGCAAAATAAAAAGCACGGACATGTTCAAAATGACACACTGCTTCCGGATTTCCTCTCAGTAGCACATTTTAGAATAGTTCATTACTGCATCACATTTATAACACCATATGATGCTTGTGTTATGACTATTGCAGCAGTTAATAAATGCTGTTTAAGTTCAATACCAGATGTATTAGAATAATAACAATCCTTGCATTTGATGTTGTCACATTGTCGGAACAGCTCAAAGTGCTTCATAGGATTAACTGTAAAGTATAGTGACTGTGTGTTTGCAGGCCAATGAGTTGTCCCAATTAGAGTATATATTTCAGAATCCAAAGAGCCGCCAAATCTGATTTAGTACCTTTATTAAGTAGCTCAAGCACGCTGGAATCTTCTCCTCTGTCATCGGCTACCACTGTTTTAAAGACTCCTGCGTTTTCCTTAGTAACCTGCGGGGATTATAAAGAAGTCCATATTCAGTAATAGGAGAAATAATCTGATGACACTGTCTACAGCTGCAGCCATACGGCTAAGCACGAGATTTATATAACATTACATGGAATCTGACAGCATGGAAACACGCCATTCGGCCCAACTAATCCGTGTCAGTGTTAATACATCACATGAAACACCACCCTCCTAATCACCTGTCCCACTCTCCTCTATCCCCTATTCCCTCATGTCGGCTGGTGTTGAATATTTGTAGTTCCTGGAAACAAAGATTCTACAGTAACTGTTAGCAAACGGTAATGATATCTCCATTGAGCATAATGTAGAGTAGAAGCTTTAAGATATCTATTGGATCACATCCAGAAATGAGTGGATATTCTAATAACAACCATATCCCTTATGTTTGATGCAGCATCTTATCACGTCATTGAAACATGTCAAAACTCTTCACAGGATTTTACTGCAGAGTGTAGTGACTGTGTATTTGTAGACAAACGCAGCCGCCGATTTGCACACAGCAATTTTCCACAAACCAAAATGACGTGAATGAACAATTTTTATCCGGGGGAATTGTCGGCCAGGACACTGGGGGAGAGACACTTCCTCCTATTTTGAATAGTCCCATAGGTGAATAGTGCTGTGGGATCTTTAACGTCTGCTTGGAACCTCAGTTTAATGTCTCACCCAAAGGACGTCACCTCTGATAACGCAGTACACCCCCAGCACTGCACTGGGGTGTCAGGGATTATCATTACCTGTGATATCTGTAGGGTGCTGATCCCAGTCTGGGGATTATAGATGATATCTGTAATCTCATGCCCATTTTTGTACCATTTAAGAATGGTTTCTTTCTTTGTATTTGTGACCTGTTAAATAAATACACCACAAAAGCCACGCTGATAATTTTGATCTTATATATTTCGGTGAAACTGAAACAAGTGCAAATGCAACTTGCATTCAAATTATTTTATTTGCTAAGTCTTACCTGACAGCTGAGAAGTAAATCACACTTGTCTGTGACTTCCCAGTGCAGTAACTTCTCAAAGTAAGGTCCTGAAAGTTTAATTGCATAAAAGTGTGAATATAAGTGCAATAAAACCGATGCTATTATTATTAATAATAATAATCCTTGCATTTGATATTATTAAATTAATTTGATAACTTCGTTGCACTGGAATGCATTTTATAGTCAGCTGATTCATATTTTCATGCAGTATTTTACACTTTCAGTTAATGTGTCTCTCAGACACTATAGATATAACTCTAACAGACACCTGGCTGGCCAAAAACATACATCAGTCCTGGAGGAAAAGAAAACATTCCAGTTTCCAAATGGGAAAACGTTCACAAATGCAAAGTATGAAGCAAATGGTGCCGTTTTTGTAAATTAGGCAAAAAAGGAAATGGGAATGAGATCGATATGGGAATGAAGTTCCCTCCTTTGGGATTCTTTAAGGAGAAATGGTTACATTATGACGGATTTCCCACTGCGCAAACTAAACTGCCGTTGTCATCAGAAGCAAATTATTAAAATGTGATGGGATCAGAAGTGAATTAAAAAAAAGTGGATTTAGCAAAGTTAGCTGTGTGCATGTTTAGAAGCTGGCGTTAAGCTGAGCTGCAGAACTACAAGCTTGATTCTAAAATGTTGCTTGGATTAAGTGAATATACTTATACTTGTTAGCAGACGTAGAGATAAATTGCATAACTGCAATCTCGATTATAAGGCGTTGTTCTAATTCAACTGAGCTGATTTGCAGAACTTCTAACAGGTGTCACAGGGGAGCCGATATAACACGAGACAACATGGTATGAGAAGATGTCACCATGGTCTGTTTTGCATCACATAGAGTTAAATTGGACGCAAGAGGAGGAATGAATGTGTTTTTGCAGCTGTCGTTTGTTGTGTTGCGAATTTATTGCTGTTGTCCAGTCTGGTAGTTTAATCAGAGCCAGCCCAAGGCTGATGTGACTAAACCAATTAGGTTCATGAGAAAGTTCTGACATGCACCGAGCAGGCTGAAGTGGGGAAACATGAAATGAAGAAGTATAGCTAAGTTACACTTCGGCAGTTCGAGTTGGCGTGAGATTGAGTAGATCAATGCTCCTCCAGGAGGGCAGAACTCTCGCCTGAGGTTCAGAGATCCAAGTAACATCAGAAGGAAAAAAGAGCAGACATAGACCAAACAGGATCACGGCTGCAAGAGATTCAACGGCTGCTATTATCAGCTTTCCCAAGACAAGAGAGTTTTATCTGCCGCCTATGAACTTTGGGAATAATAATGAGAATCCTTGCATTTGATATGTCGGCTTATCGCGTCATTGAGACGTCTCAAAGTGCTTCACAGAATACAGTGTCAAGTCAAGTGACTTGACTGTACATTTTGGCGGGAGGACGTCCCAAAGCACTGAGCAGTCAGGGTCGGGGCCCGAGCATGTTCGAACCCAACACTGCCTCACCACCGAAAGATACAGTACTTAACTGGACACATGAAACTGTAAACTAGTGACTAAGCTACTGCTCATTGACTTGATGTATAGGTCCTTCACCTGGGATGTAACCAACACAGTTATGTTAGGGTCCTTTTGCACTGACTGGGTTACCTTGTTTTCTCTTCCAATCTCTCCTTTGTGAATCGCATTGCGTTAGAATGGCTCGAAACTCTGAAAAAGAAAGTCAAAGATCTTAACATACTTGAGGGTTAAACTCCCATTCCCGTTATGTGAATGACCTCTTTATGATAAAACGTGGTGAGAGAGTTGCTATTTCATACAGTTAATTCAAACCTAGTTCTGGTCCCTGCTGATGGAGGGATTAAGTGATTTAATCAAAACTTACTTTCATCTATCAGCACGAGTGTAAACTGCCCCTTTGCTCTTCCGTCCTGGAGCTGGGCAGTATAGGAGCCTTGATCCTCTTCAGCAAAGTTTTGGATGATCATTTCAATAAGGCCACTGGCTTTGTCAAAATTGATCTTGTGAGTCTGTGCAGAAAAGGATTAAGTAAATCTCTTGTAAGGTTCTTTGAATTTTAACCTTCTTAGTTTCCATCTTTATTGTGGTCATTCTTCTCTCAAATTCAACAACAAATTTACATTTGTATAGGGCCTTTCACATCGGGAGGACATCCCAAGAAGCTGGACTGTCAAGGATTTGGACCCGAGCTGGGGGTTGGGATGAGGAGATTCTTTTAAGAAATAATGTCTAGGTCTATAATATATATATATAATATAGTTTGGGACATGACATGTCATGCGACTGCCAGGATGGTAGAAGGCAAACTTGGTCTTGTTTCACCAGCAAATTCATATGTTCATGTGTTCTTAATCTGGGAGACTATGATGTAATCGCAAACGAAGAAACAAACGCTGAATTTTACCGGCGTGCTCGAGACTTGCTTCTCATTAAAGATGAATCGTAGCTGAGCAGCAGGAGATAGATTCTGGGTTTGTAGCCAGAGTCGGACTGTACCCTTTTCCAGGAACTCCACAGCCCAGTCTGACTTCAAAGCAATTGCTGAAAAGAAAGCAACCCAATGTCACACCTTTCACAGGGAGTAGAATAACTTTTGTTTCTAGTTTACAAAACGCACAATCGCACACTTTACAGTAAATCCCCTGAAGCGCTTTGAGACATCCTCTCGATATGAAAGGTGCTGTCTCAAATGCTCAACGGACTATTGTTATAAGTGCCATCAGACAGTATGTCCATCATCCCAGATGGCTCAGTTGGGTAAGCAACAGATATAAGATCAGAAGATCTTGGGTTTCAATCGTTTTATCACTCGACTCGTTCAATGGCAGTAAAAATATAAAAATTGTCTAAAATACTCTGTGGAGGGGGGTGGGGGAAGGAGGGCAAAGAGAATTGATATCCAGACATACATATAATGTGTTAATTGTATCGTCTGACTTGCTAGGATCAGATTGTGACATTCGAATCGCCATTCAAAGCGTAGCAAATTTTGAATTCAGTCTTGACTGTGAAGTCGGTTTTCTGCAGGACTTCAACTGGCAGAAAAACAGCTTTGGGCTTAAGACTGTCATTAAGAATTTGTTCTGGATCTTCTGAACTAGTCAAAGAGCAGAACAACGTGGGGAACATTTGGGGAATGGAATACCAGCAACAATACTAAATCCTCCAAAGTTAAGCTCAGTCTGGGGTCAGGTGTTCCTTGCATTAACATGCTCCAATTCCTCCAGTGCCTGATGTCACCCAGTCACATAAAGCCAAGCCAACGCACTCAGGAAACACTTGTCATGGTAATCAGCATCCTTTCCGGATTCAATGCAGACTCAGATACAAATTACTTCTAAAGGGTTTGTTTTAAAAGCGTGTTTTATTTCCTGTCTAAAGATGTGTTTAAGATATTTCCATCTCATCTCCAACCTCCCCTTCCTGTCAAATTCTTAAGGAAATCCTTAGCCCTGAAGGCGTTTTTCTGTAAGTTTCTGTAAGTTAAAAAACTACAGGAATCAGACTTCAAAGTTAAGACTGGACTCAGAATTTGCCCTGAAATGCGACAGAGGTTAAACCTGGACCCGGGTGAAATTTTTCTCCACTGTAATTGGGAAAAGCGAAAAATAATCATGTGGCGGCTACTATTAATCTAATAATAATCCTTGTATTTGATATAATGCCTTATCACGTTGTCAGGGATGTCTCAAAGGGCTGACAGATTGACAGCAAGATAGTAAGCAGCCAGGCATTCCAAACATCTGAAACTCAATAACGAAACTCATATTGTATTAGCTTTTGGTTAATAGCCTAGTGTGGATTTTATCTTCACGTCCCAGAGTGAACCCAGCTAACTGAAGAGGGTGTGAAGCTAATTGCCATGGTTTTGATCATTACACTACATTGTCTGCATACACCAGCCACCAATTGCATTTTAACATATTGCATAACGGAGTTTAACATGTGGCAATCTCTAACAGGATTCCTTAACAAGGATCCAAGTAGGGATTCCTACTGAGAACACACCACACACATCATGCCAACCCATCCTTGATTGTGCCACAACATACTGTGTACCCAATGTACCATCTGGTTCCAGATTAAGGAATCCCAATAGAAATTGTTACATACAGATGCCAATATATCATCCAATAACAGAAGAAAAACAAAACAAACAAACAACTTACTGGGATTTCTTATCTCATAGCTCAGGTCCTTCAGTCTCTGCAGCTCTGAAAAGGGAAGTTCCAGAGTTTAGTCACTCGGATTTAAGCAAGCGAAAGGCAAAAACTACTGTGGTTTCTGTTTGATCCTGACGACACATTTTACCTTCTTGTGTTAACGCGTAGCTTGAAGATGCTCCACCAGTGTTTGTCGCCTCCACCGAGTAAGTGCCCAGATCATCTTCTGAGGGGTCGGTAAAGATAAGTTTTGATCTGAAAAATTCAAGTGGTTTTCAGTGTTGAGGTTAGATTAGGATGTCAACCTGGCTCAGTTGGTAGCACTCTCTCCCCTGATTCAGAAGGTCGTGGGTTCAAGCCCCATGGTGGGACTTTCAGCTCAGACACACACACACACTCCAGTGCATTGCTGGGGAAGCATTGCACTGTCAGAGGCGATGTCCTTCAGATCAGAAGTTTAACCGAGGTTCCGTCTGCCTGTTCAGATAGACGTTAAAAAATTCCACGGCACAAAGAGAAGGGATTTTCTCTCTCCCGGTGCCCTGACCAACAAAATCCCCCCAAATAAAATTGGTCACTCACTTCATGTCTGTTTTGGGGATTATGCTTTGTGGAAGATTGGCTCTTGTGTTCATCTACAAAATGCACAGTCACTCCACAGTACATATACGTTGTGTCCATCTACGTTGTTGGGGTGAATGGGGTAAAGTGTGCAGCGTGTGGTAATTGTAGTGAGTGACGAAACGCTGTAAATTTCAGCTCGGTTTTCAGTTCCAAAGCTTTTCGCCCACGAAAAACACAGTCAATTCACTTTACAGTTTATCCTGTGAAGCGCTCTGAGACGGCTCAACAACATGATAAGGCGCTGTGTCAAATGCGAGGATTATCATTATCATCATCATTATTATTTTAAGATCAAAGGTTCTAGAATGCCTTTGCTTCTTACGTGTTTCCTTTTGTTTCCATCTGGGCTCTCTCGGGGCTGGTGATCTCCTGGTAGGATTTAGACCAGATAAACCTTGAGCCATCGGAAAACTCTGGGCACTGGAAAGCCAGAAAAATATTACCTTCATCATCCACCCCAGCCTCTACGTCTGTGGTGCCTGTAAAAGGAGAGAAAAACGGCCTTAAATCTTGTTTATTCGTGGAGCTGAAATACAGCAAGGGATTGTGTTCCTGCATATAAATAATAATAAATAATCCTTGCATTTGTTATAGCACCATATCAAGTTGTTGAGATGTCTCAAAGCGCTTTACAGAATATATTGTGAAGGGAAATGTCTGTGTATCTTGTGGGCGAAACACATGCAAGTATATTATGCTTGCATTTGATACAGTCTTTCACGTCAGGAGGATGACTCAAAGCACTTCACAGTCGAGTGTAGTGACTGAGTATTTTGTAGGCAAATGTAAGCCAGAGATGCGAACGTATTTGGAAACAGTAGCATACCTCGTCTGGTTTCGGCGATAACGGGATCCGAGGGCAGTGATGGCTGACCCGCTCCAGCGGAGTTTATTGCAAACACACGGAACATATAGCTTCTGCCGCCTTTCAAATCGGAAACCTATCAACGGGATTGAACTGTTAGAACCCAGTGCAACATACAGGATCGGTCACACTGCAGCTCTGTGTAACTCGTGGTAAATGGATCTTTAGAGATCCCAACAGCTTGTTTTTTAACCTCCCCTCTCCCTCAAAAACACCCCACCCTCTCCCCCTAACCCTCAGAGGTTAGTTACAGCAAGAATATGAGCACAAAGCAATGCTCGTCCCATTGGTCATTTTCCCCTCCTTCATCCCCCACTTATCCTCCACCCTTCGCTGATCCCAACCAGCAGCTCGGGTGTAAACCTTCATTGTCCGGCCCCTTGGGATGCATGAAAAGTGTTATATAAATGCAATTTGTTATTGTTGTCAACCATCAAGTGTGCATTGGATAATATTGGATTAAGCCGTAACATGGCCTGTGTTTTTTCCGCCCATCTGAATAGTCCTGGACGCTGTTTGCCAACCTTGAAGTGCGTGTTAAGTGTAGGCTCCTCGTTCAAAGTCATCCATTCGTCTGATCCAATTTCGCAGACGTCAACAAAATAGCCGGTTACAGGGCTCTGCCCGGTGTAAAGTGGTGGCTGCCACAGAACCACCAGCGAGCTCCGGCGGACTTCAGTGAAGGTCACGTCAAACGGAGGCCCTGCAGGAAGGTACAGATATTCACCACTTACTTTTGACTTTGTAACACAGGCTGACATCCCCAAATCTAGGAAGCAGAAGTCAAGCAGAGAACAAGATGCTACAGAAGGCAAGCTCCAATTGCTAATGGTCAGTCGGGGTTCACATAGTAGACCTCACACAAGTCGTATCAGTTGGGACCAAACATTTAACACAATGTATGTTTCACCCCCAAAATATACAGTCAATTCTATTTAACAGTACATTCTGTGAAGCGCTTTGAGATGTCTAGAAGGCATTAAATCAAATGCAAGTATTATTATTATAATAATAATTTATGCCAAATATGAGTTATGTCAAACTTGCATAGAAAATAAACTCTTGAACGGGACAAGGCAGATGTAAGACTTTGGTGATTATATGATTTACACAGATCAGACTTATGCTAGTTTTACTGTAGCGCTTTGTGTGTGCGTTTTATCAGTGATGTAAATCCACTGACGTGCCACTAAAATATCATTATTATTGCTTTATTATGGGGGGAATAAAGCATTCGTAAGTTACCGTGTAAAAGTAACTAAATGTGTGAAGTGTCTTGAGACTTGTGTGCTGTCATTGTTTTAATGATATTAGGACAAGTTTGGAGAGATGACAAACTCACCAGGTTGTGCCATGGTCCATTCCTCACATTTAAATTGATCGCTGGTTTCTGAAAAGGCTCCCACACCAGCCCAGTTCATGGCAAAGGCACGGAACTCGTAGAAATGGCCTTCAGTCAACTTTTGCAACTTGAAAGATCACACACATGCATTTCAATTTGTTTGAGAAAAAAATAAATAATCAATCAATCAATGAATCAATCAATCAATCAATTCCTCTTCCCCTATTCTTTGACTCGTACCTTGTAAATCCTTGTTGTTATAGGATTAATGTTAACTTCATGCCAGTCAGGATCTTCGAGATCATGGCAATCTAGAAAATATCCCAAGATCTCCCTTCCACCAAGGAATTTGGGCTCCTTCCAGCCAATAACCATCTCATTCTTCCCACAGGTCAGTTGGACCAAACCATAAGGAGCTGATGGAAGATCTGGGAAAGAAATCCAGAAAGTCATGTTAACCTTAAATATGGATAGAACATTCAGATCACATCCCTTGAGTTGCAGGTTGTGATGTATTATTTCTTTAAAACCGGCAGGTGGCGATATTTCTGCCCGTTCTGGCCGTGTCTCAGATCACAAAATTCCACCTGGACTTAGTCTTAAAACTGTTGCCTTAAAATGTGAGCTTCTGTGCAACTCAGGAACATTCCAGCATCGAGCCGCGGTTTGGAAGAGACTGAGCGTGAGGAATGTCTGCCTGAAACAAAATTTCACCACAATGGTCTGAAGGCTAAGACCACGTGAATTGTCGGGACGTTTGCACCTTCGAAACAAATGGAAAGCCTCCGGCCCTCGTGAAAGTTTTGTCGTCCGAACATTTCTTGTGATCGATGTGTTTTCACAGAAACCAACTCACCTTTGCGTTATTTACTTTAAAAAAAAATTGATGTTATCGTATTTACTTTGGTCGCTCATTTTGTCGCTGTTTTTGTCGGGCATCGCTGTGCACAAATTTGCTGCCGCATTCGCCAAGAAACACATACAGTCGCTGGCTACACTTTACAGTAAAAATCCTAGTGAAGCGCTTTGAGACGTCCGTCCTCCTGACCTGAAAGACGCTAAACGAAATGTAAGAATGACTCTTATTCTAAACGATGAGGGAAAGAGCTATCACTTTTGCTGATTTAAACCTATTTTTATGACATACTCACAGATGGGGCTGTTCACTTCGATGGGTGTGGACTCGTTGGAATAATCACTGAGTCCTGCAGGATTGGCAGATTTCACACGGAACACATATTTCTTCCCAGGTTTAAGGTCATGCACAACCAACCTGATAAAAAAAAATTGAAACCGCAACGCAATTATTCCTTACAGCTCAATTTCGGATCTCTTCTTTCCATTTGAAAAAAAAAGTGAAATTTTCAGGTTATTCGCTTTAAAAATCAGCTGCGAAGAATTGCACGGAATTTTGAGCACACTGTCTCCCTGGAGGGACTCCTTAGAGTATTAGACGCAGGTTGGCAAGAGCCAAGGCTTGGGGATCCCAGAGTGTTGGTGGTAGTGCTGGTTTATACTTATATCTTAAAGAGCATTACATCAAATCCTTCTTACAAATAGCCCCATTGATACTTCCCAGCCAGTCCTAAGATTTGATCAATATCCACAATTTAAACAGAAATATTCCTCTAAATTCACGGAAATACAGAGAAACAAATTGATATGCTACATGTGCCTCCCCCCCCCGGGGAATTGTGATGAGATGCCACCTGACAGCAATGTTTCATGTAAAATCTACTTGAGCATTCAGTCCTACTCCATTATATTGGCAACGCTTCATTATCGCAACGTGAATTTCTGCTAACCTTTTGGAAGTGACGGGCTTGTTATTACAGATTTCCCAGTTGTTCGTTCCAATCTCACAAACGTAGACGTAGAAGCCTATGGGCTCCTCTGTATCTTCAGCTTGCCACTGCACCAGCACAGATGTCTTTGTGTTTCTAGTGGGGATGATGGCATAGGGTGGAGAGGGGGCGGCTGAGGACAGGCAACATTAACATTAGTAATGGTCCTTTTCAACGTGGGACAAAAACAAAATCTGCATCTTTCTTCATAGCAATAATATAGTGAAGCTTGTTCCCAGTGTTAACCTAGGACTGGCTTTCAGCTTTATTGTATATACAGGGACATTTCACTTTACGTCCACCTGAGCAGCCAGACCAGACCTCAGATTAATGTCTCATCCGAAGGGCAGCAGCTCCAACAATTCAGCATAAGTTCAAAGACGGACGTGGGGGGAAGGCTTTGAACCCACAGCCTTCTGACTCAGAAGTGAGAATACTAGCATAATACAGTGAATAATATACAGACCTCCAGAGCACAGGCGTACAATGGGAAAGGCTTTACCGAGTATTTCTGTGTGTGAAACAGCTCTAGAAGGCTCTGACGGCTCGCTGATCCCATACTTATTGACGGCTCGGACTCTGAAGCAATACTGCTTCCCTCTATCCAGGTCAAAGACAGCAAATCGCGGGCAGCTCACAGGAACCTCCAGGTTGACTCTTTGCCAGCTGCCACTGCCAGCAACTGACTAAACATAAAGACGAGAAAACAAACGTAAACGCCACTTGCTACAAGAATGGAAATTATAATTATTATAGCGACAATAATAATCCTTACATCCGATATAGCGCCTTCCACGTGGGGATGACGTCTCAAAGAGTTTCACAGGATAGACTGTGTGTGTTTTGTGGGTTCGTACAAGTCACTTTCGTCTTAAAGTTTAACATTGCGTGGAACTATAATAAAAATTCGTAACCTCTTAAGAAGTGTTTAACATCGGCTTCTAAGTTAGGGTTGAACTTAGGAATTTTCCACAAGTCTGCGCACTTGAATTTTAAGACAGAGTAGTCTTACGGGGTAAGACAAGGTGGAACTTCTGGCCTATTGTTTGATCAGTATTTAATCTGCATCCGGCTTGTGTTTAGCTGATTCAGGAATATTTGTTCCTAATGTTGGATCTAACATGTGAAGTCTCTGATAAAAGAGAACTGGTTTATTTTTACTGTGATGAACTGATAGTCTTTAGCTGATGTTACTTCAACCATTCGCTATTCAAATCTCAGAATCTTGTACCATGTACTGAGACAAACTGGTTTGTAAATTCTTGCAACAAGTGATAATAATAATAATAATAAACCTTGCATTTGATGTTGCGCCTTATCACATCTTCAATACGTCTCAAAGCGCTTTGTAAAACATACTGTAAAGTGTATTGACTGTATATTTTGTGGGCGAAACTTGGCAGCCGATTGCACACAGCAAACCGTCATGGATTGAGTGATCAGATTATTTTAAATTTATTTTGAAGGAATTATTACCCCCGGAAAAGCGATCCGCCAATCCACTAACAACCGGGTTCCTATTTACTGCTGGGCAAACGGAAGCGTGTGGAGTAAGGAAACTTGCCCAACATTTTGCCCTAAAAGGGAATCGAACTCGGGTCATCTGGCTGGCCAGGCGAGTGCTCTAACAACTGAGCAACAGGATCCAAGTGATAGCGCCTTTCACATGTCTCGAAGTGCTTTACGAAGTCCATGCGGATCACTGAGCAGCGTGGGCGATGATGTTGCAATCTGTCTCATCCGGTTTCAACACGTTTACCTTCTCCACGTAGTATTTCAGGGGTTCCCTGCCTCGGGGACAGGGCTCGTTCCAGCAGAGAGCGATGTACGTCTGACCCACTTCGGTAATGTGGACGTTGGTTGGAGGCAGCGGAATGCAAACCTCTCCTGCAAAGGAGGCAACGTCTTCGATTCATTAACTCTTCAAATGACTGTGACACCGTGACTTGCAAGGCTACCAAGCTCCAGTGACTTGGCACTCTTTGGTTTGACATTTGTGATTATTCCCTACGGTTTTCATTGCCACCTGGTTCATCGCGAACACATGGAAAGTTAATATGAATCCAACCTTGGTCACCACACCTGGCGTGGCATTCCACATCCAAACGATGTGTCAAAAAATTCTTCCGAATCTCCCCTTTGCTCCGGGAACTACCTTAAATCGATGCCCTTTGAGTCATTTTTGCCATTACAGGAACAGGAGTAGGCCATTCAGCCCCTCAAGCCTGGACTACTAGAGCATTCTTCTTATCTTCTTAAACCCGACAATAACACATCGTTAATTTCACTAATTCCTGCAAGTGTATGTTTCATGAATCCAATTCACGAAGTACAAACATATAAACCAGGGAAAGTTTCCTCTCGTGTCTTTTGTTAAGGCAAAACTCACCTTCAAGCTCATCTTTCGAGATGACTATTTTGCCTCGGTCCAGCTGGATAGCTGCGTGAAATGGAAAGGAACCACTTTAATTTTAAGGACTGTAACAGTGGATTTGCGTTAAAACTCCATGGTCAATTAATAACAACAGGCAGTTAATAATTGGCATCTATTTTGCATTAACATGTGAAACAAACCCGTCGTTGTACTTATAAGGAGGTGCAATTTGAGATATTAATGATACCCTTATTGCTATCGCTTCGCACATTAAAACAATTCATCCTTTGCCATCTGGCACAATAAAGCAATAATCCACATGATGAAAGCTGCTGGTATTAGCTGTGAGTTAGTGGTCCCCTGGTGTTACCTTGTTCTGTCCCTTAAATGTCAGACAATGCATTTCAACCGCACAGTGATAATAAACAAATGAGAAAGTAACGCCGTTAAGAAAGTTTTATAATTGTCCATAATGCTGGAAGCACAATTCTAGAATATTACCATTAACATTACTTGTTTGGGGTTTATTTATGTTTAACCGTGTCGATGGCAGGGCATGGTTTGACATGTGCATGGTTCGTGCACATACACAAGCTGCCTTAAGCGGTTTAATGATTTCAGTAATAGGGTTTATTCAAAAAAATTGAAAATCGCAGCATGATTTAACTATTCACCCCGTCTACATTCCACTTGATGTCTTCCACCAACTAACAGCTTACTGAGGAACCCTCATTCGATCCTTGCATTTGATACAGCGCCTTATCACGTCTTTGAGATGTCTCTCAAAGCGCTTCGCAGTATAATACTGTAAAGCGAATTGACTGTATATTTTGTGGACGAAATGCGGCAGCCAATTGCGCACGGCAGTGTCCCACAAACACTTGTTTGTATGGTTTACACAAATTACATGATAGACCCCATTAAAACCGCTAAAGATTGCTCATACGACGATAAGACAACTAAGGCGTGTCTAGAGGTAATACATACTCATTATCCTGTCTCCTATCGTGGGGTCTGTTGTCGTCACTGGTTCGGAGACTTTGGATGGCCTGCTGACTCCAGCGCTGTTGACTGCCAGAACTCGGAACTGATAGCTCGTGTTTTCACACAGCCCCAGGACGGGAAGCTTACACAGCTTTTCGGGGACATCGTTGCATTGGATCCAGCTCTCGCTTCCTTCCTCGCACCTAAAGCCATCAGAAAACATTCCTGCTTTTTTACCCATCCGATCTCATCCTTGCAGAACACCCATCCTCACATCACAGCATCAATCTGCTTTTGTTAAACAAGTCCCACTGCTCTGGCCTCAATCACGTTCACTGGTTCCCTCTGGGTAAAGCAACACTTCACGGTGACCATCTTGAAATTGCCCATTGCAACTCTAAACCTATGTCCTCTTGTTCAACTGTCTTGGTGCCTTTGTATTAATAATAATAATAATTCTTGCATTTGATATAGCGACTTATCACGTCGTTGAGACGTCTCAAAGGGCTTCACAGGATATAATGTAAAGTGTAGTGACTGTGTATTTTGTGGGCAAAATGCGGCAGCCAATTGCACACAGCAGCGTCCCACAAACAGTCATGGATTGAGTGACCAAATATTTGGAGGGATCATTATTATTATTCCTGGAAAGCGATCCACCAATCGACTAACCAAATGGTTTCTATTTACTGCTGGGTATTGTTCTTAGTTTATTTTCTCAATCTCACTTAAAACCTTGTGCACCCGGGTAAGGTCCCTGCCTGAGACATCTCCTTTCCTTTTCGACACTGAAATTGCTCAGTCACGAACCTGATCAAGTGGAACTTGCTAGGACCAACCTTTCAACGAAATAGCCAAGGACTGGGCTCCCTCCATCAGCACTTGGTGGTTTCCAGGTAACAAAGACATAATCTTGGTTAACGTTAAGTCCCTGGACATCCAGGGGTGAACCAGGGGCTCCAGTTACTGCTGCTGGGCCATCTGTAGGAAGGCAGTGAGCGTCAAGCACTGAAATTCTTCTGTAGTCAAATGACAGGGTTTGATCATAGAATCATACTGCAGAGAAGGAAGCCATTCAGTCCATCGTGCCTGTGCTGGCTCTTTGAAAGAGCTATCGCAATAGTTCCTCTGCCCCACTCTTACCCCATAGCCCTGCAAACTTTTCCTTTTTAAGTCCCTTTTGAAAGCTACTATCGAATCTGCTTCCATTATAAGTAAATACAAAATAAGAGTCAGGAAGAATTTAATTTATAAAACTTGGAATTATTGGAACAGAGAAGGTTGATGGGGAAACCTGATATGGAGTCTTTAAAAACCTGAGACATTTTGATAGAGTCGATAGGGAGAAATTATTTTCATCTGTGGGTGATTCAATGATGGGAGGGCATTAATTTACGTTAATTAACAAAGAAGAAAAGGGGAAGATTAGGAGGACCTGTTTTACATTGAGTTGTTGGGATGTGGATTTGCCAGTGGGTGCAATGCTAGAGGCAAGATTCATATTAGATTTCAAGAGGGAGCTAGCTAGATATCTGAATAGGAATAATGTGCAGGGAGATGGTGAAAGACAGGTGAATGGGACTGAATGGATTTCTCTTTCAATAATACAGCACACACACACACACCCAATGGCCTTCTTCAATGCTGTAGATTTCTCTGGTTCTATGAAGCATGGAAGTGTTCATGAGTGCAATTCAATGTTCCACTTGCCTCTCACAAACACGTATGCACTATGTTCCTTGTGACCATCCAGTGTTGGAAGGCGAATGGTGTACAAGCCTTCATCCTCCTTGTGGATATCGCTGAGAGTCACTTTGGCATAGTAATCCGTGCACTCGATCCCAAGGCAATCAGTCTCCACCAGTAAATCACCTGTAATTAGAAAATTTATTAAAATCACAGATGGTACCTCCTGCTCCACAGAGATGCATTAGGTTTACCAGCAAAACAGATTCTATTTCAATGCTCACTGACCATCCCGAAACCAGGAGATGTCTTGTTGGTGCTTTGGTAAGGGCGAGGAAAAGGTGCAGACTAGGACAAGAGAGCCATCTTCTTGAGCAAAAGAAACTTCAAAGCCATCGACAATGTCAACGTCCAACTCAACGGGACTCGCTACAGGAAGCAACAAAGTTAAATGGTTACTTCTGTGGTTACTGTACCAGCGCCTTGGGATGAACTCTCGACATGAAAGGCGCTATACAAATCTAATTTGTTGTTGTTACTTTCAGAATCTTAGCCAATAAGCCATTTTGTCTTAAAATTTAAGATGCTGCAGAAAATGGAAACTGCTTCAATTCACTCTGCGTTTGGAAGTTGTTTCAACACCGTTGTTAAAAAGATTAAATCTAAGCAGAATTTGATGCCTGTTTAGTTTGTTTAAGTAGACCAACAAAAGGGATTTCACGTCAGATTTAATACACAATACGGTGATCATTTGCGAAGAGCTCAACCTGGATTGTTATTCAGCCAGGTCACAAATCCACCAAAGACTTACCCTCTATGCTGACAGTTTCATATCCTGAATAAGTGTCTCTATATTCTGTAAGTGATCATAAACACAGCGGGTAAACAAACTGATGTTAGTTAAAAGGACAATTTATTTACTGCAAGGTTCAAGGACCCCTGGAGAGTTCCACCCCCACATAAATCTAATGGCATATTGTGAAATGCTACATCAGTGGAAACCAACCTGCATTTGACTTAGAAGAGGGGGGAAAGGAATCACACACTGTTATCCTTATTAAGGGAGCCCAATAAAGATTGAAAGATCTTTGCTCTGAGGCAACAGAAGATTAATGCAATCTCTGCAGTACACAAGCACAGAGTAGACTTGCAGAACTTTCCTGTCTTAGTACTTCCCTTTTGGAGTGCACTCACCATATTTTAAGTGTTTGACAGGGATCGATTGGTAGCGGTCATGAGTCCAAGCCCCACATTGGGACTGACTGAGGAACCACTTCATTGTCATCCAGTTTTATCATAGAATCGTACAGCACAGAAGGAGGCCATTTGGCCCATTGCGCCTGTGTCCATTTTGTTGACCTTGAGAGTGGGAAGAGCGGGGATGAGTGGGGGCGAGGGGAGAATTGAATGGATTCACTGAGATTCAAACTCAAACCTTCTGGTCTCGGGATGGTTAACATCTGACACTAACAAAGATACAGAGTTTACAGTAAAAATCACGTGAAGCACTTTGGGATATAATGAGGCGGGGCCTACTAGTTTTTACCTTTAAAATGAGCAAAGACTTTAAAATGATCTTCAATGATTTGGAGAAATTGCTGGTTATCAAGCGCTCGAGACTTACTGTTCACTAGAACTGTCCCATAGCATGATGCCTCTCCATGAGTATTGGTAGCGATCGTACAGTATTCACCTGAATCATCCGGGCTGCATCTGGGAGGAAAAGGAGTCAATTAACTCAATCTCACGGGCTTTCTTCAGTATGTTTGTTACTATTTTTCTCACAGTATTATCCCTGCAGTATCCTGATATATAGTAACTCAGAGGCTGAGAAGGTTGACCTTTAATTGTTTCTGGGGAGTAACAATTATTAAATATAATAATAATTCCTCATGCTATCATATTTATGCATCGACAATAAGAAACAAATACCTGCTAATCTCAAGTGTCTGCAAACCAATCTTGTTCTCAATTGTGTATTTGCCAGGAACAGCTGTTGGTTCTATTAGGTATCCATCCTTATACCTAGGAACAATAAAGACAGATTTATCCCCCCAAAAAAAATCTCAGCCCCATCGAAACTTAAGATCTACTGTCTTCTGGCTTACAAATGTATATGGAGCATTAAAAATGCAGAAACCCATCACCAGGCTTAAGAGTATCCAAACCAAGATGGGATTTCCATTCATCCCACCTACACACGGGTGTCAGAAATACCAGAGATAGATTGCTGGAATGGAATGCGCACTCTCTCTCTCTCCCTGGAGGGACGCCTCCTGCTTACCTAATTCCTGAAAGTATCAGGCGCAGGTTGGCCAAAGCCAAGGGTTGGGGGCCACCCAGAGTACGTGCGTTGGTAACTGTTGGAGTCAAACCAGCTAAAACCGCTAGCTTGCCATTGATTAATCAAAGGCGAAGCCTCAGCTTTCTGAGTAAATTAACTGACAAAGTTAATGTATCTATTTGCTATTCCCTCCGCCTCGCCTCCCCTCCCTTGCCTCCTTCAAAACCCGTCCTAAGACCCTCCTCTCCTTTAGTCTCTACCTTTAGTTGATTTGCACAGACTTATAGTTTCCTTTGGGTTTTCTTACCATTTAACCTGAGGGGAAGGTACCCCCTGGACAATACAGGAAAGCTTAACATTCATCCTCTCCCAGACCGTGTGGGATCTCAATCTAATGACAAACTCGGGGGAAGAGGCTTCAATCTGCTCGGCACAGCGCCTCTCCTCTGCTGCCCATTTCTCTGCCTAAAACGACACAAAATAAGCCATATAGAAATCATTGCACAAGAGAGTGGCGAAAATATGTTAACTCACTGTAGGAAGCTGTAGGAAGGTTTGCTGCAAAAAGCACAAAATCATTTAAGAGGAGACACGAGACAGACGTAATTGGGGCAAATGGCTTGTTTCCGTGTTATGAAATTCTATGCAATTTTATGTAATTATCAACCTTGGTACCTTCCTGAGTCGTTATGTGCTCCTCAGGGTAAAGTGTAAGATCATCTTTATTGATGAACATTAGTTGCTGTATATTGCATCAGGCACTGGATGTGTTGCTAAAACACACAACAATTAGCAAAGATAATGTCAGGATCCTTTGTTGATGAGAAATGGTTACCTTGTCACGTAGAGGCTTGCGGTCAAACTTCTTCTGCAAGATCTTTTTAGCCTTATAGTAATCTATATCCAGCCTTTTCATCTCGTCTCCAAACAATACACTTCTGCCAGCGTCCTTCTCTCCTTTTGAAGAGTGTCTGATTCTTTCAGCCCTTTAAAAAAGTAGGGGGAATTTTTAACAAAACTTACAATCAATTATTAATAACTAAACACCAAATACAGTAATATCAAAGTTACAACAAGTGCAGGTTCATTTCGACACTCTGCCAATTTTCTTTGTGGTCAAAATTGATGTTATCTGCCAGTTGGAAAGTGGATGATCAAGCGGTTTGGTTTTGATAATATCTGTGACAGTTTCCTGCATCACTATATACATTCCTGTCTTATACAACCAAGGGATGGGGGAAGGTGATTGTAAGCATGATCAAAGACTTTCTTCCTCTTCGACCACGTTTACAATCACCTCCTCCCTCTCCCCAGCTCGATGTCAGGCTCCGTCAATGTTAAGCGCTCTAAGACACTGCCCACGTGAGGGCCACTATATCAATGCTTGTTGTAGCAGTAGTAGTTCCGTATTAATATTTTAATTGCTTTTATTTCAACAATTTCCATTTGGTTTTATTTCTAACCTTTGTCTCCTTTATCGGCAAGTCCCAGCTCACTGAAAGTGTGTCAGGTTACTTTACACACCAGACAAAACGATCAGCGCCAGAGTTTTACTGAATGTAAATCACAGAGGAACTTTGGACAGAATTGGCAGGAGAAAGAACAGGGTGAATTATGTTGACTTGATATGATAAAGTGTTTTATTTTACAGCTCATGGGCCATTTATCTAGTTTGTATGCCACGTTAGCGGTGGAACCTTTGTGCTTTCTTAGTATAATTTATGTGGTGGAATCCGTCTTCGCATCAGATACTGTTACTGAAATGAGATCAGATACTGTATGTAACTGGTGCAGTATCTTCAAGGTGACAAAGGTTAAACAAAATGACTGAAGCCATGTGTTGCAATCAGGAGATAGAGAGGAAGCTGTATGACAATGAAAGGAAATACTCGCACCATTTGTGAGACATGCAACAACCAACCCACCCACGTTTGTGTAAATGTAAATTAATTCTTTAAAAATCAGTTAAACCGTTCAATTACAAACATCCTCACAAGTACACAGTAACTACACTTGACAGTATATTCTGTTAAGTGCTTTGAGATGAAACTGCCTCCTGACATCAAAGGCGCTAGATCAAACACAAGGATTATTGTTGAACTGCACAGAACTGCACCTTTTAATGTCAATAAAGACAGAAAGTAAAGTTTGCCATTAACACCTGAACATGAAATGCTTTGTTTCAATGAAACAATCCCACTCAGCCCCGAAACAAGATTCTCCAATCAGGAGAGGTTGGCTTGCGTCTAACGCTGTGGACACTAACAGAGCAATGGTTGGGACATTCCATAGACTGAAATAACTATGAAAGCTGGATACCCAGAGACTGTGGATGGAATTCTGAGGGAGTCAAATCGCTTGAATAATTGGCGGCGAGACTGCGGATTGCATGGTCTTTGACTTCAGCAAATGGTTTTAAAAGACCACAGTACAATGTTCACATTGACCTAATCGCTCATAAAAGTCGCTTATTATATAGATTAAATATTAAGCGATGCTCGCATTAACAACAACGATATTACATGAGTGCAGCGCCTTTCACGTCGGGAGGACATCCCAAGACGCTGGACAGTCAGTGTTTCGGACCCAAGCTGAGGGTTGAGATTGGGCAAGGTGGGGGGCGGGGTGGGGAAAGCAGGGTGGGGGGGGGAAAGCAGGGTGGGGGGGGGGAAACGCAGGGTGGGGGGGGAACGCAGGGTGGGGGGGGGGGAAAGCAGGGTGATCGAAAGCACGGTCGAAGAGGAGAGTCTTGAGTAGGGTCTAATTATCTTATTATCTAGATAAAATGGGTCATTCACTTCGTTGGCTGTTTGTGGGACGTTGCTGGGCTCAAATTACCCGCTGTGTTTGTCTACGAAATTGTCTACGTTGTCTACGAAACCCCTACCACATTTTACAGTGAATCTAGTGAAGCACTTTGAGACTTCCTGTCAATGTGAAAGGCGTTATATCAAATGCAATGATTATTATTATTATATTTGCTGCAATCATTTAAGCAATAACTTCTAGGGAGCCTTGCTCAAGTACAATCCTCAAGTGAATAAAGTAGGTGAACACTAGAGATAATGAATGGGTGCGTCTGAGCATATCTACCTCAACAGGGAATTCAATCTCTGTCTATCACAAATCTTCATCAAAGAGTAACTCTCAGAAAGATTCTATTTAAAGCAATTCAAAGTGTTTTGCAGTGTTGCAATATCAGTTACCAGACAACAGCAAAAAAAAACTTAGCTCACGTTCAGGAGAGATGAGCAAACTGGTTTAGAAATAGAAAATAAGCACTTTCGAAACTTTATTAGGCACAAAGGGGCAACAGCTGATAAAATAACAACAGCTGTGGTCTCTGCAGGAAGCATTGGAACTCCCGAGCTTAATTCTGCCTGCGGCCAGTGGGAAACTACAGTATGCAAACTACTTTGGGCAACCTCCTCCGCTTTAGTTTTCATTTGTCCCTCTCTTAACATACAGTCTTCTCTCCCCGCCAAGCTAACAATGAGCAGTAGTCAAGGATGAGAACATTAAGGCATTAGCATGCCATGTATCTGACCAGCAAGACATACGTGGGTAACTCTGTCACTGTCTTTTATGGTTATTGGCGCTCGACCTACTGTCTAAAGGGAGATAACAAGAGCTTGTGATAATTGGGAGGCAGCCCTCACGGATAATTGAGCCCCAGTGTAAAGCTGGGGGCTTGGGAGTGTGGGAGGAGAGTCTGGAGAAGGCAGACAGAGGTACAACTTCTTTGCTAACAATACATTTTTCTTGTCTTGTTAAAACTATTGTGCAAGTTTTGTTTTTCGGGCATGATCCATGCTCCGCCCTGTAGCGACACGCACAAGAGAGGGTTCTAGATTGACCCTCCATTTGCACTGACACCAAGTTTCAGCCACAAATATACAGTCAATTCGCTTTACAGTCTTTTCTGTGAAGCGCTTTGAGGCGTCTAGAAGATGTGATAAGGCGCTATATCAAATGCAAGGTTTATTATTATTATACAAGTTTGGAATGAAATTACCCACTGAGTAATGGAGAAAATGCTAGAACAATAATCCAAATATACTTCCATTCTTCTGTTGGCAACAGTTTTGCTGAAATCAACAATATTTGACAATATTTCCAACAAAAACTTCCATTTATATGGTGTCATTCATGTCGAAAGGATGGCCCAAAATCTCCAAATTTAAATTAAATTAATTAAAAGATGCATGAAAGCATATTAAAATATGATGCGGTTATTTATTCAGTGATTTCTGAACAGATTCATGGAGTGAAATTCCACCTGGGTCTAGACTTACTCTATTTCCGTGGCATTCAGAAGAAAGATTGAAGCAAAACTGTAAATTAATCATTGGTAAACAGTAAGCTTGCAGCCTAAACTTCAGGAAGAATCTCAATGCACTCACCTGGATCCCCTATACACTCACCTGGATTTTTGACTTACAATCTTCTTCTCTGTCTCGCTCGATGCCCCTCTCATACCATGAAATGTGTCGAAGCTACCTTGATAAGGCTGCAGCGATTTGGTGGCCATGGTTAGATAATGGCTTCAGTCTCCTAGAAAACACACAGCAAGACAATTATAATAATAATAATCCTTGCATTTGATACCTCGCCTTATCGTGTCTTTGCGACGTCTCAAAGCACTTCACAGAATATACTGTAAAGCGAATTGACTGTATATTTTGTGAGCAAAATGAATGGGCCTTCTATACAGAAGAATATTTTAAAAATAAGGTTGTAAAGTAAAATGTCACAAGTTTCTAGTTGGATCGTAATGGTGACTCCAGAGTTGCATTTTATTAAAATTGGTAACCTATAATTATTATGTACAATTTGTAATATATTCCTGCTAAACACAAACTACAAACATCAACTATTTATTACAGCAAATTCTGGGATGATGTAACTAGTGGATTAAGATGCAGAATTAATCTTACAAAACAAATTAAGTTATCTCCACTCACTATGCACAGCATACAATCACTTATAACAGCTTGTTATTGATCATAGTTAAATAAACTATCAAACTTGGATTTAGTTGAGATACAGTTTTGCCTTAAAAAGATTATTTAATGCATTATCCTGGGAATTCTGTCCCCTGTAACAGAAGCAGATACTGTAGTGGATTTAGCTGGAGTTTAATCATAGATTCTGGTTTTATCAGTTCCCCCAAGTGAAACAAGTTGAAAGCCAAGTACTTACCAATAAAATCAGATTATCCAAGTTGAGATAGACCAACGTTGAGCTCAGAGGGGAGCTAAAGGACAAAGGCACCAGTCGTTCTCAGCTGACAACAGACCAAATGACCAGCAGAGGAACAATATGCTGCTCTTGCCCATTGTGACCTTCTAACTGTGTTATATATAGCAGCTTTGTCAATCACCTGAATAAATTTAGCAAAACAGCCAATTGTTCCTTTGCCCATTTACTGACATTGACATACATTGGCCCGGAGTCCCTTACAGACCAGCTCTGTTTACCACCTCATTCCGCATAGCATTTGTTGCAAATCCAATGTTGGATTTGCACCCTCTAAAGTAGGTCAAAAGCTCCAATCAAGCTCATGACCATAATGTACGAATGTAGTCAGGATTAAGTGCTCAGTGTCTCCAGTAAGTTATTAGTTAGAATTGAATGGGAACAAGTACTCTGGTGATGTGGAAAGTGGTGTCTGATGTTCAGCTGATTTGTTTTCAAATGAACGTAAGCTTGAGCTTCCATCCCAGAAATGTTTGACTGACAACAAGAACAACAACAAAATACATTTGTATAGCGCCTTTCACGTCAGGAGGACATCCCAATACTGTTTGTTACACAAACAGTGCCTGGCATTGTTAATCATCTCAGTAGTCAGGTTCCTGTACCAGACAACTCAAAGGCATTACTGATGACAGACCAGTCAGGCTATCTAATCAGCAAAAAATTGGAGGAGGCCGTGGAAGCAGAGATCCTTCCAACTCAGCAACTGCTAATGCAACCAAAGCACTAATGGGTAGTCCTAGCTGGACAAACAACAGGATGCTTGCCAGATAGCGCTTTGACTACAATACACCAACACAACTTGGCTTGGCTCTCGGGAACCTAGGCCTAAAACTCTCCAAACTTCAGTAAGCCGAAAGAGTGCACATTCCATTGGAAGCTTAAAGTCCATCCAGTTCGCCTTCCACCATCCTGGCAGTCGTATGCACATGTCATCTCCCAAACTATATACTGTATCCCATGATATTATTTCCTATAATAAAATAATACTAAAATAATAAACATACTGTTTATGAAATACTCAATCAGGCTTGGATGCTCTTAAATCATGATGATTTTTCTTGCGCTTGACAGACACCGAGCTGACCAAAAAGCATTTGCATAATTCTGGGAAACAAAATTGATGCCTGAGTAATGTTCTTATAAAATTGACTGGAACGAACTTCACTGAGTTTCTTAAAGTGATCATGTGAGTAACAAAATGCTATGATTTAGGTGAAAATTCAGCTCAAAATACACGTTACTCTATCGATGCGTTACTTCTTGACATACATTCTTTGGCTATACTCAACGTAGGGAAATAGGTCTTGTTCAATGGACGGCACCTCTGACAACGCACCACTGCCTCCAGAACTGCTCTGGAGGGTGAACCTAGACTCTGAGTCCTAAAGTCCTAAAAATGGGACTCAAACTGACGATCTTCTGTCTCAGAGGTGAGAGTGTTGCTGACTGAGCCATTAAATCAAACATATGGTTGTGAGTAAATTCTTGAAACTCTACAGTTTACAAAGAATCTTGAGCAACAAAAGTAACTATAAACAGTGGACCACACCCTTTTCTGATCAGATAGGAGTTGGTTAGTTTTATCATATCTGTCTGCTAGGCTAAACTTCTTTTAATAGTTACACAACCAAGAGTACCTGTCATAAAAATAAGCTACACGAGAACTCAGCATGTGATCTCAATACGACATTTTGGTGTGCACGTACCAGATAGCAATCATTCCACAGTCGTTTCATCCATGATGCTGTTGGCTTGGGATTTGGAAGTACGAACATTTTTCACATTTTAACCAAAGGCTTTGAAAAAAAGCTGAGTGTGGGTGAGATCTAATATTAGTGTTCGCAATTCTGAAACGATTTGAGGGGAAATAGTGACAAATTATTTCATTGGTGAATTGGCAACAAGGGGCATAACTTATTACGTGAAGCTTTTTTTGTTACACACAAACGGTTATTGGATATGAATCCCTTTACCCCGAGCTGTCAATGAAGCCATTTATAAGTAAATCAGATGATTGCTTGAAAGGATAAAGGTGCAAAGGGTGAGTATGGGGAAAGAGGAGGGAAATTGGGTTGGAGTCGAATGTTCCAATGGGACGAAGGTTTGTTGGACCAAATGACCTCTTTGTGGGCTGCTATTTCTGTGATTCTATGATCGGAATTTGGAGAGTCACTTTGGGGGGTTAGTTTACTTGGGACGTCCTCCCGACGTGAAAGGCGTTATACAAACATAATTTGTTGTTGCTGTTTACGACATTGAATTCTAAAACAAGTAGTCTGCGAAGCGTACGTGGTAGTTCACCTACAAAACAAAGGCACTCGCTGCACTTTATAGCGAGTCCTGTGAAGCGTTTTGAGACAGCTCCCAACGTGAAAGACACAAGGGTTATTAAGTAACATTGCTGTTACGGTACGGTTTCTACACACTAAAATGATAAACCGAGCCTCCTGATAGTACATTGGCAAATGTGTTAACAGCCATAGAGAGTGAGAAGCTAACAGGTTGATGGTGTTGTGTTTCAGGTAGTTCTCAGTCAAGGGCACCTCAATGCTCCTGGACTAGGAGACGAGAACAATGTTTGGGTTTCCACTGTCGCTTGCTTGATACTACCACGAAGTGTGAGCCCAACAATTAGGCTCACTGTGACACTCGTAGTTTGTGCTCAATAACAACAACAACAACAACTTGCAGTTGTACAGCGCCCTTCACATAGGGTAACGTCTCCCAGTGCCTCAGACTCCAACACTGTTGGAGTTGGACGTTGAGCAAGGGAGAAGAGGAGGGGAAATGACCAAGGCCAAGGTCAAGGTGGTAGGTTTGAAGGTGGGATTTAATGCCAGATAGAGAGGGGGGCAAGACAGGAGGGATACAGGCAGCGAGTTCCAGAGGTTAGGGACATAACAATAACAACGACAACTTGTATTTACGCCGAGCAGGGTCTCGGAGCGCTTAACATAGTGATTGGATTACTGAGGTGTAAAGAATCCCATTTTAGTAATCTTTTAAATCTCTCTCCGATCTAGTAACTGTAGTGAAATAGTTAACCCGTGTTCTATTTGAGTGCTCGCAGTGATCCTGTTTCAGTGTTCCCAGGGAGACGGTTGAAGCAGCAAGTGTTGATTCTTTCAAACACAGATTAGATAGTTTTCTTTTAGGAAATAACATTATGGGATACAGCACAGAGGGAGTTTGGGACATATGTGTATACGACCTCCAGGAAAGTGGAAGGCGAACTAGATGGACTTTGGTCTTTGTTTGTCTAGCATTTCTTATGATCAACATGATAGGTGTGTCAACAGAACCACCCACCTCTTCAGGGCAATTACTATTAAAGAGGAGTGACTCATTGAGAAAGCCAGGGTGATACATGGGTTTCTGAAAGAAACCAACCTTTAATGTTGTCCAAGAGACTTAGCTTAGTTCAATCAGTTGAAAACTCTCTATCAGTTTAGGTTAAAATCAAGTCAATGATTTTATAATGCTACTCAATTAATAGAACACAGCTCTTTTTATGCTAACTCCAGGATTCAAATACTATATAGCAGATCACTGCTTTACCTTTTAGTTTTCCAAAGCAAGCCTTTTTGCAGTGGAAAGAACATCACTATGGAAGAAAAATAAATCCTTGCATTTGCCTCATCCGGTCGTTGAAACATCTCAAAGGACTTCACAGGCTTTACTGCAAACGGTAGTGACTGTGGATTTTTAGGCAAGTCAAAAAGAAGGAAGAACTTTTTTTAAAAAAAATCGATAAAAACACCTCTTTAGAAACGGAAAAGCATTGTATGTATGTAAAAAAAAATCTTTATTTCCGAAAATGTTTCATTATGAATCAATTGGCTCAATGATCCACTTCATCTGCTCTCTATTTACAAGGTTCGCAAGATTCGAGAGGGTCAAAAACAATTTTTAAAATTACATTTCCTAAGGTTGTCCACATGTTCAGAGAAACCACTGGGTCAAAGTGGTACCACAGCAAAGACAGCAACTTAAGACTGTGCGTGAGTTTCCAACTGAATCTTCCCAACAGAAGCACATGAGCATCGTCAGAGGAGGTCAGTGAAGTGATACTTGGCCAGTCCATAGCAGATGGAAATCACAACAGATTTGTAATGGGAGAAATAGGGGAAGAGGTGGGCCTTTGAATCCTTGAAGGTAAAATAACACAATATTAATAATAATATTACTAGTAATCCTTGCATTTGATATAGCGCCTTATGACGCCTTCGAGACTTCTCAATGAGCTTCACAGAATATCGGGAAAAAAAGTGAATTCACTGTATATATTGTGGGCGAAAAGTGACAGTTAATTGCGCACAGCAGTGTCCCACAAACAGTCGTGGATTGAATGACTTGGGGGTGGGATTATTACCCTGGAAAGCGATCTGCCAATCAACTAATAAACGGGTTCCTACTTACTGCTAGGTAAACAGAGGCGTGTGGACGAAGGAAATGGATTGACGGGTCAAATCATTTTTGTTTAAGAGCTTATTAGCCTTGGGAGAGGAATCGCCAAAGTAAAACAAGTCTGATTAAATGTGAAAGAGTGCATTTGCGGTTGGTTAGTCTTCCATGAGAACCTGTATTTCCCATCCTTCAAGAACATCTGTAGCAGGCGGTGAAGGTGAGGTTGGTTTGCCTATCAGTTGGCTTTCCTGTCGAGTGTATTGAAATGCTGGTATCTCGCTCTCGATAAGAGGCATCAGAGTTTGCAACTGGCTCAGTGTCTCGTCCTTCACGGTTTGTAGCAAAGCTGCTTGCTCCCCATTATTTACGACGTATTTTAAATCCAACGCGAAGCCCCTTTCTGCCAACGAGACCCCATTATTGGAAAGGTAGACTTCACTTGCCACTCGCAATGGACTCCCTTCATTGTCCAGCTGCATATCAGCATTCAAGCAGTTAGAATTCTTTGGTGACCCAGTCAGAATTGTGCCGTAGGTTTGAGTCAGTGGGACCGATCCATTCTGACTTGCATATCCAGTAGTTTGCAAACTCGCTGCTAGCTGTGGACAATATGGTGAAGAGTTTACGCTGCTAACTGCTTGAGGGGATGAATGCCTCACATTTGCACGCTGATGGTTTGCTGTAAAGTCCCCCTGTTGTGAGCTGGACTGGGGTTGGGGTACCCAGGTCTTACCCGGGTTTACCGAGGCAACCGATTTGCATCGATGGTTCTGCTCTGGATCCGCTAAATGACGGATGTCTTTCATGGAGATGACTTGCTGGAACTCATAATCTCCTTCCGTGCTCTCACTTCTTGTAACCAGGCTCAATGTTGGTGTTGAGGGATTCCTGTTAAGCAGTGATCCTAAATTCTGCAATTCAGAACAAAAAAATGTAATAATAACATTAAACGTTGCATTTGATATGGCTAGCGCATTATCATGTTGTTGAGACATCTCAAAGCGCTTCACGGGATATACTATACAGTGGTTTACTGTGTATTTTGTGGGCAAATATGCCACATATTGCACAGGGCAGTGTCCCACAAACAGTCATGAAGTCAACGACCAATTTTATAATTTATAATCCTTACATTCGGTATAGCGCTTTTCACTTTTTGAAGAAGACTCAAAGTGCCTCACAGGATATACTGTAAAGTACGGTGACTGTCTTTTGTGGGCATAACACGGCAGCCAATCTCCTATCGGAGGAATTGTTGGCCAGGGCTCCGGGAGAAACTCCCTTCTCTTTTCGAATGGCATCAGATCTTTATTGCCACTTGAACAGGAAGATAAGACCTCAACTTAATGCATCATCCAAAGGATGTAAATGCCAATAGTGCAACGCTACCCAGAGAGTCAGCCTAGACTATGAGCTAGAAAGTGCGGCTTAAACCCACAACCTTCTGACGCAGAGAATTGTAATTGAACATACCAGAGATGCTGGTAATCTTTGCCCAAGTGTTACATAACGGTATGCCAAACAGCAAATTGTGGAAATAATCACTGTTCCAAGGAATAGAAATACCACCAGTATATTGTAGGGCACATCTAGAAGGCAAACAAAGTAAATGAATTATTGAAACACATTTCCATTACCTGAGCGGCAGCCAACTACACGCGTGCACATACGCACTGTATGCCAAACACGCCTCTTCCACAACACATAAAGCACCAGGAAAAACGTCTTACCTTTCAACGTATAGAAGCAGAATTCGACAGTTTTACTCTGTTTTTTATTTATGTTACGCTCTAACAGAAGCTGGACTGTCCCACAGTAGTATGTTTCTGGCTCCAACGTTTCGATTTTAAGATGCTCCCTTGTTGCTGACCTGTATGTTTGCTGCGGACAGAAATTGACAAGTTGCTATTTGGAGGACACAAGGCCAGACAGCTGCCACCGTGAGCTGCAGCCAAATAACCACTCACTCTCTCTTAAATTCGGTTGCAATGGTTTCAAATTTTACCGTTTCATTTGAGTGTTTGCGCCGAAGTTTGACAGAATATTCAGTGGTTCCAAATTTGCCTTCAATGGAACAGGAGCTTTTCCTGGAACATGGAAATTTAGGAAGCTCCACTGAAATGGAAATCGACCTCGCACTTGTCTTGTACTTTATACCAGGTGCTTCTATCGTAGCTGCGGAGAGGGGAAAAAAAGACAGGGAATGTTTTATAACATGGGTCTTTCATTGTAGAGTGTTCATCATAATGAGCCCAGTACAGTGAGCAATGTATACAGAGTCCTGTGGCATATCGAATAGCCTTGGGCAAGTTTTCCTACCCCTCACGCCTCTGTTTACCTAGTCGTAAGTAGGAACCCAGTGTCTAGTCGATTGGCGGATCGCTTTCCAGGGGTAATAATCACTCTCCCAAATAATTTGGTCATTCAATCCACGACTGTTTGTGGGACACTGCTGTGCGCAATTGGCTGCTATGTTTCGCCCACAAATATACAGTCAATTCACTTTACAGTATATTCTGTGAAGCGCTTTGAGATGTCTGAATGACTTGATAAGATGCTTATATTAAATGCAAGGATTATTATTATTATTATTATACTCACTGTTCTCAAAGGGGCAGAATCGCTCAGATAAAGACCATGTTGAATTAGTCCTGTTTGAGATCACTCTTGCATAGAACCATTCTATATCTTTCTCAGTCTCATTGGTTAGGTCACATTCGCAGGCTGTGATGTGTTGGCATTCTGTTTTATTTTTCCACAATTCATCTCCGTAGCTGGAAAAGGAACGGAATATTTCAGCGCGGTCGACCGAGAGGAGGGTCTTGAGACGGGCCTTGAAGGAGGCAAGGGAGGAAGCGAGGCGAAGGGACTGTGGGATGGAGTTCGAAAGGTGAAATGAAAAGTGCATTTCAAATGTAAATTTGTACTGTATTATAGTCTGTCTTGGAACTTACATTTTATACTGCACATCATATACAGCTCCTGGAGAGAAGTTGCCTTTCTGATACCAAATGAGGATATTTTTGAAGTTAACGGACTGGAAGATCACATTTGTGGCGGACTCAATTCCATGCGTAGATGATCCTTTATTTATAAAGAAAAAGAGGTAAAAAGAGACTAATACGTTTAAACTTTTTGGCTCACAAAACGTTCTTTTCAAAACACAATGTCTTGTCTAACACATGTGGAACAACAACAACTTGGATGTATATAGCGCCCTCCACGCCGGATGACGTCTCAGAGCACTTTACAGTAACGGATGCTGGGACTGAGCCGGGGGGTGGGGGGGGGCGGGGAAGGTGACCGAAGGCGCGATCGAAAAGAAAGGTCTTCAGCAGAGACCTGAAAATGGGAAGAGAGGGGGCGAGGGGAAGGGAGTGAGGAAGGCAGTTCCAGAGCCTCGGGGCATAGTGGCTGAAGGCACGGCCGCCGAGGGTGGAGCGGAGGACTCGGGAGACGAGGAGGAGGCCAGACCCGGAAGAACGGAAGCAACAGGTACTGTTTTGAGGAGAGAGGAGGTCAGAGAGGTCGGCGGGTGCAGAGGAGTACAGGGACTTGAATACAAGGGTGAGGATCTTGAAGTCGATCCTCTCTGGGATTGGCAGTCAGTGCAGTCTGGCCAGGACTGGGGGAATCGGGGAGCAGAGTTTCGTGCAGGTGAGAATGCGGGCGGCAGACTTTTGAATGATTTGGATTTTATCATTCAAAATTTTATCATTTGGAAACCCATCACATTGCTTAAGATTATCCAGAGGAGACTGACAGTCCCTGTACATGATACCTACACATTTCATGTATTTCATGCAGTGCATTTCATGTAGCGCCTTATCACGTCTTTGAGAATATAGTGTAAAGTGAATTGACTGTTTATTTTGTGGGTGAAACACGACAACCACTCGGGCACAGCAGTGTCCCACAAAGAGTCGTGGATTGAGTGACCAAATTAGTATTTATATATAAAAAAAAGTTTTGAAAGCATTAATAACCCCTGGAAAATAAAGCAGAAAAAAAAGCCCTGGAAAATAAATGCTGTCTCTGGGCTACGCCTTGCTCCCAATTTAACTTTTAAAAGAGTTTAAAAGAAAAACTTACCAGCCATGGAGAGACTTAGGATAATGATCCAACACGGCCACATTTATTCAACAAAGTGTCCCAGAGTAGCAGAAGTTTTAAAAGATGTTTAACTCAGTCTGGGTCACCTCCGGAAAACTGGGGGAATTGACTGGACAAGTTACAGAACTGCCAAAGTTCATTCCTTTCTTTATAAAGAAACTTTTCATCCAATTGCCTGTCTTGAAATCTCAGGAAAGATCTTTTTTGGGGGAAAGAACATAGATCCAATAGTTAGCCACCCGATCCTTGCAGCGAGAATGTCTTCGAGACACAGAACAAGTTCCAGTTCCTGGTTCTAAAGCAGAAACTGGATTGGATTCCAGTCTGACTGCATTTTGTACTTTGTGTTGAGCCAGGTAGGTAGGGAGGTAGGTGTGTGCAAGCAGCCCCTTCACCCCTACGAAACCAATTAATCATTTCCTGTAAATGAACACGTGATTAACAGGTAAACTTTACACACTATTTATTTCTCTATAGCTATAATTGTTACACAATTCCAAAACACTAATCTGGGTGATTATGTCTCAATGTTTTATAATAATAATACTTGCACTTGATATAGTGCCTTATATTGTGGAGAAGTCTCAAAGTGCCTCACAGAATATTCTGTCAAGTGAATTGACTGCGTGTCTTGTGGGCAAAACGTACTTTTCAAGTTCAGCTGCAAAAATAATAGATGCTTCTACAAATGTTCAGTTTAGCAATGATACGCAGACCAAAATTCCGTGTAAACTTAAGACGACCATTTGGACTTGAGCGTGAAGTTTGCGCAGAAATGTGGAAAGCTTTTCAATCCAATCTTAACTTGGTTCAGTTGCGATTGGGCAATATAGGATAACCCGGATTCCAAAGGGAGTTTCCACAGATTTATTTAGAATTATGCAATAGTCAATCCACCCACTGAAGATTATTCTAATCAGAATCCAACAACAATGACTTGTTTTGTGATTAATTTGGCATTTCCATTCAGGATTCTCCAAAGTCAAAGGTAATCCTCATCAAGTCATTAAGTAAGAGACAGGCACCAAACACTTTGGTCAACCTGGATTTGTATCGAGTATAGGGTTTTCCCGAGTGTAAAGCAAAAATGGCTCACAGCACATCACCTTCAACTTTAAAGGCAAGGGGCAGTGAAAGGGGACAGTAGACTTCCTACAAAGGTCTCGAAAGGAATGCGTATCTAAATTAGACCCATTTAACTGCATGAAACAATTCGTAAAAAAAATCAGTTTTTAATAGAAAATATATAAGTGCAAGTACAATTAGTAATACTTTTTGTGTTCAGTAACATTATATAGTACTTGTAGAAATGTTCCAATAACCGTTTAACAGAGAAGAAGTAACCTGAAATACAATTTGATCTGAGTTTGTTTGCATTGTTAACAACAGAGAACTCCAACACTATTTGATTCCCTTACAACTCAATACAACCACCTAGTGTTGGGAAGAGTACAGGCATTTCTTCCTATGATTGGAAAAATGCCATCATTCACCATCAACTTTAGGCAGGCAATTGGCTGGTTTCAAATTCGTCCATTTTTTAAAGAAAACAGTAAAATACTTTTGAGGTTCATAATTTTCGGCACCTTTAAAATTGTTCATGACCACAATACGAACGTCTGCTGAGTCCCACAAGCCCTTTGAAGTTGTCTGAAAGCGCTCTGAGCTGCTACCCTACTTGGAGGGTGCAATATAAGTGCAAGTTGTTGTTGAAACTATTCCAGCTCATGGATGCGAGTTCAATGTGGCTTCAAAAGTCAGAAATGCATGTTTGGTTCCACTAATAGCACCTACATTTTCAATACATTAGTAGGCAAAATATAAATGTATTCCTTTGTTTAGAAAAAATTGCTGCATTTACAGTGTATGAATGATTAGAAAATTTAAAAAAAAACACTTTGCCAGACTGGCTGTTTGCCTTCTGATTCAGAGGCCTCTGAATCAGAAGATTGTGGGTTCAAACCCTTTGACAACACTCTGAACACATATATAGTCTGGGCTGACACTCCTGTGCAGTGTGTACTGTTTTGTTGCTGTTCTTCAGATTAGACAGTAAGATCGAGGTCCCATCTTTGTTCAGGTGGCCATTCAATTTGGCACGATTCACAAGAGGGCATTTCTCTCTCTCCCTGGTCAACAATCCCCCAGATAAAATTTCATGGCTGTATGTCACTCATGTCATGGGTGTATGTGGGACATTGATATGTGCAAATTAGGAGTCGACACAATAGAGTCAGTACACATTTCAGTACATCCTGCAAAAATGCTTTGAGACATCTTCCCAACGTCAATTCTCTCTAGAACCCTCTTAAAATCCCTCCATCTTGCACACTTCTGCATTTCCCAAAAACCTACCTCTTCTGACTCACTCTTATCTCCCACCGCCCCACACCCAATTTCACACTCCTGTCTCTGTGAAGCACTTTTGAGATATTTTCCTATGTGAGAGATGCTACTGGATAAGATCAAGTCATTAAAACAGCTAATGTTGTTGTCAGAGTATCTGGAGAGATGACAAAGGGATGTCACCTTGACTGGGTTGTTCTTGACCTTGATCCAATATAAAAATCAATGGCTTGCATTGTTCGTTGTAACGTTTGCAACTAAATTCAACAGAGCTGAAATTGGACGGGCTGGAAATGGCGAAATAGCATTTTGTCAGATGGCTGTTGGGCTCAGTGAGGTGAGTGCCCTGGCTCTGTCCATCGCCGCTCCTTTCCTGCTCGTGTCTTTCTGTGCCGAGAGTCTGGTGTCTCGTATCGTCCTGTGTTTCGGGTTCGTCGAAGGTCATTCCATCAGGAATCCACCGACTGTCCGTGTAGCCCGGCACCTCATCTTCATCATCGCTCTTGGTGTCTGGGTCAGTGAGAGCCCAATCGTTCCCCTGCTCCGTCTCCTTTCTTCCGGGGGTGGTGTCAGTCTGGCTGGGGGTTACCTCCTCGCTTTTGGCACAGTGACAGACAGTGACCAACTGATAGGTTTCCAATTGCTCATCGACAGTCAACGGTATGAAGTGTGTGATCTTCGTGAAATCCTATTAAAAAATAAAATTACGGAGGCCCACGGTCATTTTCAATTCACTTTCGTGGCAAGTGCATTTTGCGTTTTTAAAATTTTCAGAATACTTTTGGAACTACAGTACAACAACTTGTATTTTATTCAGCGGCCTTCAAAATAGAGCAACGACTCAAGAATGTGACAGTACTTACATAAACACACATAATATTTAATCTCAACCTTGTCTACAGTCTGACTATAGCTGTAGTTGCACAGCTCAGGGAAGATGATCGAAAGCTCAATCGAAAAGATAGCTTTGGTATTATACAACAACAACTTGCATTTATATAATATCCTTACACGGGGTAATGTCCTGGAACGCTAATATAATTGTAGAACAAATTGTATTAGTTTCAATAAAATGAATAGCATCTTTCATTATTATTAACAGAACACAGCAAAGGGTAACACTCACCAGGGAGGCTGGAGTTTCCAATTTTAAAGGACGAGGGATTCGAAACCAAACGATAAAAGCAATCCCCAATGTCAGAACTAATATTGCCACAAATACTGTTATCACACTATATTCAATTTGAAATCCTGAAACAGAAACACATTACTGTTAAAAGTATTGTCACCTGCAGTTTCATTTTATTTTAGACAAGGAGACATAGAGAGGTATTGGTGAAGAATGTCTTTAGTTTATCCAGTTGATTGGGAATAATGGAGGAGGGGAGGTAATCAACAGAACTCACATAATATGCAACAGTTAAATCTTTGCTTGATTATCCGAACTCGTACCTTTTTCTTTTCCAACGAAACAAACGGGTGCAGAGTATTTGCTCTCTTTTTCGAAAAAAATGGATTTGGCGAAAACACAGCAGTTGAAGCAAGGTAATTCACTGATCCGAATGCGCTCGTCTTGGTGGAGAGATCGCTGATGAGGAAACACAGTTAGCTAAGCTTCATTATTGCAAATAATATTGCAGCGATCATATTTAAACCGGCGCGGGCTGGTTGGGCCGAGTGGCCTGTTTCCATGCTGTACATTCTTTGTAATTGCGTCCACTTTTCTAACCTGTGGACCTACTTCCAACTTGAGTGAATCTAAGACTGATTGCATTGTAAATTTTAAGACGATGGGTGTGAGGCATAAGACCAGAAGAAACTTCAGGCCTCTGGTAGCCAATGATCGGACAGTTCGCTTCATGGGGAGGTATAATAAGAACGATGATAACAATCCTTGCATCTGATACAACGCCTTATCACGTTGAGACATCTCAAAGTGCTTCGCAGAATGTTACCGTGATGTCTGGCTTCTGTGTATTTTGCAGGTGAACACAACAGCCCCGATTTGTGCACAGCGACGTCCCAAAAATAGCCGTGAGGTGGATTTTATCGGGGGGGGGGGGGGGGGGGGTTATATTGCAATCACACTTTGATTTTGAATGACAATAATTTTTTGGTAACCAGACACGCTACGCTCACTGTTGTGTCTGAGGTTAGAGACTAAGTAGATTTCACCGAGCCCGTACGTACCATGAATTTCTCATCCGCCTGCCACAATTCTGCCTTGTTTTGCACTTCTATCAGGCAGTCTTGCAACACCTTTCGCTTGCAGGGACTTAGCTTTGTATGGACACTCATGTTTACAAAGGCTTGGCTCACATTCACGTTCACTTCAGGTGGACCGGGTACCACTTGAATTTAAAAAAAAGGACAATTTTTAAATTCATGATGTGCAAATGCATCTTCCCCCCCACCCCACCACCACCAACGGAGCAGTTGAAAATGTATTAGTTATGTCATATACTAGTCCCGAGTGCTCTGGGATGCTACGCTGTGTGAGGGGAGCTATGTAAATGCGAGTTGTTGTTGTTGTGAGCTTCCAGAAGAAAGTTACAGATATTTGGTGCTGGTGGGGATTCAGTTGTGGATTGAGTGACCAAATTATTATTTTAAAAATTAATAATAATTTGAAGGGATTATTACCCTTACAAAAGCGATCCGCCAATCAACTAATAACCGGATTCCTGCTTACTGCTAGACAAACCGAGGCGGGTGGAGTAAGGAAATTTCGGCCCGCCCGGGAATCAAACCCAGGCCCTCTCGCTTGTAAGACGAGCGCTCTAACTACTACACTTCAGGACCCCAAAGTGTGTAAAAAAAATATATAAATACTGTGTTGGAAAGGATTGAAATGATTGGAGAAGGTCCAGTTAGTTTGCGATGAAACACTTCTGACTCTGGCTCCAAAAGCAGTGTAACACGATTCGATTTCACACGTAACGTCACATGGAACGCTGCAGTTTGGGAGTTTCAGCCATTCACCTGCCGGCCTGAAAGAGGGCAAAAAAATAAAAAAAAAAATCAAAACCTGCGTCTCTTCTGCTCTGACGTGTAAAAGAACCGATTCTATGTAAATTCACAATTGTTCCCATTTGACAAAGGATGCATTCATTAAATAACTATCATCTTTGAATCATCTCAAAGCGCTTCACAGATCATTGTGGGGCGTAATGACCATGTGTTTGTAGGCAAAGGCACCAGTCGATTGGCTCACACCAATGCCCCACAAGCAGCTAAGAAGTGAGGTGAGCTAAACTTCAAAGAACTGAAGCACATCCTACTGTTCAAGAGCTAGTCAACAGAAGTAGTTTCAAAAGTTCTAAACCAAAGCCTAACCTACTTCGCTTTGAACTCACAGGATATCCTATTAAGGACAATTGTACAACTCAGAAATTTGCAGAAGATTAACCATTTACAATGCCTTTCTTTGAAACTCCAAACACTGGATTGTAGTCTGAGAGAATAAAGCACAGTTTGTTACAGGTTAATCAATTATAGTTAGTTTATAAATAAAACTATAAATACACTCAAGCCTCAGTTACCTTATGTTCACTTCAGTGTCAGGTGGAGGATCTGAAGGGTCAGTCCAGTTTAAGAAGATCCTGAAATTCTCTGAACTCAAGATCACCTTTTGAGGAGAAGCCATAGGCATATGACCTAAAACACATCTCAATATAAGCACCCAGGAAATAACACACAATATTGTACAAAGAATAATTTGCAGCTGCTAGTTACAGTAACTGCCTTGAAATGACACAGTACATAGCAATATCAAATGCAAGGATTATTATATTGATGAGGCACTTTGCATAATCCGTTATCTCACCCCACCCTCTTGAACTCCATTGTTATTTATTTTGTCCATTCACTTTACTACTAATAATAATCCCTCCAAAACCAAAAACAATAATAAATTGGTCATTTTCAATCTACGACTGTTTGTGGGACATTGCTGTGCGCAATTGGCCGCCGCGTCCGCCCACAAATATACAGTCAATTCACTTTACAGTGTGTTCTGTGAAGCGCTTTGGGACGTCCTCCCGACGTGAAAGGCGCTGTACAAATGTAATTTTGTTGCTGTTGTTTTTATTAGTCCCCAGACAGCAAAGTCAAGCAGTTTTGGAAGGCCGCAAAGTGGGTGGGGGGCTGGGGGGGGGCTGGGGGGGGTGGGCTGGGGGGAGAGGGTGGTGGGGGGGGAGAGGGTGGTGGGGGAGGGCTGGGGGTGGGGGGCTGGGGGAGGGTGGGGAAGAGTGGGTGGGGGAGGGGGTTGGGGGGAATAGTGAGTGGGGGAGGGGGGTGGGGGGAAGAGTGGGTGGGGGAGGGGGGTGAGGGAGGGGGAAGAGAACACATGCATTGCTCTTTACCAAAAAAAAAGCCTTTTACACCAACGCGAGAGGTGACCGACGCTGCGGCGCAAATCATACTGTACCTATCGCGCAGGTGAGGAGGAGGTACAGCGGTATCTGAGGGCAGTATTTGGGCCGAAGTGATGCTATTCCTCCCCACATCTCCGCGCAAAACCAGAACCTTTTTCGAGGCTCATAACCAGAGGCGGCGGTGCTCCTTCTCCACAGCCAAACAGCACCTTCCGCTACACTGTCGCCCCTCCTCCTCCTCCTCCGTTACATTGTAGCTCCGCCCTTCCGGGCTACAATGTAACCGTTTCCGAGCAATGGACACACCCCTCACACACACACGCACACACACCCGCTTCTTCCTGCTCTGATTGGCTGAAGGGTTTGGGACCCGCCCCCCCTCCAACCAGGCGCGCCCCGCGATTGGCCGACGGCCGCGTCCGTCACAAAGGACGCGAGACAACAACGTGACAAAAGGGGAATCGAGAAAGGGGGAGGGGGTGGGGGGGTAAAGGGGGAGGGAGGGGGGTAAAGGGGAGGGAGGGGAGGGGGGTAAAGGGGGAGGGAGGGGCTAAAGGGGAGGGAGGGGCTAAAGGGGGAGGGAGGGGGGGTAAAGGGGGAGGGAGGGGGGGTAAAGGGGGAGGGAGGGGAGGTAAAGGGGGAGGGAGGGGCTAAAGGGGGAGGGAGGGGCTAAAGGGGGAGGGAGGGGGTAAAGGGGGAGGGAGGGGGGTAAAGGGGGAGGGGGTAAAGGGGGAGGGAGGGGGGTAAAGGGGGAGGGAGGGGGTTGGGGGGTAAAGGGGGAGGGGGGTGAGGATGAGGGGGCTGAGGATAAGGGGGGGTGAGGATTAGGGGGGTGGGGGTGAGGGAGTAAGGGCGGGGAGGGGAGGGGGGAGGTTTAGGCTGGAATTGGTGTTGGGAAAGTCTACTGGATCCCACCCCCAAAGTTTGTATGTAAATATTATTTATTTAAAGAAGTACTTGCCCCCCCCCCCCCGTCACTCAAGAATCTGCCAGAGGAAACGAATTTAAAAACAATACATCCTTCCGACACGGCACCTTTGAGACGTCTCAAAGCACTTCACAGAACATACTGGAAGGTCAATTGACCGTACCTTTTGTGAAGGTAAAACTGCTCAGGGTGGGGGCTCTTTAAGGGCAAAGGGTGCTCTCCGCCCCCCGACCGCCACCCCTCCCCCGACCCCTTTTTATTGAAGGATAAAGAACTGTCATCGTTTTCAGTAGATTTTAAGATACGTGATATTGAGCACATTTTATTTTCAAAAATGGTTAAACCGTAGCACATAACCACCAATAACAGTCACAACAATGGATTATAATATTACCGTAAATAATAATCCTCACATTTGATATCTCGCCTCGTCACGTATGTGAGACATCTCAAAGCGCTGAATACATTGTAAAGTGAATTGGCTGTATATTTTTGTTGGTGAAATGATACCCAAGGATGACAGATTGCTCACTCTGCCATAGAGGTGGTGCTGCTTGTTTCTGTCCGTGGGCCTTGATGTCACGCTTTGATCGACGAATGCATAAAAATGACAGTGAAGTTTGGATTCAATTTGATCGACACGAACAACGCTAAGGGAGGACAGTGACGCTAGCAATTAAAGGCAAACTGGGTGGGCTGGTAAATCACGGGGCTGACACAAAATATATTTTTAAAGAGATTATTAGCCCCGGAAAGTAATCCACCGATCAACTGGGTTCCTACTTATCCCACAAGGAATAAGGAACCTTTCCTAAGGTTTTACCCGACCAGGAATCGAACCTAGTTAGTTCCTCTTGCTTGCGAGACAAATGCTCCAACCACAATGGGACTCCAAAAATGCAGTGGGTCCCATGCATCACCAACAAAATTTATCCGATAATCCTTCAATCAGGGTTTTGCACCATTGCTTTAATCTAAACTTTCCCTCCCCTCCATTAACTCTTACTGAGCTTGGCTCAGTTGGCCACACACTGGGCTCTGGGTCAGGTAGTTGTGTGGGTTCAAAACCCCACATCAGGGCTTTGAGCTCACAGTGTAGGTTGCCACTCCAGCCTTGTGAAAATAAATGAGATGTTAAACGGAGGTCCTACTTGCTTGTTTAAGTAGCTGCTAAAGAACTCATGACATTATTTGAAAAGAGAAGGGAGTTTCTCCAAGGGCTCTGGCCAACAGTGCTCCAACTAAATTGGTTATTCACTGCGTGTCTGTGAGATATTTTCTGCGTGTGAATTGGTTTGAGATAGTGCCTTTCACCTCAGGAGGACTCTACATCTACTGTAAGGTGTATGATTTGATAGAGCACTATATTAGGAGGGAGGCTGGTAAGGAAGGTATTTAACACAGTGTAAGGTGATTGCCTTCTCTCCACCCGCACAGCTTTCCTTGACATTTCCCCTGTGAAAGGCACTATATAAATGTAAGTTGTGGTTGTTGATGATGATGAACTCTAATAAAGAAATCTGACAAACAGCTGTAACAGGAGGGGGATCAAGCCTCAAGCAGATATAATTTCCAGTGATTTATTCGGGGGGGGGGGCTGGAAAAAGCCAGTAAATCTTATTTTATTCAAAACCCACACCCATTCAATCCTCATACTCAAACTTCATTGGAGACAGAGACAAGAAAATTATGTGGCCAATTTAAAAACATAATTGGCCTGGGAAGAAAAGCAGATCAGTGAAAAAATAAATTTAGGCTTTCCTGATCCAAAGGGAAAACAAGTGCATAGTGGTGGAGACTCAGTTGCACACTCTCTCTGCAACGTAATGCTTTGAGACGTACTCATGGAGCCTCTTGGTGTAGATATGTACACCAAATGCTCATTAGACTATGACTTGGATAATCGTCTGTTATTACATTCTTCGAGCAGAATTCCCACCAGTAACACTTCAGACAGCTCATTGGGCCCTCACTCACTCAAGGGTGACGTAAGTTGCATCTGTAGCAACTCCACAGTTGTTGTCCTTCATGGACATCAGTACGTATCCGTCGTTTCCCCAGTACGTTGACCAGGAATTTTTAACCAGCCAGTAGGGCTCACCATCCAGGGTACCATAGCCAACAGCAAGCACAGCGTGATCAAGGTCCTCTGGTTTGCTTCCTGAAACAAAACAGCCACATCGGAACCAGTGAAAGGCTGATCGTATACAATGTCTAACAAGCGAGCCACATGTTGTGGAAATCTATTTCACAAAACACATCAACCATTTCAAGTATGGGTTTTTGAACAATCCAATTCCATACATGTGTACAATCATAGCACCGACTGGACCTCTCTCTTTCTCTGAGCAGTTGGGGTAAGGGATTTTATTGGGGAGTTTGGTAAAGGGGGGGGTGGTGGAAGAAAGTAGAAAGACATATCTTGCCCCAAGAAGGAAGATTTCACCCACAAAATATGCAGTCAATTCATGTGAAGCGCTTTGAGATGTCTCAATGACGTGACAAGGCGCTATATCAAATGTAAGGATTATTATTCTTATCTCCCAAGAATTGACTTGATTCCAGCTAATTCCTTCTCTTACATAATGGATATTCAATCTTATTTCATTGTATCTGTAAAATATTAATCATGGCAAAGAAGTCTGATGGGTGCAAAGATAAACAGCACAGACAAAAAAAACTCCAAACATTCAGCAAATTGTGTCACTTGTCTGTGCTAGTTTCTCCGAATGGAGCTCTTTAAAAATTCAATTGGATTCTGAGCAACTCACCACATTTTGGCTCGTAATAAACTCCGTTGCTATAAAACCGGAAGGATTTCTGTGAGGCGTCAATCCCGACAGCTGCTGGGCCGTTTTTATAGATGGCAAACTTCAATGCTTCGATGTCTCCTGAAGTAACATTGGTGTAACTCTTCAGTTTCGCTGTCAGCGTAGACTGATTATAGTGGCAATATCCATTCTGTAAAAAAAAAGAACACTATATAAAAATGCAACAACAATATGGCATCCGACGGGTACAATATGGCGGGGTACAGTTCCAGAGCGCTTGAAAAGCAAGTTGTTCTTGTAAATTATAATGCAAAATATTCTGAATGGAATTTCAGGTCATGGGTGAAGGCAGCTGTGATCTCTCTCCCTCTCTCCCCATAGTTGAGGAGCCTGACAATATTCACAGGCTGGTCTCACCCATGAAATAGCTTCGACAGGTAAACTCTCAATACTCACCTGTCCCATGTAAGGACCATAGGACTCGGCAGTGGAAATGCCACCATGTTTCATCATCCATTCGTACGACCGCCACTCCTCTCCTCCATCGCAGGCGTTGTTTCCGAAGCCCCACGAGCAGTCAATTAACATTTGCTGGGACAGCGAGATCAAGTTGCCGGTCTGAAAAGCGAAACAGCCCAATGGTTGACCTCTTTGACCGTGCTTCCAGTCAGTCGTCTTTTCCCCTCTCTGTTCTCATTCCCAACTCGGGTGCTCGGCCAGCATTGTCCAGCCCTTTGAGACGTCCTCCCGACGTGAAAGGCCCGATATAAACGCAAGCTGTCCTGTAATCATCTTCTCAAGCAAACACTCAAGAAACAAAGAGACTTGCTATTAGCAGTGCGTGCTTCAATGGTTAGGGAATGCTTTTGCAAACGCAAGTATTATTATAACTGCATAATAATCAATCATATAATAATGCAGTTAACTTGAATACATCCTAATGAAATCCAGTTTATGGTTGCCCCTGCAGCTTGATATCTAATTAACATTGAGCTCCTGCTGTCAATGGGCAGCAATGTTGAAGGCAAATTGCCACCTCATTCCTTGTAAGCAAAAATCGGTGTCAAATCTACTTGAATGCAATGATTTCAGCGCAAGGCTCACCTTCAGGAAGAGCGCCCCCTCCACTGCACCGGTTGTACCGAAACTCCAGCAGGAACCACACACGGCCTGGTCCTTCACAGGGGTCACTGCACCTGTTAGGCAACAGAGCAGCCAAATACATATACAGCCTCAATTCATATTCAACACACACACAGAGCATTTTGTTCCTTCATCTTTCAGATAGGCTGCAGTTTGCCTACAGACTCACAGTCATTACATTTCACTGAAAACTCTCAAGCACTTTGTTTAACGTAATAAGGCGCTATGTCAAATGAGAGGATTACTAACAAACCATGATCAAATTGCCCTACGTTTCTTCTGGAGGGGATAGTTTTGCTCGTAGCCCAAGACTGCCTTTGTTAGGATCATCTTGGTACTGCACACATTTCTAAAATGTACTGGGTTGTACGTAGGCCAACGCGGAAGCCAATTTGCACACAGCAGTGCCCCACAAACAGCCAATGAAGTGAGCGACCGATTTTAAGCAGGGGATTGCCAGCCAGGATGTGAAGGGTCAGACATTTCCTCAATCACCAAAGCTTTAGCAAACTGAGTATTAAGAACACGCCTTTTAAAGCCGGAGCCCAGCCTGCTGTGTAAAGCCCTTCGAGACGTCCTCCCGATGTGAAAAGCTCTCCGTAAACACACACTGTGTTGGAATCTACTGGACACAGCGATTGCCGTGACACATTAGAGGCACAATATTAAATGGAAGGTTCATTATTCACTAGAATGCTGTTAATAATAACAATGATAATCCTTGCATTTGATTATAGCACATTATCACGTCTTCGAGACGTTTCAAAGCGCTTCACAGAATATACTGTAAAGTGTAGTGACTGTATATTTTGTGCGTTAAAAAAAAACCAAGGAGGGGTGGGGGGAAAAAGAGAAAAGACTCACACACCATATAACCTCCAGTCCATACTAGCTGGCAGTAGGACAGATTCATAGTGCTCTGCAGGGAAAGGCCGCCCATTGTTTGGTTTGGTCCTCCTCTGCCTTCCTCTCATAGGTCCCACCTCATCCACAGTGCGATCAGCAAGATGGTTGATTTCCATCTTGAAGGTCAGGTTAGCCCGGTTCATTGAATGGATGTACCTTAAAAAGGGGGTAAAAGAAACTCAGTGAAAATTCCAGAGGATCATTGAGACGGGAGATTAAATATGAATCCCGTGGGATTTTTGCATGAGTTAAGTGCAGAAGTTTCAAGCTAAAGATTATCATGATATTGCAAGCTTATAAATATAAGAGGAAGGAATTTCTCCCAGTGTTGCCGTATCCCACTCCTCAGGTAAAATTGCTCATTCACTTCATGACAGTTTGTAGGAATTTTGTTGTGTGCAATGAGGCTGCTGACTAGAAATAGTTACTACACGCCACAGTAAAGTCAAGTGAAGCTCATGATATAATCACTATATCAAATGCAGGAATTACACACATACACTCTGCTTAAATCCATTGCTCCCTTCCTCAATAGCTGTGATTTAAAATGATGCCGTATTGAACTCTACCTCAGGTTGTGGACAAAAATGTTCTTTCGAAACTCGTGCTCATCCGGATCGTAATCCTTGTCAAACTTCTCCTTGTAATGTTGGAACAAGTGATGAGACTGATCCTCCCGCTCAGGAGAAACAAAATCCTGTATAGGATTGACCGCCATTCTGTGCTCCACTCCAGGACCTGGAAACTCTTCACAGGTCAGGCCTGCAGTCAAATAAAAACATTTAAAAAGGAATTGCAATAGTTTCTATTGCTTAACATTAATTTAATAGCTTCCCACTGATTTTACCTGTAAAAATTGGATACAACCAACACTCTTATATAAGTGTCCGATCAGCTATTGTTACACAGGTTTGGTGTGGACTAAATTGTAGGACTTATCTTACTAACCACTGAAAGAGTTTTTGCACGATCCTAAATTTTAATGCAAAATAGTCTGAATGGAATTTCAATCCGTGTGTGAGGACAGCTGACCCTAACCCTAACCTCACTTCATACACATTTAACTATTTTTAAAAAAATCCAGTGGTTCCAGATGGGGACATTAAGCTCCACTAAGCTGGCCAGTAATTGTTACCTGCAGGGAGTTTGAAGATACTTGGGTCCACAATGCGTTGCAAATCCGTGTAGTCTATTTCGTACTTGTCATAGTGTGAACCAAGCAAAGTGTTGAATCCCTTCATTTCATAGTGGATGGGGATGGAACCCTCTGAAGAATTGGTTATCCAAATAGTGTAGGTGTTTTTCTTCTTCCCCTCGTAGACAACATGTTGCCATACTGTGCAAAGCCGGCCTTTATACTCCTCTTCCTTGATGGGCTGGAACATTGGCAAGGGAAGGGGGGTTGGGGGGGGGAAGATTAGAATCAAATCAGGTCACACTTCCTGTCAAATATCTATACTTCTACAGCAGACTGACTGTTGTGCAATAGACCAATAGTCAACTAACTGGAACGGAACTAAGAAACATAAATCAGGGCTACTCAAGGCAAGACTGGAAGAATTGGCCTTTAGTTAGAACTTAAAATAAGCATAATCAGCTGTAAAGGTCTGGGATGCCACCTTCATGAGGGGCACTATGTAACTGCAGATTGACGTTGTAGTAAAGTACATTACCTTTACAGTTATGAAGTCTTTCAACAATAACAGATAATAATCTTTGCACTTGTCCTGCCTGTGCTAATTCACAGGATGTTCCTGCAAATTGTGTTGTCTGGCAAATGAGGGGAAAGGTTTGCTGGTCCATTGGATTGAATTGTAGGTTTACTAACTCAGGGCACGGTCAGACAACAACAACTTGCATTTATATTGCGGCCTCCAAGCAGGGCAGTGTCTCGGAGCGCTTAAAGCGCTTCTGGCATCACCAGTGAGTGTGACAACAATCAGACCTGATGATGATCACTGTGACCAAATGGCTTGGGCACAAAGGAGCACAGAGAGCAAAGGCCAAGGACCAAAGCTGCCCAAATGAGCCAGAGTAAACAACTGGCCAGCTTCCTGCAAGCGTAATATTGCTGTCGTAGCAAAGAAATTAGTCATTAAAACAACAAACTCTGTGTATTTTAACCTTCTCCTAGCTCCACGTTCTCTACTGAAATCTTATACCTGAAAACCTTCCAGGCTGGGAAAGATGGATTGCGGAAGGATAGGGTCCTTGACTGTTCCCTTCGCTTGGAAACATTTGATGACGTTGATCTCGGTCTCTGTGGTCTCTGGGGAGATCTTGTAGCCCACGCCAGCAGGCTTCACAAATCCATGCTGCAAGGTTACAACCTGACCTGTTATGAGTAGCAGAGGTGTAAGTCCTGTATAAAAGCTATTGTTTATTAACAACCACAAGAAGTTAATTTGTATAGCATCTTTCACATCAGGAGGACAATCCAATCAGAGATTTGGACCCGAGCTGAGGGTTGGGATCAGAAGGGGTGGAGGGCAGGCAGGGGTAGGAGGGTGGTTGAAGGCACGGTCGAAAAGGAGGATGCAAGGGAGGGAGCAAGGAGGACGCAAGGGAGGGAGCAAGGCGAAACCTCATCACCAAAACCGTCACATCCAAAACGCAAAGCACTAACGTTTCGCCCACAAAACGTACAGTCAATTCACTTTGCAGTATGTTCTGTGAAGCGCTTTGAGACGTCTCAATGTTATGATAAGGCGCTATATCAAACACAAAGATTATTATTATTATCATCATCAAACAGTACCGTGATAAAACTCGATGCGGCTGACTCTCCCGGACAGGTTATACCAGGCTTCAAATGGCTCTTCGATTTCAGCGTATGGCAAAGACAGAATCCCTGCAGAAGACAGATTCAAAATGCATTGAATGCAAAGCAAACACCCCGGAGCCTTTTACATATAATGGAGGCCCATTAGAACACAACATTAGAACACAAATCACATCAAATGCACATCACATTGTGTTCAGATTACTGAAACTGGCTTTTAAATAGGAAACGTTACAAGTTCTAAATTGACACAATTTCTCCTGCTTGAAAAAACATTGACCACAGGACTCGAGAGAAGAATGTAATAATCTCAATCTGTGTAGTTGTGGGTTTCTTATTACTTAATGTAGAGTCTACATGAGCGAAAACAATGCTGAAATAGACCGTACAACCATAATAAATCATTTGTCTCAGACGGTTTAGATGATTGCGCCATTTTTGATTTTCAACAGGTCATGAGCTGGTGGCCAATGTGCTGACTGAGGTAGAACAGCATTACAGCAATGAATCATGTGCACAAGTCTCTTGAACAAGATGCACATGGCTCCTGGAGAATTATTTTTATAAAGGGTGATGTCGCTTCTTTGTCACAACTTAAGGCAAGATTGAGCGGACAGGAGTTTTCTGTATACCTTGTCCATACATGAGAGACAGACAGATAAATCTCAGCTGGGAAAAGCTGATCATCACACAGAACCAGAGAAGAAGCCATTCTACTTGCACAATACTTGTTAGAACTCCCCCACATCCAACTTCCCCTTCCAAAGTCACTTAATGGGTCATATGATCTCCACTATAAGATTTGAAAGATGGGTAGTTCTATAGAACTGATAATACAAGCAGAACAATTGCACCAAATTAACTGGTTAAATACAAATGTGATTGTGTAATGTATAATTTGTTGCTGTTTAAATGCATTGCCCTTGCACTTGGTCAAAACACACAATTTGATTTTTTTTTTTACCTGCAACATGGTAAATGTCTCCAAACGAAGGAACTTTCGTCAAGAATTTAGATTCCAAACCTGCAGAGAGTGAACACAAGTTTCGAAGTTAGACAGCAGCCGTACAGAATTGTGAATCAACTCAGTAACAAAACGTTTGGTGTGAAGTTTTGTATTTCTGGAAAAGATTTTCCAATCTTTTGGACATACTAAAGTCCAGCCACATAAAATACGGTTATTGCGATTTTCAACACGTGCTATTCTTTATACAGAACTGCAGGGCTATATACTACGGTGAAACACATAAATATGACAAAGTAGATTAGTAACAGATACTGCTGCAGAACAAACTAGAACACAGCTTTTGCTACAACTGGGCATTTGGTTTCATGAGAAACTATAGACAGTTTATGAAAAGTCAACAAGTTTAAACAAGAACGCACGTACACACAACCACTGGAAAAGGCTTTGCCAAACAACTCGACCAGTTTTGTCCATAATACAAATTTCTAGAGGAATATTTAAAGTAGTTACTAACGTACATCGTTTCTTTTTCAATACAAAACTGTAAATATAAAATCCTTTTGTCACACCTTATTTTCCGAATAGGCCTCCCCTGGGGGTTTTAATCTATTTGCAAACTCTCGTATTCTATAATATAATACAATAATCCTTGGATTTCATATAGCGCCTGATCACTCCATCAACGTCTCGAAGCGCTTCACAAAATATACTGCAAAGTGAATTGACTGTACATTTTGAGGCTGAAACACATAGCAGTGTCCCACAGACAGTCCTGGACTGAGTGATTATCTGTTGAAATTCACAAATACGGTTGTGTCATTCTCTGTTTTGAAGAGATTATTCCGCCCCCGTCTCAACCCTCTCCTGAAGGCTGTTTTCTTATTTTGCTTTGAGGCACAGGATCTATTGATGCAGATGGCACTTTGTTAACTTACTCAAAGAGTAAGTGAGTCAGCAGACTTATTTTCCTGGGAGCAGCTGATTTGGCTCCTGGCCATACCCAGGCTCCTTTTACACATAAACACACATCCACCTCAAATCTGGGTTACCAGAAAGAATACAAAGAGCATTTATATTTAAATTATGTTATGATAGATCAGCAATGAGAAGCCTAACTGATTTAATCCCAGTTCTGAGACCTCACCTGACTCAGCTCAGAAAGTGGATCGATCCCTTTTTAACCTTTCCCCCACAGTATGGCTCAGCCACTCGTTAAAAAAAAAGCCCTGAGTCTTGGTGGGGGGTTGTTGCTGGATCCCGTGTCTGTGCATCAACCCTCCCTGACTCCTCTATCTGAGAGCCCTCTGCAAGTGCAGAGACCGAGAAAAGTGGGAAGAAAAAGCTGCACCAGAACCTGCTGAGAGTTACCTGCAAAGCAGCTCAAGAGCGCAGCACCAAACCAACACCAGGAGGTCCCCATCACTGGGCTCGAACCCTGATTCCGCTCAGTGTATCCATCTGTGAGGGCAAACAGCCAATCAGAGGCCGGTGTGTAACGAACCAGGACCCAATCAGAAGCCTCCGAGGGGGTGTAGGGGGTGGGACCTCTGCCAGGAATCAGCTGAAAGGTCCATCACATGATTGTGTGTCAAATGGCCATGAGCTCTCAAAGGCAACTGCTCTCCCAAAGTCTCCCAAAGTCATGGCCTGTGACAGACGAGTTGAGTTCGAGGTTTTTTTAAAAAAAATCTTTGTTGCCCAAATTTTCGCCAACCGAACCCAATCGGGTCCTCGACCGACCACGACGGTGGTTGCATTTGAGAAAGCGCCTCGGGAGGACGTCCCCCGAGGCGTTCTCCCTCGAGCAATTCAGCGAGGACCGGCCCGCCATGGGGTCGTCTTTGCCCCCACCCCCCCCCTCCACCCCACCCACCGCCACCTCCCCCCGCCCCACACCGCGCCTCTCCGGGCCGGCCCTCCCGTCAGTCCTGGCCACCGTCGGACACGCTGGGTGTTCCGTTGTCAAGAGTGCCGTGGCTTAGGAAGTGGTGCAACCGAGAGAGAGAAAAAAAAACGCGTGCCGCGGAAAATTGACGCGATTCCGAAATTCTACTGTAAAGCCCGTCACCCACCTTGGAACCAATCTTCCTCCTCTCCCCAACCCCTCCTCGCCGGAGGGCAGATTATAAAAGAAAAGCAGATCACATCTCAAAACAGTTGTAATCCCACTGTGATTTATTAGGGAGACGAAATTACATTGTAAATCAATTAAATATGAGGAAACAAACCAGTTTAACCATTTATGTCGTCCCTCGACCTGAAACAGTAGAGGGCAGGTACAGTGTAATAAAACTTTTGACAGATATCATAAAACTTTTACACAAGGAACAATAAATGTACAGAGTAATCTACCAGGAAAGTAACATAAGCATTGTGTTTTTTTTTCAAAATACAATTTGGTGTCGTCCCTCAGATTAGACATTAAATCTAGGTCCTGTCCGTGACTGTTCAAATGGATGTTAAAGATCTTGTGACACTATTCTAAAACGAGAAGGAGGTTTCTCCTGGTTTCCTACCTGATAATCCTCCAGATTTTTAAAAAGAATTGGTCATTCATTCACTCCATGGCTGTTTGTTGGACACTGTTGCGCCCAATTTAACTGTCTTAATACCTACACAGTCACTGCACTTCACAGAAATTGTAGTCGAGCTTTTTGAAAACTCTTCCAAGCACTATAATAAAGTGGATTATTTATGAATTGGACATCACGATGAGGTGATTATACAAGAGGCATGTCCCGTATCTCTTACCTCTATTATTACTGTAATCTAACACTGCATTATTTAGGGATCCATCCGGAAAGAAAAACAGAAAAAGCGATCTGGTTACTAGTCTAAGGCAAAATTTGTATTAGTCTGGAAACTGTAGTCAGGGCGATTTTCCTGCTAGTATATTGTCTGGGTGAAAAGCACAGATGTAAATCAAATCCAGTGTTGATAGAAATCTCAGGTGCCACTCATTCGAGGGTGACATAAATCGCATCTGTAGTAACTCCGCAGTTGTTGTCCTTCATGGACATCAGTATGTATCCGTCGTTTCCCCAGTACGTTGACCAGGAATTTTTAATTAGCCAGTAGGGCTCACCGTCCAGGGTACCGTAGCCAACAGCAAGCACAGCGTGATTAAGGTTCCACAGTTTGTTTCCTGGAACAGTAAAAAAAAAGATTTAAAACAAATAACTGGACCCCCTTCCCCTCCCTCACCCAGCTCGGCGTCACGATCTGCCATGGCCAAGCACTCTGGGACTTTTCCACAAGAGGCGCTATATAAATGCAAGTTGCTGTTCTTGTTGTAACGAGGTGCGTTAGAAATGTTTATTAATGCTGCTGGATATTTTCCTTTGGTTCCCCAGAGTAAGTTCAAATACTTACCACACTGCGGTTCATAATACACACCGCTGCTATAAAACCTGAAGGATCGATGTGCAGCATCAATCCCAACAGACACAGGTCCGTTTTTGAAGATGGCCATCTTTAACTCTTCGGAGTTCCCTGTCGTAACACTGGTGTAGTACTTCACCTTGGCTGTCATCGTAGAGTCGTTGTAGTGGCAGAATCCATTCTGAGAGCAAATGAATGAATGAATCAATCAATAAATAAAGCTTGGTGAGCCTATCACCTCCATGTTCGCCCAGCTCCAATGGTTCCCCATCTTCCCCAGTAAATAGAGTTAAAAATCCTTGTTGTCGCCTTTAATTCCCTTCACCCTCTCGCCCCCAACCCTACCTATATGTCCTCCCTCCTCAAACGCTACTGACCCAGCCACTCCCTTTATTCAGAGACCTGCTTCAAGTCCCTGCCTTCCCCTCCTGACATCGGTAAGCGAACTTTCAGCCGATCAGTCCCCACTCTGTGGAACTCGACGCTTCCCTCCGCCTCGTTCCCTCCCTCCCCTCATTCACAGTCCATCTCAAGGACCTTGGCTCACACATTAGGTCAAATAAAACCCTCCAATATCCAATATATCCTAGTGGATGACAAACATTAACTACATAAATTTTCATTTTCCTCTATCCCTCCGCCTTGTCCCCTACTTCCCCATCTTCAGATCGTGCCTGAACTTTCCTCTTCAACTGTCCCTAGTCACCTCTCCCCTCCCCCCGGATCGACGCCACTGTCAACCCCTCCAAGACGCTTCCCTGTGTGAGAAGCGCTGTGTAAATGTAAGTTGTTGTTCATTTCTGACCTCTCCCAAGTAAGGACCATAAGACTCTGCAGTTGCAACTCCACCGTGTTTCATGATCCATTCAAATGTCTGCCACTCCCGACCTCCATCGCAGGCCCGGTTCCCGTAGCCCCATGTACAGTCCACCAACATTTGTTGAGACAGCAAAATTAAATCTCCCGTCTGAGGAGGAAACAAGAGATGTAACCAGGTGGCCTCCCATACAAGCTTATTGAATAATAATGACTTTGGAAGAATGGATTAGGTACTTGGATTTGCCAGAGTGAACTGTGGGATGTAATAGGAAAACACCCAGAGATCCTGGCAAAAGTACTAGATTAGCCCACACATAGAATTACGTAGATTATACAGCACAGAATCAGGTCATTCAGCCCAACTAGACCATGCTGATGTTTATAGAATAGCATCATAGGTTTATACTCCACACTCACCTCCACCTTCCGAATCCTCTCACTCTCCCATACCCCTCTATTCCCTTCTCCCTCTTTTACCCCTCTGTGCTATAAACTTCAATGCTTCTAATATACGTTGTCACTTTGACACCAAATACCATAACATGCTTATTTTTTGCAGAAGCGCAAAAGTGGTGAATTTGCTGAAGTTGATTTGGTTTCCGATAGCTTTCAGTATTAATATCACACATTATTTGGCCTCCCCTCCACTACCCCCTCACCCCAATCCAGCTCAAGGGTCATATTTGACTATATTTCTGAATGACTCAAGTCAGCACTGACACTTTGGTTATCTATCCAAGGAAAGCTTCATTACTAAAAAAAAGTCCACAAATCATCATCGTTAAACATTTCCATTCTCACCTTCAGAAAGAGCGCTCCTTCCAAAACACCCGTTATACTGAAACTCCAGCAGGAGCCACACACGGCTTGATCTTTGACGGGGTTCACAGCACCTGAGACACACAAAAGAATTCTGAATTAAGGCAAGCAGATTGGGTGGGAGATGGTGGGGAGGAAGAAACAAACTATCGAAAGTTATTATCAGTCATCTTAGTACAGTGAAGGACATGAAATGGAAGTCTGCTTCACGTCCCCTACCTCGCCACTGTCCAGCGCCTTGGGACGTCCTCCCGACGTGAAAGGCGCTATAGAAATGTAATTTTGTTGTTGTCCTTGTCTGCCTTAGAGGCACAAACCAGATAAAGACAAGGCAACATCAAGTCAACATTTTTTACCACATCCTGTAAGCTTCAACCACATTAATGACTCCAACCTTCAATGAAGCCACGTACCGTATAATCTCCAGTCCATACTGGGCGGCACGATAACTGACACGTAGCGCTCAGCGGGAAAAGGCCGACCTTTATTTGGCTCGCTGCTTATCAGTCTCCCTCTCATGGAAGCCAGCTCATCTGTAGTCTGATCAGCGAGGTGATTGATTTCCATTTTGTAGGTCAGGTTTGCCCGGTTCATCGAGTGGATGTACCTTGAAGGATTAATGTCGAGAGGAGCAATGTTGACTTTTATCACCGTCTGTCAGAGCGAACGTCGTGTGGTTAAAGCGCCGCGGAACAAAGGGTGCAAAATGCAATCTGCGCGCAATTGGCTGCCGCGTTTCGCCCACAAATTATACAGTCAATTCAATTTACAGCGTATTCTGTGAAGCGCTTTGAGACGTCTCAAACACGCGATAAGGCGCTGTATCAAATGCAAGGATTATTATTATTCTATTGCAAAACAAAATTCGGTGTGACAATTTGACAAACATACACTGTAAAGTGTCTTGGGATGGTTTGAATGTTACACAGAGATGCTGAGGGTGATACGGACGGTATGGATCAGTCCAACTCATCCATTACTGGGTCTATACTCTTTCTGAGCCCTATTCACATCTCCGATACCTCTCTATCCCCTTCTTCATGCATCGACACTGTTAGAAATCAAGGATTCTCCCAGATCCCTTCACCTCCAGACAGTCCCATCAACAGTAAGCATCATCAAACGTGACGAGGCACTATGAAAATAAATGCAAGTTTTTTGCTCACCTCATGTTGTGGACGAAAGTGGTTTTTCGAAGCTCGTGCTCTTTCTCATCATCGTCGTAATCCTTGTCAAACGTCTCTTTGTAATGCTGGAACAATTGATGAGCTCGATCTTCCTGATCAGTGGAAACTAAATCCTTCATAGGATTAGCCAATATTCTGTGCTCCACGCTGTGCCCTGGGAACCCTCCACAAGTCTTGCCTGAAACATATAAATGTTTTCCAATTTTTCTTCATCTTACTTTTTATTATACCCAAAGCACGCTTATAACTGCAGAGTTTTACAGATCCAAACAACCACAACAAAATGACATTTGTACAGCGCCTTTCACGTCAGGAGGATGTCCCAAGGCGCTGGACTATCAGGTTTTTGGACCCGAGCAGGGGGCTAGGATCAGGAGGAGTGGAGGGCAGAGATGGTAGGGGCAGGAGGGTGACCCAAGGCACTGTCGAACAGGAGGGTCTTGGGACGGGCCTTGAAGGAGGGAAGGGACGGAAATTCACACCCTATTTTGGAATGGTGAAGTTAAAATAGGTGTTACAACATCATTACAAAATTACAACAACAAAATTACAAGGCGCTCTATAAATGTAATTTTGTTGTTGTAATTTTGTTGTTGTTAGCCTGGCACAATTGGCAGCATTCTTGCCTTTGGGGCAAAATGTTCAATTTGAGCTCATAGTTTAGGCTGACACTCTAGTGCGGTGTGTTATCAGAGATTACTGTCCGTCGGATGAGGCATTAAACTGAGGTCCCTTCAATCTACCTGTTCAAGTGAACGTTAAAGATCCTATGGCACTGCTTGAAGAGAAATGGGAGTTTCCTCCCTTTTCCTGGCCAACAATCCTCCAGATAAAATTGGCCATTTGCCTGCAAGTCACTTCACTTTCCTGTAAAATCCTGTGAAGTGCTTTGAGGTATCTTGACTTCGTAATGAAGCACCATATCAAATGCAAGGATTAATATTATAATAAGGAAAGATAGAAGCGGAGGTAAGATTTTTCAGTTGGCCGCGACCAGATGCACTGCTGATAACAGAAGAGAAGATGATCACAGCAATTGGTTGGTGGGTTTACCTTCAGGTAGTTTGAAAATACTTGGGTCCACGTTGTGGTGCAAATCCATGTAGTCTACCTCGTACTTGTCATAGTGTGAACGAAGCAAGGTGTTGTATCCCTTCATTTGATAGTGGACAGGGATGGGACCATGTGTAGAATTGGCTATCCAAATAGTGTAGGTGTTTTTCTTCTTTCCTTCATAGACAATATTTTGCCAGACAGTGCAATGCTGTCCTTCATAATCCTCTTCCTTGATGGGCTGAAATCATAGGAAAAATAAGGACCAGATTGGAGCACTCGCTTTGTCATCCAGAGGACCTGGGTTTGATTTCCTGGGGGTGGGGGTAGGCAAACCTTAGACACATTTCCTTACTCTGTTTACCTACTAGTAAGTGGGGACACGGCTGTGAGTCGATCGCTGGATCTCTTTCCATGGGTAATAACACCTAAAAAAAAATGTGGTCACTCGGTCCTCAACTGTTCGTGAGACACTACTGTGCGCAATTGGTTGCCCACAAAATATACAGTTAATTCAGTTTGCAATATATCCTGTGAAGTGCTTTGAGATGTCTCAGCCACATAATAAGGAACTATATCAAATGCAAGAATTATTATTATTACAGATCAGACTAATGGCTGATATCGTCTCAGCATGGAAACAGGACACTCAGTCCAACCACATGAGTCTCCAACCACTTCTTATTCCCTCCCACCACCTTCTATTCCCCTTGTTCATGTGAAGGTCCAGCTTCCTCTTGAATGCATCCATACTATCTGACATACAACTTGCTAACTTTAGAGGAACCAGGTCTGTAACATTAATCAGCCCCTAATCACAACATTATCCAATGAAAACGTTGAAAGCTGCAAGTCAGAACAAACAGAGAAATGAAAGGCTACAAAAATACTCAAGTTCTGCTTTTGGTGGATATAGAAACCCGTTAAAAATGGATGATATTTTACATATTAATAAGATAGTTTGTACCATGTCTCCACATCTTTTCTTGGATCAGAAACGTCTCGTATTAAAAGCATCATTTATATCAATTCATATCAGTTTACATTAATTTCAAATATAATTTTTTTTATTTGGGCTGCTGTATTTTTCCTCATATTTTGTTTCCCTTCTAACATCTGCTTTAATCTTCCAAAACGTAACTCTGGTATGTTGGAGTTAATCACTACTTATTAGTGAAGGATGAAATGGCTTGATTTGGATTCTCTCTTACCTGGAAACTTTGCATATTGGGAAAGACGGATTGCGGAACGACAGGATCGTTGAGGGTTCCTGTCATTTGGAAGCATTTGATGACATTGATCTCGGTCTCTGTAGTCTCCGGGGAGATCTTGTAGGCAACGCCAGCAGGCTTCACAAACCCATGCTGCAAGGTTACAACCTGACCTGTTAAGAATGGTGGAAGAGATTATAAGTAAGTACAGTAAAAACAAAAAGCACACAACACAACCTAGAAAGTTGTTACAGTCTGGAACGCAAGGTCTGAAAGAGTGGTGGACGCAGATTCAATATTAGTTTTGAAAATGGAATTGGATAGGTACTTAAAAAGGAAAAAATTGCAGGACTATGGGGTAAGAGCGGGGGAGTGGGGCTCAGTTGGCGTAAGAGCGATGTGCCGAATGACATCCCTCTGTGCTGTAAAATTCTACAACACATCACCAACTATTGCCAACCTACATCTTGCCAACCTATGTCTAAAAAGTTCCCAAATTAAATAAAGTAGAGTGCGTCCCTCCAGGGAGAGAATGCGCATTCCATTGCAGACACAGAAATTTCCACGATTGTTGGCATAGACATATGGAACTCTTAGTGTGGCTCGGATACTCTCAGCCTTGTGGCACCTGGCTGACAAGAAGAAAATATTCTTTATTCAACCTTAAATCAAAAGAACTAAATAGCATCAAATCACAAATCTATAAACTGTACCATTGTAATACTCGATGCGGCTAACTCTCCCAGACAGGTTGTACCAGGCTTCAAAAGGCTCTCGAATCTCAGCGTACGGCAAAGACAGAATCCCTGGTGAAAGATTTTTTTTAAAAAAAATTACTTTGATATTCCCCAGAACAGACTAATAACGTGATCGTGTCACACTCTTAAAAAGTGCGTTCGACATAGAAATTCCATCAACTAGAGAATAAAGTACTTTAATGACTGAACTGATATTAAATCAGCATTTTTTCGCTCTGGTAAATCACTTTCCTATTGGAAGCACATGTAAGGCTGTAAAAATATCACCTCAACAGTTTCCTCCAAAGAAGCTTGATCATTCAGCCTTATGTCACACAGAAAATCAAGCAAACACATCCACACACAAAATATCCTGGGGATTGTAATGTACTTAATGCCACTGGAAGGTTTAGCAATACAATATTAATTGCAATGAACAAAATACTTTGATCAATTAAACTGGGGGAATGAGTCCAGGATTGCAAAGTTAAAGAGTACGTGTAGATTATCTACGTGAATATAAACGTATACACACATCAAATATGGATTTAAAAGTTGTAAGGACTGATGAATGCAATTTGGCATTTATGATAATAATCCTTGCATTTGATATCGTGCTTTATCACGTCGTTGAGAAGTCTCATTTCATTTCGACCTCATCCAAAAAAGATGCCAGATCAGAGAGAGAGGAAAAAAAACAAATCGTACCTGAAACATGGTAGATGTCTCCGAATGAAGGCACTTTCGGTAAATCCCGGGCATCGAGAACTACATTAGAAAAACAAGTTACGGTAAATTTATGATCCTTCCAGTGAGGAACGTTAATGGTGAAGTAAACCTTTTGTACTTCTCTTTCCCCCTGGAAGCAAAATTTTAAGGAAGCAACAACAATTCTGAAAGAGTGGAAAGTATTTTTTACACACACACACACACACATCCAAGTGAGTGTCCAGCAACAAAGGTACATCAAAGGAATTCCTGATTTTTTTAAAGCTCACACTAAGAGATTAACTTATTTTCTCCAATCACTTTTCATAAGCATAAACTTTGGTTTAGTTTGAATGGGAACCAAACCCTGGGTGGAGTTTGAGGTCCCATCTCCTGCCCAACTGACCCATCTCCCAGCTGTTACCTGACAAGCAGCTCAGGAAGAGGAAGCCAACCCATTGCACTGCTCTCTCCATCACTGAGCCCAGACCTCTGAGTGACTCTTTGGTCCCAATTCAGTGTAGACCAGACTCATCCTGTGAGGGGGCGGGGCCAAGGGGGCGTGGCCAGGCGGGCCAAGGGGGCGGGGCGGAGCTTTCCCTTTTCTGATTGGCTTTGAATCAACGATTGGCAGTCGCGATTGGGTGGCGACTCGACCAATGGGAAGTGCACAGAGTTGGGCGCCGAATTCAAAGTTGGTGAAGCGTCGAGACTTGAGCCAATGGTCCAGAGCTTTGAGCCAATGGTCCAGGGCTTTGAGCCAATGGTCCAGGGCTTTGAGCCAATGGTCCAGGGCTTTGAGACAATGGTCCAGGGCTTTGAGCCAATGGTCCAGGGCTTTGAGCCAATGGTCCAGGGCTTTCTACCCCCAACCAAACTCTTGTTATTTTAGGGTCTGTTTAATTTCAAGAAAACGCTACTTTCGTGTATTTTTTTGGCGATCTTGCTTCTCAACAACAACAACAACAAGATTCCATTTATAAAGCGCCTTTCACGTCGGGAGGACGTCCCAAGGCGCTGTGCAGTTGGGTCAGGACCCGAGCAGGGGGTAAATGGTCAGGGTGAGGGGAGGGAAGGGAGGGAGCGAGGAGGGGGTAGAGAGTCGAGAGGGGAGCTGAAGGGACGGTCAAAGAGAAAGGTCTTGAGACTGACCTTGAAGGAGGAAAGGGAGGAAGCGGCGAAGGCACTGGGGATGGAGTTCCAGAGCCTCGGGGCTGAGAGGCTGAAGGCCCGGCCACCGATGGTAGGGCGGTTGGGGTGGGGGATGTGGGGCAGACCGGAGCCAGAGGAACGGCGGGTACGGGCAGGTAGGTAGGGGATAGTAGGTCAGAGACGTAGGAGGGAGCGAGGCCGTGAATGGATGAGGATATTGAATTCGAAGGTTGAATTCAACCTTGCCGGTTTCTTGTACACTCCTCAGGAGGGCATCAGCGATGAGTTATCAGGAGTAGCGAATTAGGCGTTCGTAAAAATACATAAATAAATGCCATCGGTATATTGACAGCGTGATGGCTTAAGTGGTAGTGACTAGTTAAGCCAGGGTCGATTATCAGGTGTTTCGAAATTGAACCAAACCATGAGGTGTGACATAATGCTCCGCAAAAAAAATTGCTCTAAATACTTCTAAATAAAATTTATAAACAAGGAAACAATTTGATTCTAAATTATATGCTTATATGCTTACTACTTTTCCATTTTGATGCAAAATATACTTTACCAGCTATACCACAGACATTGTTCTTGAACCGAGAAAATTAACCTTTAAAACAGTTTGTGTAAGACTTGAGCATCTACAGCACTTAGATTAACCTTTTATACAACCTTTGATTACATAAAAATAATTCATTGCATCAATTAATATTAATAAAGATTACATTTAAAGGTTAATTAATAAAAAAATAGTGCACATATGTTTTTTTGTCTAAAATTTATGGATTCAATTCAATCTGTTAGGTTAAGCAGTAAAGGCGGCCTCTCAGCCCTACATTTCTTTACTGAACTCTGCGCACAGTAAGGCAGAACATGTCTTATCATAGACTCTTTGCAATCTCTTGACCATGAAGTCAGTTCTTCTGCCAGCTTCATAAGGCAAACATGCTGACTTGCCAGCAAGGTTACTGATTATCCTGGGCACCAATGAATATAATTCAAGCAAATACTTGAGGATAAGACTGTTTAGAGATTTTAGAACACATGTGATGTTACAGTTTGGGGATTGTACAACAACAAACAATATTTGTATAGAGCCTTTCACGTCGGGAGGACGTCCCAATGGGCTAATTCTAATGCATTATCTGCAATGGACACATTGCTGTTCCTGTAAGCAGACTCTTAACTCTAATAATACAGTCACTGTTCTCTTATATAATATTCCTCCATTATAGAGTGGCGTAAGCAATAATAATTATACTTGTATTTGATGAAGCACCGTTCACATCAGGAGGATCTCTCAAAGCGCTTCATAGGGTACACTCAAGTGTAGTTGGCTATATTTTGTAGGCAAATGCCAAGGTAAACAGTGTACTTCTCCTAGACGGCGGAATCAGCTTACTGGGTGTGTGTAGATTCCCCCACACAAGTGGAATGAATCCATCTGTGGCTAAAACTAACACTGGTTCAACTTAAATTCCGATCCGTATTGTAATTTGAAAAATCCCTTCACTCGGCCAACTATTCTCAGCACAGCGCGGACACAATATGAAGCAACAAACATTCTTGATGGGATTAGTTTTTAGATACAACGTTTGTGGTTTGGCCAAGAGTCTCAGACACTGATGAACAATGCTTCAGAAAGGTCAGCTTTTTTTCAACCTCCCTTAGGCAGGGGTTAAGAGCTTTAAGCTGCTCACACAACCAGCTTTTGTTGCTTAAATACTAAATCATCACCTCAGGAAACTCCTAAGGGGGAGACACTATAATAATGATAATCCTTGCATTTGATGTAGCATCAAACATAGCTCAAGGAGAACCAGTGGGCTTCTCTTTGCACAGAACACGCCCCCACCAACGCCCTCTCCTCCCCCGGCAATTGCCCCCTTTTCTCGTGAGCTGCAATGTAAAATGTAAAAATGTGACCAACAACAACTTGCATTTACACAGCGCCCCTCACTCAGGGTAGCGTCCCAGAGCGCGACAGTGGTGGAGCACGACGGGAAGTCGGGGGGGAGAGCGAGGTCACCGTAAGCACGGTCGAATAAGAAAGTCTTCAGGCGCGACCTAAAGACGGGGAAGGAAGGGGCAAAGGCGGGGGGAATAGAGGAAGAATGTTCCAGAGTTTTGGGGCGTAGTGGCTGAAAGCGTGGCCACCAATGGCTGTGGGTTAAGCAGGTCGAAGAGGCAGGGAGGTGGGGACAGACACATAACAGGAAACATAACCTTCCCATCCAGATCGGTTTATCAGTTTGGCTCATAACTTGGTCTCGCCATCGAGGCCAGACAGTTTCAGTGGAATCCATTTGTCAGTCCATAGTTCATTCATTTATCTTATTTTGAGAGCTTGTTTAAAATTTCTTTGGACGAGTGAGGCCAGAATTTCACCTAGCCTCAGCCCATAAACTAATAGAATGATAATAATAATAATCCTTGCATAATAATAATAATAATAATCCTTTCGCGAAGTCTCAAATCGCTTCACAGAATATAATAATAATAATCCTTGCATTTGATATAGCGCTTTTCACGTCGGGAGGACGTCCCAAAACGCTTCACAGAACACACTGTAAAATGAATCGACTGTATATTTTGTGGACGAAACATAGCAGCCGATTGCGCGCAGAGGGTCTCACAAACAGACGTGGGTTTTGCTGTGAAAACCTCATTAAGATTTAAAACCACCTTGTCCCCCTAATTTGAGACCAGGCAGAATTCAGTGGATTTTTATTGAAAGAGAAAGTAACTAGCTCAGGGAAAAAAAACTTGGGATTCTCCAGAGCTGCCAACAACTGAACGGTTTATGCATCATTGGCTTACAGGGACGACCGTTTGCATCACTTGTAACACAAGTAACATGAATCTAGTTCTGCCTGATCTCCCTCTCTCCCTTGCGATCGAGACACTGAAGCTTTTTCCACTATGTTTTAAAATTCCAGCTAAGTGTTGTGCTCCGCCCAGTATAAAAAACCTCCCGAGAGATTAATGCTGCATTTCAATCGACCTCGGAATCTCTGAAGCTAGTTATTTTTAAAGTTGATTGAACTTGTCTACAACTCTTGCTGACGCTGGGATATCTTTTCAGACCAGTACCCTGGGCCATAACAAAAAGCAAGTTAAGAATTAAATCCCTTGTCTTAACAGAGAGAAGGAGAGAAAACAGAAAGAACACAGGAAAGTCCGCGCTGGTGTCAATTGATCCTGCGGAGACTGAAAATGATTAAATTTTCCCGCTAAGGTTTGTAACAGAAAAAACGCAAGGCAAACAGGACCGACAAGAATATGATGATAATAATAATCCTTGCATTTGATATAGTGCCTTTCACATTAGGAGGGTGCCTCAACAAAAACAGGATTTACTGTAAAGTTCAGTGACAGTATTTGTAGGCAAATGCGGCAGTCAACATGCAAAAGCAATATCCTTTTTTTGTTCCCTTGTTCAGAGAAAAACATTGGAGGCGCACCAAAGAACAGAGAGCTAATATCAGCCATATGTTTGGGTGTTTTGGGCTGAATTTCTGCATACACGACTTGCAACGTTTCTCAATCATTTATATTGAGTGGCTCCATCTGGTGTATGTTTTTGCAATATTTGCCACTTTGCAAAAAACATTCTGGATGGATATGTTTTGCTGGCAATAAAACAATTTAAAAAAGAGAGGTGGAAATACTGTGACTGTCCAGCAGAGAGAGCAGCTTAGCGCAAATTTGACACTTGGTGTTGAAGAGTGCATTGTTGCTGTGGTGGGGGAACTTCCAAGCCAACTTAGTTCCTGGAACAACCGCCAAAAACCCTTCCCTGAAACCTCCCTTAACGTAAGAGCATTGAAATCGACAGCGCAGGAGGAGGCCATTCAGCCCATCAGGCCTGCACCAGCTCACAGAGCAAAGGACTTCACGTCAATCCCACTGCCCTGTTATGTCTCCATTCTCCTTCAGTGCTTTATGTTTTTAAACATGATGTTGAACAGAATGACACAATTGTATTTGCGAATTTCCACAGATGGAGCCAAGATAATTTGACTGTTTGTGGGGACGCTGCTGTGTTCAATTGGCTGCCGCGTTTCACTCACAAAATACACAGTCAATTCACTTAACAGTGTATTCTGTGACACGCTTTGAGACGTCTCAAAGTCGTGATAAGGCGCTATATCAAATGCAAGGATTAATAAGGTCCTGCCTATAAATAGAGCATCGTCAGCTGAGACTTGTCGTAATGGCGACAGCACATGCCAGATTGTCAAGTGGCACAGCTTTGAGTCGCCAACCGAGAAACAGTCAGCGTTGAGTGGTTGACTGGGAGTTGCAGGCGGCTATATTGTCCTGGCCAGGCAGATCACTAGTTGGAGCTCTGCTCTTTCCTGGCTGGAGTCAATAGCTGCACAGCTCAAGTCAATTTCCTCTGTGATTTAGCGACACTGAGTGTGCGCTCAGCTGCCTTCTTGAAAGAGAGGGAAAAAAATATCACACCAATTTGACGTCTCGCGTGCAAAGCTGCCAATTCATATCGACCAGATGAAGTCTGTATTTTCAACCGGTTGCTGGATGTTTTTTGTCTTGATTCTGTTGACTAGAATTAGCCCACAACATTGCATTTTCTCAAATCAGTGGAGTTAAACTGAATGACTTATAAGTGGTACAACTAACTGATATCTCCTGGTGCACTGGTCAACAATCTCCCCACCCTTCCCCTCCAAAAATTGGTCATTCACTTCATTACATGTTTGTGGAACACTGCTATAGGCAAAAATTGTCTGCTTTGTTCATCAAAATACGCACAGCCACAGCACTTTAATATATATTGTGTGAAGTGCTTTGGGAAATCTCGACGACATGATAAACTGCTCTATCAAATGCAAATATAATATAACACTGATATGTAGTAACCACTGTTTGTATAGTTGTCTGAAACTGCTAACCTACACAAGACCTTTATTTTTATACTGAATAGAAAATAGATGAGTAAAAGAAATGTACTGTAGATATCAATACATTTTGATTTAGCTAATACTTGGAGTGGGTTGGGTGGGATGACTGGAATTTTAAACAGTCTACCACAGGACACTTGATGATGAGTCTGTGATTGTGTGTTAAGTGACTCCAATTCTCAAGAAATCAAACGTATTAATTGGGTCAAATAAAAAGTGACAGTTGAAAAAGGGCCGTAAGATTTGCCCCTGAGAAATAGACCATAAAGCATGTTCTCTTCGTATAATCCTTCATAAAGAGTTTGGTGTCTTGTCACCAGAGACCAATTTCTGGAAGATTAAATTACTGGGCTCACTTCCCTCATTTCGCCCATAAAATACACAGTCAATTCACTTTACAGTATATTCTGTGAAGCACCCTGAGACGTCTCAATGCCGTGATAAGGCGCTATATCAAATGCAAGGATTATTATTTTATGACAGGAGTGATATAGCTCTGGGATATATCACAGTGACATCCTGACTTCCTGACAGCTGGGCCCATTATAAAGCTGGATCATCCTGTTGCAAATGAACACTTCACCCTATCCATTGGAGCTGTACTGCAGTGTGCGATGGCTGTAACAGCCGTGAGGGGTGTCCTGAGCATCTGCTGTCCTCGTCACTGTTCATCATGACACGTCCACTCCACCTGGCGGCAGCTGCTCATGGGAAGCGGAGTCAATCCAGTCCCATGAAGTCATAAGTAACTGTAAGCTGCGGAATGGCGACTGCTTCGGGACGTAATGTATTCCATCCCGTTGTCAATGAGCGAGCACATGTGCAATGCTACAGGTTACATGGATTCTGTGCTTATTTTGTGTGTTGCTGTTACAGTGCCGGATTAATAAGCTAAATTATATTTTTCTACCCGATGCTAATGATACTGGCAAATGATGTGGCGACCTTAAATTTACAGGGATTTCACAGCCATAAAGTAACACTGAATAATATTAACAGCAGCTCTAAATTGCTTTATATTTCGTAGTTCTGCTTTATAAAGAACTATAAAACATTTACACCACACGCTATCCATCAATTGACTAGTAACTGGGTTCCTATCTTACTGCTAGGTAAACAGAAGCGTGTGGTGAGGAAACTTCCCTAAGGTTTCGCACTGCCCGGGAATTAAACCCGGGTCCTCTCTTTTGCGAGGTGAGTGCTCTAACCAATACTCTACAGGACTTCCTTAAAAAGACATTGAATTTGATTACGGAAGTGTGCCATCTGTTTTCCTTGGATAATCAGCAGTGCAATTTCATGATAATTACACAGTAAGAAAACTATTGATTACTAATTACTGTGAAGCTTAGAGTGTGGAACAGAGCAGACCAGCAGGAATTTACATCTTGCAAACCATAACTTTTGTATGATTATATATATATAACTAAATGTACAAGTTCAACTAATCAATTCAGCTATTGTGATAATATTGGCCCATATCTCATTTTTATTGAAACTGACAGAGACGGATATTTTAGCTGATGTGTTATCAGTGATAAATCTGTATTGTGCATTGTAGTCTCGGGCAGAAAATCATGTCTGAATGATGTGATAAGATGCTATATCAAATGCAAGGAGTATTATTATTATGATTACAACCTGTGCAAACCACAGGGGAAACATTTCAAGAGCTGCTAGGGGCATCGTCTGCCACATTGTGTAAACTCTGTGTATATAATATTAATAATTAATAATCTAAAGATCAATAATAATTCATACCATAACAATTCTTAAATTTCCTTAGAGACACTGTACACTATCTCTCAATCAGGGATGGCCCCTTCTATCAACATCAATAACAAACAGCAACAAATTACCTGTGCATAGCGCCTTTCACGTCATTATCTGTCTCCTACTGTGTGGCCAATTTCCTGTCCACCCACTTAGGTTGCCTCCTCAAATCCATGCCCCTTAATTTTAATAACCTTTCAGTTGGCACCTTGTCAAATGCCTTCTGAAAAGCCAGGTAGGTGCTAATCCATACTTCCTCCTCCTCTTACAAACCACATCGGCGATCGTGTCAAAGAAATACTTTCCGGAATTAGGTAAGCGGTGGGGGGGGGGGGGGGGGGGCGTCCCTCCAGAGAGAGAGAGAGCGAGAGCGCATTCCATTCCCACAATCTATCTCTGGAATTTCCATGTGTAGGTGGGAGGCATAGTTGGTTTGATTTGGATACTCTAAACGTGGTGGTCAGTTTCACATGTGTCGGACGCTCGGCTGACCCCAAAAAAATCAGTTAGGTAAGTCAAACATGACCCAACTTTCACAAACGCATGCTCTCTCTCTCTCTCTCTCTCTCTCTCTTTCTGATTAGTTCATTCTTATTCCTATTGCTCAGGAACCTCTGATGATGGATGAGAGAGGATAATATGCCAGAAAACAGGGCTCTCTTGCAAGTACAGCTGTGGGCCCTTTAAAAGTCCACGTGAGAAGGCAGACAGAATCGAAACTCAATATATCAATACACTTAATCTTCTGCTGTAAGTAATTGGAAATCATACAATTAATTTTGCCGCGGTTGCAGACAGACATATGGATTTCCAAAGTGTTGGGATCGAAACATTTAAAATTGAATAATTAATTGATTTAAAATGCAAAGGAATGAAATCTGTAAAAATAACAAATACCGATTTGTACCCGTGTATATACGGAGCGCTTGCCATTCAAATTGCAACCAATTAGGAAGCGAAATAAACATTTTAAACAGCACTTCAAATAAACTGCATTAATCAAACATTGACCACTTAACACTTGCTCTATTTAAAAGCAAATTATATATATATACGCACATATGTATACTTAGATTTACTGTGACCAATATTATTTCAACAAACATCAAAGGGATCAATAGTAACCCCTTCAAATTTAAAAATATAACTACATAATAATTTGGTCACTCAATCCACGGTTTGCGGGGGACGCCGCTGTGCGCAATTGGCTGCCGCGTTTCGCCCGCAAAATATACAGTCGCTACGCTTTAAAGTCTATTCTGCGAAGCGCTTTGAGGCGTCTCGAAGAGCGTGATCGGGCGCTATAAAAATCGAATCCAAGGGTTTATTTTATGATGATTATTATTATTATTTTTATCAAACGCTAGGATTATCTGGGGGGGGGGGTGGGGGGGGGGAACACACACACACACACACACTACACACAATACAAAAAAAAGTTTGAATGGTTTGCAGATCCGTTGCTATTTTGCAACTGATGTGGGTTTATAACGAGAGAGGGATTGCAGAACAGTCGATGATGTGAGGGGGTGTGTGAGTGAGTGAGTGAGAGAGAGAGAGAGAGAGAGAGGACAGAGCTTCCCCTTCTGCTCAGGGAGTGGAGTCACAGGCAATTCACCGACAGAGAACCCCAAATCAACCCACAGAAGAGCACCCACAGGCCGGGGGGGAGGGTTGAGGGGGAGTGTATTGGTGCTGGGGGTGGGGTGGGGTGTTGTTTGGGGGCTTTGGTCGTAGGTAAGTAATCAAACCAGCTGTTTGGGGGGGGGGGATTGCAGTTTTATTCAATGTATTTATTATCTGTATGGAGTGGTATTGGGGGGTACTGGGGGCTGGTGGTGGGGGTCAGCACCTGAGAGCCCAGTCCCTGATGGTTGTGGTTTAAGTGGTCTCTGGGAGGATAAGGAGAGGCGATGAACACCAGTTCTGGTGACTAATGTATCTAATTTAGTTACTGATGTATCTGTTTGGATACTAATATTATCTGTTTGGCTACTAATGTATCTGTTTTAGTTGCTAATGTATCTGACTGGTTACTGTTGTGTTTGTTTGGTTGTCGGGTTGGATAGTATTGTGGCTGTTTTTAGTGACTAATGTATCCCCTCTGGTTAAGGAGAGATACATCTCATCTCCTTGAAACTTGACCAGCCATTGAAATGGACAAGACCTTGTTGTCCTGTATCAACTGTCCTGTGTGGGTGTGTTAATGTGTGTGTTAGTGTCTGTGTGTGTGTTAGTGTCTGTGTGTGTTAGTGTGTGTGTTTGTGTCTCTGTGTGTGTGTTAGTGTCTGTGTGTGTGTTAGTGTGTGTTAGTGTTTGTGTGTGTTTGTGTCTCTGTGTGTGTTTGTGTCTCTGTGTGTGTTTGTGTCTCTGTGTGTGTTTGTGTCTCTGTGTGTTAGTGTCTGTGTGTGTTAGTGTCTGTGTGTGTTAGTGTGTGTGTGTGTGTTAGTGTGTGTGTGTTAGTGTGTGTGTTAGTGTGTTAGTGTGTGTTAGTGTCTATGTGTGTGTGTGTTAGTGTGTCTGTGTGTGTTAGTGTGTGTGTGTGTGTTAGTGTGTCTGTGTGTGTTAGTGTGTCTGTGTGTGTTAGTGTGTCTGTCTGTCTGTGTGTGTGTGTGTTAGTGTGTGTGTTAGTGGGGGAAGGAGAGACCCCCTCGAAACGCATCTCATAAAGTTTACATCGATAGATCATATAAATATATATAACAGGAAGGTGTAAAAATAATGCTCGGCTGCAAAAATTCCAAGGCAACTTTTTTTTGGAGGGTGAGAAGCAAAAAAAAAAGAAAGGTTTTTTTTTGTGTGCATGGGTGTAGGATGTAAATTTCCATGGCGCCAGTACATCAGCATCCCACTGTCCTTGGCTTGTTTATGAGCATTGCACACACACACACACACACACACACACCAGCAAATCATCTTTCTGTAAGGGCTATAGATGCTGAAATATGTTTAAAAATAGCCTCTGTGTGTGTGTGTGTGTCCAGGATCTCTGATTGCAAAGCGATTTGTGTTCATTTCTGTACTTTGGAGAGAAAGGAAAATATTGCAGGTTTTGTTGCATTTCTTTTTTTTACCCCAAACCACCAAAAAAAAAGAAAATCTGAAAACAAGGTAGTGTCTCTCAGCCTTTGAGCACAAGGGGGCACATTGAGGCGAGGTGGTATCAGTGTTGTGGTGTAGACAGAGATAGGAAGATCAATCCATCCATCTTTCATCCTGCCAATGGCCAACAGGCTCTGTTTGGAGTTTTTTTTTGTTTATTTCCTCCTCTTCCTCTCCCCACATCCACCCACCCACCCACTCCCCCCACTCCCCCCATCCTCTGACTCTGCCAAACCCATGATCTGGGGAATCCCGTGCCGTGCCGTGAGTGCACGGATCAGATTAGACTCCATTCATTCCGCTCTAGTAGATGTCCTCTATCAATGCAGCCCTGTGTCTGTCTGTCTGTCTGTCTGTCTGTCTGTCTGTCTGCCATATTCCAGAGGATGCTAAATCCCTGGTATGTGTTGTGGGGCGAAACCTTAGGCGAATTTCCTTTCTCCACACACCTCTGTTTACCTAACAGAAAGTAGGAACCCGGTTGTTTGTCGATTGGCAGATCGCGTTTTAAATTTACTATCGGGATATATATACACACATAGACGCACATATATAGATATATATTTATTTATATATATACATATAGGTATTTGCCCAGTGAAAGTGTCTTGCAGCAGTGCAGTGCAATAGCTAGGGATGGAAATTTGGAACAGGTAATGACCAAATTTTCACTCCTGGCTATATCGCTGTATCATACCTCCTGCTCCAGCTCTCTTCCTGTCGTTCTTTGCGCCGGGTAGGCCTGGGTGCTAATTGAGTGGACTGTGGCAACGCCTAACGACGCTCTGTGTAAATAAAAATAAATCCTCGCGATCTCTCCCCTTTGCTAACCGTACCTTTCCAGTTTCAATCCACCATGGAAAAGTCTTTTACACCTCAAAAAAAAAAGGCACATTTTCCAGGACGATTAGAGATTTTTAGCAGTTCTTCCTCAGACATTGCAGTGGAATGTCTCGGAGCTCATTTTGTTAACGCTGACTGAATACAATGTAATTTCAGGCTGACCTGCACGTGGGGGAGGGATTAAGTCTTTTGTCACTGAATTTGGGCTGGATTCAGCATTGACTCCACAGATGATCCCGGCATTGTGTTCACCTGGAATTGTGTGCTCTTTTCAAAGACTCGATGGGCCGAATGGCCTCTTTTTGTGCTGTACGATTCTATGATTCTATGAAACCAATTTTTGAATAAGGTTAAATTTAATATATAATAAAGGGCGCAGACACTTTATTGGAACTCTTCTTTCACCTTTTGGACAAGATTAGATATAGCGGAGCCCTGTAGCTCAGTGGTTAGAGCACTCACCTCGCAAGCGAGAGACGTGCGTTCAATTCACAGCAGGGCGAAATGTTGGGCAAGTTTCCTTACTCCACATGCCTCTGTTTACCCAGCAGTAAGTAGGTGCCTGGTTGTAAGTCAATTGGTGGATCACTTTTTTGGGGTAATAATTCATTAAAAAAAATAATAAATTGGTCGCTTAATCCACGACTGCTTGTGTGACACTGCTGTACACAATTGGCTGCTGTGCTTTGCCCACAAAATATACAGTCAATTCACTTTACCATATATTCTGTGAAGCGGCTTTGAGATGAACACGTGATAAGGTGCTATATCAAATGCAAGGATTATTATTATTATAATTATTATTATAGCGCCTTATCACATCGTTGAGATGTCTCAAAGTGCTTCACAGAATATGCTCTAAAGTGAATTGACTGTATCGCTTGTCCATTTTGCCCTGTGTTGTTTTGTTATGCTTTCCTGTTTTCAGTGCATTTTGCAAATGTCGAGGGGTGATGTATTGCTGCCGCATGAAAGATGACTGGGCCATTACCATTTAAATTGTGTCCGCTCGAGAATTTCAAATGGGACGTTTTAAAGTGAATAGCACCGGACGTCACAGGGAAGCTCTCCGAGCAGGTTGATTGAAATGACTTGTGCCATGTAATGAGTGTTGTTGTGCTTTTGTTTTCCCTCCCCCCCCCCCCCACCCACCCCCCCACTTCCAAGCAATTAAACTGTTCCTTTGCATTCAGTCGGGGCAGTTTGCGTTGCCTGAGGTGACGTTCGAAGCTGACCGGTGCGTTTGCAGCAAAACGTGAAGAATATTGTTGGTGACTTTCCTCTGGAACCAGAGGACACCAACTTAAGATAATTGTTAGCATAGTTAAGAAGTTCTAAATGCTGGAATTTTTCACAGAATGGTTCTCGCATTCATCGTACTGCTTTACTTTGGATCCTACCTCTTTTAGATGTTAATGATCTCATAGAGTTCATTTCAAATTGACGCAGCACAGTGAATACTTTCATAGAATTGTACAGCACAGAAGGAGGCCATTCGGCCCATCGTGTCTTTGCCGGTTCTTTCAAAAGAGCTGTCCAGTTCAATCCCACTCCCCCACACTCTCCCCATAGCCCTGCAACCTTGTCCTCTCCAAATAATTATCTCAGCAATATCTTTTTATTTTATTGTCATTTTTCAATTCAAGGGAGATGAAATGCGGCTTAAATATTTAATGACAGCGCTCTTTGTCTTGTGTACTACTTGCAACAGCCCCTACAAGCAGAATCCATATCCCTTGTGATCTTCAAACCTCCGCTTTGCTTAACAGCCTTTGTTGTGTGGTGCCTGAGGAATTTATAAATTTACCAAACCAGTTGTTCTGTATTCTGGAATTTCTGTGGTTTACAAGCCAAGCTACAAATCTTCGAATGATGCATTTTATCACAAAGACCAGAAATTTTCAGACGAAAGCAAGCTACTGTGTTTTTTTTGCACACACACACTATATTTTATAAGAGTCAAATGTACTAAAGTAGAATTTTATCCATTTTAACATTTTTCACTTGGTTTTGAACTTGCGTCGACTTCTGACAGGTTTAGGTTTTGAATTGCGAATCAATGGCAAGTTGTGCCACAAAAGTCTTAAAGGGTGACAGACAGTGTGTAGCACTTGTGCCTCTGAGCCACGACATGTAGTGTGATAAGGCGCTATGCTAACTGCCAGGATTATTATTATCATCATTAGTAGTCACACACTCCAAAACAGTGCTGGATAAGTGCTGCTTTGTGAGAAGTCCCGTCCTTTTGGATAAGAGGCTAAACCAAGTCTGTCCCTGTTCAGGTAGATGTTAAAGATTACAGCGACGTTATTGGAAGATGAGACAGGAATTTCTCCCAACAATCATCCCAATAAAATTGGTCATTCACTCCATGGCAGTTCATGGGACATTGCTGTGTGCCAAGTTGGCTGCCATGTTTGCCTACAAATACACAGTCACTACACTCTACAGCGAAGCGCTTTGAATGTTTTCAATGATAAGGCACTGTATCAAATGCAAGGATGGTTATAAATGAACTTGTCATCTCGATAATAAAACATGTTCATCAACAGCATGAAAGGAAGAACCTTCTGAATGACTTTGGCTCTCCCCGTGTAATCTAGGACACGAAGACCAATTATAACCTCTTTTACCGCTGAACCAGCCAGGATCAGCTAAATCAGCACAAACCTGGGAACTGAGCCCGGGAGTTACATGTCTCTGCTTCTCACTGAATAAACTCAGTGAACCGTTCCGGGAGCTCTTTACCTTGAGTTTTTAATTCCTCGCAGTGTTTGCAATTTGCAATTTTATCACTTGCTTGTCAGAAGGAGTAGATTGCTCAGCTCATTAGCATAATTAGTACATAATCAATGTTAATTGCTGCTCAATTAGAAACATAGTGTAATGGCTACTACTGTACAGTGAAACGGGATTAGCCTAGAAAGATAGATCAACGTCTCTCTTTGGGACTTCTGAAACCATTAAGTTTCACACAGAGAACCTTCAGAAAGGACAAGTAGAATACGTAGCAGTAAATTTTGTGAACCGCTTTGAGACATTTCGATGCCGTGATAAGGGGCTGTATCAAATGCAAGGATAATAACAATTATTATTATTAAAATCGTGGGATGATGTGGTGTGCATCACATCCTCAAATGCAGAAAAAGTGTGACATCCTCGAAACGCCAAAGATTTCGCATTGTTCCTGTCTTTGCTGCTCTGCTTCTAAACCCCCCCCCCCCCCCAAAATGGGGCTTTTCCTAAAAAGGGTCACGGAAAGAAAGCTTTGTGGTTGATAAATTCAGGATACACTGCTCATTGTGTTACAGAGGGATACTGATGCAATCCCATCAGCAGTGACTTAAGAGTTGAGGAACAAACGTTTTTTCCTGAATTTGTAAAATCTTACAGTACTCTTCTCTTTATTGCTAAATGCACCATAATTACAGAGCGGAGAGAGACTGCTGGCCTCTGTCTGTTGAGTAATGGCTCAATGCAGTACTAGATACAGCATAAAATAAATGAGTTTTGCTTAGTGCTCTGGGGAACAACATAGTTACATATCAAAAGATTTATTTCTCCCCCCACCACCCCCCCCATCTTAAAAGATTCAAACAAGACCAACTAGGGACCAGCGTTGCATAATAATAGATATAAACACGAACCAAATTAGTCTGGACTTTACGTCCTTGGTAATTGGTCAAACATTGCTGTGCTAATTCCCTGCTATTCCATCCTTTTTCTCATCTTAACATCATGTGCACCATTGACGACTGGAAATGTTTCGTGAAATTTTTAATTCTAAAATCCAGATGGAATAACGTTACGATTTTGCGTTTGCCTAAAATGTACCCGGCATGCAACACACAGTCACTGCGCTCTGGAGTAAATCCTGTGAAGCGCTTTGAGATGTCCTCATAATGTGAAGGGCGCTATATCAAATTCAAGGCTTATTATTTTATGGTTACTTTCACTTTCATGGTTGTTTGTGAGACAAATAGACAGACTGACACCTTACCAACAAATACAGATTACGATTACTATACTTCAGGGTGAATTCATGTGAAGCACTTCGAGGTTCCTCGACAACAACAACAACTTGCATTTATCTTGGGGTAAAGACTCGGAGCTCTTGATAAGGCAAGGTGATAAGGCCGTAAGGTCAAATGCAAGTCCGTTTGTGTTCAGATGAAAGACCTCTGCCAAGTAAATGCTACTAAACATTCAACTTATTTCACACATAGACAAGCGAGAGAGATTGATGTTGTGCGATTATCTTAACCGGATGTTCATCTCCTGCCTCACTGCTCAAGCCATCACCAATGACAACATCTGATAGTTTTTACACTCCAAACCGACCAGGGAGAATAACTGCGCTGTTTGCACGTTGGACGTTTACTATAAATCCGCAGCGTATTTACGATAAATAACCGTCATCCGACTGGAAATTTAGAAGCAACGGCAAATGATCAGAGTGTGCGTGTCTGAATGTTTAGGATGGATATAAATTGTCCAGGGTAGGCAAGGAATTGCTTTTAGTGTCTGTTGATGAAGGACATTGCCCGGCAGCACATTGCTTTATGTTTCACAGACAGTGCTGCTGGGCAGAAATGGTCCTTTTTTTTTACCCCTATTGTACGAGAGCAATGACTGTAAAGTGTCACAGCCGATGTGCAGTCAGCTCACCATCCGCTGCTTTAGGGCAAAACATTAGAGGAAAATGGGGAGGCTTTTCACATCACCCGGAAGGAACCATGAGCAGTGGATTATTACTATTGGGACGAATGCTTTTGTCTGAGTTTATATCCCACGTCTGACCCGGTCACAAAGAGATTGTATTCCACGCGATGAAATTGAATAGAGTAGAAATTTACAGCAAAGATGAAGGCCCCTTTGTGTCTCCTTTGCTGGCTCCTTTAAGAGCAATCCTTTCAGACCCATTTACCTGCCTTTTCGCCCACAAAATACACAGTCACTACATTTGACAGTTTATGAAGCACTTTGAGACGTCTCGAAGTCATGATAAGGCGCTATATCAAACGCAAGGATTATTGTTAATATATTATTGTGTAAAATAAATAAATCGGCTCGATGCAGTGACGAGAAGAGGTTAGGCGGGGTGTTCTGGAGGGGTGAGATCAGATGGATCGAAGGAAGGGCTTTCTTCATCCGAGCTAACCTTGTGGTCTTTTGAACCTCGTTGTGGCCAAACAGTAACGCTGTGTGTGTGAGAGACCAGACTGAGCTCCTACGCGATGGCTGAATAACTGCCACAGATGTTCTCGTGGATTACGTTTAACTCATTATGAACTGCGGTGCAGTTCGAAGCGTAAGCAGGTTACACGTCGATATGTTCGGAGTTCACTGCGAACTTCGGTCTGTTCTGTGCTTGAACACACACATCTCTAACTGTAACAATCCCAGAGTCGTGGTGGGCTTTTTTTTTAAACCTTCCTAGGAATCTCGCGACTGCAAGATGTGCGATTTATAATGCACTCTCTCAGGTGTGGTGTTTCCCAAACTTTGCAAATCTTCACAGAATCATTAGCAACTACCCGTTTGATTCTTATCTGTGGGCAGCCAGTGTTGTGATATCTTTTTGACCGTTCTATTATTATTCAGGCGTAATGATCGCTCAAAAATAAATAAATCATTTTGGCCGTTCAATCAGTTTGTGGGACGATGCTATGCGCAATTGGCTGCTGCGTTTTGCCCACAAAATAAGCAGTCAATCCACTTCACAATATATTCTGTGTAGCGCTTTGAGACGTCTCAAACACTTGATAAGGTACTATATCAAATGCAAGGATTATTATTATATTATTATTATCTCCACTGCGAGCTCATGATGTGCTAGTGAAACACGTTGCCTCTTGCGCTCCACTGATTACATGAAAACCAAAGCCTCTTTCTTCAACACCGGGCAGCTTGCATGGGCAAATGACAGCATTTTCCCACCATGTTGCTCAGCAGCCAACTGTGGACAATCTGGTCGACAGACTTGTACGTTTTTGCTTACAGTGAAATTGGGAAGATCATAAAAGCTAATGTGAGTAATCTATCTAATTAATAATCATCAGCATAATAATAATCCTTGCATTTTGCTACAGCGCCTTATCACGTTGTCAAAATATCTCAAAAGCGCTTGACAGCATTCACCATTGAGTGCAGTGACTCAGGGAATAACTGGTGCTTTTTCGCGATGCTTTTCTCATTGATGAAGCGAATGAACAATTTCATCTGAAGGGATTGTTGTCGGTTGGCCAGGGCGACAGGAGCAACTTGCTTCTCTTTTCGAGCTCCTAATTGTAGGAGAATGCAGTTTGCAGTGATATATGGTTTATTAATAATTCTTAACAGCACTTGTTTGGGATATCTGCGTAAGGATTTGTCTAGTTGTTGCAGGTGACTGGAGTCGTCTGTTTCTCTTTGGAAAGCCTGTTTGGCACTAGAACTAATGTATAAAATAGATTTTTATATATATATATAAATAAAATAGATTTATATATATATATATATAAATAGACTGTTGACATCCAGTTGGCTTGTGAATGGAATTGCACAAGGACAGCGTGAGGCACATCAGAATACTCGCACTGTTCCCAATTCCTTTGGCCAATATCGAACATTGAGGCTCCATTTCACCCACAAAATATACAGTCAATTCACCTTACGGTATATTGTGTGAAGCGCTTTGAGACGTCTCGAAGACGTGATAAGGCGCTGTATCAATACGGATTATTATTATTGTTGTTGTGGACTGTAATGCACTGCTGCTCTGTGACGATCAGGGGAGAAAAGTCGCAGGTGCATTGGTTCAGCACAGCGCTCGATGGGTTAAAAAAGAAATACAATGGTCCTAATTTTGGTCGGACTGTGCAAGCCTTGACGTCCACCACAATCCTACGATTATCAGTTACCCTGGACTTTGCTGACATCGTCGCACTGTGTGATTAGACAAAGGAAATGGTGAACTTGCCCCGGAGAGCGGAAGCCACTATCTCAGGTTTTATTCACGATAATCTTGTGATCCACAGCCGGGCTATTTTGATTCAAGCGCTGGGCTGAGGTGGTGAAGGTTTTTCAAACCTTTTTAGGTCCTGTAGCTTGGTGGTTAGAGCGCTCGCCTCACAAGCGAGAGGACCTGGGTTCGATTCCCGGGAGTGCAAAACGTTAAACAAGTTTCCTTACTCCACACACACACACATGCCTCTGTTGACCTAACAACTAACCTGGTTGTTAATCGATTGACGGATGCCTTTTCCGGGGGTAATAATTCCTTCGAAATAAATAAAAATAATTTCATCGCTTTTAGTCCACAACCGGTTGAGGGACGCTGCTGTGCGCAATTGGCTGCCGCGTTTCACCCACAAAATATACAGTCAATTCACTTTACAGTATATTCAGTGAATCGCTTTGAGACGTCTCAATGACGTGATAAGTCACTGTATCAAATGCAAGGATTATTATTATCCTTATTATAAAGCCCTTCACCATTAAGAGCATCTCGTCATTACCATTTTTATTTAAGGCTTCGACAGACATAAACTTTACTGAATATGGTTTAGAAAGGAAATGGTTGTATGTTTTGGTATCGTACAATTGTAGGTTTATTATAAGATCGCTTTTCTTTACCAGCCAGAAATTTCTTATTTCCTGTGACATGGAAAGGAAATGACTGATACTTTTAGCCGTGCTGTACTGATTGACTAAACAAATGAGCAATTTTATCTGAGAGGATTGTTGGTCGGCCAGGACGCCAGGAGAAACTCCCTTCTCTTTTCGCAGATAGCTAAACAAAAAGAAAAAAAGCACGTGTCAAAACTAAATTTCCTAAAATGGGTGCCCTTTAAACCTGCTTGGAAATGATTAATGTGCCTTAAACCAGCCCGGCACATTGATGAGCCAAATAACAGGCAGCAAAACTGAAATGGCCTTTTGCAAGCCTTTTTAACGGAGCAGAGAGCTATTTGCCTGGGTCAATAACCTGAAGTATTGTCTGTGAACGCAGTGCTGTCAAGAGAGGAACATTCAAGGATATTTGAGTATTTGACCAGGTTATCCCTTTGCATGAACAAAACACAAAATCGACCTTAAAAACCTCTCCCACCCAACATGCCCCAGTTCTGACGAAGGGTCGTGGACCCGAAACTTTGACACACTTTCCTCTCTTCGTAGATGCTGCCTGACCTGCTGAGTTTTCCCATCTCTCTCTGTTTTTGTATCGCTTTTGCATGATGCTTTTTTTTCATTTAACTTCCCTCTTTGTCCCCCACAACGCCCTGATCCGTTTTTTTTAAAAAGAAGTTTGAATATGAACAATTCCCAAAATAAATAAATAAGCTTTTGCGATGTTTAGCTTGCACCCCTCAGCCCTCTCTCCAAAACGTGTTAACGCACGAATTGTTGCTGCTTTTTTTTTCAACTTGCACCAGGTGGGGAATTAGGACCGTGCGATCAGACTGAGATTTCCATGACTAGTGTAGGGTGAGGGGTCCATTTTGCTTATGTCAGTTGACATTGAGGTTTCCACTTGATTTGAATTGCAGGCTGACAACAAATAACTTCAGATGGAAGTCTTTTGTGCTTTGAAACTTCAGGGTCCAAATACAATCGAATGCAATAGCTTTGAAGATTTTACAACTTGCATTTATATAGCACCCTTCACTTGGGTAGTGTCTTGGAAAGTCACTTCTGGTGTTGTTCCGGTACCCGAAAACTCCCCCAACTTCTGATAATAATAATGATCCTTGTATTTTGTGTCAGACAAATTCTCAAAAAGGGCCATTTCTGTACTTGACCCAAACTGTTCGATGTCATTTATTGATCCAAGACTTTTGACTTGAGAGTGACATTTCGGCTCTGAAAATTCCTTAAAAAGCCGGACGGGTTGGAAAAGGACTTCCTCCCCAGCTGTTCCGAGCCGCTGTACTCTCCGTGGAACCGTTTCCACTTTAGTTTGGACTGGGAGTGAATATTCCTGACATTTAAATAATTCCAGCAATAAATAGTGTGAGACTCTCATTGTGCAGACGTTACAATACGCCATTATGTGCTCAATCGCTCCTCAGTACTTATCTTAATGCTGTTTTGTAAACCAGCTGTTGTGCGCAGAGTTATGGGAAGGAATCGGGGAATATATGGAATTCAAATCATCAGTTTAACAAGTCTTGGCTTACTGAACAATATTGGCTGAATTATTAATACTTACTTGTCGATTGACTGTCAAGCACAGAGCATTGAAAGTTAGCAACTCTGTTGATATAAAACGTGTTCGTTGTCTAAATTACCGTTTCCGTAATGTTATTGGAACAGAGTGAAGTGAACACGTTGCTTAGACTAGAAAAGAGTAAATTGTTCTTTATTACTGCACCCGATCCCGATTGCAGGAAACTGCTGTGCGCAATTGGCTGCCATGTTTCACCCACATAATACAGTCCATTCACTTGACAGTATATTCTGTGAATAGCTTTGAGACGTCTTAATGACGTGTTAAGGCGCTATATCAGATGCAAAGATTGTTATTAACGATCTACAATACAGAAGGCCTCCTTCTGTTCAGTATGATTCTATGATCATTTCAGCAACAGAGACAACAATAACTTGCATTTATCCAGCGCCCTTCATGTGATCAGCATCTCGGAGTGCTTCACATCAGTTGGCTTCCCTCAGTCCAGAGCATTGTTTGAAAAACACAACTGGGAGGCTGGAACCGATTTTAATTTGACGTTAAAAGGGATGGTATCTGATTCTCTGTGAGTGCTCGGCATTGTTCGCTGAGGTCTGCGGCTCTACCCTTTGGAGGAACGTTCAAAGCGCCAATGGTGAGGACGCTGTTTATCACCAACAGTAACCTGCATTGTTGTGTGGGACGCATGATGCTGGCCCACGCCTCGTACATTCTGAAGCTCGACTGAGAAGAGAATTAAACCACTCAAGCTTTCTGTTTTTTTGGGGGGCAGGATAAAGCGAACGACTCCTACACAACTGCTGGGATTGTTCCAAAGTCCTTATTGCAGACACCATTGCTGGGATCGATTCCCCGGAATGATTGAAGGAGTTAAACTGGAATACAGTGGGCAGTCAGTGAGGATGGATGCTTTATGCTTAGTTATAATACAATGGATGGTCTTTGATGACCGCTTGGCAAGCTGGTGATGTGAGCATGTGACTAGCACGCACATTTAACTAGCCAATTTTTCCCCCACTTCATGTAGTTCATATGAATATGTGTGTGTGTGCAGTTCATCAGAGCGGGACAATAACAACAACAACAAATTACATTTGTACAGCGTCTTTCACGTCAGGAGAATGTCCCAAGGTGCTGGATAGTCAGGGATCTGCACCCGAGCTGGTGGTTGGGATCAGGAGGTGTGATTGGCGGGGAGGGTAGGGGTAGGATGTGACGGACGGCACGGTCGAAAAGGAGGGACTTGAGATGGGTCTTGAAGGAGGCAATGGAGGGGACGAGGCAGAGAGACTGTGGGTTGGAGTTCCAGAGAGTAGAGGCTGAAGGGCAGCCCGTGTCGGAGACAAGTCAACTAAAGCTCAGTGTTCTACCTCAGATGTCCGTGCTAAACTTTGTGTTCCATCAGGAGGGGAAGTGGCTTAAGGAAAGAGGAATTAGTCATAGAACAAGTTTACAGCTTTAACAGTAGAGGTTTGCACTCCGAGCAGAGTGCATAATAATCCTTGCATTTGATATGGTTCAGAGCTGACCTGTTCCCGATGTTAAAGCTGACTATACTCTGCGGTGGGTTTACTCATGGCAGAACCGCCAAATACCATTGAACACAGACATGTCTGAACTATGTGAACCTGAACAAAAATACACTTCCTGTTGGCATTTACAGAGGTGTCTATTTACTGCAACCTCAAATGCGCTAACAAGGCAGTCTGGACTACAGAGAGAGAGAGAGAATAATGGGGAGGAAGGGATCGATTGGGATATTACAGGACCATTAAGAGCTAGCAGATTCTGTGCTGTAACTCCATATTCGCACGAAGAACGAAGCATGATTTATTTAACAACAGCAAAGCTGTGCTGTTACTCTGACGTGTTTAACGCTTTTAAAAATATAACTTGACATTTTCATTGGAAGCGCTATTCAGATTCGCATCAGAAAGCAAAATTCCTACATATAATCTACGCTTATCGTGACGGATTTGAATGTGCCGTACATTTTTTAAAAAAAACACCTCGGAAAACCACAGGGTTTGATAATGTTCTGCCATTCATTATCCAGCTCTGGGTTCCTGCCTTTGTGATTGACTGAAACCGGCTTTGTAAATCCACGTTGACAACACTGATAAACAGAAACTACTGTACGATAACAAGTAATTGTACAGCACCTTTCGCACCCCCCCCCCCCACTTAAAAACACACTCGCACTTCAAAATTAAGGTGTCTGTGCACAGTCTCACACCGTCGGCGAGTGCTGGATGTAACCATGGCAATACCCTCGCTCTGACTGTCCCCCTCAGTTCTGTAGATAAACCAGCCCGAAGATAAACCACTCACTGGTGCTATGGAATTGACTGGAGGGGAACAGAGAGCAGCAAATTACTCACAAACAACCAACACTAGAAAAACTGAACAACCCTCAACAGTAGATAGCTGTTGCTGTACTGAGTTATTTTAATGGGCACCATCCATTCCAAATCTATCCAGATAGACATGCATATCATAGAATCTTACTGCACAGAAGGAGGCCTTCTGTATTGTAGGCAGATAGTAATAATAGTCCTTGTATTTGATCTTGCACCTTATCACGTCTTCGAGACGTCCCAAAGCCCTTCACAGGATATACTGTGAAGTGAATTGACTGTGTATTTTGTGGGCGAAACGCGGAGCCAATTGCGCACAGCAGCGTCCCCACAAAGTCGTGGATTCGAGTGACCAAATTATAATTTTTTTTTGTATGTAGCATATATTTTACGCAGTGTCTGTATCTGTGTCCAGGATCTGTACTGAATGTAGGCATTTGTAGGAATTTTGCTTTGTGAAGCGAATCAATAGCTGAACGCCATCTCCTCTTCACTGAAGCTCTCTGACCAAATGCCATAGGCACGACAGGGACTCTGTTGTTGGCTGCTCCCTCTGTGCACTCGGGCACTTCCACATACTTAATGACACGGCAGGAGAGAGGAGACATACTGGGTTGCATCTTTTGCCGCTTAAGTCGCAACATTTGCAACGAGGCTAAACCTGAGATTTTCCCAAAGGTACCAAACCGAAAGCTGTCCGAGACTCCCTACTGACGTGAAAGGCGCTGTGTTAAATGCGAGGATTATTACTATTATTAGCTGTTAGTATTAGTAAGTGGTATATGCCGCTGGTCTGAAATTCCGCCTTGTCTCAATCTGCAAGACCGTTTTGCTCAGAAGTCTGAGCTTACGCAGTATTTTGTAAATTCAGTCTCGATCTGATTGCTGGTTCATTTTAAGGATGTGGAAAAGCAATTTCAAAAAGGAGACTGAATTAAAGAATTCTCCATGCGCTCATAAACCTGAGAGACCTTGAAAGGGCCTAGAAATGGCCTTACAGGCTAAAACTGGGTGGAATTTCGGGTCTGACGTGCCTTATCCCGACACGTACATTTTGACTTTTGCAAAGGAAAGGCTCTGAAGATAGAGGTTTGATACAAGCCAGGTTTAGCGGTGTGTAAATATTCTTGAAAAAGTACTCGATTATTCTAAGAGATTCACATCCTGAGCTGAAACATTACTGTCTCTCTGGGGGTTATAATGCCATCAGTGTGTTGGTGCCGGAATAGAGGCTCTTTATAATATCTTCTGCGTCAGAGCCTTTCACAATGGAGAATACCCGTAATTATGTGGAGCTTGTGGAATGAGGGATAATAGAGTTTGGTACAAGGGGATGACCCACAATCTCTACTACAAGCATGCATGCATATATATATATGTGTGTGTATCCACTCAGCACACATACACAAACACGGAGTATATCCAAGCCCTTTGATATCTGCTCCAAACATCCAGCCCAACAGAAGACGTGAATCTAATAATGTCACAATATTGTGACACTAAAAGTTGCTCAGCTCTTTGGAGTCAGACCTCCAGTGCTGTAAAACTTGTCACATCAAAAGGCATCTAGCGAGGGACTGAGGCACTGCGAGACCAAGCTGTGTCAAAAACACATCGCTGCTGTAAGGAGTCTCAGAATAGGAATGGAGAGGATGCAACAACCACAGCAATTTATATTTGAGTAGTACATTTTCACATCTTGCAACGTTTCACACAGATGGGAGGTTGAGCTGGTGTTGGTCTAGGAGTAAGGTAACAGTTGAAATGTTGTCCTTGAGGGAGCTTTAAGGTTAGGGAAGGATGGAGTGAGGCAAAGGGAATCTGGGATGGAGTTCCAGAGAGCAACGTAACTGCAGCAAGCTCACCTACTATTAATGGGGCAGATTTGGGCTGGAGGACATGAAGGAGGCCAGCAAAGGCCCACAAACAGCCATGAAATAAATGACCGATTTCATTGGGGGCATTGACGTCCAGGACACCAAGCTGGATGCTGTGTTGGAATTATCTCCGCAATTGAGAGGAGAGGGCTGAGTCCCAGGGATGTTGCTTTGTACCTCAGTAAAATGTCTGTTTTAGGTTTTTTTTTAAAAAAAATTCCTAATGTGGTGGATCAGCCTCATTTTTTTCTTTAATGCCTCTTCACGTCATCAGTAAGTTAATTTTGGTTGCGTTTGCTTTTAAATTTGTATCACAAATACTAAAACGCTGTACAAAAAACCACTCTTTTTTTTTTGACAGCTCTTCACGTTTTCTGATGTGAACAGCCGAGAATCCGGATTAATTTGGATTCCCGGAACCGGAAACCCAGAACCCACTACCCATTCAAATACGCGGTGTATTTGTGCAAGGAACTTAATGTGAATACTGAATAAAGGGACGTTTTTCCAATTCTGTAAGGTAAGAGAGCCATCGTTAAGTTGCGCTGTAAGTCACTTGGGACTTTCTACAAATGTGGTTACATCACATTCTTTCACAGTTTTGTTTTTCTCTCTCGCAACCAAAACATATTCCTGTGGAGTACATGTGAGGCAGCTAGACAAAAAAAGACCAAGATTCATCTAGTTCGCCTTCCACCTTCCTGGTGGTCGCATGAACATGCCCCAAACTATGCATGGCTCCAAGCCTGTCACCAACACCGGCGTCTCGTACTGTGGATGCCCCTTAACTCAAATGTTAGTTGCTTTCCTCTTCGACCGTGCCTACGGTCACCTCCGCCACTCTGTCGAGCACTCTGGGACACTACCCTGCCTGAGGGGCACTACATAAGCGCAAGTCGTTGTTGTGGCTTTCCCTTGTTTTCGAGTCTTCGGTTTCAAGCTCCTTGAGGGTTAGGCTGAAACAAGAGAGAAAATCATTTGGTGTTTTGTTGACCGCGGGTGCAAGACTTGACTTATTTTTGGTCAACCGGGTATCTAATAATAATAATAATAATGATCCTTGCGTTTGATATAGCGCTTTTCGCGTCTTCTAGACGTCCCAAAGCGCTTCACAGAATATACTGTAAAGTGAATTGACTGTATATTTGTGGGCGAACGCGGCAGCCAATTGCGCACAGCAGCGTCCCACAAACAGTCGTAGATTGAAAATGACCAATTTATTATTGTTTTTTGTTTTGGAGGGATTATTATTAGGCTCTGTGTGGAGTAAGGAAACTTGCCCAAGGTTTCGCCCTCTGACTGGAATTGAACTCAGGTCTCTCTCTTGCAAAGCGAGTGCTCTAACCACTGAGCTACAGGACTCCCAAAAAAAACCATCACCAATATCCGAACCAGACTGAGAATTCTAAATGTGTATGGATTCCAGCCATTAGACGTTTCCTATATCTGGAATGAAATGCGCACTCTCTCTCTCTCTCTCTCTCTCTCTCTGGAGGGACGTCCTCCCGACGTGAAAAGCGCTATATCAAATGCAAGGATTATTATTATTATTATTATTATTACTAATTCCAAGAGAGCATAAGGCGCAGTTGTTGACGGCCAAGGTTTGGGGACCGCAGAGTGTGCGTTGGGGGTAACTGCTGAAGTCTAACCAGCTAAAGCCACGTAGCTTGGCATTGCGTCTGGCAAACTTCCCTTCTTTTTTTTTTGAGGGCCCATTGCCTTCGGAAATCGATCCGCCAATCGACTAAACACAAATGCAGACAGCTTCCCAAACTCTTTATGATACAGGTTCGGACTCGGGATTAGACGTTGTGGCCTTCCGTACGTTTGCTATGTAGGGAAAAATAAGCTGCAAGCTGGAGGAGAAAGACTCTGTTCGCAGCTGTGGGAGTAAAGGCAACAGGGATACTGGTTATGTATATTGTGGCAGATTAGTTCAAAAACTTCTAGAAGCAGAAGTCTTGTTGGTTGATACCAGAATAGACCTACTTCCTTTCATTAAAGTCCTCAGCTGTCCCCTGTATCACAGATACCACTGATATTAACGTTTTTCTTTTGGTTAGCCGGTTATCGTGACTCACATCGAAACCCACCATCTTGATTAAGAGGAAACTAACTTCACGAATAATACAGGAATCTATGTGATGTGCTGTATATACATGGGCTGAAATTTCACTTCAGCTGGCTGCCGCATTCGCCCACAAAATACATTTACGTCACTTTACAGTAAATCCTGTGGAGCTCTTTGAGACGTCCTCCCTGTTGCTGTGTTATTTTAAAACTATTTTGCCTTAAATTTAAGTTCTTTATTTTAAGAACTGCAGAAAACAGGCTTCCAAACTAAGGCTAAAGTTGAGAAGGTTCCGTATATCTGCACGATCTTAAATTTTAAGACACAATCGGCGTATTGGGGGTAAGACTTGGTGAAATATGGGGGGCCTGCAGTGGGTCACATCGGCATGAGACTTTGAAGGATGCCTAGGGAGCAAAACCTCATCAACTACAGTGTTTTGACCTTCCCACAGGGATTGATGTCTCATGTCCTCAATTCTCTTCTGTTTTTATGGGAGCTTTTCATAAGCTTCTCAACAAAGTATCCCGCCAAAAAATGTACATTTATTTAATTGACTTTGAGCCAAAAAGGACATGGGACTAAAATAAAAAAATATAACCTTTGCACTCGATGTAACATCTTTCACATAAGGGGGAACGTCTTAAAGTGCTTTGTATGATATATTGTGTTGTTTTGTAGGTGAACTATAGTATATAGATTTATATAGAAGGTTATAGCGCAGAAATAGGCCATTCAGCCTGATTGGTCTGTATCAGTGTTTATACTTTATACCACACGAGTCCTCACTCCCGCTAATCCCCTCTCCCTTACCCCATATAATATTTAGAATCAACATTACTGATTTGATGTTTAAGCGTTCAGCTTACTTAAGAAATTAAGGAAAGCGTAAGATTTGTTTTGCACGTTAATAAGTAAAATGCACAATGGGTTTACATTTGTGCTGGTTTGTTATCCTTAATTAACCCAAGGAATAGGTTAAGAAATGCTGCAAATTTTGCCCCACTAATGACTCACTATTGCGCCATCTTCCTGTCCCATTTCAAACAGAATCTCTTTGGAAAGACTGGATAAAGGTTTGTGATAGTTTACAAATGAATGTATTTATTTTTCCAGTGTCTTAAAAGAGCTACGCTCCCTATAGCAAACTCTTTGGCAGAACCTGTTCTGTTTATTTGCTGAACACTTGGGAGTAAAATGCTGAACTGCACAAATGCATAGCTCTGCTCATCTGGAAACCAATGAGGCTTTTCTTCCTTGGGGAGAAAAAGTCTGTTTAACATGTTACAGTCCCAAACATAAAGGTCACTGTGCAGACAGAACATCCTGTGAAAAATGCTGTACATAGAAAACACCTTCCGCAACCAGAAACAGAAACTAGGCTTCTGTTTGCTGTGAGGTTGCACTAAGTACAGAGACATTTGGTAGATCAACGCAGGAGGGATAAGGGCCAAGAATACTGTATAGTTTGTAAATATTTATATTTTTGATTGATAACATGAGAGGCCCGTGAGCACATTCTACACAAAAGAGCCTTCAGAGAAGTACTTTTCAACACGATGTGTTTTTGTTGTCTGCTTATCGCCAATGTTATTTTTGGAGTTGAAATTTCAATGTTTAACTCTTTCCTACGCTCCCCCTCCTGACACAGTTGCATCTGTACTGTTGTGTTTTGGGTCTCAAACTACTTCCAGCTGATCACGTTCACCATCCTTGTCCTTGCTTTTAACAACAACAAAATTAATGAAACGCGGCAGCCAATTGCGCACAGCAGTGTCCCACAAACAGTCGTGGATTGAATGACCAGATTTTTTTTGGAGGGATTATTATCCCGACCAAACGATCTGCCAATCGACTAACAACCAGGTTCCAATTTACTGCTCGGTAAACAGAGGCGTGTGGAGTAAGGAAACTTGCCTAAGGTTTTGCCCTGCCTGTGTAACTAATGTTAACTCAAGACAACCACTCCCAAACTACCGTAAATCCTGCTCAACATCCATCACACTTTGAGAAAGATATTCACACCAACTTATTTAAGAAAAGTTGGTTAAGACAAATGGCAATTATTATCAATTATTGAAATCCACGACTATTTGTGGGACACTCTGTGTGCAATTGGCTGCCGCGATTCACCCACAAAGTGTACAGTCAATGAATTCACTTTACAGTATATTCTGTGAAGCGCTTTGAGAGGTCTCAAAGATGTTATAAAGAGCTGTATCAAATGCAAGGATTATTATTATTAAACTCTCAAATGTTGCACTGATAGATGACAGGATGGGGAGATTATCTTCAAGCTATCTTATTATTCAAAGTGGATTAATAAATGAATCGGTGTATGTATGTATGTATGCGCAAAGAAATCAAACCGCAGGAATCAATGGAATAATTTAGTTTCTGAATCCCTCTGATATTTCCCTCAGTCGCTCCCAAAGGCTTCCGCCAAGTCCTGACCTACAATGCTTATGAGTAATCGCTCTTTCAAACTGACAAAAAACAATGTCTGCCATTGTCTTGCTGAAATGAATTATTCCCTGCAGCCTTGTGTCCAATCCACAAAGTAACATTTCACAAAACTCTGACAATCGCTGTAACGTGGCTTTTTATCAGCAGTTTCATCCGAAGGACGCACCTCTTACTATGCACCTCCTTCCCCCCCCAGCATCACTCCAGCACCGCACTGGAGTGTCAGCCCAGACTCCGAGCACAGAGATCTCACATAGGAACCCACAACCTTCTGACCCAGGGGCAAGACGCTAACTTGTTCCCATCAATAGCTTGCATTTATATACGCTTTTCACGCAGGGTAGCGTCCCCGAGCGCTTCACAGTCTGACAACGAGCCAAGGAGAGAGGCAGTGGGGAAGCACGATGATAAAAGAAGGTCTTTAGGCGGGATTTGAAGGTGGGGAAGGAGGGGGCAAGGAGGAGGGAGACAGTTACAGCCACCGATGGTGGAGAGGAGGGCACGAGGGATTTCAATGCTATCGGCATTTCAATGGTAACAAGATCTAGTCAGCAATTGCTTGACCATCTGTGGTCAAGTCTGCACATAAATACTCGTGGCTTTAGTGGGTAATTAAAACAGAAATCGTATGTTTCATTGAGCACACCACACGAGCTCTCTGCTGGTTGCATGTCGTCCTTGTGAACTTGTGAACTCAGAGACCAACGCTTGGACCGATCTCCGAGTGTTATTTTAGTTCTCGCGGACTTTCAAGATGGGGCCCGGCTCAAAGCTCACCATTTCTTGGGTCTGTTTCTATTGCAGATCACACACTGAGTGTCAGTTCTGTGTTTATGTAGCATCTAACCTGAGATTCTTGAGGCTGAGAATGTGACCATGTGTCATGTAGTGTTGTGGTTAGACCACTCGCCTCGCAAGCGAGATGATCCGGGTTCAATTCCCAGGCAGAGTGGAACGTTAGGCAAGTTTCCTTATTCCACGCTATACCGTTGTGAAACTCTCTGTTCCACAGTTGTATTATTGTCCGGTATCTAGTGCACATCAGTGAGTTACTCACAGTCTTACCATCTAATCCACGTAAGGTTGGAAGTTTAAAGCATAGTGCAGAATTTGCCAAGGAAAGTGCAGTCCTTTTTGACTTTTCTGATGCTGTTTCTTTTGTGTTTTATATATATATCTATTAAAATAGTGGCATTAAAACATAAAATGGCATTAAAACAGCACATAATTATGATTTTTTTTGGGCTGCCTGACAAATTATTTCATCTTGTGATTCTGCCTGCTAGACAATATTAATATTAATCAGCTCAGCTCTATCTCTCCTGTCCCATTTGCTAAATTGCTTGGCTGTATCCACATCAGTCTCTCTCCTCTTAACCCTCCCCCAACCCCCCCCACAACCCGGAAAATAATTTAGATTGGAATTTATAAATGTTTCCTTATATCTTTAACAATCCAGTAAAAGTCCACGAGGTGATACAATTTAGCCCTGTAGTTATTAAATTAAAAAAACAACTTAGAAAAATCTGATAATGTTTTGAATTTTTTTTGAATAGAGTTTTACCCACAAAATGCACAGTCAATCCACTTTACAGTGTATCCTGTGAAGCGCTTTGAGATGTCATAACGATGTGATAAGGCGCTATATCAAATGCAATGATTATAAAAAATATTTATTATTATATTTAAAGTGGTTTCACGAGGGTTCATGAGACAATATAGTCCTGTGACCTGACTGAGGATTCAGCAGTAGTCTTACACTCTCTGTGAGGTTTAACCCTGTTAATATTTAGACGTTTCTTTTTCTGTTGCAGTGGAAATATTTCCCCCCCCACCCCACAATTTTTTTTTTTACTTAACGGAATTGATGGTTCACTGTTTTGTTGTGTGTTGTGATGTCGTTCGCCTTTTTTAAAACATAATTACAATGAGCTTTAGGTATTAATGCCGGGTTCGATCAAATTGACCTCTTCTAAATTACACGTGACTTAAGCGAACAGCTGGACAGACATTGACCCGCGGGGCATGTTCAGACCTTGAATCATAAGCTCGCAGTTTGTTAGACTGATGTGCTTGTTAATGTTACTCTGGAGATTGCAGCTGCCAGACAATGATACAAAGCCAAATTTATACTGGGGAGTGAAGGCCTTACACTGAGATCTCTCTGTAGGCTGGGAGCGAGCCTTCTTGTGTGTGACTGGGGATAACGCCGTTCAGTCGAATGTCAGTCGCTGGTCGACCAGTTCAACTAAAGGATGATTTGAATGATACATTGTGCATCGTGTTGGTTTTAGCGTTTCCAGCAGTTGAAATGATCTGATGAGAGTAAGCGCTCAGCAGATAAAACCTGCCCTTTTATTCCCCAACTGTCCCTGAAATGTATAAGGAATAAATTGATGCCTTTAAATCTCCTCCTGAAGCCTGAGCTGTTCCCTGTGTGTCACATGCACTGGCATTAGTACACAACATTCAAAATGAATTGAACGTTAGGTAGTAATGCAATCACAAAATGGATTTACCAACTAAGTTCATTCCTATAATGAGTGAAAAATTAGCCTTTACAATGGTATTGAGATTTCTGGAGATCTTCACAAACGTACTGAATACGATAATAATCCTTGCATTTGGTATATCACCTTTCACGCCAAGAGGATATCTCAGAGCGCCTCAAGTTGTTCAATTCAACTCAAGTTTTGTTCACGATTTCCTCCGTGAAGAAATCCTACAGAGATGAATCCTCAAGCTAATTAAGGAGGTCATTGAATGCATAGCCATTGGCTGTTACCTCTGATTGTCGGCTCCTACTGTTCTGATGCTTCTCTTTGTGGCAATAATGCTTTCGAAGCCTGATCTTTGCTGTAAAAAGCTATTTGCTCTCCAAACCCTGTACTTAGGTGCACCCAGCCTTGAAATCCGAGCACATTCTCCCATTTAATGCTGTTATAAAAGCTTGCACTGAAGAAAAACAGTAGTGTATGCCGTGAGCATCGTTAACTTCAATATTAACCAGTGAGCTTTGGAACTCTCTCCCTCAATCCCTCCACTTTACCCCCTCCTTCCCCTCTTTTAGATTACGACTGAATACATTCCTCGTGGACCGAAGTTACAGTCAACTTCTCCCTCCCCCCCCCCCCCCCCCCCCCCCCCTCATCCACAGGCTTGGCATCAGCCTCTCTCATGGTTAAGCGCTCTGAGAGACTGCACCGGGTGAAGGGAGCCAGCAGACCCGGCCCCTTGTGGCACGCGGGGTTGCCTCTGTGCACTCCACTTTGGTGGGGGGACCAGGGATTCCCTGCCTCGGGATTCAGCCCCAGCTTGTAAGACGCAGTTACAAGTGGGGTCTTGTATTCCCTTCCCTATTCCCCCCCTCTTAATGGGAGTGTGGACAGATTCACAGCACACAGGGTGTGCAAGTGTTATATTGGGGATGGAGACCAAACATTGAATCCCATGTTCTTTTCCCCTTCATATTAAGTCCAATTATAGCAGCACTGCAACTATCCCAGATGAGATGCTAATGTTATTCAGCAATGCCACAATGTGAATAAACCCTGCTTCCTTTCCATATCCTGCTGCATTCCAGGCTCCTCTTCATTTCTTCACAGAGAAGATCAGCTATATTCAAACATCAGTGCTCTATGCCTCTTCCCTCCCCCACCCCCACCCCCAAACACACAAACACGCTTGAATTAAAATTCATGATTAAATCCACATTTTTAGTGCTTCTTCAGGAGTCATTATTGAAATAACACCTGTACTGGTGTGTGTGTGTGTGTGTGTACGATAGAATTGTTGAAGCTATAAGATGGAAGAATAATATCATTAATATTATATATAATATAATTCTTGCATTTGATGTAATGCCTTATCACCTCATTGAGATATCCCAAAGTGATTCACAGAATATACTATAAAATGAATTGGACTCTATATTTTGTGGGTGAAATGCGATAACCAATTGATCACAGCAGGATCCCACAAACATTCGTGGATTGAGTGACCAAATTATTACGTATTTATTTAATTTTTCGAAGGGATCATTACCCCCGGAAAGTGATCCGCCAATCGACCAGCAACCGTTAACACAGAATGTTTTGCCCCCTGGGTTGATCATTCCTGATCGCCATCATTTAAGGAAGTCTTAACCTTCGGCCAAATATGTACATGAAACGCAACAAGAAATGCAGAAGATAAGAGGTTTGATGACTCTGCTTCCCTTGTTTTGAGTGCATAGGTCGGGAGTTAATACAATTCAATTACAATACAGTTTGACATTTATACAGCACCTTTCACATCAGGAATCCCCCATGAAAGGGTTTCCCTACCGAAGCGTGAAGCCTACTTGGCTTCAGATGCAAAAGGAAATTTATGTTCTTTTTTTTAAACCAATGGTTGATCTTCATAATTATTTCTCAAACAAAATAAATCAGACAATGTTTAATGCAAAACCCTACATGCTTGTAATGTGACCTATTTGGAAATGGTATTTTTTTTTTCTCCAGCAACATTTTCAATGAGATTGTAGCGTTTATAATCATTGCAATGTTCCAAAGCACGGAAACCAAGAAGTACCTTAGCCGGGTGTCTAAAATCAGTACAATTTGCAAGCGATGTTTTCACTCTGTTCTCTGGAACTCAATGCCTCTGCCTCGCTCCCTGTTTATCTTACAATCCCACCTTTAGACCTATCTCTTTAACACCTCCTGCTGCCCCTTCTGCCTTACTAAGTGTCAACCTCCGCCACTGTGCAGCGCTCCGAGACGCTATCCTGGGTGAACAACGCCAAATTAGATGCAAGTGGCTGTTGATGGTCTCAAGATCCCCTTTTTCAACCGTGCCTTCGGTCAACGTAGACCACCCCTTGATCCCAAACCACCTTTACAGCTTGGGTTCAAATCTCTGACTGTCCAGCGCCTTGGGACGTCCTCCCGATGTGAAAGGTGCTATACAAATGTAATTTTGTATTGTATTGCTGCTTCAATCTTCACTCCACAGAATAAATAACGAGTTCCACTGAGACCAATTGTGTTCCAAGATCAATGTTTATAAATTGCGTGATTTAATTCAATTGCCAGTTTAAATAAAGTAAATAAACCTGTTGGGTCACTAAATAAAAAGAAATCCCTTCTGCAGTTTGATGGTGAATTTATCATTAACTGATCATTGGGAAATGCAGCCATAGACATTTATCATTGTGTTGAAGAAATATTTTAGCCGTGGATTTGACAATTTCAAAAAAAAGGGAAGGAACTCTAGTGAGAAACATGTCGGACATGTTGGTTAGAATTGATGGGGTCTGATAATCGCATTGATCTTTAACCCGGGAGGTGTGAAGGGGGGTGGGGGCTGGGAAGGGAAGAGTGATTACTATACCACACCATTGCACTTAGAATGAATGTCATATTCTTTTAAAAGTGACTGGTTTCAATTGAATTGGAACCGGTTCCTTTTTTTATGCATTAGTTGGAGAATTCTGCTGATGCATCACTTCTGTATTCAGTTTTACACTGCGGGGATGCAGAGTGATCAGTGAATTTGATCTCTTATCTTGACTGCAAGAACCCCCAAGGCATTGCTTTGCGTCTTGCTGTTTCTGTAGCCGGTGTTGGGTAGATACAGAGCGAACCTCAGAACCAGAGAAATGAAGGCAGGTAGGTAGTTCCTTTCTGAGTCTCTATTACCTTGTACGTGTGCAGTTGGCTGCTGCGTTTCATCCACAAAATACACCTGGGTTCAATTCCAGGCAGAGGGTGAAATCCTGGGCAAGTTTCCTTACTCCACACAGAGCCTAATAATAATCCCTCCAAAACAAAACAATAATAAATTGGTCATTTTCAATCCACGACTGTTTGTGGGACAGACGCTGCTGTACGCAATTGGCTGCCGTGTTTCGCCCACAAATATACGGTCAATTCACTTTACAGTCTATTTTGTGAAGCGCTTTGAGACGTTCAGAAGACCTGAAAAGTGCTGTACCAAATGCAAGGATTATTATTATTATTACAGTATATTCTGTGAAGCACTTTGAGACATAGGAACATAGGCACAGGGGGAGGCCATTCAGCCCTTCGAGCCACTTAATTAGATCCCGGCTGATCTGTACCTGAACTAATCCTTTGAATTCCAATTTCCTGCTTTCTCCCCACATCCCTTAATTCCTTGACCTACCAAAAATCTATCAGCCTCACTCTTGAAGACGAACGACATGATAAGGTGCTATATCAAATGCAAGGATTTTATTATTATGCAATGCTGACTTGGGTTTATATGTTGAGAGAAACTGTAACTTTCTGTTTGTAAAAAATGTGACTGGAAAGGAAAGCAAAGTAGTACAAGTTTTGCACAATGTTTTAGTCTACAGTATTGTCTAATGTCGCAGTGTAAGCAGGAAATTTTTTGTTACGATTTCTCCAAGAAATGATCAGTTTCGAAGAAAACTGAAATAAGTTACAACAATAATAATACTTTCATTTTATACGGCGCCTTCACGTCAGGAGGGCATGACATAGCGCTTCACAGGATTTACCTTCATGTGTAGTGTCTGTGTATTTGTAGGCAAACGCAGCAGCCAATTTACGCACAAAAATGTCCACAAACCGCCACAAAGTGAGTGAACGAGGATCGTTGGGTACCACCCACTTAAACTGGCAGATGGGATCTTGGTTTCACCCAAAGGATGACACCTCCAACAATATAGTGGACTCCTGCCACTGCATTGGAATGTCAGCCTGGACTCTCTGAGTTAAAAGTCCTACATAATTGTTTGCGTTGCTCCTGTTGATGCTGGCAGGACTTGTAAAAGACCCATCTGGAGATCCTGTAAGATATATGAAGGTGGCCTTCACAAGGCTCTTATTTTCTAACTCTGGACAGTGATTTATAACCTCAGGTGTATAACATCTGGTGTATTTTAACTGCAACTCCTTTTTATTGTTGTGGTGCAGTCTGTACACAGTTAGTCAATTGGAACAAAGGAGACCGACGATTGGGTCAATTTCCATTGTGTGTGGTGTGAGTGTGTAGAATGGGGTGTAACAGTGTAATGAAAAGTTTGCTCTTTGTAAGGACTGGCGTACAATCGGTGAATTATAGAATCATAGAATATTACAGCACAGAAGGAGGCCATTCGACCCATCTTGCCCATGCCAGCTCTTTGAAAGAGCTGTCCAACTAGTCCCACTCCCCCGCTCTTACCCCATAGAGCTGCAAATGTTTTTCTTTTTGAATACCTATCCAATTCCCTTTTGAAAGCTACTATTGAGTATGCCTTCCACCGCTGTTTCAAGCAGTGTATTCCAGCTTGTAACAACTCTCTGGGGGGGGGGGGGGATTTTTTTTCCTTGTCTCCCCTTCTATTTCTTTTGCCAATTATCTTAAATCTGTGTCCTCTGGTTACCGACCCACCCGCCCGCCAGAGGAAACAGTTTCTCCCTATTTACTCTGTCAAGAACTCTGATAATTATGATTATCTCAGATTCTTTGTTCAGTTAAAGTCATTGTTGTGATCTGAGATAATATTTTTGAACTTTGCAGTGCGAGTAGCATGTGCACCTATCTAAGGACTGATTGTTTTTTGGTCACAATAAATCAATAAGTTTCCTTCAAGACCCCTCCTCTTCGACTGCACCTTCTCACCCTCCTTCCCCTACCCTCCCCACCCTCCACTCCTCCTGATTCCAACCACCAGCTGGGGTGCAAATCCCTGACTGTCCAGCGCCTTGGGATGTCCTCCTGACATGAAAGGCGCTGCGTAAATGTAATTTGTTGTTGTTGTTGCTCGCTTCACCGAAGCTGAAAGCAGATGCACGTGTGAATCGTTTGAGCAGAAACCATCCTGTGGTTTTTCATGTTGTGAAAATGCCATGGATGATTAATAGGAAATAATTCTAACTTGTTCTATTGGAAACAGGTAACCATGGTGATGTTTGATGTGGCTTGGGGAAATTGATAGTGATTTGAATGCTCTCTCTCTCTTTCTCTCTCATGTGTTGAGTTCTCATAACTTGGTTCAGTTGCTTCACTGTCCGTATTACGTCACAAAGAAACCAAAGGAGATGTGTCACACCACCACCTCTGTTGTGTTAAACTAACTGAGTTAGTAACACTCCCACCTCTGTCAGAAGGTCTGTGGGTTTCGGCCCTACGGAAGCTGAAAGCTGATGCACGTGGTAATCATATTGGGCAGAAACCATCTCATGACATGAATCATAGAAATGCCTGAAATAGCTGATTAATAGGGGAAAAAATGGAACTCAGGACTCTGAGGGTAGCGCTGTTTGTTAAAAACACCAGAGGAAACTCCCTCCTTTTGTCTTTCTTTTAAAAAAGATCCACATCAGCATCATCCTATATTTTGAACTCAAAGTCCTGACATAGGGCCATATAGTACTTTACATCTGAAGATAAAATATCATTCCATTTGGAAGCATTACAAATATCACAGCTTTGGCTCCTGTGGAACTGCGCCAGACAGAGTATTCTTTAAACTTTTACATTAAAAAATCATCTGGCAGGTCACTGGACAGGGCTTATATTTTTAATGAAGCTGAGGGACTGAGAACATTATAAATTTAACACTATTTCTGATTCCCTTTAGCAAAGCTCTGCTCATGCAATTGAGTGCCCCTTTCATCCTCCCGATGTCAAAGGCACTATATATAAATGCAATTTGCTGTTGTTGTCTTCACAGCAAAAAATAATGTGGAGCCAGTATTGTAACTTCCTGCTGCTTGTTCCAATTTCAGTTTGACCTGAGTTCCTGCAGTAAAGCTGAACCATATAAGTCAGTCACTGCACAGAAGTTTATCATCTTTGGAAAGTGCAGCGATATTTGTGTTTTTTTAAAAAAAAAATATCGGGATTATTTATTTTTAAATGTGAACCAAAGGAGTAAAATGAACAAAAAGGGTAAAATTTGCAGCTTTTCAGAATAATAATCATCCTAATAATCCTAATCATTGCAATTGATATAGCACTTTATCAAGTCATCGAGATGCCTCAAAGTGCTTCACAGGATTTTATTGTAAAGCGTAGTAACTGCATATTTACATACTGTGTATAAAGTAGTCCTTATGATAATTGTCATGATTGTAAATGAAAAGCACCATATTGCAAATATGGCTAACAAGTCTATATTTAACCTCAAGTCAAACAATGTGACCTTCAGATATTAATAGACACCAGAATCTGAAATGCAAATTTTTTCCACATCAAAAATGCTTGTTTCCAAAAAAAAAATTCTGTCTCGCGGGCTGTGAATTTCAGTTCCTGTTGAGTTGCAAAATATATGCCAGAATTGAAAAAATTAAACACAGCCTTTTCAGCTCTGGAGATTCTGCCGATTCCTGCAGTCAGTTGTTTAATTTCATTTTAATTTGATTGACTGGCCCAGATCTGAAGGGAATTAGAGCGACAGAGAGAGAGAGAGAGAGAGAGAGAGAGGGAGTTGGTGACCTGTAATGTGATTTGAGCTGATGTGATTGTAGACTTTTCCTAAACTGGGTCAAAAGCTGTGTTGAAAAGTCCATTTGATTTGATTTTTTCTGGCAGGATTGAGAATTCCCCCACACCTCTGTTCCGTATCCGGCTGCTCTCAAAGGAAATTTCATTGTCATTTACCAGACGTGCTGACCATTGTAATCTTTGCGTTTGATACAGCGCTAGGATATCACAGCGTTTGCTGGAAAGTGTAGTGACTGTGTGTTTTGTAGATCGATGTGGCGGAATATTTTACAAAACCGGAAGATGTTGGCATATTGATCTGCTGCGGTTGAAGACAAAACAATACCTGAAACGTGGAGTCCTGTAGCTCAGTGGTTAGAGCACTCGCTTTGCAAGCGAGAGACCTGGGTTCAATTCCAGGCAGAGGGCGAAACCTTGGGCAAGTTTCCTTACTCCACACAGAGCCTAATAATAATCCCTCCAAAACAAAACAATAATAAATTGGTCATTTTCAATCTACGACGACTGTTTGTGGGACATTGCTGTGCGCAATTGGCTGCCGCGTTCGCCCACAAATATACAGTCAATTCACTTTACAGTCTATTCTGTGAAGCACTTTGAGACATCGAGAAGACGTGAAAAGCACTATATCAAATGCAAGGATTATTATTATTATTATAAATGACCCTGATTGACAAAACTGGCAAAGGAATAGTGGGGCAGAGAGATGTGGTGAACACAGCTCAGTGTAAAATGTGTATCATGACTTGATGCTGCCCTGAATTCTACGACACATTGGCCCCTTCACCTGGCACCTCCCTACCTTTCCAATCCTCTTACTCCGCAATCCACTACCTGCTGCCTCCGCTCAACTGGCTCCAGCCTCCTGCTTGTCCTTCGTGCCCTCTGTTCCACCATCAGCAGCTGTGCTTTCAGTCACTATGGCCTGAAAATCTGAAACACATTCCCTCAATCCCTCCTCCTTGTCCCCTCCTTCCCCATCTTCCCACTCCCTCAGGCTCGGTGTCATGCTCTGCCACTGTCGAGCGCTCTGGGATGCTACCCTGCGTGAGGGTATATAAATACAAGTTGCTGTTGTCTTTCAGTGTAATGGGCCTCAATCTGAGCGGGGAGAGGGGGCCGGGGTGGGCTCAGTAGTTTGGGGAGCAACTACAATTACTTGTTGTTAATGTGCTTCTTGTTAACTGGGCGCAGACCAGCATTGGTAACCGAGCCATGGGAATGATTGGCCTAAGGCTAGACAGACTGCATTGAGCAAAAAGACATGAAAGCAAATGTTGGACTAATTAACTTTTTGTGTGTGTATATGTGTGTGTGTTATACTCATTTGCTGTGAAGGCTCCATTTCTCTGGAGAAAATTCCAGCTGACTTTTTAGAGCTACCGTCAGGGTGGTAAAGACACGGACAATGACGGGGACTGACCTTTGGGAAACCAAGGAACAGTGTTTTACTCGGCATGCGTCACTCATCTCTGAACTTTAAGCATCAGCTTCTAAAGGGTAATGGGTGACTTTTGACTCTCACTTACTCCATTTTCCTTCACCCTGCACTTTACAGTATATCTTGTGAAGCGCTGTGAGAAGTCCTCCCGACGTGAAGGGCACTGTATCGAATGTAAGGATTATTATTTTTATTATTCCGCAAACTCTCGGTCACTTCACTTTTTTTTCTTGTGAAAATCTTCGGTTGGATAATTGGCAGAGCGAAGTAGAACAACAGGAAAGAGACAATCACATCCATTGGCCTGGTTTCAGACAAGTCGCAAGATGGTCTCGGTAAACAATTTACTTCCGTAATTCCATATCATTCTATCTCGTAAACCCAAAATGATGACGACAGTTCAGTTTCAACGTGGTATTTAGTCAGATACATAAAAGAGCATCTTCTGTTGAAAACCCCGATAATTGCTAGTGTAAAAGGGAATCATTTTTTTTCCTGAACCCTGGAGCTCAAACTTCAAACGTCATCATAATAATAATAATCCTTGCATTTGATATAGCGCCTTATCACGTAGTTGAGACGTCTCAAAGCGCTTCACAGAATCGATTGTAAAGTTGATTGACTCGTATTTTGTGGGCGAAACATGGGAGCAAATTGCGCACAGCAGCGTCCCACAAACAGTCGTGGGTTGAGGAAGATGGGCTGATTAACAACTCACAATGGTCTTGTGTTCATTTATATTTTAGCGCATTAGAAGAACACTTAACTTAGACAAAGTAAGTATGGAAGCAAAGAAAAGCAAAGCCCTTATTTTGATCGCTAACCTTTGCTGGATCTATTGTCCCTCAGTTATGCTCAGATAGATTTTATTATAAATAAAGTCATGGGAGTAAAGATCTTTTATTTCCTCTTATTAGAGCTTCTGTGTTGCTAATGGATTCGGAGAATCCTCGAGACTGTTGACATTTCCTGTTGCTTTCCTCTTTGCTTTGCTTACATTCAGTGGAGATTGGGTGAGGTGGGGCTGCCTTGCTATTTCCACAGAGATGATTTTGTGGTTCAATGTTGTGCCAGATTCTGTATGGACAGATTTGGGAAATTCATCCTTGGGGCGTCCTCCTGCGGTGAAAGGCGCTCTACAAATGCAATTTGTTGTTGTTGTTGCTGCTGTTCACTCCAGGCTTCCCTGGTTCCTGGGGATTTTTGATCACCAAACCCAAGGTATCCTTTTCATTGAGTTTTCTGTCATGTTGTAGACTCCTAAGGAGCACTAAAGGAATTACCTGTGAAGTTTGTGAGATAGCCAGGCTACGAGTGTACTCTGTTGGGAGGTTGAGACAGTCAGATGGTTGTCCCTAGGGTCTGGCTGGATTGGGGAGGTATCAGGGATGCTGCCTGAGTGATGTAGCAACAACAAATTACATTTATATAGCGTCTTTCACATCAGGAGGACATCCCAAGGCACAGTATTGTGCCCTTGAACCATCAGTCTTTGTGGTGGTCTCCACAAAGGGGTTGCTTGGTACATTCCAGGTGACAGGCAGAGCCTGTACATTAGAGGTACTGCTTTTGTGGTATTTTATTTTGGATTAGCACGTTACCTAACCTAACTGGCCCCATCTCTCTCAAGATCAGCTGTAAGTGATAGGCTCAATATGCTGATGAACCTCGTTTCTCTGCCTCAGACTGTCTAGGCAATGAGTTGAGCAGAAATCTCCAGCCTGGTCAGACTGATTCTTAATGCGTAACAAGCCTGAGATTTGATATGAATTTGTTTTTATTGGGATCCTTCGGATTGTTGGTAGAGTTTGCGACGTTGGAAATTCAAGCAGCAGCCCTTGTGAACTGAGGCGTGCCATTTTGTTGAGAGAAAAATAAATCCTGTGATACATCGCACCTTAACAACCTCATTAATGTGTAATGAGGAACGCAGTGCTAGCTGTGAATGTTTATTTTTTGTTTGTGGAGCTTTGTATTCTAAAGGCATTACTGCAGGAATTCCAACTTGAATCAATTCAAATTGACAGCAGACAGCTAGAGAGATAGAATCAATCAGGGAGTTTCAAAGACAGAAAGGCGGAGACTTGAGCAGTTGATGTGTTAAGGAGTGTGGAAAGCAACAGGGATGAAAAGATCTCTCAAGAGCCAATAAACTGGTGGGACAGGCTTAATGGGCTGAATGGCCCCTGTTTCGTTTTCCCTATGTTTCTTGTTTATGTAGAACACCCGTGATGAATACATAAGTCATGCTTGAGGAACTCCAGCAGTTACCCCCAACTCGCATTCTGAGGTCCCCAAGCCTTGGCTCTTACCAACCCGCGCCTAATACTTTCCAGAACTAGGGAAGCAGGGTGTATCCCTCCAGGGAGAGAGCATTCCACTCCAACAATCTAACTTTGGGTAGGGTTTGGATGCTCTTAAGCATGATGATGAGTTTCTGCGGGAGTCAGACACTTGGCTGACCCCCCAAAATAAACCAGTTAAGCAAACAGGATCCTCTAAATGACTGAGCAGTTCCTCTTCAAGGTAAAGGAGAAACACAAAGCCAGAAGGGGTGACAGATATGAGCATCTAGGTTTTGCGAGATAAATGTGGTGAGTTAACAGTTCCTACACGAGTGTTATAAAGCATCCTCCACCAGAGGGCCAGTCATCAGGAGAACCACTGAGAGACATTCACATTGCTCAATCAACCGCAAAGAATGTTCCCCGTGCGTTTCATTCCTCCGTCTGCCGTGCGAAGGATCAACGATTTCTTAGCACCGTGTCCCGTTTTTCGTTTCGAACCTTTTCGAAAAAATAATGCTTTGAATGAGGCTCCATCGAACGAGCCTCCTAAACAGTACTCTTCACGTTTCAGAAACTGTCTTCCTAAAACTGGGATCAATCACGTCTAAGAATCCAATTTGTAATAAAACTCTAAAGATCTCCAGTCTGTGTGTGTGTGTGTGTGTGTGTGTGTGTTCAGAAGAACATTCCCAGAAGTCCCAGAAATAATAATTATTTATTATTATTATAAGTCACAGAAAATTAGGGAGACATTATTTGCTGAAGAATAAAGACCAAGGTCCATCCAGTTTGCCTTCTACCATCCTAATAGTCGCATGAACATGTCGTGTCCCAAACTGTATATTCTATCCCGAGATATTTTTTCTTAAAAGACCATAAGAGGAATGGGAAAGCTACTGGGGAGAAATTCCACATAGATCCAGATTTACTCTTGTTTTTGTAGCATCTTCGAGTGTCCAGGCATTAAATTAATTATAAATTATTTAATTCATAACCACAGCCTTCATTTCAGTTCAAAGCATTTCGCCCACAAATATACAATCAATTCACTTTACAGTATATTCTGTGAAGCGCTTTGAGACGTTGAGAAGATGTGAAAAGCGCTATATTAAATGAAAGGATTATTATTATTATTATTACAAATAAGCAATTCTGGACGGTCTGAAAAAGTCTGTAAACTGAGTGAACCGAGACCCAGTGGAATTTTTGCCCACGTGTACTGAACATATTGATGAAGCTGTAACGTGACCTTTATTGATTTCTTTTTAGCATTTGCGCATATTGGTTTCCATATAGACACTCGATCTCTGCAATACTCTACAACAGCTCATTGCTAACTATTATTGATGTAGATTATTCACCTTGGAGCATGGTGTGCTTGTGTTAAAGACAATTTTCATCTTATTGGAATAAAGTTCCCTCCAATTGAATTACAATCAATGCGCTCGGAATTGTGTTTGCCCATTTTAAATACAATTTAGCTCGATCAAATTCATGTTTGGTTTCTTAAGTGGATTTGATTTAAAGCGCTGTGGAGTTAGAGAATATTCTGCCATTGATTTCCATTCGTCACATTTTCGCCTCTTTGTTTTCTACCTCCAAACTTAATTGAAAGCCTGTGATTTATTTTAAGTTGTTGAATAATCAGGATTAAAAATACATATGCGCATAAACCAATCACCTCATTAATTCTTCTGATTGTTTTCCTTAACATGACATTACACAGACCACAAAGGCACACACACCCATCTCTAGCCTTGCCTTTTACGTTGGGAGGACGTCTCCCAAGATTTACTGTATAGTGTCGTGACTGTGTAGTTATGTGGGCGAACGCAGCAGCCAATTTGCACTCTGTAATGTCCCACAAACAGCTATGAAGGGAACAATTAATTTTATTTGTGGGGGNATTGTTGGCCAGAGCAGCGGGAGAGAAAAACTGCCTTCTCTTTGGGTGTAGTGCTACGGGATTTTTGCCATCCACCTGAACAGGCAGACAGGACCTTGGTTTAGTGTCTCGTCCAGAGGTTGGCACCTCTGACAACACAGCACTGCACTGGAATGTCAGCCTATACTATGTGAGTTCAAAATCCCGACATGTGGTATGAACTCACAACCTTCTGCCTCGGAGGTGAGCTTGGCTGACACTAACAATCTGGCAAAGGTGGATAAGAACGCACAGAAACATTTAAGTGTTTTTCCTCTTTTTTTTTCTTCAGCTTTCCATGTCTGGAGAAATAATATGGAGCAGATGATCTGAATGCTGGTGCACATTTGGTAAGTACAACCAAACTAAACCTCCTAAATTAAGAACATCAGAGTGAAATGGACATCCAGAATGTGGGGGGAACTTTTTTTAACCATTTTTCTTTTTTTTCAAAAAAAAAGGAAGCTTAGCTGTGGCAATACAATACGTTTCCTTGTAAATGATCATTTTAGATATTGTGCTTTTCCCACAAAATTACAAGAGTAGGAACCCAGTTGTTAGTTGATTGGCAGGTTGCTTTCCAGGGGTAATAATCCCCTCAAAAACCAAATTAGTTGCTCACTCCACGACTGTTTGTGGGACGCTGCTGTGCGCAATTGGCTCCCGCGTTTTGCCCACAAAATACACAGTCAATTCACTTTATAATATATTCTGTGAAGTGCTGTATCAAATGCAAGGATTCTCCTAATTATTATTTTGCACATTGGCGACGTTACCAACAATTTAATCCTGATATTAGACCAGATGTGTAGGGCAATGGCGATTTATGGCATTTGGTTTGGGTTTGGAATGCATTGTGTTGCCTGTAGCTCCGAGTGCAATAATTTCCCCAGTGCCCATGTCCTCTGAAGGTTACTTGCAGCGAATTGGCTTCTCACTAGCTATTTACAGGTCAACTAGCGATGACACCGTCTGACATTCAATGACTCTAAAGTGATGACGCTGGAGCATTTTAAAAATAGCTGGAGGTACATGAGGCAAGATCATGTGAAATAGCAATGCAATTATTAAAATCCATTTAACGTACTAGTTCCTTAAAAATGTCAAGAGAAAGTCATTTGACAGTCTTATTTAGTGCAGAATGTAGGCCACTCATTAACATTTTCAGGGGCAATATTGTACAGTGAGAGATCAGCACTGAGGTAATTTACATACAAAATTGAGACAATGATTTTGGATTCCACCTGGTCCCAGCCTGCCGGACATTTCTCTCTTCAAAATTCAAGGGAATTGTGGAAAAAATCTTCTATTTGATCTCAATTTAAGCTCCTTCAGGATGTCCACCCGACGTGAAAGTTGCTTTCTAAATGTCAATTTGTATTGTGTGGTAATTTGGAAACTGGTTTCAGTTTAAGAACTGCAGAAAAATGACTAACAAATTAAGACAAAATTAATAATAATAATAATCCTTGCATTTGATATAGCACATTATCTCGTCTTCGAGTCGTCTCAAAGTCTCTGAGTCTCACTGACAAATGGAAAGTAGATTGACTGTATTTTGGGGGTGAAATCGGCAGCCAATTGTGCACAGCAGTGTCCCACAAACAGGCGTGGATTGAGTGACCACATTTTTTTGTTGTTGTTATAAATGTAGCCGGTATGTGTTTCACAGCGTACGTTCAAAAACCTTCCTGCGGACTGTCCGCTGTGTAAATAGGGAGTTAATATCAGTCGGAATTTTTATTATGGGATCCTTGTGAATGTCGACTATCTTATTCATCCTGTGGATTTGCACGGGTTCAGATCCTGGCGATATTGTCCAGCGTGATGTGGCGAGTTTTCCAAATGAAATGCAGGGTTTCGGTGATAAAGGCCGTGGCATTTCGAAGTGGGATTAGGTGGACGGATAATTCAGCGAAATTCTTTCAGAGACGTCAAAATAAAAGAGCGACCACATCACTAAACTTTATAACATTATAAAGTGACTGCTACATGAGCAAAACCGATGAGATTAAATAGTTGAAAGCATCCTGTGATGTCTTTCCGACGTGAAGGGTGCCGTACAAGTGCAATTTGTTGCTGCTGCTGTTGTTGAAATGAGTGATAAAATTTTATTCTCACTGCCATTATTTTATAGCCGGACTAGCATAAGCGAATCCCAATAGCAGTAGTTGCTAATGAGACTGCGTGACGGTGTGTAATGATTAAGGGGGTTCAAATGAAATTCCACTCTGCCTTTCAGCAAGTCTACCTACCCGCTTGACAGGCCCCATCTATCACACTGGCTTTGTAACGTGGTGAGCTTTTCGATGTCCTCGGGAAATTAAATTCTCTCTCGTATTGTGCAGTGGCACCTGTGCACAAAACAAAGCTGCTGCTATCAGAACAAATGCTTCATTTTAACAAAAAACACACACACACAAACACAAGGAAAGTAACCACTTGTGAACTAAGTTGTGCTGCGCGCAAATTACCATGTTCGCTTACAACCACGCAGTCACTGCACTCCGCTTCGAGACGTCCTCCCTACATGATAGGCAATATCAAGTGAAAGCATTATTATAATAATAATCGTTGCATTTGATATCTCACGTCGTTGAAATGTCTCGAAGCGCTTCACAGGATATACTCTGAAGTGAAACGACGGTGTACTTCGTGGGCGAAAATTCACAGCCAGTTCATTTTAATTTAATTCAAATAAAATTGTGCAAAAGGATTATTATTATTTATCGTTACTGTACGGCCAATTTCTATTTTGTTAGTTATCTCGTTAAAAGAAACAAATGATTAAACTTTATGCAATTTAAATAAATTATATGATTCAAGTTCCTATTTCAGGCCCAGGATTATATTCCCAGCTGAGCGCTGAAACACTCAAATGTCCACCGTATTTATGTTATACATCAAAAATGCTTCTGCTCCGCTTGCTCCAGATGTTGGGCGATGCAGAGGTGCAATCAAAGGCTCGGTCCATTGAGAGAGCAGAAGTCCTGGCACCCAGGTCCCTCAGTTAATAAGATCAGAAACCCTTACATTTCCCTGATAAGGTCAAGAAGCAGGAAATTGAACAGACATTTTCAGGGATGCAGGATTAAAGCAGGCGGGAGCTTGAACCGCCATCACAACCTTTCCATATTTATGCTGGTCTGTCTCTCTCTTAAATTGATTGCTTTCTTTTGCCTGATTTATGCTGGGGCCGTGCAATTAGCATAAAAAGCCCATTTGCAGCAGCTTTGAGGGAGCAATTGCACAGCGAATGCATCTGAGAGTGGTGACGTGGTGATTTCTATCTCCCTCTCTCTCTCTCTCTCCCTCCCACTGAACTCATCTCCTGGTTGGGAGCATTGCCTCTTGATCTCAGCCAATATTAACATTGACGGTCACATTCAGTCCACAGCTCACTCGCCAGACTCTTAGAGAAAGTGTGCGGGATGTTTGCAGGGTTATTTGGTTGCCAGTTTTTATTCCAGCCTGTAAAGGACGTGATATTTTTCTTTATTTTTTAACAAAAAAAAGCTTTGCTCTCTCATAATCTGTTAGCAATACAAGCGCAATTGGCTGCCACACTTCACTGACAAAATACGCAATCAATCAATTCACATTACGGTATATTTGTATGCAGTTTAGACCTTTATTAGAAAAGAAAGAGGCATGTTTTCTCCACCCCCCACCCCCAACCATCCATCCCACGTCAGCCAAAATTCATAAACAGCGCTAAGTGTTCCTCAGGGCTGAAGACATGAATTAAATCAGCGTTGCGTCAATGGGTCATGTCTGGTTATAGAGTGGCCTCCAGCTAGTTTTGAAAATGTCAGGCTGCTCTGCTGTCTGCTGGGCGTAGCAGTGATTTTACTGATGGCTTTCATTATCTGTGAGGCTTTGCCGATCTGCTGCAATAATGAGGTTATTGACATGGATTGAGATTTGGGATTGAGGGCATGTTGCCAGTTTAAGTAAGAGCGTGCTCTTCCAAACAGCGTACTCTCACCAGAGGTAAAAGATTCAGAAGGATCACGTGCACAGAATCGATGGGTTGTAATGATGGCACACACTCCCCACCACGTCATGGCTGAGTTGTAAAATGTGGGCCAAATTATTGAGTGGAGCAACAACACCAACAACTTGCATGTATAACGCACCCTCCACCCCAGGCAGCGTCTCAGAGCGCTTAACAGTGGGCGGAGCCGGGGGGAGGGGGAAGGTGACTGTAGGCGCGGTCGAAGAGGAAGGTTTATCAGGCGTGACCTGTTGATGGGGAAGGAGGTGGAGGGAGGGAGTTCCAAAGTTACACGGCGGGATATAGCGGCGACTTCAATTGGAATTTCTTTCGAAGGGAAGCAAATGAGAACTGCTTTTGGCAACTGAACGACTGCCACCCAACACACAGGAACTCAGCTCTGAAGTTGCATCACGCCGTGATGTACTTTGGGTTTTCCTTTTAAGCAATCGGGTTTAGTAATCATAGCACGCTTGGCCCCAGTGCGCAAATAACGTGCAAGTTTTAAAGCTTTGTTTTTTTTNAAGACTACTACAATGTTTGGAAACTTTCTCGCGTTTAAATTCAGCCAGAACAAAAACCGCAAAACTGCAATAAAAAAAACCACGCACACGGTCACTACACTTTACAGTGTATCACGTGAAGCGCTTTGAGACATTCCTGCTGATGAGAAAGGGGCGGGGGTGTAGTATCAGAGGCAAGAATTATTATTATGTATTACTCAGCGGTGCTGTGTGTCTGATCTCAGCAGGATGGTGGGGGAATCGGCCTGCGCGGGCGCGCGAGCGCGCGTGCGTGTGCGTGTGACAGCGCCATCATTTTCATGGCAGATATTGATCTGTCGCCATGTTCAGTACAACATCTTCTGTAACATGGATGGAGTCAGTGAGAAGGAAGTTACTGGTGTCAGACCTTGCCGCTGAAGAGACGCCACTTTGAAAACTCCTTCATCGAAACGACATTGCCCTAAAAATAAAATTTTAACAATCGTTGCGTTCGATACAGCGCCTTATTGTGTCGTCGAGACGTCTCAATGAAGTTAACTGGAGATAGGATAACGGGAGAGAGAGAGAGAGAGAGAGAGAAATAAACATTGTCCAGGAGGCAGCAAAATACATTGTGTTTGCACAATATGTTTTTTGGTTTGAATGAATGTTTCCCCCCACCCCCTCGGTTCACGAAGGAAGCGCCTGTTGTTTTTTTTTGCACTGATGAATCAACACTCGGGCTGATCTGTTGTTACAGCTTGAAGTGGAACAGTATCAGGGGTTTCCTGAAGGCGAATCCATATTAACCCATTCCCCGCCGAAAGTAGACCTTCCCCATTTTCAAAAGGATGATTGACATAATATAGTCCTCACGTTTTGGTCGAGTCCCTTTCCCGATAGGAACCTCTCTCAAAGCGCTTCGCAGGATATACACTTTACTTCACAGTGAAGTGTAGTGAATGCACACAAAAAGCCAATTTGCGCACAGCAATGGCCCACAAACAGCCACGTAGCGAATGCTAATTTTATTTGGAGGATTGTTGGCCGGGGACACCGGGGGAAACGCTCCCTCCTCTTTTCGAATAGCGCTGGGGATCTTTAACCTCCACCCGAACAGGCGCAGACGGGACCTCGGTTTTTAATGTCTGATCAGACGGGCAGCTTCTCCCAACAATACCGCCCCCACTGCACAGGATTGGAGCATCAGCTGGGACTAGGTGATCTTAAAGTCCCAAAGTTGAACCCAATAACCTTCTGACTCAAAGGCAAGAGCGCTCTGGACTGGCAGGCTGACAAAACGCACATAGCTCTTAGCGTTAGCGATTAATTTACGTCAAAAAGAAATACGTTGCAAAAGAATAAGGGCAATGATTCATTCATCTCGCTGCTGAATGTTGCTGGTACAGATTAAATGCCACGTTTGCCTCTTTAACAGTTGCTGTGCTTCAAGGGAACTCATTGTGTGAAGCCCTTTGAGACATTTCAACATGATAAACAGAGTGTCAATGCGAGTACTGTATTATTATTACTCATAATAATGCAGATTAGCAAAACACAAGCGAGATTGCACAGAGCCACGAGGCAGTTCCATGTTGTTTGAGAATAAATTGGAAAATGCTGCAAATTTCCGGCGACGTTAAAGGGAATTTTCGTCTCTTCCTGAAACGGACTTGCTTTCACAAGAAAAGCGGAAGTCTCAAACCGATGATTACCGTCTGTTGTCCTGTTGATTCTTAGACGTTATCTTTCAGCAGAATCTAGATGGCGCAGCGGATTGGGAATCTTGGAATTCTTGAGGTTAAATTATAGCCAAGTAAACTTGGTCAGAACAGAGTGATTTTCTCCACATGAGTCATCTGGCCCAATGTCCTCTCCTGCTCGATCCCCACACACAGACACTCTTTAATATTCCTTTTCATGCGTGCGTCTAATTCCGCTTAAAAATAATTGATCGGCTTTGCTTTGACAGCAATTAATTAATTAAACCTTGCCTTTGATGCAGTGCCTGATCTTGTCTTCAAGACTTCTCAAAGCGCTTCGCAGAATATACTGTCAAGTATAGTGACTGTATATTTTGTGGGGGAAGCGAGGCAGCCAATTGCGCACGACAGGGTCCCACAAAACGACATGGATTCATTGACCACATTATTTCTGACCCTTGGTGTTGTGTCGGCAAATTCCCATAATTTGCTGAAAGGGGAACAAACCCTTTAAAGTGCTTTTTGTGCTATTTGCGACATAAGGTTTCTGTTTAGCTCTATTTTCCTGTCGCTGAAGTTGACAAATGCGGGTCAGAAATACCAGGGGTGGAGTTTCTTCAAGGGGCAATTGATATTGTGTGAAAAATACAGAGTCACATCTGGGGTTGGAGTGAAAGAGAGAGAGAGAGTGACATTTAAGTGAGCTGACTGATATCGCCTCTGTTGGAATGTGTGATATTACTTCCTGTTTCATTTCTTATTCTGAATTTGCTCCACAACATAACTGGTAATGCGCTCACTCTGAGATGTACGTGCCAGAAATTCCGACACTTACTGGGATCTAATGGACACTCTGTGTCACTCAACCGCGAGACCTTTTATAAGAAGTCAGGGCTGATTTGATGAAGAGAGACCATTTGGTTGTTGGTGCGTTTGAAAGACATTTCGATGAGAGCAAAGAAGGTACCGTACGCTGTTTCTCTTGTGCGCATCATCAGTGAAGTATCCTGATTCGATTAGGACACGGGGTTTGCTGCAATGGGAAGGTGGTCGTTAGTTATTCTTGAAAGGAGAGATCAAATGGGTTGAAGGGTCCTCTCTGTCTACAAGGCTCTTCATTTTGTTTTTCAACGGGACAGTTTGACCCGTGTGGAAACTCACCCACCATCATCAATTGAAAGTCTGCAAAGCAGATTATGGAGAGTTTCCACTAAGAGGTTGAAATTTCCATTCGTGGGTTGCTTGAGAAAGGTGACTGGAGCCAGCGGTGAAACATCTGCTTAGCGTCCATATTGCTGCCTACGTTGAAATAAATCACTCTTGGAAGTCACCATATTTGGGGTCAATACTGACTGTGAGCGGGTGAGGAGTTCAGCTAGTAGCATCCACAACAATTCCATTTATATAAAGCCCTTTGCACAGGCTAGCATCTCGAAGCAACTCTGGCCTCCGAGTCAGAAGGTTGTAGGCTAAAACCCCACGTCAGGACTTTAAACTCAAATAGTGTAAGTTGACACCCCAATGGGCCTGGAGAGCATTGCAACGTCAGAGGTGCCATCCTTTCAAATGAGATGTTAAACCGAGGTCCCGTCTGCCTGTTCAAAGAGGACTTGGGTTTGATTCCTGGGCAAAGCCTTAGTCGAGTTTCCTTACTCCACACGCCACTGTTTTCCTAGCAGCAAGTAGGAGCTCGGTTGTTAATCGATTAGTGGATCGCTTTTCCAGGGGTAATAATAAAAAATGCGTTCATGACTGTTTGTGGGACACCCTTGTTTGAAATTGACTGCCACGTTTCGCCCACAAAATATACAATCGATTCACTGTACAGCATATTCTGTGAAGCGCTTTGAGACGTTTCAATGACGCAACAAGGCGTTATCTCGAACAAAAGGATTATCCTTAATTAATGCAGAACCACAGAATGCAGGTCACGGACTGGTCAGGCTTGAACTTCCTCTTCCTAATGGCTTACGCCATCATTTTCAAATGAGGCTTCCTCTCTCTTTCCCTCCCTCCCAGCCCCCCCCCCCCACACACACACACACACCCCAACCCCGACCCACCACCGCCACCCTCTGCTGAACACGCTGTGAAAGGTTCTCGGAAGGCGTCGTAGCCCGACCTCGAAACAGAATCAGTCTGCGATGCAAAGCCCTACAAGCCCTAAGCCGCACGTCCGAAGAGGAAAGCGACATCGCTTTGTATTTTGCCGCATTAAAGTCTCGAAGCAGAGCTGGGTTTGAGCCGGAGCTATATCTGCACACTCTGCTGCTCGGCACCTATGGTTCGTGGCTGCTGTTTCCTGCGACGGAACTGGCCACGGTCAAGTGTAGGGCTGCGTGAGGACAGTTGCGGTGAAAGTGCAGCAATGGAGTAGAGTAGTTATTTATTCCCAATTGGTTTTGACGTGCGCTCCTGCTGTTTGACTTCAGCGTTAGCTGTCGCTGTGAGTGTGGGCAGTCGCACAGCAAGACAACGCAAAAGGGCTGAGACATATTATCTGCCATTTTCTGTCAATTACAAAAACTAATTTAATACCTCCCAGCACATGAACTACATTACAGGAGCCCTACACACCCTGGAGAACAGTGAGCAATTTGGGCTTTGCTGACTACAGTATAACTGAATGCATTCTCTGCAGGCACAGAGGTATAAATAGATCCTTTCTTCTCTCCCCCCAACTCCTCTCTATTGATTGTGTCTCTACAGCTTTCTGGGTCAGAATGTTACACACCATATATTGAACCGATATTTGGGAGGACAAATTTGCAGGGGGAGAGAGTGGGGTAGTGGGATTAATTTGGACAGCTCTTTCAAGGGCCAGCATGGGCACCACACACCAAATCACCTCCTTCTGCGCTGTATAATTCTATGATTCCATTCCCCTTTTGCTAGTTCAACGTTGCTCTATCTGTTAAAGGCTGAGACCATGGCCATGGAACCCATTTACCAACTAAAGCATTCGGTCACCTCGTTCGCAACTCCTAACATGCAAACTGGTTCCTTCATTGCACCTGAGGTTGTCCACTTGACTAATACAGAAGCTAAAAATTGGCCACATAAACGAACTGAAACAATACTGTGCCCCTAACTAAACCCTTTGCTGACCCCAGAGCTAAGCCAGCTATTGCTAAACTGACTTGAGTTGCTCTTCGGTCCCCAGCTGAAGACTTTTATTGTGGGCTTATTTTTTGCCATTGCCGCAATTTATTTTCTCTTGTTTTGTTGAACGAGCAGCTTTTTTTTCTTGGTCAGGTTGTTCTTGCTCAATGACACACGAGGGAACTCATCACAATGCTTAAGACTATTCAAACCAGACAGAGACTTCTGTGCATTCCCACCTACACATGTGTATTGGAATGGAACGCCCACTCTTTCCCAGAGGGGATGCATCCTGCTTACCTAATACAGTACCGGAAAGTATTAGGTGTAGATTGGTGAGAGCCCAAGACTTGGGGACCCCAGAGTGTGTGTTGGGGGTAACAGTTGGAGTTTAATTACCTACAGCTATATAGCTTATATAATAATAATCCTCGCATCTGATTCAGCGCATTATCACATCTTCAAGACGTCTCAAAGCGCTGCACAGAATATATTGCAAAGTTAATTTACTGTATATTTTGTGGCCAAAATGCGGCAGCTAGATTCCCCGCTATTTGTCCAGCTAGGACCACTCTACCCGTTAGGGCTTTGGCTTGCAGAGTTAACAGGGGCCGAGTGGGAAGAACAAGCAACAGGGGAGAGTTTGTTAAAAAGTTGGGAATAACTGTATTGTGCAGCTCTGCATGGAGATGAGTAATACCTTCCGGTTCAGTTGGTACAGTAAAGTGGGATATAATGTGGAGCGTAGCAATGAATGTGATCGGAAGTGACTATATAGTTCATTCTGCCTGTCACTAAACTAGCTTCAAACCCAGATCCACTTACACACTTTAGTTGTGTCAGCACTGTATAATGACAAGCCCCACTGTAAGACTTTGAGCGCATAGATTAAACTGACACTCCATTACATCGCTGGGGGGGAGAGAGTGCTGCATTTTTTAGAGGTCCTCGTTCAAATGACCAATGTTTTAAAATATAAATTCAATTATTATGCAAATACTGGCAGTGGGTTTATGAACCTATGATGTTTAGGGATGCAAATCCAGTAACATTGGATGCAAATCCAGTAACAGTGTCACTACCCTATCAGCCTTTCTCCAGAGGAGATAAATTCCAGGTTGACTCTCCCTCCGATCTACTCTCAACCCTTTCGTTCCACCAAACAACCTGAGGTCCCAGAGCGCGTGTTAACGTGATTTCTACTGTGCCGTGTGCTGAGTTTCAGGCAAAGATTTATATATTTTTTTTAAAAAAAGTTTCTACTTGACCTTTATTGAGATTTGGTTGTAGCTGCAATCATCGTTCGAACGTGTGGCATTTTCTAGGTTCTTATTCCTGATGTTCTGCTGCATTAACATCTGTGCGGCAATAAAGGTCAGTTGCGAGATTGGGCACGGCTTTCAATGCGTACCGAAAATGGCTACGTCATATTTTTTAAGTGGATGAAGGAGGAAACTGCTTTCACTGTAGACAATGGGTTGTCCCTGACCTGAAGCAAGTCAGGCTGTGTTACGGTTCTTCCTGCTTGTCCAATGGGGACCAGCGATCAGTTAACCTCAACAAGCAACCCCGGTGCGTAAAGAAAACAGTCTCCTCTTCCTGCTGTGGATATGCTGAGCTGCAGGGTTTCACAAGACGGCTGGGGAATGCAGCTGTTTCCTGCTTCCAGCTCCATGTCCCTCGCACTTCCCAGGATCTTATGGAATAACTTTCAACGTGTTGGACTCAGGGACTCACAATCAACAACGAATCAGCTTCCTTCCTAACATTCTTCAGCGGCTGTGATTCTGAAACCACTGGAAGGTTGATGAGGAACATCATTTTTTTCTCTCCCCTCTCTCTCACCCTGACTCTCTCTCTCCGGGAACTTGGAAAAACAGTCAGTTTTTTTGCTTTGCCGCTCGATAGATCTCGAACTGTAAGGACCACCCACCCAGCGACCTACCGTACACAAGCAAAAATGTCCTGGAGCAAGTACACAGATGCTTTCAAATGTTGTTGCGGTGAGTAGATTCCGTTGGGGGGGAAAATTGGCTCATACACAGCGAGCTAAGGAAAGGACAGAGCCATAGAAATTTACGGCACAGAAGAAGGCCATTCGGCCCATTGTGTCTGTGCAGCCTCTTTTTATGATTAATCCTTTCAGTCCCGTTTACCCACCTTTTCTCCAAACTCCTTTTTAGGTAATTATCTATTTCCCTTTTGAAAGCTAAATATGGATGCTGCCTCTACCACCGCTCCCAACAGGGCGTCCCATACCCTAACGGCTCTGAGTGTGTTTTTTAAAAAAAGTTCCTCCTAACCTCCCTGTTTGCTCATCTCAAAGTGCTTGGCAATAGCAGCAATGGACACAAAGGAAGACACGAGGGAAAATTAAGGGTGATTGACCGCACCATTGGGTAGATTGGGGTTTAGGAGTTTTTTTTAGCAACACGGAGGGATTGTTGTTTGACAAGGGCGTTGTTGCTGAAGGCTTTGTCTCTGGGAGTGGAGTTAAGTGGTGGTGGGGGGAAGGGGGTGTGATGCGATCAACAAAGCAGAATCTGAAGAGGGCAGAGTGCGGACTGGGAGTGTCGGACGTTATGGGGTGGAGTGCGTCCGTGGTAGGATTCGATAACCAGTGGCTGTGATTCTGAAAACACTGGAAAGTTCTTGAGAACCTGGGCGAGGATTTTGAATTCGATCCGCTGAGAGTCAGCGAGATGGTGGAGCTCAGCCAGGACAGGGTTAGCGAGAGTGCAGGATCTTGTTGAGGACCGAAGTCTGGTCAGGGAGCTGTAGATGAGTTGAGCCTCTGATGGTCGGAGATTGGGAGGCCAGACAGGAGAACATGGAAGAAATCTATTCTAGAGTTAACTCTCTTGCTCAGGACTGCTCTTGGAATAACATTTCAATATTAAAGCTGCCAGGGATTCCTGGCTTCACAAAGTAAGCGGTTTAATGCCAAGAGCTGGCCCACCCTGAAGCTGATGTCATTCTATTATTGAATCCTCTGCCTGGTTTCATGTCCAGTTTGACGAAGACAGAAAGTGGAAATTCACTGTGATTTTTGTAGTAGAATTGTTTTTTTGAAACTACTTGTGAACCATCATAGTATTTTCTGTTGCCCCATCAGTAGATTATTTCACCCACAAAATATACGGTCCATTCACTTTACAGTATATTCTGTGAAGCGCTTTGAGGTGACTCGAAGACATGATAGTGCCAATTTGTTCTACTGTAAAGTGTAGTGACTGTGGATTTTGTAAGGGAGCAGATTCCTGAGCAAAACAGCACTTTGGTTATAAGAGATTGCGTACATGGGTCTAATGCAATATTGTGAAACTCCGAACAACAATAACAACAGCCCTAGTGATGTTTGAATTTGATATAGTGCCTTTCTCATCAGGAGGACGTTACAAAGGGCTTCACAGGATTTGTAAATTGTAGGCATAATAATAATAATAATAATAATAATCCTTGCATCTGATACAGCGCCTTATCACGTCTTTGAGACGTCTCAAAAGCTTTACAGGATACACTGTAAAGTGAATTGACTGTATATTTTGGGGGCGAATGTTTTGCAAAGCAAATTCTGATGATTATGTTTTTTTTTTACCTGGAGTGAGTGTGGTTTTGCCTGAGTTTTGGAAGAGGAGCTGAGCTTGAGTGTATATTGTATGTGTGAGTGCTTGAGTGTACAGGTGAAAGTGATTGATGCTGGCTACAGAAAAATGGTTGTCATCGCCTCCCATGATGCGAATTGGTCCTTTCTCTGTGCTTTCTGTTTCATTGATGTCTCTCGGACCAAGTGTAAGAAGCAAAAAAAANTTCATAACAGTCAATAAGGGGTACCATTTACATGTAAGTGGTTATTGTTGTTGTGTCGTTTGCGCTGTTGTGCTGTATGGTGTGAGGTGGGTAATTGAACAAAAGCTGCTTTGGGTGAATAAGGATGAAATGCTAATGGCTCAGTAAATGTGACTTGAAAGCTTTGGTTGAGCTGGTGTTAGGAGCTGCAGTGTTGCCATTGATCCAATTCCACAGGAATGCACAGTGTAGTTCTCCCTCCTTCGCCAGGCGATGCTCGTCTATTCTACATCAGGGTTCGTCTCTGTGTCTGACAGGAATCCTGGGAGGGATGGGAAGGGAGGGGGTGGGGAGGGGGGGGGAAGGGGAATGAGGGACGGTGTATACTGACAGAGGAAGTGCTTGTGGCAGAAACCGCTATTATTTGGCAGAACGGAGCCTCCTGCCTTTCGGATATGACAAGCCGCCCTTTGTTTCAGTCTGTGAGAGGCACACGGCCATTACTATTCACAGCTCACACAGAGGCTGTGCAGTATTCTCCGTGTCTGCCAGCTGAGCTGGAGCCCAGTCAGCAATAAGCCAGCCCCCGAGGACCATTTGTTGTGTACGGAGCAGGTGTTGTTGCAGTACTGGAATCCATTTTGCACCTTGCAGCTTGTTCATGCTCGTGCCTCTTAAACCAGGGATAGCAGAGGCCACTGAATAAGGTGCTTTTTATTCCAATGTTAGTTCGCCCTTTTCAAAGGAGATCATAATAATGCTTACATCTTATAATAATAATGTTCTTCGCGTTTGATACAGCGCCTTATCACGTCGTGGAGACGTCTCAAAGCGCTTCACAGAGCATATTGTAAAGTGTATTTTGTGGGTGAATCACCGAGATATGGCAAATCAAACTGGAAAAGCTGAATCTAATTTTAAAATGCTCCTAATTCTTTTTAAGCTTTGCTTCATCTTAATAATAATAATCCTTCCATAGTGCACCAACACAATAATAATCCTTTAATAACGCATCAGCAACGTCAGCGAGTCTCAAAGTGCTTCCTGTAAAATGCAGTAAAGCGTAGTGACTGTGTGTTTGTAAGCAAATATTGCGTGGCTGTGTGCGAACTGACTGCCACATTTGCCCTCGAATTCACAGACACCACACTTGGCAATATATCCTGTGAAGTTCGTTGAAACATCTCGACAATGCGATGAGGGGCTATATCAAATGCGAGGATTACTAATATTAAATACGCTTCCAGAAGAGCTGTTGACAATGGATAACGGCCTGGGGGATAATGTTTTTCCATTAACCCGGCTCCGATTAAGAATTTCCGAATTCCATTCACTCAAATCCTAATGACGTTGTTCATCTCTGACGGCAAATCTCCGTAACAGATTGCACAGATCGACAATTCATTAATTCACTTGACAGAAGCGAGCAGAGTTTCCGCAGAGGGGAACGCTCTTTCAATAGATTGCGAATTGCGAGGAACGAATCAAATTTGCTCGTCTTTCAAAAAGATTACATTATGTTGCAGACTTATTGTCTCAAACAAAGGGACATTAGTGTTGAGTCTTTGCTCATTGAAAGCCACGAAAAATGTTCATCTCAACGTAGCTATAATCTGAGAAAAATCAGCTTCAGGAATGCAATAATAACCCAAATGATCCTTACGTTTAATACAGTGCCTTTCGCGTCAGGAGGGCGTCTCAAAGCGCTTCACAGTATTTACTGTAAAGTGTGGTCGCCGTGTTTTGTGTAGGCAAAATGCTATTCCCACTGTGTGGTTGAGTATTTAACATTTTCACAGCATGATAGATCCAGAGGGAGACTATCATTTAATTCGCTTTTTTTGCAGTGGCGGAACACGTACAATTCCACACGCCTACCGATCTCATCGTTACAAGTTCAACGGAAATATTTTTGCTTTTGCTTTACATTATCCCGAGTTGCTTGTTTCGAAAGCTGCAGAAGCAAACATGGAGCCTCTGTTAAAAAAAAAATTTGCATTAATTAATATTTCCAACCCCACTTCAGTTATCGTAATGTTTTTTGGCGGAATAATGAATATTTTATTTCTCAAGCCCTGGGTGCGCATTTGGCTTCAACATGAATAATGACTTAAAAGTAGCTTTGAAAAAGTGTTGTTTGTGAAATATGTAAAGGAGCTGATTGACAGGAGCTTTTTGACTTCAAAGTCTCAATCTTAGACCTTTAAAGTCAGAAGCCTTTGTTAGTTTCATGTGCAACATTGCACATTGCACAGATGTACAGTGAGAGGCATCACTGTGAATAGTACCACACTAGCAATTGCTGAATGCAGTAGTTGTCAAAGTCTGCCTTTCCATCTTACTGTAACAACCATATCACAAAGACAGGGTGTGTGTGTGCGTGTGAGATTCCAGTCTGAATCTTTAACTGATTAGCTACCCTCAGAAACCAGCAGGCCTGTGCAAAGTTAGCAGATATCAACAGTGGGGAGGTACCAAGAGGACGGCTACAATTCTGATAATGTGCGAACAATACTCCTAGCGTTTGATACAGCACTTTATCAAGCGCTTCACAGGATTGAATGCATTTGTAGGCGAATGCGGACGCTGATCTTCACACACGCAGCCATGAAGGGGATGATCGATTGTATTTAAGATGGTTGGTCAGGCCATCGGGAGAAATTTCCTTCTCTTACATTCGAATGGTGTCACGGGTTCTTTAACGTCCACCTGAGCAGGCAGGCGAAACCTGGGTTTGAAGGCGTCCCGTGAAAGACGGCACCTCCGACAATGCAGCGCTCAACCCACCCCCCAATCCCACCCCACCCTTGGCTCGGCTGAAATCGCTGCACCTGCATTCTTTACCTGGCATTGGGGAAATCACTGAAAGTGGAGACTAATCAACAGTCATCCGGTGCTGATTGCATCTCAGTCAGGAAGAGAGCAGGAGGGTTTGGGTCAGTGCCATTTCATTAGAATGCAAGTGTTTCCTTGAGAGCATCCATCCCTTTCCCCCAACAAAGGCTAACGCTGTATCGCAACCACCTTGCAGCATACCAGGGCTTACTAGTTACAGGTGCGGTTGTTGGTGACAATCATACCATCTGGTTTCATTGAGAAATGACGGCAGCTAAATCTGCCTTTGATTTTGGGGTTTTTTTTTTGGTGGGGGGAGCTCGACACTTGCAATTTATTGGCAGCCTTTGCCGTCTGTGGGGAGCGCTGGAAGGTGTGAGCGTAATAGCTTCATAACATTGCAACGCTTCGATCAATTGGATTGCGGAGAATTTTGCATGGTTCTCGGTTGTCGGTCAGTCTGCTGAAAAGATGCTTTGCGTCTTCCCGTTATAAAGACGTAACACAAAACCGTTATTTATGCCCATCGGCATACAGTGGATTTTACCGTTCAGTCTCCCAGTTAAGATGAATGATTTTCCATCTTAGAATAAATAACAAACATCCCTCGCCTTCGATATCATGCCAGTGACATTGGAATGTCTCAAAGCGCCTCATGGTAATTACAGTTAAGTGAACGAAGCAGGCAACTTTCGCACAGCGTTGTAAAGTATTTACATTGTTAAATAGCATGTCCTCAATTCTCACACTGCTCTATCCAGATAGAGAGTGGGTGAACGAACCCTTACCCTCCCATAATACCAACCAGCCAGAGCAGGTGTACGTTCAATTTGGGTGAAAGAAATTTGGAGACGATCCCTAAGGAGCCTTCTTGATTGAAATAAATGGGGCAGAATGCCATTAATAACAGCTCATTGGTGGTGTGCTGCCGGGGATATTGGAGACTTCATCAGACTAGTCATTTTCTTTTACGCATTACACCAGTTTCCTATATAACCTCCTTATTCATCTACAGTGTATAAAATCAGCCTACTTGACCCAGAGTTGACTGTAAAATCCCAGCTCCATAATTCCTAAAGGATGCTTTGGAATCAATTGTTTGCCTCCACAACACTTGAATACAGGAATATCAATGGAGAATAGCGGTGTGTGGAAGATCTTCCACTGATAGTTGACGAGAAACTCTTAATGTTTACAGTTCCCCATTGATAATCGAGCCCTTCCTGCTCTGAGGGATTGGTATGTGGTCATTATGCATTTTTTAAGGGAGGCTCCTATAAATAAAGTGACTTTATCATTCCTTAGTTATTTTAAGTGCTTTGAGATGCTACCCTGCATCAAGGCGCTATGTAAATGTAAGTTGTTGTTGAGTGCAATACATTGGGGCTTGAACCCACAACCTTCTGATTCAAAGGCTACACTGCTAATCAACTGAGCCTGGGTGATATCTTAATATTGTGCTATTAAGCATTCAAAACCACACAAATTTGTTTGGTTAGCCAGGTGTCTTAACATACGTCATGCTTAAAGAGAATCCAGTAAAGACTGATACCACACGCCTTCGTCACTGACACAGGAAAGTTCCCTGTGTCTGGGATGGAATGCAAACTCTCCGCTCACACTCACAGTAACATATTACAAGAGGTGTGATGCACTTGTGCTGTTTTCCCTCTGGAGCTGCGTAATGAGGACCAGAGTACAAAATCAGCCTCTACAACATGAGTTATGTATTTCTATATAAGTCGTTTCCTGCACAGACGGATGTGGGTGGGAGGATGAGAAAGACTGTAATATAAGAGCTCTATTCAGTGGAATATCTGAACTAATAACTATATTAAACTGGACCTTTTTATAATATTTCCGTTACACTCTACTGCACTTAAATATAATCTGAAGGGGCGTACAATCCTCTCTCGGCATCTGTCCGAGGTGTTGGCCTCGCTCGTGTCTGAGTCGGGATTTGTGGGTTCAAGCCAAGTCGCACTGCAATGGGACATTGATCTCATGGTTTAGGCTGACTCTCCAATACAATGCGCTGAATTGTCAGAGGTGCCTTTCTTCAGCGAGACGTTAAACTGAGGTTCCGTCTACCTGTTTGGGCGCACTTTAAAGTTCCCGTGGTTGGGATCCCACAATTCGAAAAGGAAAGGGAGTTTCGTCTGGTTCCCCGTCCAAAAATCCCCCTAGATAAAATTGGTCATTTACTTCCAGGCTTGTTTGTTGAGACCAATTGAATGCATTTCAAAAGAGGTAACAACACGCAGACAGCTGTGTGTGGCCGCAGTTCCTTCCACTTTATCACCTTGTACATAAGTTGCACTCTGCAAACTGTGGCGAGAACTTCACACTTCAGACTCCCCCCTCTCCATGGTTTTCAGTCATTGAATACAGCTTAGCCTGTTTTGAGCAGCGAAGCCTAACAAGGTGTCATTGTTCGCCTGATAGCACCTTGGCCTCAAGTCAAAAGGTTGTGGGTTCAAGTATCACATCAGGACTTTGAGTTCACAGACTGGGCTGATGCTCTAGTGCAGCGCTGGAGGAGGTGTTGCATTATCAGAGGTAGCTTCCTTTCGATTCATCATCAGTGGCCTCGCTTTCAGCCATTACACCCCGAAACTCGAGAATACTCTCCCTCAATCCCTCCGCCTTTGCCCCTCCTTCCCCATCTTCAGGTTGCGTCTTCCTGTTCGACCGTGCTTACGGTCACCCACGACCCCTCTCACCCCCTTGGCTCGGAGTCAGGCGTGACACCACTGTTAAGTGCTCTGAGACACTACCCCTGTGTGAGGGGCACTACATAAATGAAAGTTGTTGTTGAGTTATTCCCATCCATACTTGATCCAACAGAACAAAAGGACACAGGGTTGGAATTGCAAAGGGTAATTCGAGGACAAGCACAAGGGGGAGTTTTTCTCTAATTAATAAGTTAAAAAGGTTGACAGGAAAGGGTACTTGAGATCAGGATGCTGTGGTTGAAGAATAGCAGGGCAGGGCATCCCGGCTTCAAAAATAAGGCTGATTTTAAGAATTGTCCTAAAATTTGAAGCCTCTGAAACACTTCAGGGGGAAAAAAAAAGCTAAACCCAGATTTGGGCAGAATTTTACCCCTGGCATTTCACATCTACGAGAGGCTGAATAACCCAAGCATCTCCCTGTTAAGCAAAGAGTTGAGTCCGGCATCACTCTGTTGTCTTGTTTTAGTTGTGTCAGGCTGTTAGATGTAAGATTGGCCACAGCAGACTGCAGTAGTCAGTTGGGTGGGGGTTGGATCGTCTTGTGTTTCCTCTGGTCATCTGGCCCTAAGGGTGCTGTATCATAAGCAAAGATTATATGTGTGTATATCATTACATCATTCCCTCTGCTTGCAGATTTCCGGATAATGGGCTGCGTGCATTGCAAAGAGAAGGGGTCACCCAAATCCCAAGCTGACGATGGGAATGGATTCTTCAACCAGAACACAAACCCACGTTACGGTCCAGACCCCACCAATCAACCACAGACGGCGGTCTTCACCCGGATCCCCGACTTCAACAGCTTCCACGATGCATCGGGTTCGGCTTTGACCCCTTTTGGGGGTTCAGTCGGTTACCCGGCGAGCACACTAACAACGAGAAGCGGAGGAGGAGTGCCAGGTTAGATACGATCGTCCGGCTCTGAGCGTTGTAGTCCAGGGCATTCAGAAGCCAATGTGACATTAACCCGGTTGTTAGTCCATTGGCGGATGGCGTTTCCGGGGGTAATAATCACTTCAAAAATAAAAAATTTGGTCACCCAATCCACGACTGTTTGTGGGACACTGTTGGGTGCAATTGACTGCCGCGATCCATCCACAAAATATTCAGTCAATTGGCTTTACAGTATATTCTGTGAGACACTCCCCCACCCCCCACCCCGCCGGAAGACGTGATTAGACGCTATATCAAATGTAAGGAGCTTGCCTACAAATTAGTGACTACACTTTATAGTAACTCCCGTGAGCCCTGTTGACTGCAGTGGAATGGGGGCGCTGGAATGGGTTAAAGAGAACCACATTAGAGTTTAATGGCTCGCCTGCCTTAATAGAAACAAGGATTGTGACAATTCAGGCAGAAGGTGGCATCTGGGGAATGAGCACGAATGCGAGAAAATACTGAACTCGTTTTGAACACAGATGGCGTGCTGCTTGATATGACTAATTCAGCAGTTCGTCAAAAACAAATGGGATTGAAGTCATTGGATGCAACAGTCCCACACTAAACAGCTCAGGAATAATGTTAAATAGCCACGACAGTGTGTGATCTGGCTTAACTTGCCAAGCACTGCATTTCCAGAGAGTAAATTCTCCAGATTTGGTAACACAACAATAAAATAATAACAATAATGATCCTTGCATTTGATAAAACGCCTTATCACATCATTGAGATGTCTCAAAGCGCTTCACAGGATATACAGTAAAGTGAATCGACTGTATTATTTGTGTCCAAAACGTGGCATCCAATTAAGCACAGCGGTGTCCCACAACACGAACTAATCTGGCTAGGTATTCGTTACTCTCAATCTACCCGCCAGGTTTGGCGATCATTCCAGGACAGGAAAGAGGTTGAAAGTACAACGGATCGGTGTCGAATTTCGTTTTGTTTATCCGTCGCTTTGTTATTTTCGTGCACGGTGGGTTTCTGCGTTGAGCATAAATTTGGCCTGTGGTTTGGAGCAGGAGGCGTTACGCTGTTCATCGCGCTGTACGATTACGACGCCAGGACTGAGGACGACCTCACCTTTAAGAAAGGAGAAAAATTCCACCTCATCAATAACTCGTGAGTATAACTCAGGATCAGGCGCTGAAATGGGCAGGTCTGGCCCGGTCTGGTCCAAATGCCTTGTGCACTTACGGCCCTGACATTTGCCGAACCAGACCAGCAAGATGTGAGGCTTGGCTGTGATCCTGTCAGCACTGACTGGACGAAGATCAATGGGACTGAAAAGGGGGTGAAGTAGTCAAAGGAAAAAATGAGGTCCCAGTGAATTCGTTACGGCTTTGATGGGTTATACATTACATTACGATTCACATTTACACAGAGCCTTTCACAAAGGGAGGAAAGCTTGGAAACTGCTGGGGGGGATGGGAGCCGGGATGGAGGGAAGGAGACCGAATATAGAGTCAAAGGGGGGAGGGGGCTAGAAAGATAGAGAGAGTAGAGGGGCGGGAAGGGGGCCGGAGAGAATCCGGGATGGATTTCCAGAGGGCGGGGGGGGGCTTATGAAAATGTGAGAAATTTCAGCATGGAAGGAGGTCGCTTGGTGAATTGTGACAGTATTGCATCATCCGTATTGCCATTTCCTGCGCTTTCACCATAGTTATTTATATCCGCAATCTGAATGTGTGTGAGCAGCGAGCTGGGTTTGATATTTTATGGATTGGGAGTGGCGGAAGCAAATCTCTTTTAACGTGCGATTGTATTATACTGTTTCCCTTCATCCACCGAATTTTATTCACCATGTCTAGTTTCCTCCCCTTTCTCCCTGGCTCAGTGTCAAACAACGCCATTGTTAAGCTCTCCCGTGCGAAAGCCGTTATATTAATGCAAGTTGTTTTTGCATCTGGGTAACGCTAAAAATAGTCGCAGCTTAATTTATTTCTCCTTTATTTTTGCCATTCTTTGCTTTTTGCTGAAAATCCACCCACAATATTACATTTCACAGTCTTCACAGTAAATCCTGGGAAGTGCTGTGAGACATCCTCCCAACGTAATAAGGTGCTGTATCAAAGTAAGGGTTCTTATCGTAGTAGTATTAAACATAATGCTAGTAATAATATCAGCATAATACATAATACTAAACATAATACTACTAATAATATCAGCAGAATTCACATTGTCCCAGAGGAACAGCAGTTTTTGCTGCAATGCCTGTTAGATGTGGAACTGTCTACTTACTTCCTGAACACACTGAATGATATTCCCAATTGTCATTTCAGGCTAGTTCATCAAGCCCAAATTATAGGAATTACTTCGGGACTGTCACTCGGCCCAAATGAAAGGAGAAAAAGAGTATTTGCCAATTGATTTGGTTTTCGTTCAGACGTTCTAAATAGCTTTTCTTTTCTCGCAGCATTGTTTCAGATGAGTAATGCTGTCTGCACACTATTTATATCAATTTTTCATCACAATAAACGTGTTGCATTGTGCAACTTCCTGCTCCACACATGACATCGGAATGGTAAAATAATAGGAAGTCTTTTGCTGCCATCTCCTGGCTGCATTTTATTTACTTCAATGCCATATTTCATGATCTTGCACAAGATCATTATTACCGCTGCTGCGTTTCGCCCACAAAATCTACAGTCAATTCGCTTTGCAGTATGTCCTGTGAAGCGCTTTGAGTCGACTCGATGATCTGATAAGGCGTTATATCAAATTCAAGGATTATTACTATTAATAGACAAAATAGGCCCAAGTGATCTTACACTGTGCTGTAAATTCTGATCTTAGATTATTGGTTTAATGGCGTCAAGACAGATTAAATTACAATAACTAGATTAGTTGTTGTTGGTGTTCTAGACAAAAGCACAGATAGTAGAGACCAAGTGGTATAAAGAGAGCGGTGATGTCAATACAGAAACTTTGCCTGCAAAATACACAGTCACTACATTTTGCAGTAAATCCTGTGAAGCGCTTTGATCCGTCCCACTGGGGTGAAAGAGTCAGTAGCAAATACAAGGGTGATTATTTTGTTAGGTTATGAAATGTAGATTAAACTGAAACGTGCAGCTTTCGTGCACATCCTTCCCAGGGTGTACATCCTTCAGTGTGCAGTATGTTTGCCAGTTATTGATGAACCTGCAGTCACTGCTGCAGTAAACAACAGTGCTCGATAGATGGCATCGCTGCAATAGCTATCAATGGATAATAAACCATGCATTAATAGAACAAATCCCTCAGCTGCGTGTAACCGATTTGGATGTGTTTTTCAGGGAAGGTGACTGGTGGGAAGTTCGGTCGCTGTCGACAGGGAATACTGGATACGTTCCCAGTAATTACGTGGCTCCAGTCAACTCGATCCAGGCAGAAGAGTAGGTTTCTAATGGTTTTTCTGGAATGACTGCAAACGGATGGCGATAATGTTTCTTGGTTTTCTGACGTGACTCTAATAAACTATTTCAGTTTAGTGTCCCGTTTAATAGCTTCGATCAGGTGACTGCCATCGCCTCATCTTATAATAGCTGCCGTATAATCGTTTATGAGGTGTTAAAACGCTTGCGTCTCGTCGAATGCTTTTGATGATTGCGTTGGGAGTTCCTTGCGCTCACACTGCTCCCATTTTTGTTAATCAGATGGTACTTTGGCAAGATGGGTCGGAAGGACGCAGAACGGATGTTAGTGTGCCCCAGTAACCCACGTGGCACCTTCCTCATCCGCGAAAGTGAAACCACCAAAGGTAGGTGTGCCATTGGCGTTGGTGTTGGCATTAGCATTGGCTTAGGATAGGGGAACTTGCTCTGTTCAGAGAGAGGTATGTTTGGCCACAAGTTTCCAGATGAATAATCCTTTCAAAGACTGTGTTCAGTCCTGGGGACACCCGACCTTTGGAATGATGCACTGGACTTTGCGGGTGTCCAGTGATTGTTCTCTGGGTTAATACCCAAGTTGAACTAACATGAAAGATTGGGTTTCCCTTGTTATGTTCCCCAGAGCAGAGGAGGATAAGGGGTGATTTGATTGAGGTGTTTAAAGAAATTAAAGCAATTATCAGTTTCGATAGGACCACTCATCCCTTTGGTAGAGGAACCATTACAAAGGGAGCATCGCCTTAAAATTAGAGCCAAGACAATTAGAAACGATCTGCTTATCGATCTGCACAAAGAATGCTCGGGTTTTGTGGCAAAATATTGCTTTTCATTCAGAGATGGAAATGTAAGGTTTCCTTACATAGCTGCAGTGGAGTCCTGTAGTTCAGTGGTTAGAGCACTCGCCTCACAAGCGAGAGGACCTGGATTCGATTCCCGGGCAGGGCGAAACCTTGGGCAAGTTTCCTTACTCCACACGCCTCTGTTTATCCAGCAGTAAGTAGGAACCCGGTTGTTAGTCAATTGGCGGATCACTTTTCCGAGGATAACAATCTCTCAAAAAAAATAATTTGGTCACTCAGTCCACAACTGTTTGTGGGACGCTGCTGTGCGCAATTGGCTGCCACATTTCGCCCACAAAATACACAGTCGATTCACTTTACAGTCTATTCTGCGAAGCGCCTTGAGACGCCTCGAAGACGTGATAAGACGCTGTAACAAATGCAAGGATTATTACTATTATTATAAAAGCGATGTGTGCTTCCTGCCCACACAGGTGCCTATTCCCTGTCAATCCGGGACTGGGACGAGGTGAAGGGAGATCACGTGAAACATTATAAGATCCGTAAGCTGGACAATGGTGGGTATTACATTACAACCCGGGCCCAGTTTGAGACTGTGCAGCAACTTGTCCAGCATTACACAGGTACGTGGGGTGTGTGAATGGGATTCTGGTTTCTCTCCTCCATTGTTAGCCGGGGGGGGAGGTGATGGGGATAGATTCCTGCCGGTATCTGAGGAACAGCCCAGCGGGGCACCAGGCTTTACGTTATCAGTTGGGACCCAGAGTTTTCAACTCCATACCAATTTGGTCAGGCAATGGGGGAAATAAACTCCCCTGCAAATCAATCGCATCGTTAGCCAGCAGGCAAATCAACAGGGGGGGAAAAAAGAACAGTTTACGGAAATTTTATTTTTGCTCCCAAAGGGTTCAGATGTATCATTCCTGTGATATTTCTGTCGCTTTCATCCAGCTGAAAATCTGAAAAACAAACGTCCCTTAACATCGTGCTCTGAACATCTGGGCAGACATGACCTTCCGATAATCAGTGTAATTGTGCAGCGCAGCGAAACCATACACAGATAGAAGCTTATTGAGTGTTTGTATTAGCCTCCAGTGTTTCCTGTCAAAGGAAACATTTGGGTGTCGATTTAGCTGCTCCCTGGAACTTTGCACTTCCAGAGACTTCGAACAAACAGTGCGCAGTTAAATGTTAAATCTGTTGCCTGGGTTATTTGGAACACGTGTTTCCCTCTCAGCATTTTACTGAGCTGCATGTCCAGCTGAGACCGGGGAAGCTTAATGTGTTGAACCTCACTCGAATCAAACACTGTTGAAATAGGTCTCATCTATGACCAGTGCATCTTCTCTGTGGCTCAACAGTTTGCAATGTCTTTGGGTTTTTAATTCAAGTCCAATCTTGAAACTGATAAGATGTGATGATCCATAAACTTCCTGCAATTTGCGACCATGTTCTCTTGTTAAAGCTCTGATCTATTGGCCTGTTTTTCCCCTTTGTTTAAAGTGGTACAGTGCAGACAAAGCCTTCTAAACTCAAATGTGTGATTACAACTACCCCACCCCTCGCGCCCCCACCCCCACCACCCCCAACACCCCAAAAAAATTAATTTGGGTTTGGGGGGAAAAAAAACATTATTTGTAAAAATCCAATTCGCGCTCTGCTATTTTATTGCCAGTTTTAACCGCTTACCCATTTCTTCTGTTACGTCTACGGAATCGCTGTGTATTTTAATTAGAACGAGGAGGCCATTTACCAAATTGTAGAAGAATTTGATTTGTTTGGCAACGTAGGAGCTGATTCTAAAGCACTTCATCGGGTTCACGTAGAGTCCGGGTACGGCCGCCATTACTTATTCACCCCAAATACCCATTTTGGCTTACACGGGCTGACGTCTGGGTCATTAGGTTGCCGCTGACGTCACTTCTTGCGCGGCATTCAGGAAGTGATGTTGGTGACCTGTGTGCCCCTGGTGAATGCTGTTGGCATTGACTAATGACAGTGCCCCCTTATAGCGCTGGATGGGATTTAATGAATTCCAACCATTGACTTATAACATGGCTCCACTGTAATTTAGTTACAATGGACATTGTATGTGATTGAGGTTATGCCTTTTCACACTGTACCACTTTATCTTTGTTATTGTTGTGTCTTCTGGCCAATGCTTATGTACAAGCTCTCTGGGATGCTACCCTGCGCGAGGGGCGCAATATAAATGCAAGTTGTTGTTGCTGTTGTTGTGTGTTGCTGCTGTTGGGCTGGTGTCGCCCCGCCCTGATTAGATCGAGTCCGTGAGCGAGCGATTTGTGCTGGCCGTAGCTTTGTGCCCGATCAACCCCAAGCTCACACAAAACCCGCAGCGGCTTTGATGCTCGGGGAAGAACCAACACAATTGAAATCAAGAGCTGTGTTCAGGTTGTCATAACACTGCGATGATGCGTTGCTCCATGCGTGTCTGTCAAACATCCAGTCAAGCCTCTCCGGGATAACTAGAAGGTTGTTTTGTTCTCCTTTAACACTCTCAATGTCCAAGGGAGGAATGGCAAAATCTGGCACAGAGCTAAACCCAACAGACCAGGGCTTGTTAGAGCAGAACTGTTTTTACTTATGGCTTTGATCTGCATAAGGTGACCAAGAAGTCGTGATACTGTTTATTTTTTAATAAAAATTACATTGTTATTCTTCATCATTTCTTTAAGACTTATTAGACATTGTAATGGTACAACATATAATAATAATCCTAGCACTTGATATAGCGCCTTATCACGTCTTTGAGACGTCTCAAAGCGCTTCACAGAATATACTGTCAAGTGCATTGACTGTACCTATATTTTGTGGACGAAATGCGGCAGCCAATTGCATAGAGCAGTGTCCCACAAACAGTTGTGGATTGAATGACCAATTTATTAATTCATTGTTAATTTGTAAAAAAAANGTTTGAGGGAATTATTACCCCTGGGAAAGCGATTCGCCAGTTGACTAACAACCGGGTTCCTACTCACTGCTACTTTTTGGGAAATCCGTATCCAGGAGACCCAAGTTTAAGATAAGTTACTATGGGATCTAAATAAGATGCATTTTAGCGAAAGTGAGGTGGACATGTGAGAAAGAAGGAAATAGAAGAGAGGGAGTAAGGAGTGGATGGAGAGTGGAGCATGTGGAGTACAAACACCAGGATGGACTAGCTGGACCTCATGGCCTGTTTCCGTGCTGGCTGGAAATCAATGCAAAGCTTATTTAATATTTAGCTAGTTACTGTGACTTTTTACAAAATATTTAGCTAGGAATCATGACTTTTTGGCCACCCTGTATCACTTACGAGGGACGTCGGAGAATTTTACAAGGAAAGTATTACAGATTTTACCCTCTGTAAAGGGATGTGATTATGCCTTACTGTTACGTTCTGACGCTTAATGTTGGTCGGTTGTTGCTGTGTTGATTAACTCTGTCTGCTCTCTCGCTCTTCTTCTCTCTTGCTGCCTCTCTGATGTGCCCTGTTCACAGACCGAGCAGCTGGGCTGTGCTGCCGGTTGGTGGTGCCGTGCCACAAGGGGATGCCAAAGCTGGCAGACCTTTCGGTCAAAACCAAAGATGTGTGGGAAATACCTCGCGAGTCGCTGCAGCTCATCAAGAAGCTGGGCAATGGGCAGTTTGGGGAAGTGTGGATGGGTAGGAACTGAGAATGTCCGGTTAAGGGGAACTGGGTATTGCACTTTGTTGTGGAGTGACCCACAAGACGGCATTCCTTCCAAAAACTCTACACCTCCTCCTGGGTAAAGGAGGCAAAGGGTCTTCGGAAGAAATGGCCATGTGTCGACACCGAGCCATTGATTGCCTTGGGGTACAGCTCTCACCATTTGAAAATACCGTTGACCCATTACACACGGTGAGCTCAACCTGGAAAATATTGTGAACGAAAATTCCTGATGGATGGCAAGTGCTTGGAATCAAGTTGCATCAGAAGTGCCAAAACCAATACTAGGCAGTAAGGTATTGATAAGCAGCTCTGCTGTAGTAAGACTTAAATTTGACCTGGCTTCCAAATTGAATGTTTTAGAGTGATTCATGAATTAACAAGGACTTAATTAGAATAGCTGACTATAATAAGAATATTAGTGTCGGAAGCACTGAATACCAGCAATACATTCTCCGAGCAATTGTAGCTCATTTGTTTCGGAAATGTTTGGGGTGTCAGCAGTAAATACATTATGAGGAATAATAATAGCCTATTTAGTCGCCCTGTGATGAATCTCTGGAGTACCCTTTCCTGGCCAGGGGACACTCCAGATTAAATGACTCAAAACTTCCCAATATTTATGGTGGGTTGTCAGTTTATTACAAATTTACTAAGAGCACAGATCCATCAGCCTGCCATCCATCCTACCAGCTGCCCTGCTGTCTCTGCAGAAGGAGCCTCTGCATTGCTCAAAGTAAGGACAGAGGAGGACTCTATCCTTTGCCAAATTGGCCACCCCATTTCTGACTGGCTCTCTTGATCATTCGAACGAGCAAAGAAATGCACTGCTTTAGCCCAAGGTTACCAATGGCGGTCACAATACTCACAGCACTTCCCATCTTCACTAAAGCATGTTGAACGTGTTTACATCCTTCCTCCATTGCATCCCATCTCCTACAGAAAATACTGACGGTTTGTGCCTTGTGATCTCGAAGCCTTGTCAATCTCAGAGACCACAGACTCTAGGACTGGGTAAAGATGCCTGGGAGATAACTCGAAATTCCATAAACTTGGTCACAAAAATTGGTCAGGGCTGTTTCGGAGATGTGTACACGGGTAAGGTGCAGAACCATTATGCTGCTACTTTTTGTCTTTTTAAGGAACGCCCCCCCAAAAAAAATTCCAAGGTATATTTATGACACAAAGGTGGTGTGAAGCAAGTTGGTGGCGTGGCTAATAAATGACCATTTGCCATCGAACTGTCAGTTGTACATTAATCAGTAACAGTCACCAGCATGCTGTTCTCATATTTTAGTTGATATTAACCTTTCCATAATACACAACTGGATTAATCCTCTCCTACTCAGAGTGCATCACTGTAGAATTAACAGTGCCCCGGAGTTTCCTGGTGCAGTGGTAGCTCTCTCGCCCTCCTGAGTCAGTAGGTTGTGGGTTCAAGCCCCACATTGGGACTTGGAATCACATTGTTAGAGCTGACGCTCCAATGCAGAGTTGGGGGGGGATGTGTGGCATTGTCGGAGGTGCCTTCCTTTGGATGAGACGTTACTGTTCAGGTGGATGTTAAAGATCCATGGCAGTTTCTCTCTCCCGGTGTCCTGGCCAAGAATCCCCCAAGTAATATTGATCACTCACTCCACGGCCATATTTGGGACATCGCTGTGTGCAACTGGCTATCCACTTTACAGTATATCCTGCGAAGCGCTTTGAGACGTCTCTGCGACTCGATAAGGCGTAATATCAAAATGAAAGGATTATAAACAGGTTACAACCCAAAGCCAAACAGGTTGACACACAGCCAAGCTCACAGGAAGCAGGGGCTTGCAAACCTGCCAGATTTGGAGCGATTCCTACTCAGAAAGTTCCTGAGAACCAGTGAATTCAGTGACATTTCCATCTGGATTTTCAGAAACCACACAGGATTTAATATGAATCATTAATATTCATATAAAGTTGTGTGTGTGTTTTGGAGGGGTGGGGGAGAAATGGGATTTTCCAATCTTCCATTTGATCTCAAACTAATAGAAAGAGGATGACTCCCTCTCCCATCCCCCCTCCCCACACTCAAGCACAATAATAAAACTGGTGTGTCCTCACCCCCTCCCATCTCACCAACACAGCACATTACTGGTGCTATAACAAATCACACCAACCTGACTCCCATCAGTGAGATTTGACAGCTGGGAAGTGGGCTTTGTTGCAGAGCACCAAGCTGTTTATTCATAAAGTACTCATAGCCACGAACAAAATGTAAACCAGGCCATATTGTGGATCTGTCTGGCTTGACAGAACAAATTCCTCTGAACGTAAGCTGAGCCCAGTTAGCTTCGTCCAAACTGCATCGTCTCGTAAGGATTCGGATGAAAAAAGCTAAGCTGCACTGAGCTCATTTTCAGCACTTTCAATAGGAGAGGGTTAATGTTTTTTATATATATATATATATATATCACATGCTGTTTCACTCCCTATCTTTAGAAGCATGATAAAACCATCCCATCACGCCCACCCTGTTTGCTGTCTCCTTTGTGCATTCTCTCCTTGATTGTTGTATTTTATGGGTTTTATTTTTGCTTAAACACTAACCGTTGGCCTGTGGATGATTTTCTCTCCTCCTCCCACCATTCCTGCCGTTGGTTGGATGTAGGCACATGGAATGGGACCACCAAGGTTGCAGTGAAGACTCTGAAACCCGGGACCATGTCTCCAGAAGCCTTTCTTGAAGAAGCCCAGATAATGAAGAGACTCCGACATGACAAACTGGTGCAGCTTTACGCCGTGGTGTCTGAGGAACCCATCTACATTGTCACAGAGTTCATGAGTCAAGGTATTTGGCTTTACATTGATATGCACTGAATCACTACCGTCCCCAGCATTCTTCACAGATGCTACCCCACGTGAAGGGGGCGATCTAAATGCAATTGTTGTTGTAATATAATAGTAACCCTTTCATTCGATGTGAAGCCTTTCACTGTCGGGAGGACAACAACAAATTACATTTGTATAACGTTGGTAGGAGGTCCCACAGCAGTCAGAGATTTGGACCCGAGCAGTTGGCAGGACGTGCTCAAAGAGCTTCACGGAAAATACCGCAAAGGGTATTTTGTGTGTCAGCCTGGCACAGTTGGTAGCGCTCTCGCCATCTGTTTAAGAGGAAGCATGGTGCCTATGCGAAGGAGCAGGGGAATAGGAAAGATGGAGTATAAGAAGAGAGGCACAGACTTTTCCACAGAATGAACGATTAAAAAGTGACATGGGAAAAGTGCGCAGTGAAAGAAATCACAGGAGCAAGTGGAAAATAGTTATAATTCCCCTATTACATAATAGCTGTCGATTATTACTGGAGCACCACAGACCTTGTCGAGCTTTACACCCAGATTTTGCACATCAAGGTAATTCCAGGACACTGTCCTGTTGTTCATTAGTAGAACTTGGATTCTATCCTGCATACTTGTTGGGCTCTGGAATCAATTTATTCCACGTAGGAGTCTTAAGTGCCGTAAGGTGAGACATGTTTTCATTAAACGCTTGCATTGTGTCTGCTAGGTTTCCGTCACAACCATTCAGATCACGATGTGTAAAGGAAAGATGTGAGCTTGACCCTTAATGCCCTCTCTTGGTTGGCTTGCTTGCGTTTCAGCATTTCTCATCCATGTCATTCGGCATTGACACTTACTGACGGACAATAAAACTCAGTTTACATTTATACAGCGCCTTTCATATCAGAAGGACGTCTCAAAGCGCTTGACACTGCTGGCTGGGAGAGTGTGTGTATGTGTGTGTGCGCGCGCGTGTACGGAGAGGGGAAGAAGACCGAATGCGCAGTCAATGATCTGTCTTGAGACGGGCCTTGATTCGAGGGGGAGGGAGCGACAGAGAGGAGAACGACTCAGAGGGATTCTGGCCCGGAGGTCCGAGAGACCAGGAACAGAATGTACATCAATAATGGATGGAAGAAGCCCTTCAGCTCATTTGATCTCATTCCTTTCGAATCACAGTATCGCGCTGTTTCTTAAGTGAGTCCTAGTTTCCTGGCCTCACCACTCTTCCTGGCAACCTGTTCCAGTCATTAATTACCCTCTGGGTAAAGAGATACCTGGTGCCTGTCCTGAAATTGTCCTTTGCCGCCCTAAACCTGTGTCCTCTTGTCTTGTTGTCTTGGTGCATCTCAAAAGTTATTGATGAGTCCTGTTTTATCTCTACAGGAAGCTTGCTCGAGTTCTTAAAGGATGGAGACGGGAGGATATTGAAACTACCACAGCTGGTTGACATGGCAGCTCAGGTGTGATTAATGGCCCCCAATTGTTCAGGAATCAGCATTTGAAATATTCCACCTTGTTTCATTTGCTTTTCTCCAGTGTTTTAGCAGAATCAAATCTGTGATTCCATGGAGTTTCATCTGTAAAAATTATAGCAACAGTAACTTAGCTCTCAGTCTATCGACAGATATACTATGGATTGATTTCTTCTTTAAAACGAAAGCTGCTATCATCAAAAATATAATGCACTTTGCATTTGTTAGAGCGACTTTCCGGCGGGGTGGGGCGGGGGATGCCTCAAAGCGTTTAAGAATGGATGGACAGCTGAGCTGGGGGTGGGAGCGAGGAGGGGGAAAAGTGACCAAAAGCCCAGTCAAAGAGGTACATGAAAGAGGGGAGGGAGGGAGCGAGTCAGGGTGACACCGCGATGCTAATTCGTGACTGCATTGTTGGTTTTGTTTCCTTCCTCCTGGTTAGATTGCTGCAGGGATGGCCTATATTGAACGGATGAACTACATACACCGAGATTTGAGGGCAGCAAACATACTGGTGGCCGAGAACCTCGTGTGCAAGATAGCGGACTTCGGACTGGCCAGGCTGATCGAAGACAATGAGTACACAGCACGGCAAGGTAACTTAGCTTACCGCTGCACTGCAGCTACACTCACTGGTGACTGACGAGGAATCCCTGTGTGTTTCTTGAGTGGCAAAGGCAGAACATTCTTAACACGTAATTCTCAAAATGTGGATACGTTAAATAGCTGATAAGTCCGTGGATAGACTTAATTGGCGCTAATATTTTATAGGACTTGTGGGAATTAGTGCTTGGGTCTCATAGTAAACGGATAGGTAAGATCTGCTTTACACAGGTGCTTGTACATACTGTGGTTGGTGGAGGTCCTGGTAACGTGTTCGAGTCGTTAATTACCCTCTGAGTAAAGATCATATTGGTAAGCCCAAACATTTCTAACGGGGGGATAGTTTATCATCAAAAAAAGGAGCGTATGGAGTATTACCCTGTCCTTCCTTTATATCAGGTGCCAAGTTCCCTATCAAATGGACCGCTCCTGAAGCCGCCCTCTATGGAAAGTTTACAATCAAGTCTGACGTGTGGTCATTTGGAATCCTTCTGACAGAGCTGGTCACCAAGGGAAGGGTTCCTTACCCAGGTAAGGCTGAGCAAACGCAACAATCTGTTTAGAGCTTAGAAAGGTCCCAGTGTGAAAAAACCTTAGGGAAAGGGAACATCATTAAGAACATTGGAAAACAGGCGCAGGAGGGGGCCATTCAACCCATTGAGCCCATTCCATCAGTTTGTTAAACCTGGGCAGATTATCCGACAACAAGAAGAACAAGACAACAAATTGCATTTATTTAGCACGTTTCAGGTTGGGGGGACGTCCCACAGTGCTGAAAGATGCCAGTAAGCCCAATTCCCTGTCCTTTCACTATACAAAACATTCCGGTTATTTCCATCGCTTCAGTTTTGTGGGCAGAGCATTCCACATCTTCACAATCCTCTGTGTGAAGTAATTCTTTCTGACCTCAGCTGTAATTGTATTGATTCTGATTGTAAAGCTGTGTTGCTCTTATAAAGCATCCTCTAGCAGAGGGAAGAGCAGTCCACTGTCTAACCTGTCAATTCCTTTCATTTTTTTTAAACACCTCAATCAAATCACTCCTTATTGTCTCTCTGAGGAATAAAACCCTGGGAAACCCAATCTTCCATCATAGTTCACCCCAGGTATTAATCCAGTGAAAACCCTCCCAGACTAGTATATCATTCCTAATATCTGGTGCCCAAATACTCAACACGGTCTTTCAAATGTCTCTGCTTGGAATGATGAACATCCACAGAGAGCCATAATGAAAATATTAATCCTGTGAGAGAATAGCGCGTTGATTTATTTTGGATGTGTGATTCATTTCTACTCTAAATTGGTGACTTCAATCCATGGCTGTTTGTGGGACACTGCTGTGTGCAATTGGCTGCCCGCATTTCACCCACAATATATTCTTTGAAGCGCTTTGGTACGTCTCGAAGACGCGATAAGGCGCTATATCAAATGCAAAGATCGTTATTGTTGCTCACTTGTGACAAACTCACTTCTTGTTCGTAAGGAATGAACAACCGGGAAGTACTAGAACAAGTGGAGCGAGGATACAGGATGCCGAGTCCTCATGGCTGTCCCGGGTCTCTGCACGACCTTATGATCCAGTGTTGGAAGAAGGATCCAGAGGACAGACCCACCTTTGAGTATCTGCAGTCCTTCCTCGAGGACTATTTCACAGCAACAGAACCCCAGTACCAGCCCGGAGAAAACCTGTAGGCCTTCCTGGCTCCCAAAACATTCCTGAGTCTGTGAAATCTGCATTTACGGTTGCGTGCTAAACTTTTCCAAGGTGGCTGATCCTGGAGTCTTACCTCTGATGAGACCTGGGTATAAAACTTGAAGGAACTCATTGCGTATCAGGCTGGCTGGCTGGAGGAGCTTCCAAGTCGTGAGACCTGACTCCCTCCCAACCGTTCTGGGTTGGAGATGGCGGCTTCTCTCTCTGCTGCACTTAACATTTATCACCTTTTAAAGTACAGAAGTTCGCAAACCCGACTCTGCATTCGGATCGTGGGTCAAGTGTGAGTTGCACTGATGTTGTTCGGCAAAGCACTGAGCTCCCAACACCGAATTTTAAGCCTACTTGACTGGTTCCGTCAGGACCTGGAACCACATCCGTTGGCTGTGGAACTGCATGGGTTTATTGGGGTGTTGCTTTTTTAAAGCAGTGTATATGATATGTGGGACTGATCTCCTATGCTTATTTAACAATGTTGCCTAGCACCATACTAAAATAGCTAGATCTCTCCTTTTCTTTTCTTTCTTTCCTATTAATATTTCACTGAGCTTTTATATTTGATTTGCCATATTCGAGAAATATTTTATCCGGTTCTTTGTACAATTTTTTAAGGCCTACGAAATAAGGAAAAAGCATTAAAAATGCCTAATTTTTTACGGTGGCATCGCGCCAATCTGATGGACCAGTTCAGACACTGAGAGAGAGAAAAAAATAACTGTCGAAATGTAAATATGGTCAACTTTTGTGCCAGGGTTTGATGGGTTGAAATCATGGATTAGGTGAGGAACAAAAAAACATTCAACCTGATAAGCTACACAAGCAAAGCAGCCACGATATGGTAATAGATTGTTACCATGTTTGAGTCACTGGGTATTATAAAATTATGCTTGTGTTGTTTGTGAGCAGGATAGCCGAATTGTCTACGTGTAGGAGCACTGGATCTTAAAGAGACGTTCTACTGAGCAGGGTTGTAAGATAGACACTGAAGTCATGGGGGTAGTGGGGAGGGAAAACGATTTTTTTCGTGGGAATTCCTGAGAAAATGTGTTATAATTTAGACACGTCAATTGCTAAGTATTTAATCCAATTGTACTTTCATGTCATTCAGTTAAAACTCTTCTGTTCAGCATGATTTTACGTGCAAACGTATTGTAAGTGCCTCACCCAGGCGACGCCTCACTTTTTATCGGGCAGATAAAAAAAAAAGTTATACTTAATGGATCGACACAGATCAAAGCCATTGGTAAACCGTATGTCTCCTAAGCCCACAAAATACACAGTCAATCCACTTTACACTATGTTCTGTGAAGCGCTTTGAGATGTCTCGTGATAAGGCGCTGTATCAAATACAAAGATTATTATTATCAAGTAGGAAAGAGCACCTTTTGAGAGATGAAATCCAATCAATAATTCAATAATTAATAACAAAACTGACTTGTAGCATCCAGGGAGCTTCCAATGGTCACCGAAATAAACATTTTCAGCAAGGCTTTGAAGAGATTTTTTTTAAAAAAAGGAACAAACCTTTTTGTTTCAAGAGAATATAAATTCAAATTGTATTTTATTTAAGTGTTGTATACTTCGGCCCTGGACTGATCAGGTCTGTCACCTCTACTGTTTTCTCTTTGTTTCTTTGCGCAATTTAATAAGGTTAAATTTTGCTAGCTCCAAAAGGACGGAGATATTTCTTAACGTGTTTCGCTCAAGGAGATGTTTCATTTTTGTTAAAACCTAGACAGCATCGCTTGGCTCTCGAAGAGCTTTGAGGCGTCTCAATGACGTGGTAATGCGATGTATCAAATGCAAGAACTATTATCATCAATATTATTATTATTGTTGCACATTGTGTAAGGCTTGTTATTTTTGCCATATTTTCTTTGACACAAAACATCAGCGAAATGCAACATAGCCACAATTGTTAACAATGCTAACAATTTCTCTCCCCTCGTCCGCCTTCCAATTTCCACGCTCCAGTTTTTTAAACAAATGAACCCATTTAAATCCAAGAACGCGAAAAAAAATAACCCTTTCCGTTTAAAACATTTACAGTGCAGAAGTACTTCATTATACAGTGTACAGAATGTTCTATTGAGAGTAGGAAATCTCTATATTGTTTTTATACCTGAAAATAACGAAGCCTTAGTGCTCTTTTGTAATGAACTTTATTTATTTGATACGAAATTTACGGCCCACAATTTGACAGTCGGTCGAAAGAGCGATTTAACCATTAACAACTTTCATGCTAGTGTTGCCATCTGAACTCGTTGCTTGTCTGAACTTGGGCACATTCGATAGAAGATGTTACATTGCTAATATAATTTTGGAAAAAGAAAAAAAAATCCATAGACGTGATGAAAATGTGGTAGACGACTGCTCTATGTGAAGGGCTGTTGTGGTCCTAATTGCTTTATGATATTACTCGTCATTCACAGTTTTTTTTTAACTCTGAAAGGTTGCTAGAGGTGATGTATTTTATTTTGCTGGAGAGAGAGAAGGGAGAAAGAGACGGATAATCAAATTTAATCCCAGTGATGCAGTTTTCTTCATACGGTCACCTGTACCATGCTGTGTTAAACTAAATGCATGAAATTGCCAAAGAGGATTCATTCAGTTGGGAAACCTTCACTTCCTGACAATTTTGTGTCTGAGAAACAGGTCAAGACAATCCATGTTCCCCTGTTCAATTCTGTGATTAAAGTCAGCACTGAATACTTTCATCCAACCTGATCAAATAAAATAATGGCCAATAAATTCAAAGATGATTGGCAGGGACATGGTGGGAGTTTCTCCTGATGTCCTTGGCAAACATTCCTCCCCAACCCCCAGATAAAATTGGTCATTCACTTCACGGCTGTTTGAGGGACATTGCTGCGTGCTACCCTGCAAATACACAGTCACTACACTTTCCAGTACAATCCCATGAAGTGCTTTGAGACATCTCGATGACGTGGCGATGTATCAAATGCAAGGATTGTAACATCTTTGAATTTCTCACCAGTAAGATGAAAATAATGTGATTTGCAAAAAGTAGAATTGATGAGGGACCGTTTATGGGCGAAACACACTGTCTGAAGACCGTTCTGAATTCTGTCGATCATCATAACCGTCAGCAATTAATAACTTTACCTTCTCCCCTCCCCACACACACACACACACTCAACTACACACTTAAATCACATAGACTATCGGCCTATTTTCTTTTGCATCAAATTATGTAACATTGCATGATGGAAACAGGCCAACCGGTCCAACTAATCCATCCATCCATCCATCCTTTGGCATTTAACTATTGAGTAACTTTATCCCCCTGTTTGTTTGGGAACTTTATTGCTTTGATGGGGAGCAATTTGTAAAAGTGAATCTTGGGAAACAGGTGAGAAGAACGCTTGAACTTGCAGTGTCGTGTTGAGTCCTTAGCTCTTTTCATTCTCACTTTAATTGCTTTCGCCCACAAAATACACGGTCAATTCACTTTACAGTATATCCTGTGAAGTGCTTTGAGACGTCTCGAAGACGTAGTAAGGCGCTGTACCCAACGCAAGGATTACTATTATTATTTCAGTGATGGTTTTGTTACTCCTGAGAACATTGAACTATAGCGCAGCGGTTAAGTTTTATTTTTAAAAAAAAAGATACAAAGTTAGAGTATCCTTAGGAGATGAATTAGACCCTTTGTGAGATGGTTACCCATAATAGGTACCGGGTCAAACAGTAGCAAATCTCCCACGGAAATGCCACCATCATACACACGTTCAAACACCTGTACCTTCCTTTCCAAGATGGTGTGTACTGATCATTTCAGCTTCCTTTTTGTAAATACTGTACAATGTTGTGTCCTTATGTTGAATCACTGCACCAACGCAGTGCATTTGCCACTTGTTTCTGAATGGGAAATGAATGCTTCCTCGTCAATGCAAGGATCGAGTACAAATGTTTTCTTTATATTCATTTTATACATACTTGACTAACTTTTTTTTAAATGTAGTATTTTAACTTTTGCTATGTTACTTTACGCTGCAGCCGCTGGCTGCTAGAGTAGAAACATGTTGGGTTTTTTCCTCACCTCAAATCAAGTCTTTTACCAAAATATCCCTGTGAACTTTTCTTGTGTACTGTCAACATTAAAATGCAGCCTAAGTAAGTATGGACATGTTTGTTATGGTAGTGTTATTTCGCTGAGTAACAAAATGTGTGTCGTTTCGTATTGAGTTCACGCTGGGAAACATCCTTGCAGACCACACGACACTATTGTGTCTTAAGTTAGAGTGCTCATGTCTATCTCAGTTTTTAGTCAGTGGTTGACTCAGATTTGTGTGTTTGTGTTTTGTTGAGTTTTTTTTAGGGCGTGGGGTGGGGAAAGGGTCAAAGGGTGCATCTAAATGTACAGCAACACTTGGCTCAGGTTGGGGGTCCTCTTGCCTCTGAAGGTTGCGGGTTCAAGCCCCATATCAGTGCTCCGTACTCTCCGTCTCGGCTGACGCTAGCAGTGCGTCCTTGAGAGAATGTTGCATTGTTGGAGGTGCCGTCCTTGGGATGAGACCGAGGTCCCATCTTCCTGTGCCATTAGGACATTAATGATCCCATGTGAAGAGTCTTGAGATGTCCTCATGATGTGAAAGCCAGAGGCAAGGATTATCATCGAAAAGTGCAGAATTTTGTGACACAACTCATTTGCCAAGTGTCCTGAAAAGTTTTTTTTTAACATGAAAGCAAGTTGTTGTTTTATTTCCTTTTGCAGATTGCTGAAAGATGCTATACAGGTCGAATGGATGCATTTCTGCATTTTGAGAGCATTCACGTGAGCTAATGATCCTTTTGTAAGCCGTTTTATGGAAATCCATCAGTGGTGTACCTCCGACTTAGAATCCCCTTTCATTGATTCGGATAATCCATCTTCTGTGGTGAAAGTAATAATAATAATCCTATTGCTTGCATTTGATATTAGCACCTTATCACATCGTTGAGACATCTCAAAGCTCTTCACAAGCATATACTGTAAAGTGGATTGACTGTATATGTCATTGATTGAGTGACCAAATTATTATTTGGAAGGGATTAGTATAAATCAGGTGAGAGTGACTAGTGATGACCATTCTTTTTAAGTGTTGAAGACTGGAGTCTTGTCTTTGGACAATGCAGTTAGCAAGTGAATGGTTCCCAAGCCTTGAGTTAACGTAGACATTCCTCCAATACTTTGTTCGTAATGAAATGTTTCAATTGTTGGAATAACGTGTTCCCACTTTTATCCGTGGATAATTGTTGTGCCGCTGTTATTTTATTAGACCTTTGAACTAGACATCTGCAACACATTCGTTTGTATAGATTGTACAGCACTGAAACAGGCTATTTAGTCCATCTAGTCGGGACTTTGAACTTACTCAGTGCTGGAGGGAGAGCACTCCAGTGTCAAAATGCCATCCTTCAGGTAAGGAGTTAAACCGAGCGCCAATCTGCCTGTTCAGTTGGACGTAAAAAAATTCCACAGCGCTATTCCAAACGGGAAGGGAGTTTCTCTCTTCCAGTGTCCTGGTCAACAATCCCCCAGATAAAATTGGTCACTCGCCTCACTGGCTGTTTGTGGGATATTGCCACTCACTGCGCTTGCCTACAAAATGTATAACCACTGTAAATCCTGTAAAGCGCTTTGACGTGTCCTGTCGACCTGAAAGGTGTTATATCAAATACAAGAATTATTATTATGAGTGGAAAAAGCTTGATGACTGACCTCCTTGCTGACGCCCCCTTCCTTACTGACTCACAACCTACTCTGTTAACCCAGAGGCTACATCAGTGGAGACGGGGGCACTTCTGTGCTTGAAAGCAATAACATTTGACTGGCGGAAGGCTGGTCAAAGTATTCACCTGAGGCACATCTCACTAATCCAATAATCAACCCAAGTCCTTTTCACCCAAGGTTTGACATAGTGGAGTCCTGTAGCTCAGTGGTTAGAGAACTCGCCTTGCAAGTGAGACACCTGGGTTCAATTCCAAGCAGGGCAAAATCTTGGGCAAGTTTCCTTACTCCACACAGAGCCTAATAATAATCCCTCCAAAAACAAAAATAATAACAAATTGGTCATTTTCAATCCACGACTGTTTGTGGGACACTGCTGTGTGCAATTGGCTGCCGCGTTTCGCCCACAAATATACGGTCAATTCACTTTACAGCATATTCTGTGAAGCGCTTTGAGACGTCGAGAAGACGTGAATAGCACTTTATCTAATGCAAGGATTATTATTATTATAGTCATGGTACTTACTCTGCCTTTATCACAACAACAATGTGCTTTAATATAGCACCTCCAGGTAACATCCAGGAGCACTAACTATTGCTAAGAGAGAGGCGGTGGGGGGTTGGGGGTAGTAGTAAGAAACATAATTGTGATGATATGAGTTAAAATATCATCCGGCAAGACATTTGCCTGTTTCTCTGAATCTGAGCCACCGCACATCTGCGGAAAGCAAATTAATTGGAAAATGTTCCTAAATTCTGCTGAACGTTCTTAAATTGTAAGACATTAGGACTTGGCCCATGAACAGATGAAATGCTGGTGCCTCTAATCAAATAATAATGATGAATGATCCTTGCAATTGACTTGCCTTATCGTGTCGTCAAAGACTCGTAGGATTTTAATGTGAAGGGCAGTGACTGTGTGTTTGGTCACTCGGGTGTTGATCAGGGAGTCACGGGAGCGTGGCCACTTGTCAATGCCTTCAGAGCAGGGATGGAAAATGTTGCTGGGAAAGAAAGAATAACATCCAAAAACCATTAATGACACCATTGTTTTTGTACATCTGTGGATGATTAACAATAACGTTAAGTTCCTTCTCCCCAGTGAACAGCTTAATTTTGCATGTCACAAAAGCTTCAGAGCAAAGCTTTAGATTTATTATAATAATAATAATCCTCACATTTGATATATATAAATATATATGTATGTATTTGATGTATGTATGCCTTATCACGTCATTGAGACGTCTCAAAGTGCTTCACAGTATATACTGTAAAGTGGATTGACTGTACATTTCGGTTGATGTTACTGAAGTTATTTGGTGTGAGTGTGTAACAGTGCATCACACATATAATGATCCTTTTCAGTAAGAATGTCTCTTTTTTCGGAGGTGGGTGGGTGTTGGAACAAGCATCAAGCACAGAAATAATAAGCCGGTCACATTTTGAACAGTGGCACTCGATATATTTTCCTCGCCTGTGACTTGAAAGCGTTGCCAGCGGTGCAGTGCAGGGCAGTGTGGCGCACTTTGAAAACCGAAAACGACCCCTTTGCCAACTTCTGCTGCGAGGATTTCTTAAGCCAACTCTGCTTGCAGTCCCCCGGGAGCCACAATCGCGGCTTAATCTAGCGCCGTAATGCTTGTTAGTCAGCATGTGGGCAAACACTAAAGGCATGCTTTTAATAGGAAAATTTGCTTGAAAAGGAACATTCAGTCAGTTGCCAGTTTGATAACCGTAACGGTGTTTGCACTGCAAGGAGGATTGCACAGAAAGGCTGTCTGTGCTCGAGGTGAGCGTGCTTCCGTCGTGATGATTTTACTGTAGTTTAACATTAAGCAGTCCATTGGGGAAGGCAATTATTTGAATTTTAAGGGCTGGAGTGGATTCCTCGCTTAATTGCACAGATTTTCAGTACGGTTTTGAAATCGCATTTAAAAAAGCCTTTCAATTTCAGCAATAATTTGCAGTCTGTTATTTAAGCATTTTTGTAATAACAAGCCGTGCTACTATGTAGAGGTGGAGTCCTGTAACACAGTGGTTAGCGTGCTTGCCTTGCAAGCGAGAGGACTCGGGTTCGATTCCCAGACAGGCTGAAACCTTAGACAAGCCTTCCACAACTGTTTGTGGAACACTGCTGTGCGCAATTGGCTGCTGCATTGCGTCCACAAAATATACAGTCAATCCACTTTACAATATATACTGTGAAGTGCTCTAACACGTCTCAATGACCTGATAAGGCGCTGTATCAAATGAAAGGATGATTATTATTATGTATCATCGCTGTAACGTGTATAGAGATATCTATTTTATGCTGAACGCCAACATTTTTNGATGTTTTCACTGCATCTTTACAACGGGGTTTCTCCAGCTTTATGAAATTCATTTGAAAATGATTATTGTGAGTAGATTTTTTTTCAGAATCAGCCCTCACAAATGTAACCACTCAGTCTTGTTCCCGTCTGACATTTTATCCTAAAATGGTGAGTTAAAAGTTTGAATCATTCCAAGCGTTCAAAAGTTTTCAATTAACGTCTGAAGACTGTTTGGGGCCTTAAACATGTTCAGTGATGGTATCACATACCCTCTTTAAATGGCAAGCTAAGCAATTACTGTCAACTGGCGGAAGAAACAATCATCCTGCGAAATAAATGATTAAGATACTATATAATAGTGCAGTCACCTCCGAGCAATAATAGGGCATTTTGCACCCAGTGATGGAGGTGACGCATATCAGAGCAATCATGTTGGAGTGTACTCCTGTCAGGACCCAGCCTGCTGAGGCAACGATTGACTCTTTCAGCCATGGTCCACTGTATAGACTTGTCAGTAAGTGATTGATTCCGAATTGAAATGCCTTCCCTTCTACGTGAGCGTTGGTTCGGAACCCATAGCGTAAGGCTCACCAACGAGTGAATTCATTGTAGAAAACATAAGACTCATCAAAGAGACCACTGAAATGGGAGGTGAAGTTAATACACTGTCACTATATATACTATATCCTGTGAAGCTCTTTGAGATGTGAAAGACACTGTATCAACTGTAAGGATTATTATTAGTAATAGTGGTAATATCTTATAAATAATAAGATATCTTATAATTAATCTTTCGCCCACACAAAACATGCAGTCAATTCACTTTACAGTATATGCTGTGAAGCACTTTGAGATATGTCGAAGACATGATCAGGCGCTGTATCAAATGCAAGGATTATTATTATTGTTATGAAATCAGTGACTAGTAGCCACTTACGATTTGTAAATTATTCACAGTACACAATAGAATTATTCACAGTACAATCATGGCTTGTGTTGACAGCATTCTGTGATGGAGAACCAGAAAGGGGAAATCCTAAGATGTACAATGCGCACAAAGGAAGAGTGGGGAAACGGCTTTGTGAATACCGGCGAGGAACACATCAAGAGATCCAGGTAGGTCAGCAGGAAGTCCGAAGTTCCCAACATGGGCCGAGCTAGTGGAGATACAGAATACTTTCCGCTCCGACCCTCGGAAATGAAGCGCTGCATTGCGCGCAATGCATCTCTTAGCTACGCGAACCACGACGGCATTTAAACAGCGCCCTTCACGCAGGACAGCCTGTCGGAGCACCGCGGAAGCAGGAGGGGATTGATAAGAAGGATCACAACTGCGAGCTAACGTTGCGAGACGCAGAAAGTTGGGAGTCGATGGCAAGGCCAGTCATGACCTTGATCGCTTTCGGGACGGTGGCCAAATGAGTCTGGACCTGCGGGAGTGAGAGTGTGGCAACTCCTCCCACCCTATTCCCAACAATGCACTGGAAATTCAGGTTACCAATGGTGTAACCACACGGGTGGGGTTTGGAGTTTCTTTTGAGTGCTCTCTGTTCATTTAACAGCAGTCAGTTGAATGCATGCGATTTAACTTCTGTTGTTGCAACTTCATGCCCCATGTTGGGGCTTATTATTATCACTATTATAGCACATTCATTATCACATTCAAGTGTTACGAAAATATTAATTTTACCCCATATTAACAGAGGAGTTGGGGGGGGGGTTGGGGGAATGGAAGAGTAAAGCTATTCTGAAGATTACCGCAGCCTTGACAGAGAGTTCTACCTCCCATACTATTTCTCAAGCTTTACAAGAGACTTTGATGGTATCACTAACAGCCCTGCTCTGTTGGGTGTTGAATAACAATGCACCATTCCATCCATAATTATTTCCATATTGTCAGACCATGTTTTTACACAAATTGTGTGTATTGCTGAACTGAAAGCTTCACTTTAAATGCTGGCGCAACACTTTGCGATATCCCTGGATGTCATTTGTAACAGCACTTCATGTTACCGCAATAATTATGTTGTCTTTGCATCTGGAAATCTGACAGAATGTCTATATACAATAATAGAAGTGTATGCCAAGGAGAACGTGTATCACACCTTGACCCCAATTTATCTTACTACGGTACTGTATGCAGTCCATGGGAACCAGAAATAGCTTCGTTAGTCACACAGCCTAGTATTGTTAAAACTAGGTGAATTTCATTACAGGTTTAGAATTGTTTAGTGCAACTGGAGTCTATGTTATCCCACCTCAGTGAAGCATCAATGGCTTGAAAGCGATACTGTATTAATTCATATTGCTGCCTGCGTTGTTGAAGCTTATTTTAATAATGCTTACGTTTGGTATAGCATGCTATCACGCCAAATGTCTTAAAGTGCTTGTCATGAGTTATTTGAGGTATAGTGACTATGATAGTAGCGCATGTGACAGCTAATCTCCACTGGCACTGTCCCAAACACAGCAATAAGATTCAACAACTTGCACTTACACAGCACCCTCCACGCAGGGTAGCATCTCAGAGCGTTTAACAGTGGTGGAGCCTGACTCCGACTAATTCATGGTTAATGGCCAATTATTGGCTCTCTATTGTCACCAAACATTGTATTGGGAGGTTGCACGTTGTATTTATCGCATTACTGTTTGAAGGAGGTTCCACATGAGATTAGCTTCTGCATTTATCTATCTTTAAATCCCACCTTAAACCCTCTCGGTCCTATGGTCATATCCCTATTGCCCCTTTGTTCGGAGTCTATCCCACAACTGTGAAAGAGACAAATCAGCAAGAATGTCTAATATGCCAGTGGTGTCAGAGATAGCTTGAATGAACTGGGCATTATTAATAGTACTAACAATTCATTTGATATATAGTGCCTTTCATATCAGGAAGATATCACAAAGCACTTTACAGGATTGCTGCAAAGTGTAGCGACTTGTATTTTGAGCTGAAAGCAGCAGCCAATTTGCACACAGCAATGTGACACAAAGTGAATGACCAATTTTTTGCTCCTTTCACTTTTTGAATTTCGTGGGATTTTTAACATCAACCCAAACAGGCAGACGGGACTTGGTTTAATATCTCGCCTAAAGAACGGCACCTCCAACCACGCAGTATTGCCTTGGAGTGTCAGCCTTGACTGATTTGCCGCGTTTCGCCCACAAAATATGCTGTCAATTCACTTTACAATATATTCTGTGAAGCGCTTTGAGCTGTCTCAAAGATGTAAAAAGGCATTATATCAAATCCAAGGATTATTTTTATTACTCCAGTGGTAAAGTAGACCCAGTTTAGAAAAGGTGCTTGCGAAAAGACTACTCAGTAGAAAAGGTATTGGACAATTAATGTTTTGATTCCTGATCTTAAGGAAAAAAGACAAGGTCTTGGACAAGAATTCGCCAACACCTCGGTGCTTAAATCTATTACCATCAACTCTGGGGGAAAACCTGTTTCTGAAAATAAAAACTGTGACAGTCATTTGATGCTACAGATAAAAGGCTTTTAAAAGTTGCAAGAGCACTTTTCATTCTGGAACAAGGCTGCTGTGTGCTTGTGGTGTCATTATTTCTGACAAATCGTGGCTCATTCTTTCATTAAAAGATTCAGTAGGGGGGTTCCAGGAGTTTCCGTGCAGCAAAGTTCACGATGAATGAATAGCAGACGGCAATGTCTCCATTTAAAATATCTTTTTTTACTCTGTATTCCAACGGCATTTGAGCTTTGAAAACCACAGCGCCAGTGACTTGCTGGTCTGTTAACAGTTAACTCGCATAAGGAACCATAAGGTACTTTATTCAACACGATTGCCCAGACCAGTGATTTGTAACCTTTGAATCTTTGACACTTTCAAAGCAAAACCACTAAGAAAAGGATAGGATGGGGGTTGGAGTGACTTCACAACGTTGCTCTCCAGAAAATTCCTGTAGCATTGCTTTATCAAGATTAGGCTTTTTAAGACTTTATCCGTGCCTAGAGATACCAGGTTTGGAGAGGACGAACAGTTATGTAATAATAATAATAATAATAAAGCAATCCCTGCATTTAATATCATGCCTTATCATATCTCAAAGCGCTTCACAGAATATACTGTAAAGCGAATTGACTGTACAGATATTTTGTGGGCGAAACGCGGCAGCCAATTGCGCACAGCAGTGTCCTACAAACAGTCGTGGATTGAGTGACTGCTTTTTTTTGTATCAAACACATTATTTTCTTCATAGTTAATGGAAAATATTTTTTATTACCTCCCTGATGGCTTTCACATCAATTCCGAGATTCGTGTTTGAGAGAAAGCTAGCCGGAAGCTATCTGCAGCTTGATTCCTTGTGTCGTGTTTAAGCTGTGAAACGCAGACTCGTGGAGCCACTTTAAGCTGGGGAAAATGGGAGAAGAACTCTCATTGCTTTGTTTGACAGCTCTGGGTGCCACAGCCTGTCCGACATTTATCAGAGTACCTTAAACTATTATAGTCTGACATTTGGCCTTCAGGATTTATCACAGCTGAGTTCGATCATGCTGTTCGCCAGTGACTTGGCTAAGCTGGATTCTGCGTGGTAACAGGAAAAGGACCCACTATTTACTATCCACCTCTTACCACTGATTTTCCTCATTCAGAGAATGTACTGCATCTCAAAATGTTGTTTGAAACAAATCACCGACAACTGTCAAGTTACTTGTCGAGTTGGTGGAATCCTGTAGCTCAGTGGTTAGAGCACTCGCCTCGCAAGCGAGAGGATCGGGTTTGATTCCCGGGCAGGGCGAAATGTTAGGCAAGTTTCCTTATTCCCCACGCCTCTGTTTATCTGGCAGTAAGTCAGAACCAGGGATAATAATCTCTTAAAAAAAAATGTAAATAATAATAGTCTGGTCACTCGATCCACGACTGTTTGTGGGTCACTGCTGTGCGCAATTGGCTGTTGCGTTTTACCCACAAAATATAAAGTCGATTCACTTACCAGTATATTCTGTGATGCTATCACTTTCACATTCATTGCTTACTGAAATCCTACTCATTTGCTTCCTCGAGCCAGTTGACTGGGTAAGCAGGTTTAATTTTTGCTCCTTATTTCAGTGGCTCAAATATATTCAAGAAACGGTAGAAATGATGAGAAATCCTGGAATCCGAAAACAGCCTCGACAGTAGAATGGGGACGAATCTGGTGTTCAACTCCCCCCCCCCCACCCCCCCCCACGTTGCTGGACTGAGAGCAAAAAGATGTGAATTCACGTGTTTAAGTTTTCAAGGAAATTGTCTAGATATTTGGTTAGGGCCTCTCCGTGAGAAGCATCTTGTGCGCTTGTGTTATTTCAAGGCAGATAGCTTGATTGCTTCAACCAAATTATATTTTGATCCAAGACAAGATCAAAACAAACTCAAAGGGATTTTTTTTGTGTGTGTCTCTACAAAACTATATTTGCGCCACGAGAAACCCACTGGGTATTTTAGATTCAGTTGTTCTCGCTGGCGGGTCTAAACAGATTACCACAACAACAACTTGCATTTATACAGCGCTCGACAGTGAGGGGTATGATGCCGAGCCGGGGAGAAGGGGGACGTGACCGTAGGCACGGTCGAATAGGATGGTCATCAGATGCAACCTGAAGGTGGGGAAGGAAGGGGCGAGTGGGAGGGATAGTGGAAGAGTGTTCCGGAATTGTGTGGCTGAAAGCACTACACAACTGCTTTGGAATGAAAACAGCATTGCTTTCTTCAGCCAGAAATGAAGCACTGTGATCTTGCTGCCTTGTCAATTAAGAGAGTCGCAATATAACCTGCATTTTGTCAATTTTCCTTCCATGCAGTCTGATACACTTTCGTTTGCAAACATCCTCTTCCCCAATCATTATTTCGTGAATGTCAACGACTGAAGGAATATTAGGGAGTCACCACTGTTGTGTGTGATTTCCTAGCACTTTGCGATGTACTGTACGACACATGACAAATCTTTCAGAGAATTGGCATTTATGTTTGAAGGCTGTGGTTGGATTTTCCTTTGATGGGGCCATAAATTTGCAACTACCACTGGAATAAATTCAAGCGTGTTTCGTTTGTAAAGACAAAAGTTTCAAAGCAAACGTATGCGCTGTGCTCAATCTTGAGAAGGTGAACTTGTTGCGCTTTCTATGCATTCAGAACTGGGGCAATTTCATCAACTTTGAAGTTCTGGGCTACCACGCAGGGTTTGAAACTTGAAAATCATACAGTCTCACCAAATATGGTAATCAGCATGAGTTTTGAAGGAAGGAAATAACCTGGCGTGTTACTGTTATGCGGCAACACATAGTACCAAATAGCTTTCTTCTCTAAAAAAATGGTCTACACTATGATCAAAGACATTTTGATTGGCGGATCGCTTTCCAGGGGTAACAATCCCTGAAAAAAATACCCTGGATTTTTTGGTCCTTTTCAATTCCCAGCAGACGCTGAAAAGGTGCGGCAGCCGACGGAAAAGATGCATTCATATTGATTGGGACAATCAATGAAAGTATATCAAGAGATTATCAACATCTCTTGATATACAGCACAAGATCAGACTAGATGAAGAGTCCCAATGTCCAGGCCTTGACAACCTTTCCTTAGCAACCTGTTCCGATCATTAATTATCCATCTGGTAAAGAAAAACTTCCTAGTATCTGTGCTGAACTTGTCCTTTGCAGCTCTAAACTCTTGTGGTGCTGCCTTAGTGCATCCAAAGCTACAGCTCTCCATTTACTTTCAGAATCCAATACAAAATGTTAACTCACACCAAACATATTCAATTAAATTTAATGAACACATTAAAATGAAATAAAATGTTTAAGAGTTTTTCTTTCCCAACAGAACTTCTGCCTTTAGGAGTTGGAAGAAGGCATTTAGCCAGTTCACTGTGTCACCCATATCTAAGCCTTGGCTCTTGCCAACCTGCGCCTAATACTTTCCGGAATTAGGTATGCAGGATGCAACCCTCCAGGGAAGAGATTGCGCATTCCATTCCAATAAACTATCTCTGGAATTCCCGCGTGTAGGTGGGATGCATGGAATTCTCAGCTTGGTTTGGATACTCTTAAGCACGGTAGTGGTCAGACACCCGGCTGACCCCCAAAAAATCATCTTGTTTTAGGACTCAATCAATCTGCCCCTTTTTTCTCCTCTTTCCACTCCAACATGAAACTCTTTGGTCAGTCAGTGATTGATTTAAGTCTCTGTTGAGAATGCTACAACTGAGTCAATATTTACTACACTAGGTGGCAGTCTATTCATAAGTCAACAAAAAACAAGCGCTCAGCAAGCTTGGGGCTACAATAGTTTTTAATTGTGTCCTGATTCCAGGCAAAATACCTCTGATGTATTCCCACACTACATTTTGCCACAATGTGGAAACAAACTCCTCAAATTAGTTTATAAATGATAAATCTTTAAGCATTAGAGCAAATATTGGCTTTGACAGCGACAATTGCATTCTAAATTAACAATCCTTACTGAGTCTAAGTAAGAAAAAAAANTCCAATACTTCAGGAATTGTTGCACATTAGTAAGAGCACTTGGTATTACAAATGCATCTTTTCTTCTTGTATGTACAGTGCTACATTCAAGCGTGTTTTCTTAACCAATGTGAGAAAACAACGCAATGTTTACCTTTGAAGAGATCTACATTCCTTTTGTTATGTGTCAATTCCAAACACAATATCTCACGTAGAGGGTTTGTGCTCTCAGCTGACTATAGAGCAGATACTGAGAAAGAGCAAGGAGGTGAACTGAAGATCGACTCATCCAGGAACACACTTGGTCTCTTGGGTCTTCACAGTGCTATTGGAAGACGTTTCGTTACAGGGTCCATCTGTCTCCCTTCTCCGTCTTTCATTTTAGAAAAAAAAGAGTAGAATTTATCAAAAAATATTATTGTGCTGAACTTTAACAAATGCAGCAGCAACAATAAATTACATTTGCTTACCACCTTTCACATGGGTAGGACATCCCAAGGTGCTGGACAGTTAGGGATTTGGACCTGAGCTGAGGGTTGGGATCAGGAGGGGTGGAATATTTCTGGAAAAATAGCCTTGAATGACCCACAGAAGGTGCGATGGTAAATATACTTACAATAAACAAATGTCTGGCCAAAGGTATGAAAATTCAACCCCTGAGGGTGCTTTGGGTTATTACATACATCATTTGGTAAATTTTGATTCACTGTTTCATTCACATTTACGGTGTTTCATTTTCTTCTCTTGTTCTTACAGATGTAAGTGGTGATTGTAGCATATTCATTGGAGCACTCGACCCACAAACAAGAGGACCTGGGTTCGATTCCCAGGCAGTGTGAGATGTTGGGCAACTTTCCTTACTCCATACGCCTGTTCACCTATCAATAAATAGGAATCTGGTTGTTTGTCAATTGGCGGATCGCTTTTCCGGGGCTCACAAACCCATCAAAAAGATAAATAAATAAAATAATAATAATGTGGTCACTCAATCCACAATTGTTTGTGGGACACTGCTATGCGCAATTGGCTGCCGCGTTTCACCCACAAACTACACAGTCAATTCACTTTACAGTGTATTCTGTGAAGTGCTTTGAGACGTCTCAAAGACCGATAAGGCACTATTTTTCATCAATTGCAAAGATTATTCTGATTATTAGTGTAAAAAATGAGAACCAAGATACATATTCGTCTTCCTTTGCGTTTTCTTTTTTGCAGTTAATCTCATTCTGTGCTGTTCTGGATGGAAGTGGCTATAACTCCCATTGTTTTTTTTTGGCACATTTCAGAATCGAGTACTTAGAGGTTATTGTGCTCTGTTCCTTCAAGGTGGCAAATTGATTGTTGTGGGTTTTTCTGCCCTAACAAATATGTGCATGCACATATATAAAAAAACAGTAATGTCATTTTAAATTCAAAATGAAATTGGATTAAACGTAAAATTAAACTCGACAATAACATTCTCGGCCTCTCTATCTCAAAGTCAAATCGTTACATCTCCTCCATCTCTAAGGCACTCGCCAGGAGATACATAATAGGTACATGAGCTTACGTCCATACATTACTACATAATAATCCCGACAATGTTGAAATCAAAATCCATCCAACGTATGACTCCTACTCTAAGTCTCCCATCCACCCATTACCCCTTAGTACCTCTAGATTGTGGAATTATTTGTCTCTTTTCCACTTTCCTCCCTCAAACAATCTATAGGCTTTAACGTGCAAACTTACGATCGTCCATCCTACTGGTTCTTGACTTATCTTATTTCACTGTAACTCTTTGTTCAGCTTTACTGCTGCACTGTTCTATGAACCCATCCCTCGCCTTTGTGGCCGAGCAACATGAAGCTAAGTATTTCCGATTGCGCTCATCATTAAACATTAGAAGTTCCGTGTAAAGATTTCGAATTTATAACCTGGTTCTCTCAAAGCCATTTCAACACCAACAACAAGTGGCGTTGAACATAACGCGCCTTTCACGTCGGGAGGATGTCCCCAGGCGCTGATTTCAGCTAGGGTTGCCAGCATCTGGTTGGATGTATTGTATTCTCGGAGGTGTCATCAGATGACGCAATTCCGTGTAAGTTCTGAGCTATTCCGAAACAAATTCACCGCGGAGCATTTCAAAAATCGTCCATTTAAAAAAAAAAAACGGTTCTGTTCCTATCGAGGGTGTAAAATGCTGGTGATCGCTCACGAGCCCGGGTTACATTCGGTCACTGTTGTGAAGTGAGACAACGCTGACTTTAAGGCCGTTAGATCTAAGTTGCAGAACTAGTTGACCAACAAGATGGTTGAGAGAGAGGGAGAAGTGCACGTTTCCTTGACATTTTCGACACGGGCTGGATTGTAGAATCTCCGAATGTGGATGGCTAATAATGATAATAATAATCCTTGCGTTTGATACGGCGCCTTATCACATCTTCGAGACGTCTCAAAGCGCTTCACAGAATATACTGTAAAGTGTAGTGCTTGTACATTTTGCGGGCGAAACAAATGAGAGGCTGGTACAGAGATGAATCCGATTCACGGTTCGATATTCGTGTTGAGAATTCCCTACGATTGTTCTCCCGGGTCGCCCACGGCAGCGTCTGTGCCATTAACCTCTAACTCCTCGAGACACCATGACAATGCTGGAGCGTTGGCGATGTTAATTTCAGCCCTGTTGACGGAATTGCGTGACAAACACACCACAATGGCTGCACGTCAGCTCCGGGAGTGACTCGGAATTCGACGGCTGGAAATTCAAGCGCTCCGAGGCACTGCCCCGCAAGTTGTCGTGACCGTTAACTCACTGGAGGACCCCGAGCATTGATTCTTTCACCCCGCTGCTCAATTCCACGCAGCAGGGAATTACTTGCTCCCAAAAAAAACACAGGGAATAATGCAGGATAAATTAGGTTCATTCGGGAGTTGTCTGCTGAACAGAAAAAAAAAGCCCTTAAGCTTTCCGTGTCACTTGGAGCAAAACAATGCTCGTGGGCACGAAGCTGTTGATGAATTTCCAATCTCGCCGTTTGTGGGGCTGTTGCCGCAAGAAATTTCGGGAGGGGAAATGTTTCTGAGGGAAACTACTCTGTAAATTGCTGTATTGGTATTAAGGTTTACTTGGAAGTTGCCGGCAGCCTATTGCTTGAATTTGCATCGAAAAATGATTAAGTGCGCGGTTTTCCTGCCGTTTGGTACTCAGTTAAAGAGTTCAACGGACTCGTAATAGCCGCTAGTAATGATCTGTGGCAGTCAATGGGACTTATTGTGGATCATGCCTTTGACAAACTGTGACGTTTAAGGAGACAAATGTAATTTTTTTCCCCCCAATATCCTTCTTTCTCTGTCCCTCTTTCCTTCCTCTTCTCTTCGCTCCCTCCATGTCCTTTCTTTGCCTCCTCCCTCAATTTCCCTTGCCCCGATCTTCCTCTTTTCGTATCTCCTTCCTTCTTCTGCTCTTCCGCACCCTCCCGTTCCTTCGCTTCTCTCCTTCCATTTCCTCTCCTTACCCCCCACCGTGGCCTCGCTTTCCCTCTCTCCGCCTCCTCTTCTTCTCTTTCCCTCCCTCCGTGTCCTTTCCTTGTCCCTCTCTGCCTCTCCCTCCCCCTTCCCTCTCTCTTCATCTTCCCCATCTTCCTCCCCCGCCCTCCTTCCCTCCATCCCCCTCCTCCTCTTTCCTTCCCCTCTTCCCCCTTCCTCTTTCTTCCCCCTTCTTCTTTCTTCCCCTCTCCTCTTTCCTTCCCCTCTTCCCCCTTCCCCTTTCTTCTTTCTTCCCCTCTTCCCTCCTCCATTCTTCCCCTCTTCCCCCTCCTCTTTCCTCCCCCTCTTCCCCCTCCTCTTTCCTTCCCCTCTTCCCTCCTCCCTCCTTTCCTCCCTCTTTCCCTCCAATTGACAGCGACACGTGCCTTGACATGGGGAGGGGAGGGGAGGGAGCGAGGGAGCAGTGCGCATGCGCTGGGGGCGGAGCGGGGGGCGGGGCGTGCGGTGTGGGGGGCGGGGCGACGCGGCGCATGCGCGGTGCGGGGGGAGACGGCTGCAACACTGTATCGGGAGGCTGGGGAGCAGCAGCAGGTAAGGGCTCACCCCCCACACCAACCCCCCCCCCCCCCACACACACCCCCCACCACCCACACCACCCCCCCACACACCAACCCCCCACACCACCCCCCACACACACCCCCCACCACCACCCCCCACACACCACCCCCACCCCCCCCACACACCACCCACACCCCCCCCACACACCAACCCCCACCACCCACACACCAACCCCCCCCCACACACCAACCCACACACACACCACCCCCCCCACCACCACCCCACACACCACCACCCTCCACACCACACACCACCCCACACACCACCCCCCCACACCACCACCCCCCACACCACCACCCCACACACACCCCACACCACCCACACCACCCCACACACCAACCCCCCCACACACCACCCCACACACACACCAACCCCCCCCACCACCCCACACACAAACCCCCCCACACCAACCCCCCCCACCACCCCACACACAAACCCCCCCACACCACCCCCCCCCCCACCACCACACCACCACCACCCCCCCCACCACCACCCCACACACAAACCCCCCCCCACCACCACCCCACACACACAAACCCCCCCACCACCACCCCCCCACACCAACCCCACCCCACACCAACCCCCCCACCACCCCACACACAAACCCCCCACACACACCAACCCCCCCCACCACCACCCCCCCACACACACACCCCCCACACCACCCCCCACCACCCCACACACAAACCCCCCACCACCCCACACACAAACCCCCCCACACACACCAACCCCCCCCCACCACCACCCCCCCACACACACACACCCCCACACCAACCCCCCCACACACACACACACCCACACACACTCACCACCCCCACACACCCTCCCCACACACACACTCACCACCCCCCACACCCCCTCCCCACACACACACACACCACCCCGGGGGGGGGGAACGGGACATGTGTGTGAGTGTCACTGTCATCCATAGGAAGGGGGAAAAAATACACAGCAGCAAAAGGGGGGGAAGGGAGGGTGAGTGGGGGGGTTCTCTCTCCAGGGTTTTTATTTATTTTTATTTATTGGTGTCACGTTATGGTATATAATATACAACATAGGTTTTTTTTATATAAAAAATAATCCTGGAGAGAAACGAACCCCTTTTTAATCCTCCTCCTCTGTTCCAGCTGCCCTTAGATATATATACCATGTATATATATATATACATATAGTATATACAATGTATATGTATATATAGTATAGATAACGTATGTGTATATAGTATATACAATGTATACATATATATTTAGTATATACAATGTATGTGTGTACATAATGTATGTATATATATTTAGTATATACAATGTGTGTGTATATATATTGTATATACAATGTGTGTATTATATATATATACATTTTATATATATGTGTGTGTGTATTTATTTAAGGGCAGTTAGAACAGAGAGCTATGTCAGTGTGGGCATCACCTTATATCTGTTGTTGGGGGAAAGAAAAATGAGCAGCTTTTCAATAGGAGAAAGGACGTTAAAATGGGCTGATTCCAGGGGTGGGGGGGGTTGAAAAAAAATTCTATCCATGTATGTGAATAATATATATATATGTGTGTGTGTGTGTATATGTTTTAAGTTTAAGAGCAGGGAGATGTTCGTGTGAGCCTTTTATCTGTGGGAGGGGGGAGAAATACAGCAGCAAAGGCGAAGGACTAGGAGGAGGGAGGGTACAATGCAATGGGTTTCTCTCTCCAGGGTTTTTTTTTAGACTATTTTAAATTATATATATATATATATATATGTGTTTATATATGTGTTTGAGGACAGCACAGCTAAAGCAGAGAGATGTCAGTGCGAGCACTGTATCCGTGGGAGGAAAAAGCAACAGCAGCAGAGGGATGGGAGAGGGAGGTTAGTTTGCAGGTTTTTTTTAATATATTTTACATTTTTTTTTAGAAAAAAATGATGTTTTAAGGGCAGTGAGACGTCAGTGCACATCACTGTAATCTGTGGGCGCAAAAAAAAATCACACACAGCAGCCAATGCAAAGGAGAAGGGGTTATTTTTTTTTAAAAAAAAGGGTTTAAGGTTTAATCTTAAGGGTTTAATTTTAATTCAGATTTTAAATTAATTAATGCATATATATATATATATGTGTGTGTGTGTGTGTGTTTGAGGGCAGCTGACAGTCAAGATGCAAATGATATTTTTTAAGGTGAAATGTGCCATCCCAGTAGGTATTTTGTGTTGAAAAAAAATGCCACAAGTCAAAGGGTTGGGTTAGTTATAGCGACCAGAGAGCTCCAGACACTGCAAATTCTCTCTCTCTCTCTCCCTCTCTTACACACTCCCCCTCTCCCCCCTCTTCCTTGCCTGTAATGGGTAGCAGATTTCACTGAGCTGGATCTCTCTCTCTCTCTCTCTCTCTCTCTCTCAATCTCTCTTCCCCCCCCCCCCAAAAAAAAAAAAAATTTATATATGAGAGGCGTAGGCTGCAGCTCCCCATCAGCTCAGCTCGATTTCCTCAATGTTATTACGTTTTGCAGCTTTGAAACTGCAATTACATAAAAGTTAAAAGACGCCATGTCTCTGAATGGTGACTTCCCATTCAATGCAGAGCTTCTCTTTCCACTCTGTCTCCCCCCCCACCCACCCACTCTGTCTCCCCCCACCCACCCACTCTGTCTCCCCCACCCACTCTGTGTCCCCCCCCACCCACCCACTCTGTCTCCACCCCCCCCTACACACCCACCCACTTTGTCTCCCCACACCCACCCTGTCTTCCCCACCCACCTCCTCTGTCTCTCCCTCTCCCTCTCCCCCACCCACTTCCTCTTTCCCCACCCCCTCCTTTTTCCCCACACCCCTCTTCTCCCCCACCCACAGCCTTTGTCTCTCCCAATCACCCCCCCCCTCCTCTCCCCCAGCCCCCTACAGTCCTCCCCTAACCACACACACACCCCCCACCCTGTGCTCCCCCCACCCCCAGCCACACCCACCTTCCCTCTCACCCACACCCACCCCCCCCCTCTCAGTGTGTTTCAGTGACACTGACCACAAACCCTTTTATGGGAGGCATAGAGTAAAACAAATGAAGCTATTCAAGCAACAGGACACTTCTGGCGTGATCATTTATACATGCAACTTTTCTGTGCGTGGGGGTGGGGGGGGGGGGGGAGGCAGTGGGGGAGAGGGGAAAGAAAGGGAGCGAGAGAGAGAATCGACTTAAAAATGCAGTGATCAAGCCTATAAGCTTTGAGCTTTACCTGCAAGGCTTGGCTCGCTTCGTGCTGTTTCAAGAAGGTGTTTTATTATGCGTGACAAACCGAAACAAGAAAAAAATATTCCAGTGAAACCCTGCAAACGGCAACCTTGCAGTATCCCAATGGCATCTCTCACCAGAAGCCGTCTCGTTTTGGTCACTCGGGGCCATATCTTTGCCTCCCCCTCTTCTCTCCCCCACCGCCTCATTCCCTCCCCGTGCTGTCAGGTTTGGCAGAACTTGACAAGATGGGAACCCTGAACAGGTTGGGGGAATTAGCAGCGATAGCATAAAAGCACGGACCTGGAGAGTGCTATAGACTAGAGTGTTGCTGGTGCATGCAGACAGCTACATAGGAAGCTGCAGTTGTAGTTGGGGAGATCTGAAGCTATTGCAGCAAAGTAAAGCATGTGAAGGTTGGGAAGGATTGTGGCCAATGCAGGGAAATGTTGACCCACACGTTAGGTTTCAGATGACTTTTGTTTCTTAACTAACCAGTTCTTCACACTAGTGTTGTCAGAACCTCTTAATTGTGTGCGGGGGATGGGGGTTGTGGTGGGATGGAGAAGAGGGGAAGGACTGGTAGTTTGCACTCTTTTCTCCCCCCCCCCCCCCCCCCCCCCCACCCTCCACGCACACCCACGACTCAACCAAGCAGCTATACTCTGTACATAGCGAATGGATCAATTCCAGCAGAATCAGTTACATGGAATGTTACATTCCCTCCATCCCCCTCCCTCGCACTCTCTGCCCACTCCCACCCCCCTCACTCTCTCTGCCCCCTCCCCCCCCCCCCCCCATCTTCCTTTGATCTGTAATTTAACTGGTGCATCGGAACGACCAGCAACACAGCTGGACTTCTCATTTTGTCCTTGCTGTACTTTGCATTACATTAGAAAGGTTCAGAATGGTGGCGTTCGTTTAGTGCTTCCAGGTAGGTTACTGAAGGTTACATGTCTTGACGGTCACTCACCACCACAGGATCTGAAAGAGTCCACAATATTTGTGCAAAGCGATGACACACAAGGGTTATGTGAGTTGAGACATTTCAGCCATTATTAGCAAAAGCAAAGCTTGAGTTCCACATTGATTGTGTGTGTGCAAAGATCTCTTGTCTGCTGCTGGTTGGTGATTTTTCAGGATATTCATTTTATTCCGGTGTTTTGCCCAGTAACTGTTCCAACTGAAAATCGAAGTGGAAATTAATTAAGCTGCAGCTTCCTCCATACGCTGTGTTTTTCTTCAGCTCGGATTTGTTCAGTGTGTTTTGTTGTTGAGAGGGGTGGTGGTGGGTGGGGGGAGAGGAAAATTCAGTAGATGGCTTTGTTTAAAGCAGCAAATGTACATTTTTTATTTCATTTTTAATTCTCAGCAGCACACTCCGGAGTATAATTGGAAAAACGTTTTAGTTTCGAGGCGTTTGGCCTTTTTGTGAAACACTGAAATGGGGGAATCGATTGATCGTGGTGGAATGATATAAAACTGTGCCAATCGGCTGCCGGGTTTTGCCCACAAAATATACAGTTCATTCACTTTACAGTATATGCTGCGATGCGCTTTGAGGCGTGATGAGGCGCTATATCAAATGCAAGGATTATTATTATCATCAGAATGTTGACCAGCTGGAGGATGCGTTTGGGTGTTGAGGGATCGCACTTTAACACGTAAACATTTGCTATCCATAATCAGCAATTTAGTCTGTTCAATTGAATATACCCAGTGTAAAGTTGAGCCCTTTTTGCATGCTTCCATCGCAGTCAAGATCAATCAGTTTTGTTAAGTAAAAATCTGAATTTTATTATGTTAAACTCTGAGAACAGTATGTGCACCAGCTTTGCCAGATGAACCAAATTGACTGCAGAACAGGGTTCGACATCGGCTGTGGTGAAGTCTGTGGTCTAGACTGTACTGGCTTCCTGACTGAGGGTGGAAAAATGTATACCAGGGGGCAGCATTCATAGAGGAAGCAAAATGTTTGTTTGTATTTATTTAACGGAATATCCAACGTCCAAAGCCAATCTCTCGACGGGACCAAATTATTATTTTTTTTTTGAAGGGATTATTGAGCCTGGAAAAGCGATCCGCCAATCGACTAAGAACTGGGTTCCTACTAACTGCTCGGTAACCAGAGAAGTTTGGAGTAAGGAAACTTGTCTAACGTTTCTCCCTGCTGGGGAATGGAAGCCAAGTCCTCCCACTTGCTAGACGAGTGCTCTAACCCCTAAGGTATAGATGCTTTGACTTGCAGTGTCCTCAGATGTTGTGGTGTGAGTCCATTCAGTCGGGCAGTTGCCAAACTGATAAGTGTGAGAGAGTCTCCTGCATCTGGCCAGTTGCAGAGAAACTATGGCAGAAAATCCTTTTTTAATTTAATTTAGGCAACGGTATATCAGTTGTAATATCAGAAAAGTGAGAAAATGAATTTCAAAGCAGTAAGAGGGTAATAATCCTTGCATTTGATATAGTGCCCTATTATGTCATAGAGAAGTCTCAAAGCACTTCCCAGAATATACTGTCAAATGGATTGACTGAATATTATGTGGGCAAAACGCAGCAGCCCATTGCGCACAGCAGTGTCCCACAAACAGGCGTGAATTCGGTGATATTATTATTTTAGAAGATTATTACCCCCCAGAAAGCGATCCGCCAATCAACTGACAGCCAGGTTCCTATTTACTGCTAGGTAAACTGAGTATAACAGTACCAACTTGCATTTGTATAGCACCCTTCACGTGGGGCAGCGTCTTGGGTAGAAACTGAGTTGAGACGGATCGAGTTGCCAATGGCTTTAGAAATTCACAGGTGTTTGTTTCTCTGTGTGCGTGGTGCAATTGATGATAAGGGAACGTTGCCTTGTTATTTATTTATTCTAAGTTTCCATGTTTGTGTGTTTCCTCTTTTGAGGGTGGGGGTGGTGGTGGGGGGGAGGTAAATTTGAATGCTGTTGGTATTAAAGTAAGCCCATTGTTCTGAAAGTCGTGCAGAGATGCAGGAACAAATTGTTCCTTTAATACTCCCACTGACTGAGTATGTAAATGTCCCAGGAACTGAACTGTAGTGCATCATTCCTCACACGTCCCCGCGCGGTACATGTGTCTGGATATCATTACATCAGCTCTCCACAGAGGAAGCTTTGGAGAGAAGAAAAGAATCTTGTTTTTACTTAAGTGGCGCTTTGAATTTTTTTTTTCCCCTGGAATTGTTTCTGGAGAAAATCTGCAAATAACACTGTGGCATATCTGGCTGGAACCACATGCAGTTGTGTGGGGGTGTGGAGGTGGGGGTGGGGGGGGGATGAGAACTATTCTTTCAGAGATGAATGGACTCTAATTGGGCTCCAATTCCAATCGAGTCCTATTCAGCGTTTGCCTGGTTCCAACTTCGAATGGACGCCGTTTTTCATTGCGCTCCTTTTTTTTTTGTTAAACCCTCCTTTATTCGTGTCCGTACGTGGAAAGTGGAAAGGTGGGGGAAGTTGCGTGGTGGAACATTAGCAGATGTTAATGGCATATGCACCCAGCTGGTGTAAAGCCAGCCTTGAGTGCTTTAGGCTTTTTCCCAATGGGTGGTCTTTTTTTTCCCCCATTCCTCCTGCTGCCTGGCCTAACCCACCTGATGTGCCTCCTAGTCCCCTCTCTCCGCGAGGCTCCGACTTGCACCTCACAAAGAACTTGACACAGCAGGAAAGTTCAGCTGGGAAGAAAGCTGTGACACCTTCTCGCCGAAATGAAACCGACTTAGGTAGGCGTCAGTCAACCGAATTCGCCCGTGTAAATATTTAACAACGGCAGCAACAAAATGACATGAATTTACACATTGCATTCCAATACAAAATTGCATTTAACAGGCCGCAGCGCACATTTCGGATACCATTTCAATGACCGCAGACTTCGAAACAATATGAAGATTGATTATTCGTGTTCGCGCTGTGCTGGGCAAAACATACGGTATCTCTCTTGTGAACGGGCCGAGGATTTCTGAATGCTTTCTGATACGTTGTAATTACGGTTGTAGCTTGATGTGTGCAACGTCAATAAATTATGTTATTCCGAGCAGCCACTGGTGACTCAGCAGGTTTTCGCGTCGTGTGGTGGTGGAACCAGGGAGGATTGGGTTTGAATTGCTAACTCGCTGATATCCCGCAATAGAACTTCTGTCAGATAATGTGTTGCAGCTTCTTGATGGCTCAGCAACTTTATCCGGTGAGTAGCTTAGCTGTACAGATCAGAGAGGTCTCCGGGTTGATTGCTTTGTATCGAGTTAGCTGATCTTTCAGATCGTGGTAGTTAAGAAAGGGAGAGTCATTTTTTTTTTTTTGCCCTCTCCCGATGCCAGTCCAAGTACAAAACACAACTCAAAATGACATTTGGATCGCGCCTTTCACGTCCCGAGGAGCTGGGTCCAAATCCCTGACTGTCCGGCCCGTTGGAATGTCCTCCCAACGTGGAATGCGCTGTACCGGTGTCATTTGTTGCTGCTGTTGTTGCTGACCGTTCAGAGATCCTCCTGCTGGTGGACATTGGACAAAGACAGGATTGGGTTTAACACTGATGTTCTTTGTGATCACACTGCAGGAACCTGGCTTTAATGATGCCAAATGATCCAGCCCCCGTGCAACTGGTTATAATAATAATAATAATATTCCAGGCATTTGATAGAGTGCCTTATGTTGTTGATAAGCAGGATATACTGTAACGTGAATTGACTTTATATTTTGTGGGCGAACCGCGGCAGCAGTGTCCCACAAACAGGTCCTGGATTGAGTGACCAAATTTTTTTTTTGAAGGGACTATTGCCCCGAGAAAGCGATCCGCCAATCGACTATCATCCGGGTTCCTACTTTTGCTCGGTAAACAGAGTGGAGTAAGGAAACTTGCCTCAGGTTTTGCCCTGCCTGGGAATCGAACCCAGGACCTCTCGCCTGCGAGGTGAGTGCTCTAACCAATACCCTACAGGACTCGAACTACCGGTCGACAGGCTGTTGCAGTGATTTCCCACCACATCCTGGGTCAGCCTTTATACTTCCTCTCTAAATCAACTTTCACTGAAATATCCATATTTTTGTGGAGAGAGAGAATTTCTTTTAATTTGCCGCTCCAGTTTCGCTGGGAGTAAAGTGTGTGAGGGAGGACAAAGTGATGACGAGAGGGCAGGGGGGAGTTGTGAATCTGGCAGCTCTCCACCCCCACCCCCCCTCCTCCCTCCCCCCTTCTTAAGTTCACGATATTGGCTGGAGCATAAATCTGGAGCTTGCAGCAGCAGATGGTTGGTGTTGAACGCTGAGACATTTATTTCAGCTCCAGGTCTCAGCACAGAGTTAGTTGTACGTGACTCCATTTTAAGCAGAATTTCTACAAGCTGAGCCCAGTGAGTGCGGTCTCTGTGGTTGCCAGCCTTTACCGTTCTCAACATTTTAAACCAATTTTCTGATCGTAATCTTACCCTGTTTTGCCCTTCACGCTTTTCCCCATTTCCCCCTTTTTTTCCCCTTTTCTTTTCCCCTCGTGCTGCTCCCCCCCCCCCCCCCCCCAACCCCCAATATGCAGAGCAGGAAATCTATCTCGCAAAGGTGGGTAGATTGCAGGTGTCATTCTTTGCTGGTGTCACTACTAATTTAGTGAGCCTGTTTAATTGAATGGAGGGAGAAGAGATTTTAATCTGCGTGTGTGCGAATGTGTACATTATACACATAATTTATATAATAACAACACTTGCATTTGATACAGCGCCTTATCACATTTTGCGATGTCTCAAAGCACTTCACAAAATATACTGTGAAGTGATTTGACTGTATATACACGGAGAGAGACAGTATATAGCTCTTGAGTTTTTTTTGACAATTTTCTGCTTACAACAACAGAAATTGCAGGCTTATGCGGTCTTCATTTTAGATACACTCAGAATTAACCTAAATTCCAATCTCAGTTTGTTCCTTATCTCGATGCTCAAATCCTCCTTTAGTATCAGAAAGGTTCCAAAAGTTTTTTTTCTTTCCGCGCTACTTTATATTTTCAAAGCTTTGTTTATAATCCTGTTAGCCACTCCGCCATGGTCTTTTCTTCCTTCCGCGTCAACTTGTGAAGACATTTGCAACTTCCTGCACACCACAGAATTTTTGTCAGTGTTCTGTCATTTTTTAAAATGCTTTAATTGCTTTTTATTATGACTGTAAAAATTAGTTTCACAAGAAACATGATTGCAGAAATGCATAATTTGTGGCAGTGAGTTACTTGAGGCACCTGGGTGGGTACTGATAAGCCGAGACCATCGATTTACCCTCAAGCATTTAAGTCTGATGTGCTGTGAATAAATATTTTTTTAATATAACTGGAGCTTTTGTTAAGGTTACAGCACTTTATGGAATCTGCATTGTGCAAGAACCTTGTAAAACAAGGTTAATAAAAAGAATCCGAGCCGTTAATAGAAAAACGCGCATTTTCATGCACGGCGGTATGAATTATTTCGTGCTTTATTGGATCTGAATAAATATTTTCCGAGCAGTCAGCTTGCACGTCCAGTAAAATGTTAAGCAGAGTCAGAGCTTTCAGTTGGACTTTGGCTGTGGGCAGTTCCTTGGTTGGGTTAAGAGCTATGACTGCAAATATTGGTACAATGGAGTTCTGTAGCGCAGTGGTTAAAGGACTCGCTTAGCAAGTGAGAGGACCTGGGCTCGATCCCTGGGAAGGTTGAAACGACAGGCAGGATTCCTTACTCCACACACACATGCCTCTGTTTACCTTGCAATTAGTGGGAACCTGGTCGTTAGTCGATTGGCGGCCTTTCCGGGGATAATAATCCCTTAAAAAAATAATTTGGTCATTCAATCCACGACTGTTTGTGGGACACTGCTATGCGCAATTGGCTGTCATGTTTCGCTCACAAAATATGCAGTCAATTCACTTTACAATATATTCAGTGAAATGTCTCGAAGACGTGATAAGGCACTTTGTCAAACACAAAGATTATTATTATTACAAGTTTGAGAAGAGTACTGTAGTCTTAAGCACCAGAGTTGACGATGTCCACTTTCACATTTTCAAACTACTGTGACCCTTCCATCCTTTATTTCCCACGTGTTTATGTGCTTGAATGTATTTCAATAGTGCATCGACTTTACAAGAGAATGGCTGGCTCTGAACACAGCAGTATTTCATAAATATAAAAGAGCTGTCACCCAATGCCATTATGTTTCATAGAATTGTTTTGAAATGTGGCGCCTCAACTTTTTTTTCAGGGCTTTTCATAAATACCTTGTATGCTTTAGATTTGCTGCCAGAAGAGATTTTTAAAAATATTTTCATGCATATATCTATATTAAAAAAAAGGGTATGAGCCTTTGGTCTTGACCTCTGAAAGGACCACTGCTCTTCAGGTATTCAGTGCTGGCAAATCATCCTCTAAATCTTGGCTACTGCACTCATCTACAAATACAGTCACTACATTTTGCAGTGAATCCTGCGAGACATTGTCCTTTTCGACCACCAACACCACAACTTGCATTTATATAGCACTCTTCACATGGGGCAATGTCTCGGAGCGCTTAGCACACAGGGCAGTGGAACTCTGGAACACTCTTCCCCCGCCCTCCACACCACGCCCTGCAAAAGGCTGTGGATGCTGGATCAATTAAAATTTTCGAGACTGAGCTTGATAGCTTTTAGGGTATCCCTGATAGGGTATCAGGAGATATGGAGCAAAGGAGTTGAGGTGCGGATCAGCCATGGTCTAATAGGATGGCAGAACAGGCTCGAGCCTCTATTTGTGTTCCTGTGTCCTGCCGTGAAAGGCACTCTGCCAAATGCAAGGATGATTATTTATGATCTGCATAGGACAGTGGGGGTGGGTGGTTCCTGTAGAAATTTTGACTAGTGAGCACAATCAGTGCATTTTAGGCCACACAGGAACTGAAAATAAGATGATAAGTAATCAGGTTAGTCCACAGCTTTTACTTGGCCTTTATTTTGGTCCTGATAATATTTGTGTTGTTGCAGAGGATTTTGAAGCAGCCAGAAGTGATTTATTGGTACTAGCCAGTCTAGGACCTTAATTCTCTTCCTCCCGGCATAATACTGGGCCAGAGTTCCAGTTTCCCCCCTAAACCTGAGTATCTGTGTCGGGGTGGGAGACGGGCAAACGTATTGTCGATTTAGTTACCTTATTTTATTTTGTTTTATTTTGCCAGGTTCTTGCTGTCAGGCAGCTGGTTGTCATAGTCAGGACTTGCTCTCGCCCACAGGCCAAAATTCTTAATGTTTGAAATTTATATTGAAGTCTTCTAGCAAAATGCTTGATGCTCAGGTGGACGCGTATTGCTAATATGTTGTGGATAACTGAGCAAAATAGCCACTTTCAGTGGATATGTAGCCTGGCTCAGTGGAAGCGCTCTCACCTCTGAGTCAGAAGATTGTGGGTTCAAACCCCACGTGGGGACTTGGAGTCACATTGGTATATCCTGTGAAGCGCTTTTGAGATGTCTGGATGACACGATAAGGAGCTATAACAAGTGCAAGGATTATTATTATTATTCTTTAGAATGCGTGCATAGATTCCGTTTGTGCCAGTTTGGGGAAAACAATTACGTGGGATAGAAATTAATGATTAATAATGACGCTTGCATTTAATACCAAACCTTTCATGCTGGGAGGATGTCTCAAAGTGCTTCACAGGATTTAGTGTAAACTGTGTGTGACTGTAAATGTATTTTGTAGGCAAATTTACGGCATTCTTACCTGGTAGTAAATCCATAAAGGCCCTCCCTGGGAAAATGTACCTCTGGATTCCATCATTGACTGTTGAACTGAAACACCACAGAATTACAAAGAATACCGAGAGGGCTTGAAATGCTGCTTTCTTATTAATCATTTACAAACCGAATAAGCAGCAGTTCCACACAGTTTGTGCTTCTATCGTTAATTAACTACATCGGAGGTAGAAACAGAACTTGCATTTGTAATGGCTGGCCCTGGTATTGGGAATCGGGACAAAGGCACAATATTAGTATCATGCCCTACGCTCGACTGCCACTTGCACATGTGTGAGCATATATTTGTAACGTGCCCGCAGGCAAAGTACACCTCTGTTCACCCTCTGCACTTCATTTTCTTTCATTCACTGTACCTCGGCTCACGAGCAGTGCAGGACAGCTACAGGGGAGTCCTGTGGCTCAGTGGTTAGAGCACTCGCTTTGCAAGTGAGAGACCTGAGTTCAATCCCAGGCAGAGGGCGAAACCTTGGGCAAGTTTCCTTACTCCACACAGAGCCTAATAATAATCCCTCCAAAAAAACAAAACAATAATAAATTGGTCATTTTCAATCTACGACTGTTTGTGGGACATTGCTGTGCGCAATTGGCTGCCGCGTTCGCCCACAAATATACAGTCAATTCACTTTACAGTGTGTTCTGTGAAGCGCTTTGGGACGTCCTCCTGACGTGAAAAGCGCTATATCAAAATGCAAGTATTATTATTATTATAGGTGTCAGCCTGGCTCACTCACGCCTCTCGAGTCAGAAGGTTCTGGGTTCGTGGAGACCTTTTGAGTTCCATAATCCAAGCTGATAGTCCAGTGCACTGCTGGGAGGAGGGGGTGTGAGGGGTAGCGCTGCATTGTCAGAGGTGCCGTCCTTTGCAGAAAATGTTAAACCCACATTTTGTCTGCCTTTTTAGGTGGGTGTTAGAGATCCCGTGGTTCTTTTCAAAGAGAGAAGGGACTTTCCCCCCCCCCCCCCCCTCCTGACGTCCTCCTGCCCAACAATAGTTCAGGCAGCAGAAGTGGTCATTAACCTTGTGGCTGTCTGTGGGCCGCTGCTGTGTGCAAATTTGCTCCCGCATTTGCCAACAAATACACGCACACTACACTTTATGGAAAAACTGAAGTACTTTTGAGAAGACCTTCTGACTCCTTTTTCATAAGATGCCGCATGAAATGCAAGTGTGTGGGTGGGCGTGGATGGGGTGGGGTGGTGGTGGTGGGGGGGCGGGCGGGCGGGGAGGAGTGTGGTTGGGTAGGTTCCCTGTTTTTAATTTAAATTTGTTTTGAAAAACTTGCCTGTAAATTCCTGCCAGTCAATTGGAACCAGACTTAAATAAGGAGCGAGACCTGAGATGAGCCCACTTCAGATTGGGTTCTGGGTGGCACAGAAGGTTCGCGTATTGTTCCTTCATATCTGGGACCCGAGTTCACATCCGAGCCAAGCTGGTAGGGTTGATTGGCTATCGGGAAAGACAGCTTAAGCAACGCGTCGATGCCTCATGCTGAGGCTGCTGGCAGCAGTCATTATGAGTACATTTGGTTGCCAGATTTGCGATTCCTAATTTTGCGCCCACAAAACATACGCCGTCCACTCACGTTACCGTATATCCTGTGAAGCGCTTTGAGACGTCTCGAAGACGCGATGAGGCGCTGTATCAACTACAAGGATTGTTGTTATTATTTATTTCCATTATGGCCGTGGCTGCTAATTAGTGGAGTTTGATGAGGCTGATCTGTAACAGGCAGAGGAGCTGCAGCTGAGATTGGAAATGTCATGTGGGTACAAATGCGCCTCTTTGGCACGACAGGGTGGTGCAATTTAGTGTCATTGGGTTCCTCCAGCTGCCCATGTCATTAAAATGCCATTCTTTCCCTTGTTGCACACACGAGGTAAGAGGCAAGGCAGGGTAGGTAAGGGGAATAGGACTAGGGGCTTGGGTGGAGTTTAAACACAGGACGGAACAGGCTGATTTTCATGCTGTGCAACTCTGTAAACCATGAATAAATGGAATACAAATCATTGCACAAAAGATTGCATGGTACATAAGGAACAATCTCTGGGCTCAAATCATCATCGGAGGCTCTTGCAAACACTAACCCTAATTGGCAGAGGTGTAAACCTCCTCTCCCTTTCCCCCAATCACTTCTCCCTAAACCCCCCTCTCCCTTTCCCCCTTCTGCCTCTTCCATATACTTTTTAAAAAAATGTTATCAGCCTTTTTGTGTGAACTATGTAAAAAACACATTTTGGTAATTATAATAATCCTTGCATTTGATACAGAGTCTTATCACGTCCTTGAGACGTCTCAAAGCGCTTTACAGGATACTAATAGCTCAGTACCAAATGCAATGGCAGTTTCAGCAAATGGTGTAACGTTTTTGCTGTCAGAAAAATATTTGTGGATGGCACCAGCAAGCTGTTTAACTGTCTGGGATCATCTCGCAGTACGCATTCTTTGGTGGTAACAGTCTATGAAGCCCTGTTGTGTTGGATTGAGAACCAGTCTCTTGCATAAAAGTTTTTATGTTTAATTCCTCCGTGATTCCAATGGTAATAGATGGTATTAAAAGGCTTGTGGATTGTCAGATGAACAATAACACTCAATTCTCGTCTCTCTCTCTCTTCCCCCCCCCCACCCACTTTAGCAGAGTATGTTTGGTACCTGTCTGCCGCTGTAAGCTTTCATGTGCAGAATGATAATGGCACAATGTTCCAATTACACCAGTGTCTCTCACTGGTTGCACTAAAAACACTGCGAGTCAAATTTAGCCGACCGCATAAAAAGTGCACAAAAGAACTGTTGGTCCTGTGGCTGGCTTTGTGGTGGAGGGCAAAAAACATGAACTAGCTGAGTCAGGAGTATTGAGTTTAGCCATTAAAGCTTTCTTGTTCTGTCTTAGACAATGGGAAAGTGTTTTTCTAAAAGTAAAATCAAGCTTCGGACGGAGCAGTGGCTCAGTCGTGGTTTATTGTGTTTAAAATAACAAATGGTTTTGATAGGGTAGCTACAGAGAATGGTGGGGGGGGGATCCAGAACAAGGGGACATCATTTTAAATTAGAGCAAGGCCATTTAGGAGTGAAATCAAGAAGCATTTTTTCATCCAAAGGGTAGTGGAAATCTGGACCTCTCTCCCCCAAATGGCTGGATCCATTCACATTTTCAAGACTGAGGTGGATAGATTTTTGTTAGGTCAGGGGATCAAGGGATATGGGGCAAAGGTGGGTAATTTCAGCTGAGGTACAGATCAGCCATGATGTACTAGAATGGCAGAACAGGCTCGAGGAGCTGAATGGCCTTCTCCTGGTCCTATGGTCTCTTTGTGACTTCCCTTCTCTCTGAGAACACAAACGGCACAATTGTACGTTTCTGTCGGGGGACATTCCAAAACATTAATTTTTTGCTGTGTGTGTATATGTATAGAATTATTATAGTTTCGATAATTATTTGGGGAGGACAAGTTTGCAGGGCTTATGGGGAGAAGCAGGGGAATGGGATTGATTTGGAAAAGCTCTTTTCAAAGAGCCAGCACAGACACAATGGGACCGAATGGCCTCCTCCTTTACTGTATAATTCTATGATTCTATATTTAGATTTTTAAAGACGAGAGGCCGGCCTCGTGTTTAAGTTCTGCTGCGCCCAACAGAATATGCCCAAGCAAACGCATTCCTTTAATTAATAGCAGCCGCACTAGATTTAGTGCACTTGTCCGTTCGCTCAGCGGTACTGCCCCAGATTAGCCACTGTGCACCTCAAAGTAACTCGTGGTGTGAAGCACTCCCAGATACTTTGACGGGATATGACGCTATCAATCCAGCGCAAATATTACATTGTAAACAATACTTCCCAATATACCAAAATTTGGAGGGCGGCGGGGGGGGTAAGAGCGGGGGAGTGGGACTAATTGGATGTCTCTTTCAAAGAGCTGGCACAGGCACGATGGCCCAAATTACCTTCTTCTGTATATAATATTCTATGATCCTTCATGTTCATTCACCCCATTGCCAAGTGGCATCAGCTTCACACTAAGACAGCAGTAGCCCCCCCACCCGCCCCACCCAGCCCCCCACAAAGCAACGCCTGTTAATGTGAGTGAACGTTCCCATCTTCGTGTCAAAGTGAAGTTAGACGACCGACCAAACCGCCCGTAAATCGCAGGCGGTTTCTATCATTTGATCCCTTTTGAAACGAAACTGTCTCGTTTGTTTTCCTTTTTTTTGATGGTGGGGGGCGTGCGGGGGGGAGCTGGGGGTTTCACACGGGCTCGTTATTTTAACTCGCACAGTTTAGAAAAAATTGTGGCGGTGAGGTCTTGTGGCTTCAAAAGCTTTTCCATTGCCTTGCTGTATTTTAATCAGGTTCAAATCAGATGAGTGGCTGTGGACTGCATTGTCAGCAACACTACAGCACTGTGACAATCTGGCCTCCGTTTTTTTTTGTGAAGAGATTGATTTCTGAGCCTAACGTGATGTATTGTTGGCTTCTCCTTCGGAACAGTTAGAGGCTGCGTTAAACAGATGTACAGCAAAGTGCCCGAGCCATTAGGGCTCGGAGGAGACATTTGAATTCAGGTTCAGACTCTTGATCTCCTTTACGTATCAAAAAATGTTCGCAGGGATTTTTCTCAGCACAGATCAGGCCCTGTAAAATAATGCAACATTACCTTTTATGAAACAAATCTGCAATGGAAGGAGGTTTCATTGAACAGGGATGTGGAACCGGGAAAAATACTGAAATCTGGATGAATTTGGATCTTCAAACTCTGTCAAGCAGCACGGCTGAAATGAAGGCAGAACCTCAGTCTTACTTATGATAATGATCCTAGCAATTGATATAATGGGAGGACATCTCAAAGCACTTCACGAGATGTTTCAGGAAAAGTGTAGTGAGTGTGTGTTTTGGGCAAACCCATCAGTTGATGAAATCAAATGGACTGGTGACACATCAACCGCAGGGCCAGCAGACAGCCCCCACCCCCACCTCTCCCCCCCCCCCCCGCCACCACCAAAATCCTGATCAATGCTTCCAACAACCTACTTGGAATAAGTGATCAAAAATTCGTCAGGTTTGCAAAGCAACATTCAGAGCAAATAGTGAACACACAGCATTTAAATGTTAGTCTCAGACGTTTCACATAACCCTCTTTGCAATTCCCGTCTCCCGTGCTTAAGCGTCCGCAAACATTGAGATGGGGATAAATGAGTGTGACTGTGTTGCTCGCACACTGTATGGTCAAGCCTGTCAATTTACAGAGCTTAAAACTAACTGCATCAGAGCAATCAAAATATATTTTGCAGCAAAGTCAATAAACTCTGCAGTCTGTTACCAGACCGGAGTCCAGCGAGTCAGTTAAACAACGTTAATGCGAACTGGAGATTTATTTATTTACATTTGTAGCATTTTACCACACACACTAACACCTGAAATAAAAGTGCAGTCAGTGGAGCTTGGCGGCAGGCTAAGGCTATTATGAGTGGTTCTGTCTTACACCCAGCTCTGAATTCTTCAGTATTGCCACAAGAAATGGCAACGTTATAAAAATAAAACTTGGTAGATTCTGAATTTTTAGATTTGTACCAATTTCAATGAGGTGCGTTACCATTGTTGACTTTGCACAATGTTAAAAGGTAATTTCTTGTGGCTTCCCAAATGCAATGAAATAGGAGTTGGTCTGAGTTGCACTTTATTACTTTTATACTTTTATAACACTTGTGATCGATGATGGTTCTGAATGTGTCGCATTGGATCTTGGTGTCAGTTTGGCTCAATTGGTAATGGTCTTTTTCCATTCATCTATCTCTGGACTTCCCACGTGTAGGTGAGATGCATGGAATTCTCAGCTTGGTTTGGGTACTCTTAAGCAACGGTGATGGGTTTCCGCATGTGTCAGACACCCGCTCTTCAAAAACCGAAAGTCCCAATAAACCCCCCGGTTTAAATTGGTCATTCACCTCCTTGCCGTTTGTGGGACGTTGTTGTGCGTTCACTTAGAAATACACAATCACCACACTAAACAAACAAGCAAAATGAAGCACTTTGAGACATTTTGCTATAAGGCAATATATCAAATGCAAGTTTTTAATATTGGATCATGCTGGATGGACATATGTTCTGAATGCTCTTTCGGAATTTGTTTGTATGTAGGTAAGTAAATAGCTGTGATTTCCATGAAGGTGCCAAAATGCAGTGAATCCGCTAATGATTAGTCTGTCGGGACAAATGGTGAATTGGAGAAAGTTTTCAATCCAATTCAACTGTTATTCGCAAGATAGATGACAGATTCTGTAAATGAGGGACTGTTAATTGATAGCTTGCAGAGATTGGGCACTGTATTTGTTACCTGTATTTACAGAGTTGTCTAATAATTATGGAATATGTTCCAAATGTTCCAGATCATGTATTATGAAAAGCGTCAGCCTGGCTCAGTTGGTAACCACTCTCTCCTCTCAGGCAGAAGGTTGTGGGTTCAAGTCCAGTTGGGGCTTTGAGCTCACACTTTAGGCTGATATTCCAATGCACACTGTAAAGTGAATTGACCTTATATTTGTGGGTGAAATTTTATGGCTGTTTGTGGGACATTACTGTGTTGGCTAGTACATTAGCCGAGGCTTTCCAAGTGAATCGTCTGAAGTGCTTCAAGATACCTCAAAGGCATTGTATCAAATGCAGATCTAATTTATTATTATTTCAGAGCAAAACATCTTTATTCTACATCATGTTCTTTGAATTCCTCAAAACAGGAAGGAATAGATGTGTTTGTGTGGTGTTACAGAATTACCTGTGGAAGAAGGAAATCAACGGAGATTACAAAGTATGTACATAATATCCTCTGCTAATGCCAGTGTGACTTCAGAGATTTGCTTTGCTGCTGGTCTCCTGGTTGGAGACTGAATCCAGTGGGATGCAGCCTTGACATTTCCAGAATTGTAAATAGTTTTTGAAACAAGCCAACAAAACAACAACAAATTACAGTTACACAGCGCCTTTCACGTCAAGATGACGTCCCAAGGTGCTGGACAGTCAGGGATCCGCAGACGAGCTGGTGGTTGCGATCGGGAGGATGGAGGGTAGGGGTAGGAGAGTGACCGAAGGCACGGTCAAAGAGGAGGGTCCTGAGATGGGGAGGCAAGGGAGGGGGCGATGCGGAGGGACTGTGGGATGGAGTTCCAGACATCAAACTTAGCGGCAAAGAATATCCAAGCAGGGGAGGCAACTGTGACAAGTTCAAACTGATTGACCACCCGAGGTTGACCAGTGAGGTGACACTGGTGCCGTCAAGTCAGCGTACCCTCACTCGATTTCCCCCTCCTCCGTGTCATCATCAATGAGCAGTTTCTCCCTCTGACCCAACGGAGCAGTTGATTTTTTTTTTAAAAATGACCAAAAAAAAGTCACCACTTCTCTGTAAACAAACGAATGCTCCGAAGACAAACTTGAAAACCCAGGCAAATGTTTTTTTTGTTGAAACTTGCCAAAGACCAATAAAGAGCATGCCTGTGCGTCATACCGAGGAATAGCCCTAGACTAGGTGAAGGACTGGGATGGCCTTATTTGCCTCAGTGCACTGTTCAAGGCCAGTTAACTCCAGCTGTTCAGTGTAACAAGCGCATGCTTGCAATACTCTGGTATCAATTATTTTCACCGAGTGCATTGGATGCCTTTTTTTTAAAAACACAAATTACATCGGGAAGACATGTCAACGACTGCCGGAATAGCGGAAGGCGAACTGGATGGAACCTGGGTCTTCCTTCGCCCAGCAGCAGCAACAACAACAACAACAAGATTACATTTGTATAGCGCCTTTCACGTCGGGAGGACCTCCCAAGGCGCTGCAGCAAATTCTTATGTTCTTCTATAACGTCTCGCCCACAAAATCTACAGTCAATTTACTTTACAGTGCATTCTGTGAAGCGCTTTGAGACGTCTCGAAGACGTGACAAGGCGCTGTATCAAATGCGAGGATTATCATGATTATAAGGCTGATTTGGAAAGAGCCACAACCCTATATATATATTTATATCACAGATTTCTGGTGGGCTTTATTTTCCCTGCAATCTATTACGCCACGTTTTTTACGACGCAACTCCCTGTTGTGCCAGCATGTTGAATTGTTTGCTTCTCCGGGGTATACATGACGTGTAGTGGGAGTCTGACTGACTGACGAGGAGCTCGCTGCAACAGTGCGAGTGAGAGTGAGTTTCAACCGAGCAGCCATTTTACAGAATAGTTGTGAACAAATTCGCTGTGGGTTTTTTTTTGCTGTATTTCTACAGGCACCTCTTGTGTCGTCAGGGCAACCGATGAGTACAGTACCATTTTGGGTTTTTGGCTTTGATTCAGGTTCAGAGCTGTGTGTGGTTAGAGCTTGATTTTTTTTTTGTTACTTGCACTTTGTGTTGTGGGTTGATTTGCTCGGCACCATCTGGTCTTGTTGCAGGAGAAACCGTGTCAAACCCCTGCAAAGGAGGTCCGTATTCTTTTTCGATAAAGCTTATGGTTTTTGCCGTTTGCACGCTTTGGATACCGTAAGAATAATTATCATATTTTATCAACCAACAACTCTGCAGAGGACACGGTCTTGCAACTGGAGGGGAAATGGGCCCACCTATTCTGCAGTGATTACCAGCGGGAAAGACAGTCGTTGTAAGACAAGTAACAGGAGTACACTGTAGAGGACTAATTATCTGTAGTGCCTGGGGAATGCAGGAGACAAGGACAAAGGTGAGGTCGAATTCGTAGAGTAAGCATTTTACATGCTGGAGACGTGCATTCAGATTGCGAGGGGTTGAAGTGCTCACAAGTTTCACAGACGCCTGTTCCAGTAATGGTGCCTCTTCCCTTCAGCAAGCTTTTAAGCCTCGGGACACCGCTGTGCGCAACTGTCTGCCACGTCTCGCCCACAAAATATCCAATCAATTCACTTTGAAGTATCTTCTGTGAAGCGCTTTGAGGCGCTCAAAGACGTGATCAGGCGCCATGTAAAATGCAAGCACTGCATTATAATTATTATCTCCCTCCGCACGTGCGGAAACAGTAAATTGCAAACAAACCGCTCAGGACATAAGATTGTACGGAATCACGGCAAATAAATCCTTAGAATTTGGTCTTAATTTGGATAGTTTTCTTTTCTTGGTTAAGAATGGCAGAACAAGTCATCCCGCATTTTAAGGCAGTGTTCCCATAAAAGACTCAAGATTAAGTGGAATTTCAGACCTAGGGTTTGTTAGGTGTCAGCTTGGCTCATTTGGTACCACACTCGCCCACGAGTCAAGGTTGTGGGTTCAAGCCCCACGTTGGATCTTTGAGCAAGCTCACTGTCCAGGGTGACACGTTGGATCTGAAAAGAGAGCGGAGTTTCATCTGGTGTTCTGGGAACATGGGAACAAGAGGAGGCTATTCAGCTCCTCGAGGCTGTTCTGCCATTCTATAAGGTCATGGCTGATTTGGATCTGAACTCCAAATCCTGGCCAACAATCCTCCAGATAAAATTGGGCATTCCCTTCATAGCTGTTTGTGGGGCATTGCTGTGTGCTAATTGGCCACCTTGTCTGTCTACAAAATACGATCATTGCATTTTACAGTCAATCCGTGAAACTGTTTGGGACATTAACAACCAGACGGGGAATTATATTTGAGCTGGAGGATTATTATTGTGTTATTACAGAGTTTATATAACCTTCTGAATGTTGTGAGTTTTTATTCATCTTTCAACATTTCTTGTCCCATCAGAGACATCTAAATGTGAGGGAGACGGCGTAATGGGCCAGGACTGAATGTTCTAGTGTAGAATTCAAGAATCTCACACTTCCCTTAACTCCTAGCAACGAACATGGAGCGTTCCAGAGAAGTGTTGCCTCGCTGCATAATTGCTTTACTCTGGCGCGGTAGTCTGCAAAGGGTTAATCTTTTGTGGTGCGTCCCCTAGTTTCAGTGGTGATTGCAACGGATTTACTGGATACTGTGACTGTAGCGAAGAGATGTCACAATGTAATCAGCAACTGCAGCCGTTTGTGTACACATATTTGTTTGTTGTTAATACCCTGACCTGATATTTAGAAAGCGTTTATAAATTGGACGAGACCAAACGGACTATAAAAGGACACATTTCTCATGAGGATAGCTTGGGCTTCTCAGAACGGAGCGGCAAATTCATGATATTGCATAATATTGTGCTTATTGATTTGCGTTCAATGCTTTATTGGCTATCCCTCTCCACCTCACTGTATTTCATGTGACTGCTATTATGCAAATGAAACGCAGGTTGACAGAACAAGCAGGCACCTTAAAGTGATGCATTAAAACCAATATCTCAAAGAAATTGAAGTAATGACTCTGTTCAGACATGTAATCTTCCAATTTGCACAATGTGGCGTTTAATTACGTACTAAGTTTTGAGCCACGTATTTGACCCACAGGAATTTGTAGGCGAAACGCCTTTCTGTGGGAAACAAAGCTTGTTTTTCCACCCACTGCCCCCACCTCCCCACCCCCCCGTTAATTTGCCAGGGGAACAAAAAAGTGTTTTATGTAGAATTTTCATGAAGATTATCCAATATATGTAATTCAGTAAAGTAAGTATTTGAAACTTTTACAAATAATAAAAGCCTTTGCAATTGATCACTAGTAACCTGGCAATTATTACACTGCTGGTAATAATTGTGTTTGTAATCATATTTCTGTGATGTGCTAACATTACCTTGATTTTTTTGATTATCTTTTTTTCCTGCCTTGATCTTCGTGACCTTTCTCCACAGGCATAAGGCACTGGACTTATTTTAAGAAGCAGCCTTGATGCCTTGATGGGGTGGGGGGTGGTAGGGTGTGTGCTCTGGAAGGGTGAGATCAATTGGGCCGAAGGGCCTTCTTCATCCGAACCAATCTTGTAATCTTGTCACTTCTAAAATAACTAAGGAATCTCATTTCTGCCGTCTCGATTTCCAGATCCTCTCACCCTTCTAAAAATCCCTTCACGTCCTGGCACCTCCCTACCTCTCTGACCTGCTTACTCCCCATTCCACCACCTGCCACCTCCGGTCAGCTGGCTCTGACCTCCTGCTTGTCCGTCGTCCCCTCTTCTCCATCATCGGCAGTCGTGCTTTCAGCCACTGTGCCCCCAAAGCTTTGGAAATCTCTCCCTCAATCCCTCTGCCTTGCCGCCTCCTTCCCCTCTTTTAGATAATGACAGAAGACCTTATAGTCACCTCCTCCTTCCCCCGGCTTGGCATCAGGCTCCGCCACTGTTAAGTGCTTCGAGACGTTGCCCTGTTGTTGTCGTCGGGGTGGGAATGAGGAGGGTAATCAGGAAACTTAACCAAATTGGTTTCCTTCACGTTTTTCTTTTTAGAGTCTCTACAGCTGCCGCTAAGCCTTATAAACACCTGCTAGAAAAAGGACAAATAGTTCCACATAATGGCACCTCGCAATTGGCAGAGCAATATCAGTTAATCTTATTAACACATTAACAAACATAAATCTAATTAACGGGATTAATGGGAATAAATTGTTAAACACAGTAGCCTTTGAAAGCGGAGCACTCGCTGCCAGATGAAAGGTGGAATGAAATAGAAACAGAATGTGCTGGAAATCCACAGCTGGCCAGTCAGTCAACAACACCACCAACAAAATTACATTTGTATAGCGCCTTTTACGTCGGAAGGTCGTCCCAAGGCGCTGGGAGTCAGTTGAAGGAGAGAAAGAGCTGTTCAATGTTTCAGGCAGAGCACTTCATCAATACTGAGACTTTGGGCTTGGGGAGCATGAATATAGGAACAATAAGTCTCGCCGTTTGATTTAGTGCCTTAAGAGGAGCGGTGCAGGAAAGAAGTAAGTCATGGTGGTGGTGGGGTGGGGGGGGAATTAACAGATGGATGTGGAGAGGCCTTTCTGAACATTGTGGAATGCTGTTAAATTAATTATTATTATCAATATTATTATTAATAAAGGAGAAAAGTGGATGAAACAGCAGTGAAAAGTTGGGAGGTAAAGGTATAATGTGGAACTAAAACGAGAGGGGTTGGCCTGAGGGATGGAGGAGACAGCTAAACTTCGAGAATGTCAAAGTATCTATCCAGGCTTGTGGGGCAAAGGGTGTCTGCAAAGAGATTGAGCTTCTGAAGGAGGAGAGGTTGGGAACGTGTTTACAAACAGAGGAGAAATGGTTATTAAGATGCTCTCCTTGTGTGATCAGTTCAGGACTTCCTAAACCACCTCCTTAATCCGTGCTCCCGAGTTACTTTCAGGTTACAAACAGCAACGCTATCAAAGACTGAGGCAGAAAGACTCACCTGGGCAATTAAGTTGACCTGGCCAACAATTCCCTCAGATAACATCGGTCATTCATTTTCATGGCTGCTCGTGGGATTAGCTGCGCAGAAATTGACTACAAAATACATTCACTCCACTTTACAGTTTTGCCCACAAAATATACAGTCAATTCACCGTACAGTATATTCTGTGAAGCTCTTCAAGACGTTGCGAAGATGTGATAAGGCGTTATATCAAATGCAAGAAATATTATTTTTATTATTATTACATAACTGTTTGTCCTCTCCAGACCTGGTATTATTATTATCCATTACCCGAATGGGATGAATATTGACCAATAGGTGTTTCAATCCGCTTTTGCCACTGCATCCATCTATCTTCAACCACTTGAGCTGTGTTTCTGAAGGGCTATTAGGCGTTCTTTGGAAAGGCTTGGAAAATGTTGACGGATATTGTTGAGTTTTATTCAACTTTTTTTTGATGTACGGCAGTTTTTTTTTNAAACAACATTTCCTATTTAGGCTAAATGGGTAACGCAAGCTCCACAGTACATTACGGTGGGCAGCGCTGTACAAATAAATGTTGCTTATAAATATTTCAGAAGTTGGCGAAGAAAGGTTTGAGGTTTTTATAGTCTGCTATATAAAAAAAATCTGAAATTTCCACTAAATTATTGACAATAGTAAAATGCTCTGTATAGAAATGTACTTACACTACGTTATTACTGTATATTTTTAAATTGTGACTTGTGGGGATTTTGAATCTGTAACAGACTCCTGTACATGAATTATAAATTAGTCAACAATAAATACTGTTCCTTTCATGTACCAGAGCCCTTTAACAGTGTGACTGATCCCATTAAGAGTGCACCTTATTTTGTGGCCCACACATTTTTGCTACATCAGGAGATTGCCAACATCAGAAGTCCCAAATTCCATACAGTCTTAGCCTGAAAGACCTCTTGCCTTATCATTTAAAATCGTGCAGAATTGTGGAAAATGCTTAATTTCCTTCTTCAACCGCGAAGCCTATTTTCCGCATTACTTAAAAAGATATATTAAATAATATATATTGGGGTATGGTATAGAGTTTGGGACACAAAATGTCATGCGACTGCCAAGATGGTGGGAGGTGAACTGGATTGACCTTGGTCTTCTTTTGCCCAACAAATTCTTACATTCTTATGAACCACCTTTCGAGTTGAGATTTGATTCAAGAAGTTTTTCACAATTTAGCACGATCTTAAATTGTAAGATGTAAAGGTGGAATTTCGGGCCTCACTCCAGCTTCAAATTGCATTTATATTAAAATTAATTTTAATATAAAATTAATATAAATGACTGTATATAATTTATATCAATTTAAAATCTATATAAAATATATATGACTGCTGTGCGCAATTGACTGACGCGTTCCGCCCACAAAGTATACAGTCAATCCTCTTGATTAGTCTACAACAGAGTTGAAAGCTTTGGGAACCTTAGATCCAAAGTCAGTCTCAACAATGCTCACGCACAGGTAAAAGGAATATCCCACTGAACCTTATTGCCCGCGGGAATATTTAAATAAAGTGCAAGAGATAAAAATAGCTGTTTGTCTTTCTTGAAAGGGCCAGCACTGGAGGCGAAACTCAGTTTGCATTTAACGTCAAGAATATTTTTTTTTGCAGTGTATCAATTGAAATCTCCCTCCCCCTCGCAAACCAACAACAAATTTGGACAAATGCACTTCTGGAACTGCCCGAAGTTTATTTGCTATTTGCTATTTGGTATCCTTCACGGGGGTAGCGTCTCAGAGCGCTAAGGCTCAAACTTACTCAACAAACACGGCTATTAAAGCAAGTTACCAATTCTCTTCACAGTATATTCTGCGAAGCGCTTTGAGACGTCTCAACGTTGTGATAAGGTGTTATATTAAATGCAAGGGTTATTATCATTAATCTGAAGACATCATTAGCGGGCGATCACCTACTCGATTGGAGGCGTGATTCGGAGTCTAATCCGAATGGCATACGCCTTGCTCTGCTGCTTCAGGTAGTGGATCCTGACCCGTGTTTGACTGCACACATCTCCGGAATAATTTATCTGAGCACTGTGTTCGAGCCTGTGATTACGCCGGCTTCTGTCATCTCTTCATGCTCGAGCGACCTTGGAAGAACGATGGGCGCCAGATGGGATCCTCACTATGGGCAGTGTATCCGAATGGGCTTTTTATTTTGACGCTTTTTCTGTGTTAGCTGGTTTCGGTCCCAAGTTATAACTTTCTCTCGCTTTCCCTATCATGTCAACGTGCCCTCCTCACTGTTTGCGGGGCTTGGTGAGGTGACAGGGATGAAGGCCTCATGTGTTAAGAGATCCAGTCAATGCGGTAATTAGTGAGTTTTCCCACTGATTCTGGCATCACCACTGGACAAGGGGTAGGCTGAGCCAGGCAGCATTGCAAGGTCAGAGACTCACCATAACAGGTGGTTTACATCTGTCTGCGCTTTTCAAGATAGTTTCCATCTCCACTGACGATGTTGGCCTTAAATGATACCTGTGTAGCTGCTTTTCTGCTGTTGCTGTGCAACAGAACAAGGCTGATTTCTGCAGCAATCCAGATCCTCTGTATAAGCACATTACAATACAAGTTTTTATGACCAGAAATGACTGACTTTATTGATCTTGGAGTTGCATTTCCGATGCTCCTAATGGGCTAAACGTGGAGTCCTGTAGCTCAGTGGTTAGAGCACTCGCTTTTGCAAGCGAGAGACCTGAGTTCAATTCCAGGCAGAGGGCGAAACCTTGGGCAAGTTTCCTTACTCCACACAGAGCCTAATAATAATCCCTCCAAAAAACCAAAAACAATAATTAAATTGGTCATTTTCAATCTACGACTGTTTGTGGGACATTGCTGTGCGCAATTGGCTGCCGCGTTCGCCCACAAATATACAGTCAATTCACTTTACAGTGTGTTCTGTGAAGCGCTTTGGGACGTCCTCCTGACGTGAAAAGCGCTATATCAAATGCAAGGATTATTATTATTATTATTATTATTATAGGCCAGTGATCAAACCTTCACAGTTACCAAACAGCTAAGTTGATTATAATCACAAGTGAGGTCCCCTCTCACCTGCATGTATTTTGTATATTATAAGTCAGATTTTACTGGACCCACGCTTGCTTTGAGCACAGTTCCACAGTGTTTGCCTGAACTGAATTAGGATGCTTTGAGGACTTTGTAATTTGGTGGAAAACATGATGTTATAATAATAATAATCCTTGCATTTGATATAGCGCCTTATCACATTTTTGAGACAACAACATTACATCTGTATAACGCCTTTCACGTCGGGAAGACGTCCCAAGGCACTGGATCATCTCAAAGTGCTTCACAGAATATACTGTCAAGTGAATTGACTGTATTTTGTGGGCAAAACAAGATAAAATCTTGCACAGAAGGGCTGGGAATGAGACTGGAGCTGTGCAGGCACATGTGCATTAGCATAGCTGCAGCCTAGTGTGCCAGAGACTCATCAAAGTGCTTGCTATTCCACAGAGTCATGGTGCAAAAATGTTCCCAACCTTTTTTTCAGGGTGGAGTAATGAGGTTTTTTTTTGCCCGGAGCTGGCTGCATGCTGAGTGTGCATGTGTATCAACCACTGGTAATTATTCCCAACTCTGAGATGTTCCCTATATATCTTCCCCCGAGTTGCGAGTGTGCACACTGAGCTCAGCACAGCCCTGTGGCACAGTCTGTGTCAAATCAGACATCAATATGGAAGCAATCGTATTTTTTTTACCCCAATCTTCCGATAAACTGCAGGCCTCGTCTTTGTTTCAGCAGAAACACATTGCTGTGACGTCTGTAGGTGTGAGAGACGTTTGTGTCCAGCAAGTGGTTTAAGTTGCATTTGATTATAGCGCCTTTCACTTCAGGAGGACGTCTCAAAACACTTCATAGAAATTTATTGCGAAGTGTGGGTGGGGGGGTGGGGTGGGTGGGTTTGTAACCAGAGTGCACACAGCAACATCTCGCAAACAGAATAAAGTGAAGGACCATTTCTATTTGGGGGACTTATAACCAGGATATTCAGAGAAACTCCCTTCTCTTTTTTGAACAGTGCCGTTGGTATCTTTTAACAGCCATCTGTTGGAGCTCCAGTTCGGTGCTCAGTGGGTGGGGGTGGGGAATGCTGGTATTGTCGGAGCTGCCGTCCCTTTCGATGAGACGTTAAAACTCCCACGGCACTATTCACATAGAGAAGGGAGTTTCTCCCAAGTGCCCTGGCTCCCAAAAATTGATCACACACCTCCTGCATGGTTGCTTGTGGGTCATCACTGTGCACACATTGACTGTAATGTTAACCCTCAAATATGCAGCCACTGCACAAAAACAGTGTGAAGCACTTTGCCATGAATTGGAATGATAATTCTCCGTGTCGGATTTTTACAGTATGTCTTATACCTTTGTCGGTCCGAATGCAGCACAGAGTTTAAGGCTTTGTTCTACCTGCTGCGTTATATTATCATTGCTTCTGCTTTAACCAAACACATTTTTTTTTCTCTCTCTCTTCAACGAAATAGCTGAAACCGGCCCAAATGTCCACAATTGCGTGGCTATAGTTCTGTGCACAAAAAGCATTCCTCTCTCCAACCTCGGTTGGAACCTGCTAGGAAATGCTAGGAACCTTGGCCTTTTTACCTGGGTTTGCCGGTCTAAAAATCAATGGGGATGATAACGGTTTGCATTGTGTAGATAAAGTGCTGATTAAATCAAATGAAACTTTGAAACAAAAGGGGGCGGAGGCATTTTGTAAGGGGATTGATTCATTTTAATTGCCCTTCGCAGACTGCGATGCGGCTAACCGTAGAGCTAGACTCTGCATTTAATAATCCTTGGATTTGATATAGCGCCTTTTCACATCTCCGAGACTTCTTTGGGACCAACCCCTGACGTGAAAGACGCTAGACAAATGTATTTTGTTGTTGTTGTTGTCTCAAAGTGCTTCGCAGAATATACTGTAAAGTCGAGTGACTGTACCTTCTGTGGGCGAAACGCAGCAGACACTTGCGCACGCACGGCAGTGTCCCACAGACAGTCGTGGATCGAGTGACCAAATCATCAAATGATTAACGGGAGCACTGAGCTCCGGATTACTGCATTTAAAATGAGTTTACGATGAGTACGAGAGGTGATAGTAGAGAAGGAGGGAAGGCAAAGTTCACAGGTTTGAATCCCAGGGCTGGCTGTCACTTACCTCTGCCAGTTCAGTGCTGATGGCTTTTAGCAGCTCTGTTCTGCCAGGCACTCAACTAAGATGCTGCTCAGAAATTATGCATCTCGCATCAGGTCTTTGGAAAACCTGACAGCCTCACAGCAGCTGACTGTACAGAGGAAGTGATGGGGGTTGGGGAGTAAGCTGCAGCCCTGACTGCCCCACCTCTCTCTTCAGCTGCGGGAGAAATTTGGTCTGTGTGCGCGCGTGCGTGTGTTTGAGCTGGATGTATATTTGTGTAAGGCACTTTGTTTAACTGAAGTTTGCATGCTTTGCCTGGTCTCTGTATAATGCAGAGTACATGTTGAATTAACACAAAAGTACATAAATACATGCAGATGCAGTACAGCGTATACAGTCTTCCAATAATAATGATAATAATAATCCTTGCATTTGGTACAGCGCCTTATCACGTCTTCGAGACGTCTCAAAGCCCTTCACAGAATATACTGTAAAGTGAATTGACTGAATATTTTGTGGGCGAAACATATTATTTGATAGAGAGAGACTCGATGTGTTAGGGTGATGTCACTCATTTGCAAGGCACAATCTCTGCCTGGCTTATTAGAACGTGGAAAATGCACTTCTGTTGATTTGACATGATATCTTCGAGCAAGTAAGGCAATTATATTGTCCAAAAAAAAAAGAATTGGGAATCTACATCCTCCTTGGAATCTCTGTGGGTTTGGAGAAATTGAGTGATGAGGGGTATTTTGTGTCGGAAGAAAGTTCAAACTCACCTTTCAGATGCGCTGTGACTATTGCCCAATGCTTGATCATTTTGTGCAGCAGAAGTCAGATTCTCAGTGTTCTCGAAATGATCTAACGACAGCAACTTTAAAACCGTGGGGACCCAAGTGTCTGTAACCCATCACCCGTTGTCGGTCTGCGTGCGGAGGGGTGGGGGGCGGGGGGTGAGACGGCTAGAGAAACCAGCTACTGGGAAAGTTGAGGGAGGAAGGATCCTGTTGTGGCTTTTCTTCCACGAAGCAATAGAAAAACTAGCGATGTTTCAGCAATCTGAGAAGTCATGACAGTCATTAAGTCAACCTGTTTGACAGTCACTGTGGTTGAGTTGCTGTTCTTCCTATACCAGCAAATGAGAATAAAATATTAATCCTTGCATTTGATACAGTGCCCTATCATGTCGTTGAGATGTCTCAAAGCTTCACAGAATATATTGTAAAGTGGATTGACTATGTATTTTGTGGACGAAACGCGGCAGCCAATTGCGCACAGCAGCGTTCCACAAACAGTCTATATATTTTTTAAAATGGCCGTAAACAGCCGCTGGTGACCTCTGAGCTCCTGGGATCTAAAGTCACCTCCCCCGAGGCCCCTGCTCTCATCTTTCGGGGCTTAACCCAGGGGTCTCCTCGGCTCCCGGGGGAGGGTTGGGTGGAAGGTCTCGAGGAACGAGTTCAGCAACCTGTGTCCCAGAGCATTGCCGGTTCGAATGCCTAGACACTTGCCTTTGGAGAGCTTATATTGTGAGCACAATGTAAAGTGCGGTATTGTTATATACCTTACTCTAATACTTTACTCCAATGCCAGTGAGTTTGTCTTTTATTTGCTAAAGTGTACATCCATTGTGTGCCTCGTCCCGCCACCCCCCACCGTTCAAAGTAATCATCTTGAGACATGTCTCTTTGACTGCGCTTTTAGTTGTAATAATAATCTCCTTGCATTTGATATAGTGCCTTATCACGTTGTTGAGACGTTTCGAAGCGCCAACATTGTTGAGGACTTTCAGAGGTCCTCCGCTGTCTAAATGTATATTGTATTGCGCTGATGCTGTTTGTGTGCTCAGATAAATCTAATTCAACTAAGAATCTCCCCAAAAGAATAAGCAGTGCCAGGATAATATATAGCCTGTGAACTCCTTGCTACAGCTTTGCTTTAATGTCAGATACCCACTATTGCATCGATATTTGTCAAAATAATGAATGAATGAATGTAGTACATCTCAAAGGCACAGCAGTTTGCAGTTGCCTTGTGTTCTGTAATGTACGCAGTATATATACATTTGAAAGCACTTTTGTGGCTCTGCTACTCTTTGAGTGTGTTTCTGAATGGTGTTTCTCTGAATAAGCAGGCTGCCAAGCTCAGGTGAGCAGATGGTGATGTCTACAATTAAAAGCAATTAATATATTGACGTTGAGTGATTAAAATCGGAGGTTTCATACCGGGCAAGTTGACGATGTCAGCATAAAAAATGCCCAGGTTCCTCCCACTTCCCTCAGACGAGACAGCGAAAGATCTTGTACCCCACCCTTTGTAAGGCTTCCGGTTCTAACACTACCTTTGTTGCAAAGCTGCTTTTCATGTTCCATTAATGCTGTGTACGGTATGCTCACTGCAGCACAGGTTCTAGTGGGTCCTGCTTTTTTCTCCCTTCCCCCCGCCCCACCCCCTCTCTCTCTCTCTCTTCATTCACACTCTCTCTCTCGACATTTTTTTCCCTTCCTCTGCGGAAACCCATCCACTCTTATTCTTTTTGTTCCACTGCAGTGTGGTTTCACGATGGCTGATTACTTTCCACTTCCTCGTCCATTAATGACTATTGTCTGTTGTAGTCTCCAGGTCAGTGGTTGGAGCACTCGCCTCGCAAGCGAGAGTACCTGGGTTTGATTCCCGAGCAGGGCAGAACCTTGGGCAAGTTTCCTTACGCCACACGCCTCTGTTTACCTAGCAGTAAGTAGGAACCCAGTGGTTAGTCGAAGTGGTAGATCGCTTTCCAGGGGTAATAATCCCTTAACAAAAATTTGATGACTCAATCCACGACTGTTTGTGGGACACTGCTGTGGCCAATTGGCAGCTGTGCTTCGTCCATAAATTATACAGTCAATTCACTTTTCAGTATATTCTGTGAAGCGCTTTTGAGATGTTCAATGATGTGATAAGGTGCTATAAGAAATGCAAGAATAATTATTATCGATGCCGTTTGGCCGATGAACCCCGACCGCAGAAGAGGCCATTGAATGTCGAGCCCGTGGGTGAAATTCCACTTGGGTCTCGATTTCAGTGAGTCCAGAATTTGGCAGATACTTGAACTTGAACTTCTTTGAAGCCGGCTGCTGTGAAGTTTGGTTAAAAAGAACTTGCAACAGAAAATGCTTCAGAATTATTTAAGGTATTTGCCAAATTCTAGATGAAATCTACGGTCTAGGAAGATAAAAGAAAGCTCGCCTCTGGCGATAATTTCTACCCTCTTATCCAAAACTGGCCCAGAACACTTTCAGGAGGTGTCTGGGTAGCAAACTGGAGCAGGGACTCTCGCTGATTTTCTCCTTCCTCACCCCGGGGGGCATTAAAGCCAATGCACGAGCACCCTCCACCCCGCTAACTGAAATCTGTTAACGTCAATAGATGATGGATTGAACCTGTGAACCTCCTAGTCCGTATGGCTCAACTATTCACTGATGTTTTAAAAAATCCTTGCATTTATTATAGCGCAGGATGCCTCAAAGCGCTTCCACGGTATTGACTGCGACTGTGCATTTGCAGATGAACACGGCAGCTAATATAGCACGGAGCTCATCAGCGGAAATTTAAAGGTCTTGGGTATTTTAATAAGACTGGAATTTATTCCCTGAACAAAAAAAAACTCTCTTCAGTTCTTTAAGTGCTGCAATTAAAACAGGAAGACAAAGTCTAACTAAAGCTAAAATGACGGAGCATTCACTGGTTGCAAAGGCAGCCAAAGCAGTATTGATGGGGCTGCTGGAGAGAGTAATGTGGGACTGACTGCCTGACTATAACACGAGCTGTTTCAATGATGGTGTCAGACTATTGTGCATTGAGGCACAAGTGTTGGGGCTTTTTTTTTCCCCGCTGCATCAGCAATCATCCGTTCTGAGCATTTTCAGGCTCTCCGTAGGGTTCCCGGCTAAATACAGCACTTTCATTAGTTGTAGAATTCTGCAGCACACTGCAAACGGGTGCTTTTTACGCAGCTGCAAAATTGAGCGCTGACTCCGTTAGCAGAAAGGATCTGGAAGAATAATAGGGTAGGTTTATCCCCCGCCTTCTAGGAAACAAATTGTTCAAATAACTAATGGAAATGGAGGGTCTGACTGGTAGGATCTACAGCCGGAGTGATTCAGCCTCTCACTATTTATCTGCAACACAAGCTTTTGTTCTCCACCAGTTTGTCAGGGAATAGCTGTGGATGGTATTTAGGTGGGAAAAGCGCATCTGACACAGTAAATGTTGGTTAACCTGGGCTGCTTGTTTTAGAGAGAGGTGGAAGAAATTTTAGCTACTTGCAGGTGTTTTTTTTAAAAACCACAAAAAACATTTAAAAACTCCTCCCGAAATTAACCCTGCAGACACACGGTCACTGCACTCAGCAATTCCCCCTCTGCGAAGCGCTTTGAGAAGTTTCGATGGAGTGGCATCAAAAAATGCAAGGAGCAGGGCCCTTAGTGTTTTTTTTTGCAAACGCCCGAATGATTAAGAAGTGGCAAGAAATCTTTGCTTCCTGCTCTGGGACATGAAATTTGCTGCAATAAGCAGGACATGGACAGAGCTGAGAGCCCTCCATCGATCACCACAGTGTCATTTGGACACCTCAGCCTGTAGGCAGCAGACAGACTGCGGGCTGGCTTTCTCTTAACTGTATCCTCAGTCAGGTCTCCCTCCGCCCGCGACTGAGCATCAGTCTCCAGTGCAATCATGCCATGCTTCACCGCAAGAGCAAGCCGCATTTAAAGGGTTAACTCGCGCCCTATGCTTAGCTGTTGGCTATCTTCGTGAGGTGTCGCTCATTCGCAACTCTTGTCTGTGACTGAGGGCTGACTCACAGCTCGGGCCTGAGGATGTTAACTTGAAGAGGTTCAATACCCAGAATCGTATATTTTTTAAGCAGTGGCCTGTTTAACCATTTCCCCTTTCACTCGTGTCACCCTCTCTGTTGACTGGTTTTAGACCATGGTGAGCGAACTTCCCGGAATCCCTTCGCCTCGCCTCCTTCGAGGCCTGTCTCTAGACCTTCCTCCTTGACCATTGCTTGGGTCATCCAACCACCTCCACCTCTCCTTGCCGTCCACTCCACTTGAGTCCAACCCACAGCTCAAGTACAAACCCTTGACTGTCCAGCACCTTGGAACATCCTCCTGACTTGAAAGGTTCCGGGGGTGGAGGAGGGAGGAAGATAGGGAGGGAAGGAGACTTGCCTGCTGCTTGAAAGGCCGTGGTGAGAGTAAAGATTTGTAAACTAAGTTGTCGTCCAAATTCAGTCGGTTTCCACGGCTGCTCTGCTTTGCTCTGAGACACGACAGCTGCCTCACTCAGTGATCTGGGAACTCGCTCCCACAAAGTTCAGGAAGAGTGGGTGGATCAGTGGTCCCGATCACACATTCCTGAAATGGAAAGCGAGAGAGAACATCAGAACATAAGCACATAAGAATTTGCTGGGAAAAAGAAGACCAAGGTCCGACTAGTTCACCTCCTACCATCCTGGCAGTCGCTTGACATGTCATATCCCAAACTATGTACTGTATCCCCAGATATTATTTTCGAGCAGAAATCTATCTTAATTTGTTCTTGAAACAAACGGCATTTTCTGCTTCCACCGTCTGTCTCCCTAAGGAGCCTGTTCCATAAGTTTGGAATAACGCTCACTGAAGTAGTGTTTCCGCAGCTTTGTTCTGAATTTACCCCTCCCTCCCGCGCCCCCCCCCCCCCCCCCCCCCCCATCCCCCTTCATTCGCAGGCCAAGTCCTCTGGTTCTTGCAGTCCAGTGCAAGATAAAACAGAACAAGAGAAAACGAGAATCTTCACAAAAGATGGGAGCTGGGAAGAATTTGTTGCCAGTGATTTGTCTTTTCTTCTTGAAAAGCCCACTGCCTTGCCCGCACTTCCCATTCGGAGAAGGAGTAGAGTTTCCTTCACACGCAGGCTCTCTGCTTCCTTCCTTTTGTTTAATTGACTGCGGAGTAATGCGGTAAACTTATTCAATAAGCTTCAGTCTTTTAAAGGCGAGTCGTGCTAATGCGGAGCAACAGAGTACTGAGCTAAGCAGTTGTAGGATATTTTTGCGCCTGTTTTTATTCTGTTTGCAGTTCATTCCTCACCCCCACCGTCCCTCCTTAAATACATGTTCCTTGCAGCAAAATAAGATTCCCCACAAAAGTGAGCCATGGAGCAAATTGTAAATTTTGGTTTCAACAATAACAACATTTACACAGCGCCTTTCACGTCAGGAGGACGTCCAAAGCCGCTGGACAGTCAGGGACCCACACCCGAGCTGGTGGTTGGGATCCGGATGGGTGGAGGGCAGGTGTGGGTAGGGGTAGAAGGCTGACCGAAGGCGCAGTCGAAGAGGAGGGTCTTGAGACAAGTCCTGAAGGCGGCAGAGGAGGGGGCGAGGCGGGAGCAGAGAGGCTGAAGGCCAATGAAACACAAAGAAGAGTGAAACATTTTCAAGATTTTTGGCTTTTATCTCTCGTCCCCCGCCTCGCCCCCCCACCCCCCAAACACATTTTTTCCTCCTTCCCCAAACGATACCTTGCTGCACACAGTTCCAATAAGCCAGACTGTCCCTGAGCAGAACCAGGTGGTTGGCTGTTTCAGGCTGGCCTATATATAACGGGTGTTAATGGAAACCTGCTTTGGTGCTTGAGGCGTTGTGTGGCTCAAGACATTCCAAGATTGCTGAATGCAGCCACTGTTACAAGAAGCAATGAACAAAAGAAAGCAAATGGCCAAAAAAAGGGATGGAGGATAGTGGAGGGTGTGGGGCGATTGAAACCAGGACCAGGATAGATAATAATAATGATAATACCTTGCATTTGAAACAGCGCCTTATCAGGTCTTCGGATCGTCTCAAAACACTTCATAGTATATACTGTAAAAGTGAATTGACTGTATATTTTGTGGGCGAAACGCGGCAGCCAATTGCGCACAGTAGTGTCCCACAAACATATCGTGGGTTGAGCGACCGCATTTTTTTTGTGTGGGAAGTCGTTGGTTTAAGATATTTTCAGTAAGTAGCAACTCAGTTATCAGAGAGTAAAGGGTGATATTGGCAAGTGTGTTATTGGATTGTAGGCGGAAAACAGAATTTTCCAACACAGTGGATAACAGCCCTTTGCACCCTATGCTCTTTTGTGGGGGAAATATACCCCAACAGAAGTCTTGAGTTGAGTTGCAATGCAACATTAAGCCACAGCCTATCTGTCCCTTTCAGGTGCTGTTACAACAGCTGTGTTTTTCCAGCGTTTCCTAAGCTTTGATCGTTAGTTATGTTTCTTCACAACTCTGATGTGCAGTTGCCACCTTAAAGTACGTTTTGATTTTTTTCCCTTTTTTCTTTTGTTTTAAAAAAAACCTTTGTTTCCATCCTAACTCGCGCATTTAATATAACGCCTTATCACGCCAGCGAAATGTCTCAAACGCTTCACAGGATTTACTGTACAGTGTAACGACTGCGTGTGTAGATTTGAAGGCGAACGGGGCAGCCAACGTGCACACAGCAATATCCCATCCACAGCCACTAATTGAATGGACAATTTTGTCTGGGGATTATTGGCCATGTTTTACGTGAAATAACAGATGTTGGGGGCGAATGAGAGGTTGTGATTCAATTGGTTGGCGTCTTCGGACTTCACAAACCAGTCCAGCTTCGTTCTCACACTTTATAATATGGCTGGAACACCTGGATTGAATTGCAGCTTCATTGTGGAGTCCTCTTAAGCGTATTGGTTAGAGCACTCGCCTCGCAAGTGAGAGGATCTCGGTTTGATTCCCGGGCAGGGTGAAATGTTGGGCAAGTTTCCTTACTCCCCACGCCTCTGTTTACCCAGCAGTAAGTAGGAAGTTAGTCAATTGGCGGATCCAGGGGGGTAATAATCCTTCACAAAATAGATTTAAAAAAATGATTTGGTCACTCAATCCACGACTGTTTGTGGGGACACTGCTGTGTTCAATTGGCTGCCGCGTTTCACCCACAAAATATACAGTGAATACACTTTACGATATATTCTGTGAAGCGCTTTGAGACGTCTCGACGAGGTGATAAAGCGCTGTGTCAAATGCAAGGATTATTATTATAATATGGTCGGAACCCCTGGATTGAATTGGAGCTTCATAGCTATCTCCCAAGTAGCAATTTGTCTGTATGTCTGTCAATAAGTTACCCAGGCTTTTTATCCCTGAGACTGGCATTTTCCAAAATAAAACACACACAAATCCAAGCTCGAATTGTTTCGTCAAAGTGTGACATTGTGCTTGTGTGTGTGTTTTTTTTAAATAAAATTTAAAAAAAAACTCCGAGCCCTAATTAGTTTGAGGATTGTAAATTTTTTTTTGGAACCTGGCAAATAAAACGGGTGTTGTGACACAATAACGAGCAAATATTTTCTGTGCAAACATCAGCAGTGTTACAGTACAAATGTTAAGAGCTGGGTTTCATTGACGTTGCAGTGTTTTATACACACGCACACTCACACACACACACACACACACACACAAAGGAAAAATAAAGCTTTGAGCACATAGAGCTGTATGTCAGCAACAGCTGTTGCTCCCAGTTGACAACCACCATTCCCAGTCTCACTCATTTTATTTTGTGCACAGGATTATTTTTCTCGTGCATCGCCCCTCTAAAGCAAGTCTACAACGTTAGGTTATTTGCCTGTATATCTGTTTCTGGCAGGGCTGATGATCGGACACGTTTTCTCTCCGCTGCCTGTGCAATGGTGGCAAATGTGCGCGCGCGTGTGTGTGTGTGTGTGTGTGTGCACCATTCAGGTTCACTGAGTATTAACCACAGCCCCGAATCCAAATTCGGCGAATGGAACTGTCGTGTATGTCACATCCGCGCACACATAGTGGATGCACACCAAGTGCTGTTTGCTGGCCAAGACTGGAAAGAGTTGTTAGTCTCTAATGATCGAGCAGCTTTCTTGCTCACAAGTAGTTGGGGATGTTAGGTACTGAGTGAGGGTAGGGGGGGGGGTGGGGAGGGGGTTGGCACGTGACTTCTGCACAGCAGGAAGCTGTCAGCAGAGAGAGACCTGGCTTTTAGCCAAGGAAACCAGCAAACATGAAAGCCAATTCAAGGCTTTAAACGACAACCTGATATAATAAAAATGTAACGGCTAATTGGACGAAAATGGGCACCTGTGGAGAGATGGGCTATTTGTGATTCTGGTCACCCTTTCTGCAGCGTGCCTGGCGTTCTCCTTCTCGTGTGAGATACGGTGGAAGGCGCAGGTTTAGGGAAACAGGATTTAAGAGCAAGGCAGGAGGATTGCAAGCGTGCAATGTGTGCAGAATGTTCAACATATGTCCTTTTGGGTAGGCTTGGCAGGAAAGGATTTTCTCTCTCTCCCCCTCTCTCTCTCTCTCTCTCCATCTCTTTCTCTCTTTCTCTCTCTCTCTCTCTCTGAGCACATGATGAAGATCATTAGGAATTTCCTGTAAAGGGAAGCACGGTTTGCAGGCCAGAAAGCTGTTGTTAAGAGCGACGAAGGGTTTTTACAATGCCTGCGCCCTGTTTGCACCTAAAAGGCCAGGTTTGCACACAAAGTAAGACACCCTCCTCTTTAATTTGCAGGAGCGTCCTCTTGAAATGCACTTCCCAACCCACACAGGTGTTCATCAACCTGTCCCCTGTCTGTACCGGAAGCTGCTGAATAAATCTTAAATCTGTTGGGTTTTAAAATTGCAGGTTCAAGTTGTCCACAGGGCCCACTGTAATGCAGCGAATCAATACTTTTTAACTTAAGTCTTTATTGTCATTAAAACAATATTCCGATATCAAGCAAGGATGAGTTTCGCAGAAGGCATGTTCCAGCAGTCAAGATGTTAACCAACTGGACAATTCTCAGGGTAGGGCGAAAGGGACGAGAAAGAGTCGACAATCTCGCCAGTGCAGTGCTGTGGAAGGCTGTATTGTCAGAGGTGTTGTCCTATAGAATCTGATGTTAAACCCAGGTCCCGTCTGTGCCTATTCAGGAGAACATCAAAGATCCCATGGTAGCTATTCTGAAAGAGAAGGCAGTTTCTCTCTCTCGGTATCCTGGCCAACAATCCCCGCTCCCTGCAACCCCACCACCACCACCACCGAGCCAAAGCAGTCGTTGACTTCACAGCTGTTTGTGGGACATGGCTGTGCGCAAATTTACAGTAAAATCTTGCGAAGTGCTTTGAGGCGTCTCGACGACGCGATAAGGCGCTGATATCAAGGATTCTCCTTGTCTCACCATCAGCGGAGTTAAAAGGCTAAATTGTGGTCGGAATGGAGCTGCCGAGAAGCCGATTGGCGCACAGTGTTGGCATGAAGTGAATGAGCAAAAGGTGCAGAGGGTTAGCCTGTATCATAAATCGTAGCTCAGTTCAATTCAGTTGGGAGAGTTGGAAAGAGACTGCGGAAGCCTTTACATAACATCTTCTGTTGTAGCTCACTGGCAGCTGTACAGAAAGCGAGTTGTAATGAAGTGGTACCTATTTTTTTATATATACACATGTTAACATGGTTTCTCTGTACTGTTTAGAGTTATGAGCGCTGGATGATTTATTGGGGGTAACAAACTATTGCTGAGCATTGCGAAAGGGCTAGTGAACGTGAACTGCATTTAAAGGGAGTGTGTGGTTCAGATTGCATTCTTCCCCTTGTCCATTACCCCACCCACACATACACATGCCCGCGCGCACACACACACCCGCACACACACACACACGCGCGCACACGTACACGCACCACACACACACTTTCTAATATTTGTAACCCAAAGTGGCTTGAAAAATCTGAGCAGAATTACAGACTCGCACCTCCCTTGGTCAAATTTTAAAACGTGAAGTTCGTTTCGGACATGCTTTTGCCAGCGTTAAATCTTCCAAAAGGTGAACAGCCCAATTTTCATCTGTCTTTTGAAACCACTGAGGTATACGTGAAAATTTGGTGGGATTAGGTAGGGTTTTTGGGGGGGTGGGGGGGGTGAAATTGGTTATTATGCAAGCAACTACAGTCTCTTTTGGAAAATAAAATTCAGCGTTTGTTTTTGAATCCCCAAATTTAAAAAAACAAGTGGCTGATCCGCGCTGTACCAGATGAAAGGGATTTTTTTGTATTATTCGGAGCTGGTCTGTCGAATGTTTGGCTGAATGCTTTCTCCTTGTAAACTACTGATATTTACCTAGAAAAACACAGTCACTGCACCTGACAGCAATTACTTGTGAAACACTTAGAGATATTTTGACATAATAGATGCCAAGTCAAATGCAAGGAGTATTACAAATAGTGTCATGCGCAATAATGGGTTAAAGAGTCCTCTTTCTTGGCACACGCATATTCTATATATTATTTTAGGTGTACACTATCATCGCTCTTAAAGTTTTACCTTGTAAGTTGAGCCTTTGCGGAACACCTGCTCGTTCAACCTGTTTTATATTTATTTGGCCATGGTGGGTGGGGGAAGGGGGCGAGACGGGAAAGACATTTCACACAGTATTGAGGCTTTGGAATTGGAACGATTGTGAAAGGGACCTGAATAGGTGGTTGTTAGCGAAGCTTCATCTCCAATATGTGTCTCGGTAAAGCACTGGGAAATTGAATAATTTCATAGAAATTAATAGCACGGACTAAGGCTGTGCAGCTCATTGTGTCTGCTCTTTCAGAGAGCGAACCGTTCAGTATCGTTCACCTCCCTTTCCCACAACCTCCCCACTCCCCTACCCACCCCACCCCCCCCCCCCCCCCCACCATACACAAATTATTTCAGCGGTCAGAGTCTTTCATAGATTGTACAGTAAATCAGTAAGTCCTGTGCTGTGTGTGTATATATAATATATATATAGGAACAGGAATAGGCCATTCAGCCCCTCCAGCCTGTTCCACCCATCTATTAGATCATGGCTGATCTGTAGTACCTCCACTAAAAAAAAATGTTTCAGCTAAAGTGTTTCGAGACGTCCTCCCGGTGTGAAAGGCACTATATCAGACGCGAGGAAGATTATTATTATTACGACATGGTTTGGGGGGGGGGGGGCGAGAAGATATTGACCCCTGATCGTGGCTGCTTTTCTCCACTTGGGTAGCCACAATGTTTTTTTTCCTGGCTTGCCAGCTGACTTCATTGTGGGCTGGTTTCCCAGGCAGAACGGTCCCAGTTGTGATGTATTATTCAAAGGAGTTTTTTTCACTCCCATATATTTTTTTAAAAAAAAGGGTCTGCCATCTGTGAACAACTTCGGGAATTGTTTTTTCAGCCCAAAGGAAAAGGGTTAACGGTGTTGAGAGAAAGCGAGAGAGTGAGAGAGACGGCATGACTCTTTTCGAACATTGGGTGTCAGAAATCTGGTGATTTTCAGCTTGTAGTATTGCAATAATAACCCTTGCAATTTGATATAGCTAGCACCTTATCACGCCATTGAAATATCTCGAAGGGCTTCATAGGATGTACAGGATATCAAGTGAATTGACTGTGTATTTTGTAGGCGAAACAGCAATGAGCGAAAGAGGCTGTGTTTTTCTGCCTTCCATCAGTGTCTGCAGAAGAAACATTTAGATGGGTTTCCCGGCATTTCTTTTAAATAAAAGCACACACGCTATATATGCACCAGAAATTATACGTTATTAAGATATCTTGGTTGCATGATTCCGCCCTGCGTTCTCTTAATAGGAACAATATTTTTCAAACTAACACAGTACTCTTGGTAATTGGTCCCACCTGAGCAGTGATTGTGTTTGGTGTCGCCTCCTGTTGAGTTTGCCCTTCCTCAGCAAAGAGTGGCTGAGATTATTGGACGGACAGACCGTTCTGCTGGTGCAATGTCAAAGGCGTCAGGAACCTCAAACAGCCTCACGCCTTGTTGAGGTCTCACTTGCAGCTGTCTGAAGGGCACAGCATTTAATGCTCGCTCAATGCAAGGTAAGATTGCGATATTTGAGAAATAACTTCTCGGGATGAAATGAGGTCCAGGTGAGTGGAAGCCTGCGGTGGAAGATAAGAGGATCACCGTAAATGCTGATCATTTGATGCATCAGAATCCCATAAACATGTTTTTTTGATCAGTGACCGGTTGTTACAGAGAGGTAGCTTTTATTTATGACCAGCTTGGCCCAAAATCCTACTGAGCGAGTAAAAGTAGCAAGAGTGAGTTCTACAGAGAGGAAGAATTCACTGGTATCATAAAAATAATAATGATAATCCTTGCATAGTCACTACACTTCACAGTGAAATCCTGTGAGGCGCTTTGAGACATCTCAACAGCAACAACAAAAATAATCCTTGCATTTCATATAGCGCTTTTCACGTCTTCTAGACGTCTCAAAGCGCTTCACAGGATATACTGTAAAGTGAATTGACTGTACATTTTGTGGGCGAAACGCGGCAGCCAACTGCGCACAGCAGCGTCCCACAAATAGTCATGCATTGAAGTGACCGATTTATTATTTTTTTTCTTGAGGGATTATTATCAGGCGTGTGGAGTAAGGGAAACTTGCCCAAGGTTTCGCCCTGCCGGGAATCAAACCCAGGTCTCTCGCTTGCAAGGCGAGTGATCTAACTACTGAGCTGCAGGGTTCCACACACGGGAGTCGTGTAGATATACTGTAAAGCGACTTGGTAACTTGCTTTAAGGGCCGTGTTTGTTAACTAAGTTTGAGCCTCAGTGCTCTGAGACTGTAGCCCCATGAAGGACACACTAAATGAATGCAAGCCGTTGTGGTTTGTGTAAATCTGACAAATAGTAATAAACTTCGGACAGTTTCGGAAGCGCATTTGTCCTAATTCGTTGTTGGTTTGCGAGGGGGAGGGAGATTTCAATTGATACGCTGCAAAAAAATATTCTTGACGTTTAATCAAACTGAGTTTCGCCTCCAGTGCTGGGCCTTTCAAGAAAGACAAACAGCTATTTTTATCTCTTGCACTTTATTTAAATATTCCCGCGGGCAATAAAGTTCAGTGGCATATTCCTTGTACCTGTGTAGGAGCATTGTTGAGACCGACTTTAAATCTGAGGTTCCCAAAGCTTTTCACTCTGTTGTAGACTGATCCATACAGAATTAGTTGCTATCAACATCTCCATTATTGTTGCATATGACTACTAGGAAGGTAGAAGGCGAACTGGTCTTTTCCTTCTAGCAATTCTTATGTTCCTGATGGCGGCTCTATCTAATATTTATCATTCATTGCAAACTTCGAGAGAAAAATGAATACTTTTTTGGGGGCGACGTTCCACTGAACTGGCTGATTTCAGGAGGTAGATTGTTGGGTTTATCTGTTTATTAAAAGTTCAGGGAGCAGAAAGTTGCATTAACCTTAAAATCCCATACCTTACCTGTCTGTGCCTCTTGCATTCACTGTCATTAGGATTTGCAAAGATTCCAATTTGTTGGGAGGATTAGGAAGCCAGGCAAATTGGTCCTTTGGCCTTTCACCTCTGCTACATGGGTTTCAGTCCAACTCGCATTGAAGGGATGCAATCTCTCGTCTCTCTATGCCAGCTTTGAAATGGCTTTGGATCATCTCAACTCTGTTACCAGTGGGTGCTTGTCCAACGCACAGAATGGCTTGTAACTTGGCCACCTCAGTTATAGGCCTTGAATGGTTACTGAGTGAGAAATGCCCAGTTTGTCCTAAAATTGGGATTCAAGCCATATTATTGTGCACAGTAAAGAGTACACTATACATTGCAGTTGAGCCAGACTAATAATAATAGCAATATATGCATTTTATATAGCACCTTATTGCCTGGCCCACAAAACGAACAGTCAATTCACTTTGCAGTATATTCTGTGAAGCGCTTTGAGACTTCTCGAAGACGTGATAAGGTGCTATATCAAATGCAAGGATTATTATTTATTATATCATCCCCAACATCTCAAAGCTCTTCACAGGTTTTTATTGTCAAGCGTAGTGTTTTATTTGGGAGGGCCTGTTGGCCAGGAGAGAGAAACTCCCTTGCCTTTTCAAATAGTGCTGTGGGCTCTTTAACGTCCACCTGAGTAGACCTCTGTTCGAGCGTCTCACCCGAAGGACTCCACCTCCAGCAATGTCGCACACACCCAGCGCTGCACTGGAGCGTCAATTTAGACTGTATAAGTTCCAAGTCCTGAGGTGGGGCTTGGACCCACAACCTTCTGACTCAGAGGTGAGCGTGGCTCCAAATGAGCCAGCATTCTGAGCTTGTGGTGGGTTTGCGTGTATGAGCTATAAGCCAGTAGTGGATTAAAGATCCTGCTCAGTGCCAGGAAAGATATTTGTGCATTGCACATTTGAAGAGAAAAGTTAGTTGATCTCAACCCATTCCTACATTCATCCTTTTTGAGAAAGGTCCCAATTTGGAAATGGAAATGCTCGTCAAATCACAAGTTGGGTGACCACACGTGCGCTATAATAAGAGACATAATTAAAAGCTTGTTGCCGTGTGTCATTTTAGTAATTGAATATTCTGGCTGTTAATAAGATGATTTATTGAACATTCGAATACAGTAAATCTTTGAAAAGGGTTGATTACATTTGCATTTAGGAATGTGTGAGTATTTGTGACGTCAGGTGAAGCTCAGTGTGTTGATTACTCAGGTTAATTCGTCAACCAACCAACGCGTTGTTGGAGATGGGTTTTCAGGGTTTGTATTGCAGTGTTACTGCGTTTGGAGAAGGATTCCAACCTCTGTTCCTTTCGAGGGCTCTTTAAGGTGTATATTCAATGATAGCTTTCAAAAGGTACTTAAAAAGCAAACATTTGCAGGTCTATGGGGTAAGAGCGGGAAGAGTGTGACTAGTCGGTAGCTCTTTCAAAGAACCAGCACAGGTGCGATGGGCCAAATGGCCTCCTTCTCTGCTTTAAGATTCCCTGATTCTATGAATGAAGTTGAAACAGTGAGTTGGGAGAGAAGGGGCACAGGTGAAACGGCAAACTGGATTAAAATTGCAACTGGGGATATTGTGTGCGTTTTGATTTGCTCCTGTTCCTCAGCAGTAGTTGCAGTCAGTGCCTATTCTGTATTCAGTTCTGTCATCCCCACAGCTCAGCTTCTCCTGAGCAGCAGTTCAGTCGCTAGTCTTTTTGTGTAGTCTAGTGTAGAGCGTCCTTATCATTCCAAATTCTTTGCCATTGTGCGCACACATTTCTGGTACTTCTTTGGCTAACCAAATACCTTCATGTACAAGAAACACATCACTGATTTCCCTCAGCCAAGTGCCAACACCCTTCTCTAACCCTGTTCCCCCACCATGTAAATATATACACACACACATACATATTGCTGGCAGTAAACGCAGCAGGGCCTATATGTAGACTGACGAGAAATCTTGCCTTAAGACATTAGGCTGTATTTGTATCTCACCACTAATTGCCACACATTTTACAGATCGCGAAATGAGACGTCCAGATTAGTGTACTCTGCTCCTAATAGGGTGAAGGCACAACTGTCAAAATTAATCAGAATCGGGAGGTGGCTGAATGGGAGCAAGCGATTGATTTAATGTGGGATGACCTTTAGTGCATGTCATTGCGAGGAACCTTTTCATATTGATGGGAACTTGATAGGGGGGGAACTGCATGATTGTCCCAGGAAATTTCAAATTGGGTTTAAAGTAAAAGTACGATGCATCTATGAAGCTACACCCGCGCGCGTGCGCGTGTGTGTATGTGTTCCAAACGCTCTGATGCTACCCGGCGCGAGAGGCGCTATACAAACACAAGTTGTTGTTGTTTTTGCGGATTTTTGAAGAACTCGTGAAATTATTTTTTGCGTCATAGTGATTGCTTGGATCTTTTCTGTTTGGTCTGCCGGATCTCTGACACACGCGGAAACCCATCACTGTGCTTAAGATCTTAATTTAGTACACAGCGCTGCCTCAAAAGACAATTAAGAATTTTCCCAGGGAGCCAACAGCAGTTAATGTCTGAAATAAACCCTGGTGCAAACTTCAATAAACACTCAGTACTCCAACTGCAGCTTACAGTCGAGGCAATAAATATTAAAGGGGATTTAGATCTATGTCTTAACAGCTGCATGGTTGGAGAAGCACACTATCTCTCTGCAGGTTTACTGACCCATTTCCATTTCCAATGCCAGTTGTATCTTAGCAACTAGAATCGTCCCTACAGAGAAAAACACAGGCTCGGTGCTGTTCGAGTCTAAGTAGTGTACAGCGAGTCTGTCAAGGTTATGCTTATTTTGAAGAGAATGGGTGTAATGGCAATTTTATAAGAGTAAGTAATGAGCGCAGTTGATACTCGAGTATCTGTTGAATATTTTCCCAACATATGAAAAGTGGGGGTCGGGGGGGGGGGGGGGAGGAGAGGGGAGGGCTTGTTGTGTAGCTTATAAATGTGTCAATCGATTTCACACTTGCATTTCAGGGCACCGTGTATGACATCTGGAGTCAATTTAGCCGTCTTTTAAGTGTGGGTTACATTAAAACGCATGGACTGTGGCTTGCAGGAAACAGTGTAATCTGCTCGTGACATCATAGGCTTTTTTGAGCCTTTGCTGGGTAATTGCCATTTCTGCCGAGGACTCAGTGCGTGGCTGGCTGTCTGTCTGTCTGTCTGTCTGTCTCTCTCTCTCTGTGTGTCTGTCTGTCTGTGTATGTGTGTCTGTCTGTCTGTGTATGTGTGTCTGTCTGTCTGTGTGCGTGTGCCCGGGCAGAGGGGAGGAGTGCTGTTTGCGGGGCTGTGCTGGGGAGAGTGGAGTGGAATGCCATCGAGCAGTTCACGAAATAATACACTAAACGTATTAAAGGCTAAAGAGGAATCCGCAGCTCACAGCTCTCCCCCTGCAGGGCTGGAATCCTCGTCCACATGACTTGGCATCTGACTGAACGCGAATCCCTCCCTCGCTCCCTCCCTCCCTCGCTCGCTCGCTCCCTCGCCGGCTGGCTGGGCAGGCTGGAGGGGGTGGAGAAAGTGGGGAGGTAGGGGGTGGGTGGTGGGGGGGGGGGGTTATTTTTAATATTTGAGGTGCGACTGGTGCAGGCGGTTTCCCAGTGAGGATTCTGACCCCGCGTTGCCGTGGCGACGGGATCCAAAGCAGGGTTGGCGATGTCAGAGGAATAAAAGCTGCATTTACGGAATATTGATTGAAAGGGCTGCGCACAGTAACCCTCTTATGCACCGCAGCCCCCCGAAATGTCTAGACATTCTGAGAGCGATTGCATTCAGCGTCGCTGTGGTTTGCTGACGCTGAGGCCCACAAACTGCCTGTGTTGTCATGTCTGCCTTGACAGTGTGGGTGTCGCTGTGTGCAAGTGACACTGTGTATGTGAGACGCTGTGTATGTGTGTGTGTGTGTGTGTCTGCTCAGAGAGTGGGTTCATGAATTCCTAGGTCTGTGTGTTCATATGTCTCCACTCCCTTGGGTTAATAATAATAATAATCCTTGCATTTGATATAGCGCTGTTCACGTCTTCTCGACGTCTCAAAGCGCTTCACAGAATATACTGTAAAGTGAATTGACTGTATATTTGTGGGTGAAACGCGGCGGCCAATTGCGCACAGCAGCGTCCCACACACAGTCGTGGATTGAAAATGACCAATTTATTATTGTTTTGTTTTGGAGGGATTATTATTAGGCATTGGGTTGGGTGTTACGGGCGGGCGGGCGGTGGGGGGAACTGGACAGGACGATGTTTGTTTGGGGTCAGCCTGTCTTTTATCACTGCTAGATTTGATTACTTGACGGTGAGCTGAGAGCGAGTATTAAATTGCTGTTAGCTCACCGGAAATAAACTGATAGAGTCGAGAAGAGCCTGGTTTTAATTGCTCTCAACTTCTCCATTCATCGTGAACAAACAAACAGTCCTGTTTTCCCACTGACCGCAGAATGTCACATACATGTTTCTGGCAGCTCCAGTTCCCATTGAAACATCCTTTCAGTCCACTGCCCTCTGCAGCTTAACGCAGAATGCATCTTGGTCAACATTAACATGTGTTTCTGTTGTGTTTGCTCATTATCTTTATATACAGTATAATCATTTATATTTCGGGTGGGGTGGGGGGGGCGGCGGAGGAGAGGTTGGGGGTGTGGTGCTCGTGATTTGGGGGTGGGAGGGGGTTTAATACCGTTTCACGTCTACGTAGCGTTTGGGAATTAACAACGTCAACTTGAGTTTTATATTGCGCTCCTGATGTAGGTTGATGTCTTCAGAGCACTTCGAACAACAACAGCAACAACTTGCATTTACATGGCCCGCGGGGCAGCACTTACTCAGAATGACGGATTCTAATGCCGGCGGGGAGTGAGGGGGAGTTTTTAAGGTGGGATTTGAAGACGAAAGAGGGGCCAAGGTGGAGTTGGAGGCAGAGGGCTGGGGGGGTGCTGCAATGAGTAAAGGCTCGGCCAACGATGGTGGAGTGATGGGTAAGGAGGTGGGGGTGAGGGGGGGCAGATCCTACAGGTGAGTGGGTACGTGTAGATCGAGAGCTGTCAGGGTATGAATGAGGCCAGAGGACCTTGCGAGTAAGGCATCGAGTGAGGAGTTCAGGGTAACTCTGCTTCGGAACACTTTGCAGAAATGGTTGAAGAAAAAAGTAAATTGCGTGCAGTCGTGGGACGGAACAAGAGAGGCACATGCGTTTAAACCTGAATATATTTGACCTGTAATAATCCTTGCATTTTGATACAGCGCCTTATCGCGCCATTCGAGGCGTCTCAAAGCGCTTCGCAGAATATACTGTAAAATGAATCGACTCTAGATTTTGTGGGCGAAACCCGGCAGCCGATTGCGCACAGAAGTGTCTCCACAAACAGTCGTGGATTGAGTGACCAATTTTTTTTCCAGGGATTGTTACTCCGGAAAAGCGATCCGACAATCGACTAACTGGGTTCCTACTTACTGCTGAGTAAACCGAGGCGTGTGGAGTAAGGAAACTTGCCTAACATTTTGCCCTGCCCAGGAATCAAACCCAGGTCCTCTCGCTTGCGAGGCGAGTGCTCTGACCACTGAGCTACAGGTCTCCATCTGTAATTGAAGGGTTAAGAGGTTTGGACCCTTAAGGACTTGATAGCAATTTCAGATGGGCTGTGGTTATTAGCAGTGAAAGACAGACCTGCTATTGTTCACCTGACCTGTGCAGGTATCTCTGAGGAACAAATGGGAGACTTGTTTCTCCAGTTCTCCCACCCAGTCCTTGTGTGTTTATCCACAGGTTTGTACTTGTTCCTTTTACAGTCACAAATTAGTCTTTTAGGTGATCTCCCTCTCTCTCTCTCTCTCTCTCTCTCTCTCTCAGTCCATGAAGAGTGTTTTGCTTTGAAATAATGCTACGAATGCCAACCATAATAATAATATTAATCCTCGCGTTTGATATAGCGCCTTATCACGTCGTTGAGAATATAACTGTAAAGAATATACTGGAAAGTGAATTGACAGCATATTTTCTGGACGAAATGCGGCAGCCAGTTGCACACAGTAGTGTCCCACAAACAGTTGTGGATTGGGTTGACTAATTTTTAATTTATTTTATCTTGAAGGGATTATTATCCCCAGGAAAGCGATCAGCCAATCGACTAACAACTGGGTTTCTACTTACTGCTAGGTAAACAGAGGTGTGTGGAGTAAGGCAACTTGCCCAACGTTTCGCCCTGCCGGGAATCGAAACTAAGTCTGCGAGGCGAGTGCTCTAACCACTGAGCTACAGGACCCCACAGAATAGCAGCAACAACAACAACTTGCATTTATATCGCGCCCCTCACTCGGGGTAGCGTCTCGGAGCGTAGAATAGAGAACAGCACGAAGAATAGCATGGAAGCACAGTTCCTCCTACTCTGTTTGAGTTGTGGAAAGAAGCAGCGAGGTACAATTAGCATTTTTCTGACTTGGTTTCTCTCTGATCTCTCTATCTTTTTTCTTTCTCTCTTTCTCTCGCTCTCTGCGTTGTGTCTCGCTGCTTCTCTTGATGCCTGTCGTGTCTCTGGACATAACAATGAATGTGATTAGCTGAACGAAATCCCCCTGGTGAAAATAGCCCACCTCTCATTCTCTCTCTCTCTATCTCTTTCGCTCGCATCACTGTGCAGTGAGTGGCATTGAGCACCAACACACACCAGCTCGCTAGATCATGAAATGCTCATGTCATCTCACCCAGAACCTTTGATGTTTCTTCTAATGCATCAAATGCATTGAGATCCGAGCTGCAGCACACCCATATCATGAGTTTCGAAGGGAGCGAATGGGAATTTACACAAATTACCTTCAGTGTAATAACACCCGCCCGTATTCAGGGTTTTATTGGAAAGTCGAACATTCTTGGTTAAAGTGCTTTGCTTTTAACCAGCGTTTTCTTGATATAAACGTCACTTTTCGATTGCTTTTCTAAAGGAAAATTGCCCATCGCTGCGAAGGGAGTTAATTAACTATTTGCCTTCAGGAGCCTCTGTGCCGGGCTGTCAGTTGATTGTGTTCTGAGGCCCTCGCTCACTTGCTTTCAAAACAACAACAACTTGTATCTATATAGCGCCTTTATGTACGAGAGGTAGTGCACTGGAACACTTTTCCCTTGTGGCATTTTTAGCCCCGCCTTTGATCATGGGAGACATTTCTCTATTAATGTCTACCATCACCAAAACAGCCTTCACTTTCGGAGCTTGGCTGTTTCGGGACATGGAAAGTGTTTTACTTTACCAGCGATCCGATCCGTCCCTTTGATTCAGCGCCTTTGAATCCGGGAGGACCTCTCCAAAGGTGTCACAAGGAAGTCCTGTGACTGTGTTTTGCAGCAGTTTGTGTTTGTATTGCAAAATGCCCCGTCGCAGTAAAATCCTACAAAGAGGCATCTTTCCGACATGAAAGGTCCTGTATCAAATGCAAGGATTATTATTATTATTGTTAATACTTTTTGAGAGTTGTCTGTTATTTGCAGCTTACCAAAGCCGTGAACGCAGATGGTCTTTTGCACTCATTTTGGTCTTTTACAAGTTGTGATAATGTCGCTCTGTCTATTGGTTCAACAACTGAAACACGTGGAAGAATGATGGTAATTGTATTGAGAAACTACTTAATTGTATCCAGGACAAGTGTTTAACTGTATTTAGACGTCCAGAGGATCAGTGCGTGCGAGAGTGTGTGAGCGCCATCATTTTCACAGCAGGTAATGATCCGTCGCCATGTTCGGTTGTGGCAGCTTCTGCAACATGGATGGAGTGAGGAGGTGAAATGCATCTCTGACAGCTTGTTTCAACTCCTCAGTCGTTTCGTATCGCTGGATGGGGTAAGAGGACTTTGTGGACAACCTGTACATCTTGCAGCCATATTTCAATAAGCCAGGAATGTGTTACTCTATCCCGAGTTGACTAAGCTGCATATTTATGAGGTGGAGTTAAGTCTGTTTTTACAGAGCTAAAAGATAACTCGTAAGACTATTTTAAATCTGCAGAGATCGGATTATTTATTTTACGTGGTGGATTCCCAGTGGGATTAATTGGCATGCAGAAGAGTAAGCAGTCTCCTGAGGTTGTATTAACATGCAGACACACTGGCCCCGGGTCTCAGTCGACTGATGTACACCATAAAAGCATTGTGTTTAGACCACACGTAATGAGGTACGTTTGCAGAAGCGTAAGGTCTGAAAAGTGTGCAGGAGTTTTTGCATCAAATAGGCCACCTGAGGTGTGTGCAAGGTAGCTAACTGGAGGCACGAGATGCATTTGAGTCTTGTCCTCGTGTTCACATCCCACCATGGCCTTCCCTTACAATACCGCTATCACCGCCTGTAACCCTCTGCCCAGCAAACACTAGCTTACGTGCGGAGTAAAGAAACTTGCCTAAGGTTTCGCCCCGCCCGGGAATCAAACCCGGGTCCTCTCGCTTGTGAGGCGAGCGCTCTAACCACTCCCCTAAATATATTTTCGCCCACAAAATATGCAGCCAATTTACTTTACAGTATATCCCGTGAAGCGCTTTCAGACATCTCGAAGGCGTGATAAGGGCTGTATCAAATGCGAGGATTATTTATTATTTTTACAGTACAGGACTTCTCTTCTAAGAACCTCCAATTGTGGCATGGGTGGGGTGGGGAGAGGAAACTGAGAAAGCACAGTTGTCCCCACCCTCTCCCTCCCCCCCCCCAAACCCCCTATCCTTGCTTTCCTTTCAAAGGAACGAGCTGTGTTTATTCACTATCGAGACAGCCGTGGGCAAAGGCTGACATCTAGAGTTGTGCCAGAAAAGGCAGGGGTGGGGGCTGGGTTTACTTTTAATTTTTTTTAAAAAGTGTCATTAAAGAGAGACGCTCTTTACGTAGACGGATTGACTATTTCATCTATTTTATTTAATTATGTTTTTTCTCCCCCCTCCCGTTCTTGTTTATTTTCTTCCTTCTTTGTGTCTGTTTCGGAGAGATGCACCATTTTCCCCTGGGTCTCCCCATCAATGCTCTGCTCTCTCTCCGACTGCCGGGAGGTGTAATAATGAGGCCTTGGATGTTGCATCTTGGCGATTTTTCCCCCCCTCTCTCTCTCTATCTCTCTCTCTCTCTCACACACTGCAATGCCGCAGCTGATACCAGGAGCACTGGCATGAAATGTGAGACATCGTTGGGGGTCTGTGATGTTTCGCACACCGATGTGCTTTACCTTAGTAAACCCTCCATTGCACACCTCCCTGAGTGTTTTGGGAAGGGCTCCGTTGCTGCTCACTCCTTCTGGGTTTAACAATAGAAGACTTGCATTCAGACTGCAGCTCCAGGCAGACAGGCAGGAGTTTAATGTTCGGTTTGGCAAGTGGTTGCAACTCGCTCGATAGCGAGCTCTGTTTTATTTGTGTCCCTTGGCAAATGTGTTTTTTGGTGGCAACGCTCGCCTTTTCCCCTTTTTTTAATAACGAGGCATTAAGCGTAAGAGGAATGCGCTTTTCTTTTAAAAATAATTGTTTGTGAGATTGTTTTATGGATCAATTATCTGAACAGACACAAAATCACCCTTTAATTAGGGAACAAAACATGCGTTCGCCTACAAAATACACAATTACACTTCAGTGTATCCTAGAGAAGCACTTTGAGGCATCTTGATGACGTGATAAAACACTATATCAAGACCTGGATTTGGTACATACATTAACCCATCTCCATGTATTAAATATACATAATATACTGTAGGGTTTTGTGGCCAAAGTACTTGAATTTTAGGCAAAGGAATTTGATCTTCAGTATGTTTCACACTGTAATCTTCCTTCAAAGAACTTTCAAGACTGAGCATGACTCCTTCAGCCATAGAGAGGGGAATGTCAACAGTCGGAGTAGGTTATTAAGAAGGATAGGCAAGCAGAGGCCAGGACACTGGAGTCATTTAAGTAATGGCTGGATTCTATAATGGGAAGACAGCGGGATTAGGGGCAAGTTGGAGAGATGAGATCAAATGGACCGAAGAGCCTTTTTCATCCCAAACCTCTCTCTCCGTCCCCCGTCCCCCCCTCTCTCTCTCTCTCTCTCTCTCTCTCGTGATTTCAGCTGCAAAATAAGCTGTCTCTCCGATCACTGGGGATGCATGTAGTTACAGCTCACTGCTTTTGCACTGATGAGAACAGTTGTAATTGAAAAGGTGAAGCATTCCAGTTGGTAACTATCGGAAGGATCATTTGTTAGTAAACAGAATCCGCACTCTCTCTCTTTCTCTCCACCCCCACCCCCCCCCACCCTCCCACTTCCCTCCCAACCCCCCTCCCTCCCCACAACCCGGATCCGAATGGCTGATGCAGCAATTGGGAATCGCACAAGATGACAGTTTCCGCAACACAATTTTTAATCGATCAAAAAAAAAAGCAAACCGTCAGCAAACCTTGGTTAGAACATCTCTGTGCGCAATTGGGCTGCTGCGTTTGCCTACAAACACATAGTCACTCGCTCCACTTCACAGTGAATCACGTGAAGTGCTTTGCGAAGTCCTCCCGATGTGAGAGACTCCTTATATACACCAAACGCAAGGATTAATATTAATCCCCTGTCCGCTACGCAGAGTTTGATGCACTACTGATCTTTGAATCTCTGTCCCTCCTCTCCCCTACACACCTCCAAAAATGCATTGAATAATGGTTGAAAGTATGCGCTGGACAAATACTCCCTGCTCTCTCCCCCCCTCCCCCCCAAAAAAAAAGCGTGTGGGGAGAGAGGGCAGAGTATAGTGAGCCTGAGGCAGAGGAGTGGGACTGAATGAGCTCACAGAGATAGGATGAGATAAGGCTGCAGAGGTAGGCCAGCCAACGCATCTTCCTTCCAAGACATCATTTCGTTAACGGCTCTCATTCTCGCTCAATTAGGATTAATTTCATTACGTTTTTAATCTACATTATCTGATTCCCTAATTGTTTTTAAATCCCAAATTGAATCTCCCCTTCCCTCTCCTCCCACCCCACCTTTTTTTTGCTAAATAACATGTCAGTCGTCAGAGAACAGTTATCAAATTTCAGGTAATTCTCTAGTAAATTAAGTTCTTTAGGTCGTACAATGATCAAACCTGAACTCTGCCCCCTCAGCCTGTGGTCGGATCAATACATTTTAGTATTGCAATCCGGAACGCTAGTTCTGGCAATGCCGGATGATATTCTCTTTCAGTCCACGCTCAATAAGGCTTGTGGAGTCCTGTAGCATATTGGTTGGAGCACTCGCCTCGCAAGCGAGAGGACCTGGGTTTGATTCTGTAGGGTAGGGTGAAACGTTAGGAAGGTTTCTTTACTCCAGGCGCCTCGGTTTACCTTAGCAGCAAGTAGGAACCCAGTTGTTGTAGTGAATCCATACTCGTTTTCCCGTGTCCTTCCTTTATTTTAAGCACTTTGGGACGTCCCCCTGACCTGAAAGGCGTTATACAAATGTTAATTTGTATTGTATTGTGCTTAATGAGTTAAACAGAGATCAATAACGTGACACCCCGTAAGACATGCAATTCAGCGCATGCAAAAAATTCAGGTTATTTCGGATTTAAAGCTGGTTTGTTTATTGGCGATCTGTATTTTATAGAGACGTTTCCTAGGAAGGGGGAGTGAACGAATGGTCAGGCTGTGAAAATACGCTTGTATTTTGTTAGAGGAGGAAACCATTGCAAAGTAAAGCAACTTACGAAAAAGCTTAAAGGTCAACCATTCATTTTGTTGCGTTCCCCCCTGGCCCCCATAACCCCGCGTCTTATCATAACCTCTGTTGTCAAATATTATGAAAAGCTAGCAAAAAGCTAAGCTTTCCATTGTTCTGAAGGTCTTGATGTCACTGAGATGCTTGGACTAACGAGAATTGGCTGCCAAGCTTTTGAAGACGGATTAAAATCATTCAGTGTGAGAAATAGGGCGGGCGGCAACTTGTAAACATTTGTGTTTTTGCAGCGTTTCTGACGTACAAAGAGCTTTGAGCTCGAGCCCCCTGTAAAGTACTTTCCGCCCAATGCTTTGTTTGAAACTTCGTATGGGGCGGCTGAACTCTGAGCGGGAGCCCCGAGACAACACATGTTTCCAATGATAGCGGGTCGCAACTTTTAGGGAGTTTTCGAGCAAACAGTGTGCCTCGGAACAGCAAGCACCAGGTTCTCTGCTGGCTGCCAGGGTGAGTTCACCCTCCGCAGGATGTTCAGTCCACAGTGGATGGAGGCTTCTGCAACGCAACCCGAGGCAAATAATTGATGATAATAATCCTTGCATTTGATAGTCCGCCTCGTCGCCTCTTCGAGTCGTCTCAAAGCGCTTCACGGAAAGTGAATCGCTGTTGCAACGAAAGGGAGAAAACTGTTCCGTTAAAATTCCGCCTGGAAGCTTTCAGGTGACGTGTGCCACAGTAATTTCCAGCGGAGTCTGAAGTATTTCGTCCCTCGTCCCTCAGACCAGTTCACTTGCACCTCACTCGAAGTATGTTAAGCGTTTCACCTTCAAAGGAAAGTAAGGATTTTGAGCATATTTAGAAGATGCCGCGGAAAACAAGTCCCATAATAATTTTTATTTGTTAATTTTGTGGCCCTATGTACTTATTATCTCGGGATACAGTATATAGTTTGGGCACACGACATGTCAAGCGACTTCCAGGTTGGTGGATGGCAAACTAGGTGGACCTCGGTCTTCTTTCGCCCAGCAAATTCTTATGTTCTTATAATCTGAGGAAATTGAGATTTGTAAACCAGGAGGTAGGAGTGAATAGTAATAAAGTAATATACTTGGATGTGTGTTGCCTGGGTGAAATTTAAGTAATGTATCCTGAACTCTATCCGAGAGTACACACAGCTGGAGAGAAAATTCCACCCAGGTCACACTTTCCTCTATTTCTCTAGCCTTTCAGAGTGTCCAGAATTTGGCAAATTCTTCTTAAATGTAGCCTCAATTTTCAAGCGAGTTTCCTGTAAGTTTCCTTTAAGTACTAAAAGAAAAACTGACTTCGAACTTAAAGCTGAACTCAACAATTTGCCAAATTCGGCGCGCTCTGAAATGCTACATTAATAGAGTAATATTAATAATAACCCTTGTATTTTGATCCAACGCCTTATCACGCCTTCAAGACATCTCAAAGCTCTTCACAGAATGTACTGTAAAGGGAACTGACAGTATATTTTGTGGGCGAAACGCGGCAGCCAATTGGGTGGAGTAAATCTGGGCCCCGGTGGAATTTCTCTCATTGTCTCTTTACTTCGCTGTTTAGAACGCTTTTGAATGAATGCATGTCTTTAGCTGGGTGTTTGGGGATGGGGATCACATTCTCACAAGTCTAACCAATACCCACTGCTTCCTGTCTGTCGTGGATCTCGATTTCATCCTTTTCCACCTGGTGACGCTCCCGAGACAGATTGTTGGAACGCAATGCCCGCTGTCGCTCCCTGGAGGGACACACGCTGCTTGCCCCTAGTTCCAGAGAGTATTCGGCGCAGGTTGCCATTGGCTGAGCGGTTAGAGTTACCCGTGCGGCCTCGAAATCTGGAGACTGTTTTCGGGCAAATGGCACCAGTGTTGAGCTTGGCTGGAACCTGGTTGAACGTACCATTGAAGAAAAACACGGATGGGGTGGGTGTTTGTTCGGTTCGTATTAGTAACGAGTGCCTGAGTTTAAACGTGCGCAGGGCGATCTGCGAGGAATAAAGAAAAAACTGTGTGTGTTATTGCACAGTTGCAACTTGAACGCCGGTTGGTTGTCATTATGATTATTGGTGGTATCCCAAATGAGCTTTGGCGGTGACCTCGCGAAGCTTCCTGTGCGCAGGCAGCCGTTTACCGTACATTAATGCCCGCGCTGTCAGGCAACTGGGTTGTTCCCTTTGATTAATCTGCCCGCTAATGAGCATTAATACTAATTAATTACCGCTTCCTATCAAACGCTGAGCTCTTGGGCAGCGCAGTGTTGCTCTGTGTTTCTTTCCCGTGCCTTGCATTGTATTTAAATTCACTTATGGTATTACTGTATGCACTAAATGTATAAAATAACTTGTATTGAAACAAAGCGGGTGGGGTGAGTGGGGTGGGGGGGTGGGGTGCACAGGCGGGAGGGAGGGTGGGCGGGAGGGAGGGAGGGAGGGAGGGAGAGTGGGCAGACAGACCTGCCCTGCCCTACCCTGCCCGGGAACCACATGAAGACACTTCACCAGAGCGATCAGGGTACAAAGCAAGACTGTGTGTACAACTTCATGCATCATAGCCCATTGCCACGCATCAATGCCTCTGCATATGTCATTATGTTGGGTTGCTGAAAGATGGGCGGGGGGTGGGGGGGGGTGGGTAGGAGAATGTGGGGTGGGGGGGAGAGAGAGTAAGTGGGGGGAGGGTTCGATTTCCCTTTGCTGAAATCGCCCCATTTTCTGAGGGAGGGTGGAAATATCGATGGGGGGGGGGGGGGGAATCACTCTCCAGTTTATCCCCAATGAAAAACAATGCGTGCGCAGTATTTTTGGGGGGAATGTGCACGACAGCATTTGTGCAGCAAACAGCACATATGGCATATAGCAAGCCCGAGCTCCATGCTGAATTATTTATTCCCGTTTGACTGTACTTTATTGTAGTCGAAACACAGAGCATTTGGTAGGGGAAAAAAAGCGGGGGTGTGGGGGTGGGGGGGGGGAACGACTGGTTCAGGTTGTTAAAATCCAAGGCCTAACAGAATGCAGATGTGACTTAAAACATTGTACTTTGCATGTTACTGTAGCTTGGCGCGTATAATGCGGAGGTTGGGTTGAAATGTCACAACGTTACAGGAAACTAATTCAATCTTCTGTTTCAGAAAAAGCTCCTCGTTACTTTAAGGGTTAATCTTTACACCGTAACAACAGTCTGTCTGTGTGCATCTCGTTGGCCGCTCTCGTGTATTTTTTTTTTAAAAAAGGAGTCATAAACGCCTTGTTTTCAGTGTTTCGAGCCAGATTAAGCGGCGTACCGTTACACTCCAGTGCCCCGTTTGCGAAACCTGCGGCAAGTTCGGGGAACGCCGTTAAAACAATGGCCCTCGCATTTGATGTCAGCGGCTTTCATGTCGGGAGGACGCTCTCAAAGCACTTTGCAGGCTGCGCTGTAAAGTGGAGCGACTGTGTGTTTTGCGGGCAGACTCTCGGCAGCCGATTGGCGCACAGCGACATTCCCCACAAACACGGCCCTGACTTGGAATGACCAGTTGCGTCCTGCGCACACTTTGATCATTACTGTGGTTAGCAACGACCTGCTTAGGAAACGGGGGCAGCGGAACCCGCTCTCGCTCACACTCAGCGCAGTCACACTTGCACAGCGTTTCTCACATCGGGAAACCAGGGTGTAAGTGCGAACAGTTCCCTGACCGAATGCAGACTGTATTAGCAGCTCGTCACGTCGAGCACGTTTCCTGAGACGAGTGGTCTGCACGCAAACGAGGGTCTTTGCATCGCGAGACCGCCCGAGAGAGCAGCAACCGCAAACTCGCTGAGGGCGGCCTCCTCTCTCCAGTGGCTTCTCCCAACATTCACGGGCGAAACAACGAAGCAGCTCGCGTAATGCAAAAAAAAACCTTAAAAATGCAAATGTGTGATATGGGATACTGCGCTCAGCCCCTTGGCCACTGCAACGAGGAGCTGGAATTGCAAACCTTGGTCTCTCTCTCCCTCTCTCTCTCTCCATTTCACTGCGTTTACTTTACTTTCCTGCTGGAAGCAGAGTCACGCTTGTTCCTACGGTACGAGCAGCCCGCTCTCTGGAACACCATTCCCAGATCGTCCCGCCTCGCTCCCTCCGCTCTTTTAAGGTGCATTCTCAAAATGTACCTCTCTCTCTCTCTGTCTCTCTGTCTCTCTCTCGCTCTCTCGCTCTCTCTATCAATTACCTGCCAAAACAATATGTTGGTCCAAACAGATTCCCCGTCGAAACATTGGGTGTGATATCTGTGAAAGATCACAGCCCAGCTCAGGAATACGGCAATAGCAGTAATAAAGTTGGTGAATATTTTCATGATGATGTATAAGCTTTCATTCGATTGGACTATGCTAGGCAAGATTACAGCGGGAGCAGCCTTGCTTGCGCTGTGTTTCCCAGCACACAGTCAATCCAAATAAATCTCTGCCCATATCCTACAGCTCCCACAGTGACCGTGGATCCATCATTTGATGGATTAATGGATTTTCGTGGCTGACACGGTGTCAGCCTGACTCTGTTCGTAGAACCTCTTGCCTCCGAGTTAGAAGGTTGTGGGTTCAAACCCACGTCGGGACTTTGAAGCCGCAAGATCCAGGCTGACACTTCAACACAGTGCTGGGGGAGCGCTGTTTGATGAAGTTGTCGCCATTCAGATGAGACTTTAAACCCAAGGTCCCCATCCGTGCCTACTTGGATGGGTGTTAAAGATCCCATGACCCAACTCCAAAAGAGAGGGGAATTTCTCCGGATGTCCTGGCCAACAATTCCCCCCCCTCTCCCCCACCCAGGTAAAACTTAGCACTCACTTCATGGCTGTTTGAGGGATGGGACGGATTATTGCTGTGTGCACAAATCGGCAACCACATTCGCCTACAAAACACAGTGTTGCTTACTTCACAGGAAGATCTTGAGGCGGTCTTGTCGACGCGATAAGGCTCCACCACCACCGTAAAAACAACAACTTGCATTTATACAGCGCCCTTCAAGCCAGACGGAGTCTCGGAGCGCTTAGGTGAGATTACAGCAATCAATTGCAAGGATTAATTGATATTGTTGGCAGCCGTACCGGAACTGATGTGATTGACTATGCCTTCTCTCTCCCACCCCTGAACCCCCCCCCCCCCACCCCGTTGGTGTGAGCTGTCATCACAATTCCACTGCAGGTTCAGAGTTTAAGCGGCAGGGGGCGCAGCTCATGCAGACGACAACAACACGGGCAGCGAGTTCACTGCCCGGTGCCCAGAAAACGCCAGTTCAGTTTTGTAACGTTAATGCGGAGGACTGCTTGCACGGTGTTTGTGTGTGTGGCCGGAGGCGAGGCTGGCCCTGAGGTGCTGGCAGCTCAGGGTTCCACTCAGGACGCAGCGCTGGCTTCTCCAGAGGCTCCGTATTGCACCGCCAAACCGTGCCGCCCAACGCGGACCGTGCAAAGGGAGCGTTGGTTCGTCCTAAACCATCTCTCCAAAACGGGGACGAGCACTTTTGGACAGATTGGTTATATCCGTCAAGCGCACCGGGGCACTGCCCCGCGTGAAAGGCGCTATATAAATGCAAGTTGTTGTTGTTGAGCGAGAATGGGATGGAGTAGAGAGAGGGTATTAGAATGGGTGTTGTGTAAAGGTCGGCACGGATTGGTGGACCCGAATGGCCTTTTTCTATCCCGTAACTCGCAATCCAGAAAGTAATCCAGACCCGGATTTTACACTGAAACGTGTCGCGATACTTGATAAAACTTTGCGAGTGTCCGTTCTTCCTCTGTGTAGCCGGCAATCTTATCAGCATCGTTCTTTTTAATAAAAAAAAATTAAAAACTTAGTAATATCCAATTTCTTTCACATTGACGGAGGGACCCTTTGCACGCTTCACTGCCTCTCAGGGCCTTTATGCCCTTTTACTCCATCACTTGCCATTAGTCAATCGAGCGAAATGTGCTCCCAACTACTTGTTCCGTTCAGTTGGCGGGCAGGGCAGTAAGTTAGCTGGATTCTAATTAAAAAAATAAATCTTAAATAGTACGTGCAGTATTACACAGTACCGTTGAGGGGAGGAAGGCCCGAAACCCAATCTCAAAGCTCCAGATATTGTTCATAAACTGCTGGAGCTCCACTGTCCTGGTTTATGACATTATCTGAGTGTCTCGATTGGGTTACAGTGCTTTCAAACCCTCCCAGGTATCTGTTATTCTTTCTGTAATCATCAAAACATTGGCTTGATGACAGCTTGGTGCCTCCAGTACGCTCACAGCTGGACTGTACGCTACCTGTGTAATCCATTCTGCGTTCAGCTGGATTTGGGATTTGAACAAAATGGCTTTTTGAGAACTGCTCGCAGTCAAGAGTGCCGTACGGTGTTTGCCGAGCGAGTTCCTGTTTCCCGTTTCGCCCACAAAAATACACAGTCAATTCACTTCACACTATGTTCTGAGGAGCGCTTTGTGTCGTATCAAAGACGTGATGACAATAATAATAATAATCCAGCGTCTTATCGCGTCTTCGAGACGTCTCAAAGCGCTTCACAGAATATACTGTAATGCGAATTGACTGTATGCGTTGTGAGCGAAACAGGCGCTATATCACATGCAAGCAATATTATTGTCTTGTGTGTGTATTTATGAGTGTGTGTGTGTGTTTGTGTGTGCGTGTGTATGTTTACGTGTGTGTGTTTATTTGTTGATCGTATTTGTGTTGCATTGTAATGATAATCACGTAACAGCCTCCGTTTGCGATCTCTAGGCTCAGGCGAACGAGAAGCAGAGATCACTTTGCCATAGGCTCCCCTCCCTCCCCCCCCCCCCCCCCCCACCCCAACCCCCTCCCCATCTGCTCAGATTTCTGTTGCCATTGCAACATTGCTGTTCTCGCCCCACGCACACACGCACGCACAGCGGCAGACTGTCGGGAGGGCATTACCACGTGCTTGGGCTTCTTCAAGCACATCAACAATAAATTAAACAAACTGGGAATTGGAGGGAGTTGAAAGTTGGTTGCGATTTCTGGAGGATTTTTTTTTATATATATATATATAAATAAAAATCTTCAACCAGCGTGCCTTCAATCAATCGCCTCTTGCACACATGCTGAGCCTCTGTGGCAGTATAGAAGCGAATCTCCAGCATAATTCAGCAATGTCCTCATTATTGGAGCAGCTGGTTTGCTTGTAACCTGAAGTCACATTGCAACTCGCCTCTCTCTTCATCAGCCGGGTTAGCCTGGCCCCAACGGGATCAGTTTTGATCCAGAACTGGCACAGTTATTGCTGTGCGAAGAAACCGTACAACCGGCTGCCGCGTTTGCCTGCAAAGCAAAACAGGCACCGGACACAAATAATGATAATAATATCGATGATAATAATCCTTGCGTTTGATACAGTGCCTTGATCACGTCATTGAGACGTCTCAAAGCCCTTCACAGGGTATACTGTATTTCGTGGGCGAAACGCGGCAGCCAATTGCGCACAGCAGTGTCCCACAAACAGTGAGTGACCAAGTTATTATTATTTTTTTGAGAGGATTATTACCCCCGGAACTGTACCCTGGGAAGTGCTTTTAGATATCCTCCTTCCATGGAAAGTGCTGTATCAATGGAACTGTTATTAGCTACGGTCACCCGACATCCTTCAGTATTTTTGTACGGCAGACAAGAGGGAAGTTTTAATAATAATAATGTGTATCTTTACATTTAACGTAGCACCTTTCATGTCGAGCGGAAGTCTTGAGGGGCTTCACAGGATTATATTGTAAGGTGTAGTGACTGTGTTTCTGTCTGTCAGTCATGAATCAATGGTGGGCTTGCCTTGATCACAATGTGTCGCTTTTAAATTTAGTGTGGATCTTCATTAACAAATGGCTGGTGACAACAGGAAAACATCCTCAATTAATCCACAAATTGCACAAAATGTCGCCCTCTCTTCTCTTCCACCGCCTCTCCTCTCATGGTTCTGCCCTTGCCTGTCCGCTCCACTTTGTATCCACCAACGGCTTCTCCTCCAGCCCTCGCCTAGTCATGTGCGGTGTTCCTCAGGGCTCTGTCCTTGGCCCTCTCCTCTTTCATATTGACGCACTTGCACCTAGCAACGACCCACAAACAGGCACGCAGTGAACGACCAATTTTTATTTGGGGGTGTTAACGGCCGGGAAACTTTTGTTCGATCGGCCAAGAAAGAATGCATTGGGGCTTCAAAACCCTTAATTTAGTGGACCAGAACAATATAGTTTTCCTTTTGTGTGTTGCATGTCTGTTGTTCCTGTACATGGCGCGCACAAGGACACAGGATTGTGAGCGTCTGAAAGAGTGTCGGCTCAGAGATCAAAGCAGGGCTTTTCAGAACCGAAGGCAGAGAGCGTACGGTGCAGTACAATAGCCCAAAACAGCTGGAGAAAGATTGAGTTGGAGACATCCCTCGTCCATTACTGTTCCTGAATTTCTGTGCCAGATCCTTTGCTCCCCACTCCCTCACACTCTCAACCCCCTACGATTTCCACGTGCTGGCAGTTTTGTAATTGATTCACTGTGTCTGGGTGCAGGCATGCAGACGCCTCTTGTTTGCGCACAGGTGAGCATTTCCGGCGACTGAGCCTTTTGTCACAACTGAACCTTGCTAAGTGTTGAAATAACCTGCGCGCAATTAAAAACGACAGAGCGTAATCTCTTGTTAACAGCAAATAAACCTAATACGGATCTCGTGGAGGGGAGAGAACTTTGGTTACGCCATAGAGACAAGGTATTTAACAATAATAATAATAATTACATTTCCTTTTAATCCTGCGGGAGTTAACTGCAGGTTTTACGTATAGGAATTAAATCTCTTTTGCTTGAGCTGGAGTGGACAGGTGAATGGTATTTGAGTGCGATGTCTTTGTGACGTACCCGCTATTTCACAATGTCCTAACGAGATGTTAGACATTCATGTGTTAAGTTAGGATATTAGCTAAAAATATCTATGGTCAAAAGGGTGTCCACTCATTTGCAATCTATTGACTGGGAAAGTTTGACTTTGCTTTGAAACCTTGGCATGCTTAAAAAGGTGACAAAATTAGTTGGCACAAGGGACGTGACTGTAATAAATAATCCTTGCATATGAAGTTGCGCCTCATCACGTCGTTGAGACGTCCCAAAGCGCTTTACGGAGTATATTGTAAAATGGATTGACTGTGTGTTTTGTGGGCGAAATGCGGCAGCCAAGAGCGCACGGCAGCGTCCCACAAACAGCCGTGGATTGAATGACCACATTTTGGGGTGGGGTGGGGGTGAGGGATTATTGCCCCCTGGGAATCGAACCCTGGTCCTCTGGCTTGCGGGGCGATCGAGCTAACCCCTGCGCCAGGTTTCTGGCTAAAAGGGGTGGTGGGGGGGGGGGGAGAGGCAAGGCAGGCTAGGAAGGAGCAGAGAAGGAGTTTCAAAGGTTCATTTTTTGCCCTCGAGGCTTAAAGATTATATTTTAAAGTTTGCCGTCAACCCATAAAACGCTGCTCTGAGTATGAATTACAAAGTGTATCTGGCAAAACAGACGGGTCCCATTTTCTTATTCAGAAAAAAAAGGTCCGACTTCAAGAAGGGAAGGGAGTCGGGGGGGGGTGGGGGGAGGTGGGGGGTTGGGGGAATTAAACCTCGGCGCTGTATTCTCAAAGGTGTATGGAATTACATACTTACTCCCAAAGTAGTGTACAGATATTAAACTATTAATGGACTCTTTTGTTCGTGAACATGTTGCGTGTTTGAATGCTTTGTACAAGAGAACTGAGGTTTTGTGTGTTGTGTGCTCTGCATGTCATCTTCAATAACATCAACTCACCCACACTCTCAGGCAGGCGATGGGGACTGGAGGCAGCCAACAGTATGTGGCACAGCCTTACAGCTTCTCCACCCCACCCCCTACCCTCCACATGCCTCCCCTCCCCAGGAGGACCACAGGCTACCAATCCACACAGCTCTGGCTTCCCACACATGTGACTGCGGAGGAGGTGGAGGGGGGGGGTGGGGGGAGAGAGAGAGAGAGAGCTCTGAATCCCAATTCAGTCGTGCAAATTGATGCTGTCGGCCTCTTGAATTATTGCAACAAGCAACAGAAGAGTTGGACTGGGCATATCTCGCTATCTGTGGAGCATCATGTCAGAATTGATGCTCTTTCATAGTCACAGGCTCCAGTCTCTCTCTCTCTCTCTCTCTCTCTCACTCTCTGGGTTGTGATGGTGTTGAGATGCAATGGTTGCTTTGACAGTACATTGATCAACTGGGTGTGGGCACAACATCATTAATCCTTTTTTAAAAAAAAACACCCACAAATGTAACTTTGCGACCTTGCGATCTGCTTTAACCCTTTCTCAGTTGACACAGCACTGAATTGGTATGACGGTGCTTGAGTCGAAATGTTTTGCTTTTAGGTTATGTGAATATTTGGGGATTCCAAAGGTACTCAATCCCTCCGCCTCCCACCCTCCTCCTTCCCCATCTTCAGGTCTCCGCTGAAGGCCATCCTCTTCGACTGTGCCTACGGTTATCTCCCCCCCCCGCCCCCGCTCTCGGCCTCGGGCTCCGCCATTGTCAAGCGCTCTGGGATGCTATCCCGTGTGATGGACACTATGTGAATGCAAGTTGTTGTTGATTTATTTGAAGGTCTTAATAAACCAAGATTATTAATAAATGAGAGTTTATTAAGGAGCTGTAACTTGAACTCCCTCCCAGGCATTTGTTTATATGAAGCACATTTTCATGTCATTTATTATTTGGATGTGTATTGCCTCCTTTAGCTCCAGAGGTTTGCCATTGGCATGCCTGGTTCTCCTAACTTTCACCATATATAATGTGTAATATATAATAATCCTTGCATTTGATATTCCACCTTGTTCCGATTTTACTGTGAAGGGTTTAACCCCAATCACCAATTGATGTTACATTCCAAACTCTCTCTGAGTGGAGAGGGCGGATGGATCGAGGGGGGGATATCACAAGAGAAATTATGTAAGAATATCAAAGTTCTGTGTCTGCTGGGTTATCTCCCCACAAATACAAGAGTGGTCGGATCTCATCCTTCCAGAACCTCCCCTCCTTCCATCACAGCACTGAGCTGTTCTTTAATCGAAGCCCAGTGTCCTGGGCTGAACCACAATTCCTGGCAACCTGTTCCACTTGTTAATTAGCTCTCCGGGTGAAGAAAATCTTCCCAGGATGTGCGTCCTGAAAATTAGCAACTGGAAACCCGTTTCCTGTTGTTCTACGGTCTCGGTACATCCCAAAGTATCGCTTTGGATTCACTTTTTTCCCCCCATCCTCTCTTTGATATTTCGGATCCATTTTAAAGATGCGAAACAAAACGGGCGTTCGAAACAACAACAGCTACAACATGCGTTTGTATCGTGTCGCTCACGCAGAGTTGCGTCTCGGAGCGCTTGACAGTGGGGGAGCCTGGCAACCGAGCCGGTGCGTGGGTACGTGTGACTGTAAGCGCAGTCGAAGAGGAAGGTCTTCAGGCACGACCTGAAGATGGGAAAGGAAGGGGCAAGGCAGAGGGATCACATTTCTGGGAGTTAATGGATTCCCGGCCAGCCAGCCAGCTGACATATTGGCAAGTTGTCTGTCCTTGATGCGGCATTGTGTGAATTCTCTGTGGCAAGAATGACAGAGCCCCTTTAAGAAGCCTGGAGTCAGTGTTCTTTAAGTGAGTCATTGAAAAACAAATAATTAAATGTGACTGCCTTAACCACATCCATTTCTGTTGGGCTAATTTTAAGCATTGATGCCCTTGCAATAATTGGCTAAAGGGTCGGAACTAAATATTTAACCCTGTCCCATCTGGAGCTCTCTTCTGATGACTTGTGATGCCGTCCGCGGCTGTGTGACTGAATGGGGAGGCTGAAAGCGCACATCAATGAATAATCCCACTCTGTATGCCTTGTCTGAAATGACTTCATCGTCCATTGCCTCGTTTGTTGTTGCATCGCATTTGTGTGACAGATTGTAGCGGGAAGTTTATTATTAGAAGCTGTTTCGAGGGGGATAGAGCCTTTTTTTTTTGTCAGCCTTTGTCCCATTTTCAGGGTGAAAGCGATGGGAAGGGATGGATTGTTAACGTTAGGTGCTGCAGGAATGTGGTGTGAGATGCTGTCATGCCCTTCTGTTTTTTGTGTGGTCTGTGTGAGCCGTGTGTGCATTTTAATGGCTGTGTCTTAGGAACAACAACAGGAAAATTGTGGTGTTTTTAAAATGTTGGCAGTGCTCAGCGACCTAAAATTAAAAGCATACCCTACCTCTGGGAGAGTGGATAGAGGTGGGGGAGGCTAGGCAAGGCTAGGACTTTAATTGCAGTCTTTTCCTGCCTGTCTGGCTCCAATGTCACATAACAAATATCACATGCAGGGAAAAAAAATGCATTTAAAAAAAATCCCAGGTTTGTACTAATTGATGGAGGTGCAATGTGAGTGTGCTGCAGTGACTGAGAGTGTGTGTGTGTGTGTGTGAGTGGGTGTGAGTGTAGGTGGGGGGCGTTGCAGTGTGATTAATCTGTCTAAAAGCCCGTGTGGAATTTTGTAGTTGTGAAACACAGTCTCTTTAACACTGGCCATTGCATGAGTTCAGAGTTTCTTTCTCCCAGAAGGGGAAATAAAACAGAGACAGACCCAGGCTCCTCACAGAAACCACAGTCAGTCTTTCTCGCCTCTAACCAATGTACTTTTTCTCTCTTTTTTTTTAAAAAAAAAACCACAGAATTCTCCTCTGTAATACTTTGTAGAGCCAGATGGCTGGGATCTTAATGATCACCCTTTCGTGCCAGTGTGTTTTTTTTTCACAGAACAGAACAAATAGTACTGTAGCTCAAGGTAATGAAACCTTTAAAAATATATATTTTTGCAATACCTTTTGTTAGTGGGCCTGATTGCTGATTATTGGATTGTCATGAAGCGGTTGCAAGGTTTTTTTGACATGTTAAGCAAGAGAGAGAGTGTGTGTGTGTGTGTGAGGGAGGTTAGGTAAATAGTGAATTGTATTTAGAATCTGCTACATGCAGTACACAGATAAATAATGGATTTAGATCTATATTTTGGTGAGTGCGGCAATGCAGGAAATTGATCTCAGATGTCTTATTGATGTGCTTTGAATGAATCCTTTTATTTTACTCCTTAAGTTTTTATGCCAAACTGCATTCTATTCCCCCATCCTGACCGACCTTAATTCCCACCTCCTCTTCTGTTTCTCCTTCGAGTCTCGGCTTTCTCCATCCAAGGGGGGAGTTAGTTGGTTAGTGAGTGAGTGAGTGAGTTAGGTTGGGTTGTGAGTGAGCTTAGCTTGCCTGGATGATCACACTTGCCAACGCAGATCCATCATGTTCAGTGAAAATTGCTCCCTGCAAAGGGGAAAACACACACTGCACACATCCTTGCTGTCCTCTGCTGTCCACTGACGTGCCTGGCTGATAGACCAGCCAGTCTGGCTCATCGGCAGGACTTAGGGAGGGGGCAGACCAGTCACTGGGAGCAGGGGTTCACATTTGGCGTACAAAAATACACAGTCAATCCACTTTACAATGTATTCTGTGAAGCGCCTGTCTTGTGTAGCGAGAGAGAGAGAGAGAGAGAACAGTCAGGGTCTGTGTTGTTCAGCTAGCTAGCTTAGCTGGCTGTCTTGCGGAGGGGAATGATGGAAAATATCCCGGCTCCTGTGTGTTCCAGCACCGCTGTGATGATTGAGGAGACGCTGCACGTCAGAAAACCTTGCAGGGCAGCGATTTTTTAACTTGCAGAACAAATGGATCGGGGAGAAGGTAATAATTAATATACAAGCGAGAGAGAAACAGCACAGCACAGGCCGAGCGAGCCTTGTATTCAGACAGCGAGCAGTTTTCTGCTGTGTCTAGTGACAAGACTTACATAACCAGAACCACCTATAGCACACCAGAGGACAAAGAGAGAGAGAGAGAGAGCAAGAGAAGGGGAGAAAAATTCACTTTTTTTAAAAAAGAAAAACACTCTCTTCCCCCTCCCCAGTATTGAATGGTTAAAGCAGAGAGACATGTAAACCAGCTACACAGTGCAGCACTCACTCGCTCGCTCGCTCACTCACTCACTCAGTGTCTCGTCCAGGCTGTAAAATGTCACGGCTGCATGTTTTCACAGATGTTTTCACAGGGTTAAAACTAATCAGCTGAGAAAAGGTTAGTTGCTGCGCTTTCTATGATATATGTTTCAAAGCATTTTGTTTCTCCTTTATTTTGCCATGAAAGTATCCTCATTATTCTTCCCCCCACCCACCCCCACATCCACCCACCACCACCCCCTTCGCCCCCACTCCCCGTTTGCTGTTCCCATCATTTTTTTTAAACAAAATGCACAATTTAAAAAAAAACATTTTTAAAAAGATTTTTTTTGCCCCCTCTAACCCCCACCCCCCCACCTCGCTCGCTTGTTTCAACCCTTATGCGTGTATGTGTGTGTGGGGTTTTGTTTTCTCTCTGAAGACGGTGACCAAAACTCAACCGCCTCCACCAAGCAATTCTGGAAGCATTGACTGATCTGCTCATAAAAAGTCCGCGCCTTAACCCTTTGAATAATGAATTTGCTTTGCAGCTTTCCAAGCGTGTTCCGAGCTGCATAAGTTGTGCGCTGCAAAGTGCTGACACAGAACGTTAGTTATTGCAGAACACAACCCAGGAAAGATTGCCTCTTTGCAATATTTCAGTGATACGATTTTTCAATCTTGTGGGAGGGAGGCAGAGAGAGAGCGAGAGAGAGAGGGGGGGGCGCGAGGAAGGATGGGGGGTGGGGAGAGAGAGGCAGAAAGTGAGAGAGAGGGAGTTGGGGGAAGCTTCATGTGTAAGGGGTTTATTGCTAGGTGTTTGATGCAGAGACGTTCAGAGCTTTTACAGGCTGCATATTGAACATTAGAAGCATTTGCGAACCTTAATCAATTCACTAATGCCATTCCACATTACAAGCTGTTTGGGAATTTAACAGACAATTGTATTTGCGGATGTGGTACGCGATGAGAAGATTTATCTGTGGAGTTGGAATTGTGGCTCTATGCAACAAGAGTTAGTCATAGACCGTATCCTTGCCTGGACTCCTTTGGTGGTTGGGTGGGGAGGGGGGCATGAAATACAGTATTAAAAATTGCCGGAGCTTCAATAATCAAAGGACAAGTCACGTACTGTTTGAATTGAAGCTAAGCTGAGCTCATGAACCTCTTTGTGAATGTGATGGAGCTTTGATAATGCGCCGGGTCCCCAGTGACAGAAAGAAAGATTCCCCCTCTTAGTCAGGTATTGTGTGCAGTTTGTCAGTACCATTAGTTACTACTCTGGCTTTGTTCCGGGAACAGAACATTAATTTAACGCCCGCCTCCACTCCAATTTTTACATTTGTGAATCCGGGATCTCGAGAGATTATTCTTCCTGGCTCCGCGAGCACGTGCATGCCTTGTAAGATACCTGACGGAGAGGGTTTTCCTCCGGTTGGGACGTTTGTGACCTGTTTGAAAGCGACACGGAAGTTAGCACGCAACAACGACATCAACTCGCATTTATATAGCGCCCTTCAACACGGAGCGCTCACCCTAACCTCCCTCTCCTTGCTGGTGGCAAGCAGTGGGTTGCTTCTATGGATAAAAAGCGGAGCTGATATGTATGCTCTGGTGAGGGCGCACGTCCAAAACAACGGCACGATAGACAAGATGCTGGGCCATCTTCTCCGACCACCGCCCACAACAACTTGCACTTATATAGCACCCCTCACGCAGGGTAGAAGAGAAGCGTTCCACTGGTGGGCCAGCCCGTTGCTAGACGACATGACCTTTACAGTTGGGACCGAAACGGTTTAGGAGCGAAGTTACATTGCCTCCCGCTTGCGGAGAGCGACGGGAAGTTTGCACTCTCTGCCCCCCCCCATCCCCCCACCCCCGGAAAAAAAAAATGCACGAGGAGAATCCAGTGAAGGATCCAAAGGCAGAGCCGGACGGTCGGGTGGATACCCGGGAAGTAGAATCCTGAAGAATAGGACGAAAGGTTGGAAAAGTGGCAATTGAGGATGTAGGTACACGGAGCCCAGGGCACTATCTCATAGGTTTGCATTGCTGCGACATGGTGTTTCGGATACTGTGGCACTTAATAATCCTTGCGTTTGATGCATCTCACGTCGTTGAGACATCTCCGAGCGCTTCACAGAATATACTGCAAAGTGAATTGACTGTGGGCCACGCGTGGCGGTCGACGGCGTGCAGCAGCGTCCCACAAACGGTCGCGGATTGAGTGACCGAGTTATAATTATTTTTTTTTGCGCTCGTGCGCGTACGTTCCTAATTATAACAAGCGCGGCAGGAGATCACGCGATGGGACCTCATTGCTGGTGGTGCTTCCGTTTGCTTCAGTCTCCGGGGTTTGAAGGGGGAAAGGGAGTAGGATCAGGCTCCAGTTTATACACAGAATATACCGTGTATATTGTACTAACCGTGTAGCCCGGTGTTGGCTTGGAGCGGGAGGTGGGGAGAGGGGGGAGAACAATAGAATACCACATCCAAGGTGCACTCAACCTGACAGACAGGAGCAGAACCCACCAGAGGGCACTGCGGTAATCTCTGGCACAGCAGGCACTTCCTTCTCTTACCATTTAATCTTGAACAAGGGAAGAAGCCAGACTCTGCGTTAAGAGCAATCACTGGGTTTACTTTCTCCCCACCCACCCGCGCCCCCACCACACACACAAGCGCACCCCTCCCTCTCCATCCTTAGGGCCCCAAGCTTTTTGACCTCGGCTTTCTCAGCCGGCCACCCCTTTTTGGAGCCGTGTTTGGCGGCTGAAGTTACTCTCGGCTGTTCAAATAAACAAACACACAAAAAGAAGTCGCGTCGCAGAGCTCCGCGCTGAGGTTGCAGTCTGGAACCGTTCAAATAACCATGGCAACCCCAATTCCAGTTCCAATTGCAAGGCCGTTTGGTCTTTGAGGGTAGGAAGAGACCCTTGGTTGCACGCGGGGCTGAAAGGGTTTGGATATGAGTGGTTTGGCAGCGTTCCTGAGGTCCCTGGGCATGTAACATAATACTTGTTGATGGCTTATCAGCAGACACCAGGGTAGCAGTGTTGTACACTCCCACAAGCGAACGGCTTGATGATTGTTGAGCTGCTATTATTATTCAGCCTCACTCCCTCCCTCCCTCGCTCGCACACAGTGCCAAACCCCCAACATTCTTCCCCGCTGGACGTCAACTCCCTTCAGCTCCAGCTCACGAGCAGAGGGAAGGGCGGGAACAAGTTTCAAACACATGACCCATCGCCACTGACTACCTCCTTTACTTCCGACTCGAACAGTTTCCACGCCCTGGAAAGAAGGAAAATAAACAAGCAAAAGACCCCACCCCACCCGGCTGCATCACCCCTGGTGTTTTTATTTTGGTCAGTCAGGTGTCTGCCACGTGCCGAAACCCATTACTGTGCTTAAGAGTATCCAAACCAAGCGGAGCATTCCATGGCTTCCACCTACACATGGAGATCCCAGAGGTAGAATGGATGTTGGAATGGAATGTGCTCTCTCTCTCTCTCTCTCTGCCCGGAGCGACGCATCCTGCTTACCTAATTCCAGAGAGTATTAGGTGCAGGTTGGCAAGAGCCAGGACTTGAGGGGGAGCCCAGAGTGTGCTTTGAGGGTAACTGCTGGAGTCCAATCGGCTAATAGCCCACAGCTTGCCCATTGCGAGGTCAGACCTCACATTCTAAATGTTCGCTGTCCATGGTCACATTTCAGCAAACGCACAGACGTGATGGGCTGTTTGGCCCTATTTCCCTCACGGTATCATTCTGTGACTTGTCAGCCAATGCTGTTTCGTTAACGCTGGATACCACAGCGCTTTGTTGTCGTAGGCAAGCGATTATTGAAATAAAAATGAGCAAAAGCAAGCTTTTAGGTATGAAACTTCTCTTAAACAAGCCATAGTACCCACCGAGGGAAGATCATATCAACGAGTATATCTGAGTGTCAATAATAGATGCCTCCAGCTTTTTTCCTCAGTGTTTGTTTGCACAGCCTAATGTTACTGCCTTGTGTAACACAGTGATTGTTATCATAATATCTGTACAATGTAGGTACAAAGGTAAATATTGACGTGACGGTGAGTTGTAAGGGAGTGTTACAAGAAGGATTTCTTATTGGGTGCGGGAAAGAGCACCGTGAGCTTTCTAGTTTAAATATTAAAGTGTGTGAATCGAAAATTAAGGCACTATATCAAATGCGAGTTTATTATCATTATTATTATTATTATTCTCTTCATATTTGATATCTCGCCTTACCATGTCAAGGAGTCCTGTAGCTACAGTGGTTAGAGCGCTCGCCTCACAAGCGAGAGACTTGGTTCGATTCCCGGCAGGTGAAACCTTGGGCAAGTTTCCTTACTCCACACGCCTGATAATAATAATAATAATAATAATCCTTGCATTTGATATAGCGCTTTTCACGTCGGGAGGACGTCCCAAAGCGCTTCACAGAACACACTGTAAAGTGAATTGACTGTATATTTGTGGGTGAACGCGGCAGCCAATTGCGCACAGCAATGTCCCACAAACAGACGTAGATTGAAAATGACCAATTTATTATTGTTTTTGGTTTTGGAGGGATTATTATTAGGCTCTGTGTGGAGTAAGGAAACTTGCCCAAGGTTTCGCCCTCTGCCTGGAATTGAACTCAGGTCTCTCACTTGCAAAGCGAGTGCTCTAACCACTGAGCTACAGGACTCCACTGTAATCCCTCAAGAAAAAAACAGTAAAAATTGGTCACTTCAATCCACGACTGTTTGTGGGGACGCCGCTGTGCACAATTGGCTGCCGCGTTTCACCCACAAATATACAGTCAGTTCACTTTACAGTATATGCTGTGAAGCGCTTTGAGACATCGAAAAAAGATGTGAAAAGCGCTATATCAAATACAAGGATTATTTTTGTTGTTGTCGTTGAGATGTCTCGAAGCGCCTCACAGGATTTCACTGTGAAGTGTAGTGACTGTGGTTGTGTATTTTGTAGGCAGCCGCTCTTTGCACACAGCAAATGTTCCACAAACAGCCATGAAGTGCATGAGCAATTTTATTTTATCTGGGGGATTTTTGAGTCGTGCCACAGGATCTTTAACGTCCACCTGAGCAAGCAGATGGGACCTCAGTTTAACGTCTCTTCCAAAGGATGGCACCTCCGACCATACCGAGCTTCACTGGGGGAGGTGTGGGAGCAGGAGGGGTGACCCTTTGACAGTCAATTAAATAGTTTAGTTAAAATAATCCATCCTTGATCCATCTTAGACCATAAACAGAATTGGTCCTTATGTAAACCACCTTGAAGTAACTTTGACAGCTGTGTTGAGAATTCAGACTTGAACAAACATACTAAAACTCTCTCTCTCTGTGTCTTTCTTTATTCCTTAGGAATGTCTTGAACAAGAGGAGCAATGTCACAGCTAAAGGTAGGTGTCTATGGCCTCTCAGCCACACCTCTGCTTCCACATTTAGTGCTTTAGTGAGAGTTGCCGTGACATTGGTAAACAAATGAAACCCCACCTTTAGCAGTTGTTTGTTCAGATGCACAATAAGTTTAGGCTCTTTACAGACTGAGAAACTGTTATGAAGTTACAAACCAAACTATCCACTAGGTCTCAGTTTTCACAGATATTATTATTATTATATTTCTGCTTGACATCTGAGGGTAAATAGACACAAATATGTACTTAACGACAGACCACACTCAATTGACCTTGCTGCTTAAGTTGTTCAATTGGGTTCCTTAAAGCCACCACAAGTAGTAAAACTGCAGTCACCTCCGAGGGATGCGAGTATATTTAATTCTATCCTGCCTTACTTTGTTAGGCTTCCGACACCTTTGCATCGGTAAACACTGTAAGTCTGACACCAAATATCAGAGCCGATGCCAAAATACATATCAAGTCAGAAAGTTGTGTGACTTTATTCCAGATGTTTTCAATGTTAATGCCTTATTCAAATTTTAAAAAAATAATAAAGCATTAACTTTTATTATATTGATCAATGAAATTTGGACTGAAAATAGTATTTATTAACACAAAATACACAGTATACAATATATTCTATGAAGCAATTTGAGACATTTCAACGACGTGATAAGGTGCAATATCAAATACAAGGGTAATTATTATTATTATTTGTTCAAGGAGGCACGTTTTTAAACCAGTTACATTATTATTTGACTTGAGAGCTCTCTATATATATATATATATAAAATGTAAGGATTATTATATATCATCTATTATTAGATGTCTCCTGTTTGGGAGAGAGGGAGAGAGTCTTATTTCAGATGCATTTTCCCATCTCTCCAGTCCATAAAGATAATTAAATCTATAAATAATGGAAACATTAGCTTTGAAAGATGTACAAGTGGCGTAAAAATGAAATACTTCGGCTTTTGGGCCCTTCTCCCCATCGCGGGAAAGCGATTGAGCGAGAGGAGAGAGTGCGATCGGTGAATCAATGTATCATAGACCCAGGACGTCTGATCGTTGCCGAATTTCCAATTTACCACCAGTCGTGTCTGCTTTTAGTTGATCAGCGCATTAATCAAAGCTACCCAACAAACGAGAGGCAAAACAGAAAGCAACTGCGACAGAATGCGAGATGGTGATTGGATAAATTGGGCATCGCACTTCAGCATTTAAAGCAATGAAGCATCCATTGGCATCCCACTCGAGCGTTTTAAATGAAATTTTAAATGAAATGGACCGTTGTTTTCGCTCAATGAAACGTAGACCTAAAATCGTATTGTGCCTTTGAGAGGCCGATGGCTTGGCGTACAACTGCACTCACTGCTTGAGGTTGGCCAGTACAGAGTTGGGCGATCTCATCCATCCCAGCAGTAGGAACGCTGCAATTGCCCTGAGCATTGATGGGAGACAGAGTGACCGAGGTCTTGTTCCGATCCAGTGACTCACGACGCAATGTGCTAATTTGGGTTGGGCACAAGTGGGCATGACCTCCCCCCGACTACCAAAGCCTTCCCATCATGGGATTACTGTTCATGGGACACTGCTGTGTGCAATTGGCTGCCGCGGTTCGCCCAGAAAATACACAGTCAATCCAATTCGCAATATATTCTGTGAAGCGCTTTGAGACGTCTGAACGACGTGCTAAGGGGCTATATCGAATGCAACGATTATTTACTACCTGCAGATAATCCCAGACACAAATTCCCATCACCTCCATGGAAACATTTCAAGTAAAGAATCCAATTTGGGCGAATTCCTAAAAACGTATTTTGTATTAAAATATTATTTAATATTAAATATACTTTTATATTAAATACTACGATTCTACTCACTCCTCTCTCCTTCCACCCACCCAGAACCTCTCCCAACACAAACCTATATGAAAAAATCACATCTTCATGAAGGAAGGTTAGATCCAAGTCAATGGAGAAATAATCATCTTGGAAATTTAGGAGCAACGTGACACTTGGTGATGAATTAAAGTAACTTACAACTTTTAATTGCAGCTTTGCAAAGAGAATGCAATAGGTGATTTGTCCTTCACTTCCGATCTCTGTGTTTTGATCTCTCCACCTTCTGTTAGTAGTATCCATGCTCATGTAATACACAGTCACAGACGCACGATCAATTCACGTTACAGTGTATTCTGTGAAGCATTTTGAAACGCCTCGAAGACATGAAAAGGCGTTAAATCAAATGTAAGGATTATTATTATTATTATTTCCCAAGTTTGAAGACTATCCACTGATATCAGCCGAGCTGGTGACTTTTAAAGTCTCTCGCTAGTTTGGCCTCGAGCTAAGATAAGATAAGGCCGGTGACACTTCAGTAAGCTTGCCTGCTACCGGCTGGCAGATTTCTTTCTGCTCTTGACTTGAACCCCTGAACGGAGCACGTCTCTCTGGCAGGACACTGCAGTTTTCTTCCCTCCGGGGAGAGCAAAAGGCTGAGAAAAGGTCTGGAATGCTAACCTCATTCAGCTTGCACTGCTGGAGTTGCCCCCCAGAGCGGCATTGACGATGGAATGAGGACCAGCTCTTGGCCTTTTTTTGCTTGGCATTGTTGAATTGCGTTGGGTCAGTCACAGCCCAGTTTCCCACCGGGGATGAGTCTGCAGCTGAAAAAGTCAGCACAGATAACAATAACGTGGAAAGCTCCCATCCGAGAGCTCGGTGACTCAGCCGCAGGTTTCAGACATGGAGAGTTACACAGGAGCAGCAGAGAGTTTGCTTCTGAGGCGAGAGTTGTTGGGAGCAGATCGATGGAAGTTCCTCTTCTCCCATTTGACCTGAGCTGTACCCAAACTGGGCACGCTTGAGGCCCGGGCAATTTATAAGCCTGAGTGAGAGCTGGTGTGGACTGAATGGGTTGAACAACCTCTCACTGAGCTGTTAATTTCTATGATTCGGTGAAGCAGCATCTCAAGCCTGATAACCAGTGGAGAAGAATTATCAGAAGGTGGAGGGTGCTGTATAACCAGCAGACATCCAGTCAAGTTTCACCCTTATACTCGTTCGATAGCTGCCGTTTATGAAAACCCTGATTCAATCTTTTCCGAACTAATTGCTTGGTGACATGGGCAGTTTTCTCCAGGAATCCGCATAATTTTTTTTCTCGCCTCCTTATCGGATGTGTTGTAATTTGCAAGAAGATAGATACGAAGATCGATACCGTAACTGCCGCCAGTGACCTTGTGCAATGAGGCGTGAGTTTCGGTCCTCGTTTCCACGCGTAATGAGTTCTTGGTTTTGGACCGCCTGTTAAGGAGAGACACTTGAGCGAAGTCTAGGCACCTACCCACAGAGAGAGGGGAGAAATTGGAGGAGACATCATCTGAGCAACTGTCACACGTCCCCCTCTGTGAGCAGGTTATCTGACTGCACTTGTGTCTAGAAAATAACATCCCACGTGGATCGAAATGACACCTAGAGCAGGATAAACAGTGGGAAGCAATTTTTTGTTCAGTCGAGAAAGACTCCAGGTTAAAAAAAAGGTGGCTCCTGTAAGGTTTTCTCGAGACTTCCTCAGGAAGATTTCTGAGGTTCAAGGCTGCCGGAAATACGGCACCAATTCAGACCGTTCCCGTTCGGAATGACTTCAACCCGCTATTCACACAGTCGGCCCATTATGACGTCTCTTAGCACACATTGTGATGTCTGTGCCACTCTCACATTCAGTATACCATCGTCACGTCACGGTGTATTAAAGTAAGAATTTATTTCGCCCACAAATTACACAGTCACTCCACTTTCAGTATATCCTGTGAAGCGCTTTGAGACATCTCAAAGACGTGATAAGGCGCTATATCAAATGCAAGGATTATTATCATGATTATTTTGTGTGCGAGGTAACAGAACAGAAATGCTTTGTTTTGGGAGATCTCTGTTTTTCTCTCCCACTGTAAGTTCTATTTCCTGCCAGCCGGCTCTGACAATCCTTGTTCAACAAACCTCCGCTCATTTGGCCAAGACAGTCTCTTACTTGACTCCTCTGCCTTGCTGTCCATCATTCTGTTGCTTGCAGACATCTTGTCTGTCTCTAGGCTCTTAAAAGCTCTCTGGAGTCTCTGCTGTTTTTTTCACCCCCTTCTCTCCACCTCCATCACCACCCCGCACCCACCCCCCGCACCCCCCCCCCTTCAGAGACTGAAGACGCAAAAATAAAATGAAAGCGAAAGATTCTGAAGGAAATCCTGGGAGAGAAGGAATAGACTGAGAGGATTTTTTTTAATATATATAGTGTGTATCGTGCTCCCCAACAATAGTTCATTTAATATTCCACCCTTTCAACAGGAGTTTTTCTTTAAACCCCTTTCAATTGAATCCTCACACGGGTCTGGCTGGTGTTGTGAGATGACGATTGATGCCTCCGCATTGACGGAGAATGAAGAGAAGAGAAGAAGGAGCTGTGTAGTATCCCCAGTGTGTGGGTGTTTGTCACTGATGCAGATGTCAATGAACATAATAATAGTAATGATCTTTGCATTTGTTGCAGCAATTTTTATCACGTCTTCGAGACGTCTCAAAGCGCTTCATCGAATGTACTGTAACGTGAATCGACTGTATATTTTGCGGGTGAAAAGCAGCAGCCAATTGCGCACAGCAGCGTCCCACAAACAGTCGTGGATCGATTGGCCAAATGTTTTTTTAAGGGATTATTACCCCCAGAAAAGCGATCCGACAATCGACTAACAACCGGGTTCCCGCTTACTGCTCGGTAAACAGAGGCGTGTGGAGTAGGGAAATTTGCCCAGTGTTTCGCCCCGCCGGGAATCGAACCCAGGTCCCCTCGCTTGTGAGGCCAGTGCTCTTAACCACTGAGTTAAAGGACTCCAAAATAATGTCAATCTTCGATGCATAGCAGGGAGGGGACAGAGTGTGCTGACATTGTCCCTTCATGGCACACACCCAGTTGAGTTGCTTTTCTATCAGAGACTTCCCTTTCCCTCGGAGCTATGAGGGTTTCCAGAGCTGGATTCCTTCATGACGGGAGAAGGACACAGCTGCATCGCTTCTGCTCTCGCATGTCGGCCCCTGGGTGGTCCTCAACTGATGTGGTGGGAACTGTGGTTCCATTTTTTTTCGGTCCCTTCAACCTTAAACTATCCCCCAACGTTCCTTAATTCCCAGAGTGTGGTGTGACCCCTGTCTGCCTTCTTTACTAAGAAATGCTTCGGATAACGTGCTTTCTACGCAGAGAAAGATCTGAAGTGAAGGAAAAGGATTATTCACCAAACTCGTAGGGTCTGTCCCGCTCTTTTGTTTCCAGGTTCTTTGTAGTTTCAGTTGACTTGGAATAATTGGTTCAAAGTATAACTAAGGTGATGAACCGCAGCCAAATTACACGTCGCATCAACGGGGAGGACACATTTTCTGTGAGAACATAGTTTCACACCGAATTGGAACAATTTTACACAAGTGAAGCGTGTTTTTCCTGTTGCCTTAGGGGACACACTATTATCGCTAGGCAAGTGTTTGAGAAGGAACAAAACATTTTCACGTACAGCAGTGCCTAATGCAGAAGCATTTGAGTTTGGATCGCTGAACTTATTCAAAAAGGTTCCAAACCAGGCGGGGCAACAGGAGTGAAAGTTACACAGATAGGAATAGGCCGATGTGGTCAAATACTCAACGTGACCCAACGTATTCCCTTATTAATGGGTGGCGAGTAACAAGTTTCCTTACAATTGGGGCTGGGGAGGTGACAGGCTAAAGGTGAAGAGTTGAGACTAGTTGGATATTTTGGACTTTTACTTGGTGGAATAATAAATAACCTTTGCATTTGATGTAGCACCTTTCACGCCGGGAGGACGTCTCAAAGCGCTTCATGGGATTTACCGTGTAGTGTGGAGACCGTGAATTTTGCTGGCAAATGGGCTGGATGGTCACCTCCGTTTCCTTTTCTCTGTTTTAATTATTGACAGTCAGGGACTCTTTATACAGAACTTTCCCTCGGGTGACTCAATATGCGTTCGGTCGATTGCACAAGGCTTGCGGAAGGAGCAAGCAAATTCATACGGTTAATTTCCATTCCTCCGTTCAACATCTCCATACCACAGGAGCATATCGGGTGAACAGTGAAACTTGTTCTGCCTGGGGTCGATGGTCTTCTGATAAATCATATTTCATCTAAAATTGTTCTATTAAATTAGTTTTGAAAATGGAAGTCAGTTACTCTGATAATGGCATCAAATTAACACCACAGGGTTTTTCCTCTTGACGTGTTGTACCTAAAATACCACAATATATGATCAAACGTGCTTCACTTTCTTTCGGCTGAATAAATAAAAATTAAACTCCGGGGATTTAAGCCATAATCAGATAAACAATCCAGATTTGTGCTTTCGTAGATTTTATTTGGTTTGTGCAATACTCTATTGGTTAACCCAATACTGTACAAGATATTCTGTTTTTTCTCTCTCAGTTAAGAAGCGTTTATATTTGCCACCCCAGCATAGCTTAAGTTATTTGTGCTGCATAAAATCGGTGTACATATAAGAGTGCCATATAAGATCAAATTCAGGTAATTTAAAGCAACAAAACAAAAAGCCGTGTCCTTTATTTTATTTTATTTTTAATTTGTTTTAATCTTAGGTACTTCCATAAACTATAGGAGCTCACAAACCAACACCTACCTACCTATTCCAATGCTGCTAACATTAACACTCAAAGTGTAAACCATTTCAACTGCACTAAAGGAGAACACACATTTCACCGGCCCTAATAAAACAATGTCTTCTCCTAAGGAACCTTGTAATGGCTCTGAAGATACCGAAGGTGTTCCTTTACCCAATGGGTCTCTAGGTGTAAAAGATGGTCAGTGTTCAAATGCATACACTTATAATGAACCAGATACTATGATTCAAATGGATTCGGTTGGTATTTGTCAGACTAGAGAAACAAAAAGCTATTGTAAGGAGGAAAATCTTAAGTCAGACATAAACTCAGACCAGACCAGCACTGGTAGAGCTGAAAAAGATGGAGTGCCAAAAGGAAAAATGGCCACTGATACACTCCATAGAAGTTTTCCAAATGCTACTACATTGGGAACTGGGAAAAGAAACTTAAACAGCATTGTGGCATTGCTGAAAAAGAAATGCGGCAATGGCAAAAGTAATTTGAATCCCGTAGTAACCTTAAGAGATATCATGAAAGACTTAAACCTCTTGTCTGATATGCAAAATAATGGCATCAAGCTCAGTTGTGGTACCCTTAAAATTGACTCCAGCGTCTTGCAAAGTAATGGAAGCAAAGTAGCAAAAAATGAAAAGACAGGATTACAGTATAGTTTCTTTTCTTCAGTTGTGCTTGCTAGCAGCATTAGAAGCCCAGAGGAAAGCCTGTGTGTAAGATCTAAACCTCAGATGGCGGGCAGAAGGCAAGCAATGGATAGGACGCAAAGGAAGGAGAACGCTGATCGTTGCGAACACAGGGACGTGGGGTTTGAGAAGTTTGATCCGGCCGCCTCCGATTCCAAAATCCAAGCTCTCATCTCGTCGGCGGTATCGTCCAACAGTAGCTTCTTCGAAAACGCGTCTTCGCTGTACGGCGTGTCGGAGCGCAGACACGACCTCAACTGCGGCGGCTCTAAAGCAGGGCTCCTCAAGCACGCTCAGAATGAGGCGGGGGAGATTAACGCCGGGCTGCTTCTGTCCGAAACCACGTGCAAGAAATACGCGCTAAGGAAAAAGACTCTCATACAGTACAACCAGGAGAACAGCTTCGAGCAGATCGATTGGGCGGCATTTTGCAAGGATGAGCCGAATACCTCAACGTCGACCGAAAGATGCCAGGATTACGCCGTGGCCTCTCGATTGCACCTCAAAAGCAGCCTGTTCGACAAGAACCTGAAATCGAAATGCAAAGGGAGTCGGAAGATGTTGGTTAAAATCGCGAAACTCAATCTCCAGAAGTACCTGGTCCACACGGAACGAAAGTCAAAACTGTGCCAAAAGCTTTTAACGCCCAACAATCTGGGCGCTGGCGTCCGAATCCACTCGCTCCCTGTGCCCGGGCAAAGTGTTGCGGCGGCGCCACCCGTGAAGAAGGGGAGGCGAAGCAAGGTAATGGTCTTGCCCACGGGCGAGATGCCCGTAGTCATCAAAAGGAAACGGGGACGGCCAAGAAAGGTGCTGCCGGAAGGGACCAGCGAAACCCCCAACCACGTCAAACGAAAGCCGAGGCATCACAAACTGTCTCCGCCACAGCCCTCCTACATTGCTGGCTCCAACGACAGTGCGACAGACTATGCAGATGTTTTGTCCAAATTGGCCTTTTTAACGAAACAAAGCCTGATCCTCGGCAGGTGCTCACCGCCCAGGTGTTGGTCGCCCAGCGACCCTGGTTCCTTCCACAGGTCGGCATCCATCCATCAGGACATGTCTCAGTTCTACCGGACTCTAGCCGGCACCCGCAGGAGGGGGGGGAAAGCGGGCTGTCCGAGGGGCAGGCAGATAGGCCAGCTGACCGAATCGTCCACCTTCAGCGACTTCTTCGAGGGCATCGGCAAGAAGAAAAGGATATTCTTGGGCGAGACCAAACTGCATGCGCGCAAATGCAAGTGGGGGACGGAGATGAGAGAGAAGCCCGTGCAGAGGAGGAAACCGTACAAACGTGCAACTCCCTTTCCGGAGCAAGGACGCTTTCAAGGCGTGAACCCCGACAATTCGGAATGGGCGAGGCAAGGGGATAGTTGCTGGACGGCCAACCAAGGGTATCCTTCAAAGCAGCAAGTCAGGAATGGTCTGTATCCATCCTACAGTCACCTGGGCATGTCCACGCAGTCCTTTCCTACCACTGTGTGGGAGTCGAGTTCCGCGTCCAGAAACGGCTACTTGATGGGTCGTCTATCTTCCGGCCAAAGCAACGTCGCTCAGCAAAGTCCCGGGTGCATCGCTGGCTATTTTCGCTCTCTCCTCGACTCAGACGATTCTTCGGATTTGATGGATCTGTCCTTCTCCCAGGCCGGGCAAGAGTCGTGCAGCATCGCCGGGGGTTACGGAGTCAATAACTCGACACAAACCCAAACCTCGAGGCAAGCCACGCATTACCAGGACGGCTTCGACAAAACCAGCTCTCCCAGTTGCTCTGGCGGCCAGCAGCACATAAATCAAATGGGACAGACGTACCCACAGATGATCCCAGATAATTCCGACGCTGTGGATTTTGGTTCTTCTTACTCGTCGGACACTGAAACTTTCCAAAGAATCGCTCCTCAATCATCTCTATCTAGACACGCTGCGCTGTCGTGTCAGCAGGCCGCGGATAGCTACTGTCAGTACAGCAGCTACAGAGCCAAAACCCAGAGCTTCAGCAGCTCGGAGGTAATACAGCCGCCGAGAGAGTACCCTGCTCTCGACTTTCTGGGCAACCGAGATTGTACATATGGGTACGACTCAAGCAATAATGGTACGTCCGCCCAAGGCACTTCTACTGATAACACGTACAGCCAGCGTGGAATAGGTACGAGCCTACACTTTAACAAGGCCTCGTCTTCATTCAATTCTTTCAGAGCAGACCGCAGTCCTCACGCTTTGCACGCGTCCTTGACCTGCGAAGGTTACTCGGACGCCATTTGTTCCATGGATCACGTGTCTCAGAAGTACTTCAGTTCTTTACAGTCGGCAGCGGCGGCGGGCGATCCCACCAGGATGGCATTTGCCCGGGGCCTTCAGCTGAGCTGCAAGTCGGGCTTTAACCTTTGCGATGGGAACATGGGGTGTTTTGGCCACCATTACACCCCAGTGTTGGACTATCACCTGAATGAGTCGAAGGACATCTTGGACATTTCAAACTACACGCCTCAAAAGGCAAAGCAGAGGCCGTTTCCGGAGGCTTTTGCCGATTCCTCGTCCCACTTTAGCACCTCTTTCGACAACTCCGAAGCTGCCGTCAACGCAGGCGGTAACCTGGGAACTGAAGAAAAATCCAGTCTCTCGAGTCTGGAGAAACTAATGATGGACTGGGATGAAACAACGCCTCTTGACAGAACGATGCCCAAAGTTGGTGCCAGGCGTCAGTGGAACCATCACATCCCTTTCCCCAGTGATTCGAAAACTACCTACGGAAGGCGTAGGAGAGTTGACATCTCCAGCCCGTCTCATTTGGTTTTCCCTTCATCTCCTCCCTTTCCCGCTAGAAAGGCGACAACGCCAAGGCAGCCCAGGAACACCAGAAGCCCCTGCGCGTCCAATAAAAAAGAACAGTCGGCCAGGAAATCAAAGCTGTCACAGAGATCTCAAGGCACGAATCCTGTATTCTCCGAGAGCTCAGAATGCAGTTTGGATTATGGCTACGGCGGAGAGAACAGCAGGCAGACAATTCTCTCTCACCCCCAAAACTTCAACCCTCAGAAAAGCGATCAGAAAGAATATTGTAGCATGTTTTCTGCCGGTTGTACTACACCCATGCCCGATGACAATTTTCCTCAAAGGTTCCCTGGTAATGATATTCAAGAGGCTGTTTCTATGTTCCCAGACTTGAAGCCGTCAGCGTTAGAAACAGAAACCTTCCAAAGCCCTTCACGGCAACTCTCTGCCCAAACGCTACAACACTCGATCAGTCAAGACCAAGAGAGATTGCTGTCTGACAGCCCGGACCTTTTTAGTTTGCCGACCTCAGGATACGTCGAGAATCTACCGTCGAACGAAGGGAAGAAGCACCCAGCTTTTTACGACTCGTTGGATAATAGCACAGGGTCGGACATTGCTCAAAGCAGCGTGGTACCCAACAGAGATTTGCCCTTGTCCCAACTCCAATATGAAACTGATAGTGCGTCTGCTTTGGAAACGAACACAAGGTATTTGCAGAATTCTGCTCCTTACGGCTCGCTGGATGAGAACAGGAAGGAAGCTGAAATGTCGCTGTTAGGAATGCAAGGAAGGAACAACATCCCCAGTATCGCCTCCCAGATCATCCACCTGAACGCCGTAGCACAAATAGACAAAGAAACGCAGAAACTCGGGTTAGATCACGGCGGTTCTGCTTACGCTGCTGCCGTGGCAAACGCCTCGCCCGCCTCCAGCGATTCCTCATTACACGTGGACAATAATTATAGTGACGTACAAGGAAACCATAGACAGGCAACACTGGGTTTACTACTCGACCAAAATCTGCATGAGGTGTACACAGGAGGTGCTTCGCAGTGACTCCTAACAGCAATGCAGGAAAGCCAATGCAAATAGGTAAGGGATCACCCGGTTTGACCCACAGCCAGCAAAAAAAAATGTTTCTCATTCTCAATGATAAAATCCGCCTTGTGCTCGTTTCGCTCCCCAAAAGTTGTGTCAAGGCCCAGTTGCTTTGCTTTGTAAATCTATCTCGGTTCTGGTGATCATTCGTGTGTGCACAAGTTCCACTGCTGATTTACTGTATCGTGTGTGTGTGTGTGTGTGTGTGCGAGGGAATTTGTTCTCTTCCACTTACCATTGGTAGGTGAAAGAGAACAGACTGCATCACGGTGTCTATCATAGGATTGGGGCACTTTATTTCCTGCGTAACCACTATCATATGCAGTTCATTCTTGGTCAAGCTAGGTGGTGTCAGCTAGACTCCAGCAGTCACCCCCAAGCAACACTCCCCCAGGCCTTGGGTCTTGCCAACCTACGCCTAAACCCTTCCGGAATTAGGTGAGCAGGATGCTTCCCTCCAGGGAAAGAGTATACATTCTATTCCAACAATCTTATCTCTGGGATTTCCATGGGATGCATGAAAATCTCTGTTTGGTTTGGATATTCCGCATTGGTCAGACACTCAAACAAATCATCCCACTCCTGTAACCCTGCAAGCCAAAGCCCTCACGGGTCAGGCGGTGCTAACTGGACGAGCAGCGGGAAAGCTTACCAGACAGGGATATTAATGGCAAGCTGTGCTGTTTTAGCTGGTTAGACTCTAGCAGTACCCCAACGCACACTCTTGAGCATGGCAATGGGTTACTGCGTGTGTCAGACACCCGGCTGACCAAAAAAATGGTCAAGTGTATGTTGAACTGCACCCTCTCTGTTCATAATGATGACGCCCTACCCCCCACCCAAACTAACTGAACCTTGCCAAGACTTTACATCTTTGTCATGTGGCTAAATTGAATGACAACTTATCTTTAAAACCTTAAGATAGATCTTAAATTCCCGATAATACAGAACACTAATCTTGTAATTACCGGATTGCGATGATCTCAGTGACTACCCCGTTATTGCGTACGAATACTTTGCAGATTATGTGAGGATTATTTTAGACGTCTGGGTTTATGAAAATATTTTTGATGGAAAGAAAAAAATGAACAAATTAGCACCGACAAACATTATTTAAAAAAAAAAGCATTATTGCCTCATTCTCCTTCTAACGCTGTAAGATGTCTCATGAATAAACAGCTATTGTGCTTTACTGAAGTATACCATAAATTTCTAAATGCTGAGGAATCCGGAAACTCCGACCTTTCAATTTGGCAGTCGAATATGCCAAGAAGGCAAAAAAAAANGAATGTCTGGGAGATTCACATTTACTTTTTGTAAATTAATTTTACATTTAAATGTTTTTAGTATAAAACGAGTGGCATTCAATGGATGTGAAGGTGTAATTCTGTGGAGCGTTGGGCCTCTTCCATTCTGAATGTTAGTTCACAAAGTGGCACATTGCAGCTTTCTGCGAGGCCATGGAGGGAGAGGCGCTGATTGAAAGCAAGTTGCTTCACTGCAGGGAGTGCACATGATAACACTGAAGGCTGACTCAACTGGCGCGCAGCCAGAAACTGCCTCGAACAGACTGCATGTCCAACCCTCAGGGTTCCTGTGTGACCTGTGGGGCGTGAGGAGGGGGAGAGACAGAAATCATGCTCCAAATTGCTGGCCGGTCTGTCTCCAGGGATAATGTAACCAACTACAATCAACTTAGTGATCTTAAAACCCTCATCGGTGAGACTGACAGGGAAATTTGGGGGTATATCTCTTCACCCAGTGTTCAAAGCGCAACACTGACTGACAACTGATTCATTTCTAATTGTCTTGCAAGGAAACAGTCGGATTTCTTTTTCCTGCCCAAAGGTTCCATTTCTCCCAGTTTATTCCCAAGGTTAAGTGGACGAGAGCATTTCAGAACTTACAAAGCAAAAATGGTTTTGTACACGGCAATCAAATATGCCATCGTATTCTAGTTAATTCCAGATTGGAAAAGACCCTCTCTCTATCCGGAGTAGCAAAGAGCAACCTCAACCTCAGCAACGTTGCCAAAGTGCTCAAATCAGTGGCATAACAAGTTAAGCCGGACAGCACAGTAAAGTACAGCTGTAGAATTTGGACATTCTTTTTTTTGTGGTTGATAGCCTGTGATTTGCGTTCTGTACTGAGCTCAGTTGTATTTTTTTTGGAATCGAGGAGACATGGGGAGGAAAAATGACCCAGTGGCATTGGGAGCATGTTAGACGTCTATGTGTCTGGAAAGAAAATGAGGTCAACTGGGAATGAGTAATGTTAGGAAAGTGAGTGTCGACTTGCAACGTTGACACTGAACGGGTTGCATTGGATCATTGAAATCTGTATAGGACTTGTAGCCCCAGTTCAACCTAGCGATCCGCAGTGCAGTACTTCTGTCTAATCTGTTTGCCCCGTTGTTACTTCTGTTGTTGCATGCAATGTCCCTGCCAGAATAATGATCTCTGATGCATTTCAAAGAGGGTTCGCAAACAAAAACTGTAGCCTTCCACTGTTCGTTGCTCATGGGATGCTATACATTATCCAGTAAAAAAAAAATCATTAATTTTTTCAGGAATGGTTGGATCAAGGTTTTTTTTTCCGCGGAGCAATTAAGAATGCGTAAAAAGCCCTGCGTGAAATCATTGGGAGAGTTTTATTGTGAGCTGACTGTTTTCAGGAAAACCACATTTTCGACTTCCGAGATTAATGTAAAATGGACTCCTGCAAAGACAATCACACAGAATTGTGGGGAAAGATGAGCAGAAAAGACGCAGACATTTTTTTTTAGAAGAAAAAAGGACATTGCACTTTGAGAACTGCGGCGAAGAAGCTCTTGTTTATAATCCACCTTTGAAAAGTACCCGGAATCGGACCCAAAATGCTGACTCTTTGCTCATTTACACAATCCATCTTTTAGACGGCTACAAACATGGGGTAGAGTTGGACCCAGCTGTTCAGCTGGTAGGTATAACATTTGTACAGTGTAAATATCATTTCTGTTCCTCTTTCTGTGATCGATCATTTTAATGCTTTCCAAAAAAAACAGAATGGTTCGTTCCGATTTTTAAGCAGTGTACCGTGGTAAAGCTCTCTCTAAAAAAAAAAACCTGTATTGAGTTTCCGATACTGTACAAATTGCCGTCAACGCACATAACACATGCTTAAAAAGCAAGTTCCTTGTTTTTTTTTCTCTCTTCCGAGGATTGTGAGATATCGGTGAAATCTTAAAAGTTTCAAGCCCAAGTTTTAAAGCCGTTTTTTTTCAATATAAAAAAAAATGCCACTTGAAAATGAAACTTTTGTACTTGCCCGGCTGGTTTGATGCAAAACGACGAATGCACAGAAACCTTTTTGTGCGTGCGTGCGTGTGCGTGTGTGTGTGTGTGCGTGTGCGCGCGTGTGTGTGTGAGTGCGTGTGATGACAGGAGTGGCAAAATTTAGTGGTAATTGAGGGGCGGACAAAAAAATGGTAATCGCACTAATTTTTCACTCATTTTTCCTTCAGAAAACAAGAACCGCACAAGAAACATGGTACTGATGTGCCATACAATGTGTATTTTGGCAGCTCTTTAATTGCTTGGAGTCAGCAATGCTGTCGAGAGCTCATGATCCTTTTTTTTTCCCCCCCGTTTGTCACCCCATTACACAGTGACAATACATGTTGTTTTATTATAAATACATATGTTTTTTTTAAAAGCGAAATGTACAGTTTTTATAAACAGTATTTAACCGAGGACAGAATTAGATGTGTCACGTGGGCACCAGCAGTTCTTTTACTGTACAAATATATCTGTAAATTCTTTATATCGATTATAGCTAGTGCTTCGAATATGCACTGAAATGTTTTGCCTGACGAATGACAGAAAAAGGTTATAACGTATTTAATGTATATAATGTTTTATTTAAGATGTGTTTTTATTGTACTCTGTACCTACCTGTAGTGATTATTGTGAGGTTGCAAGGTTGGTTTTTAGCACATTTTTTTGCCTCCATGCAGTGTGCACCCAAAGATATATCTTTGTAAAACAATTTCGTATGGACTTTTTATTTGTAAGATGCAGTATTATATGATGAATTTCGGAGTACACATGATTCTAAGCTCAGGGTGTCATTTCTGTTGACTTGCCTGAATTCAATCTGTTTATTGAGTGGTTTGTGTGTACGTGTGTGTGTGTGGGGGGAAAAAAAGGAACATTGCTAACCATTTCTTTTTAAACAAACGTCCTTCACAATTATGTGTTCTCCAAGATGCACTCCATGGCTTCCTGATTGTTTAGTTCATATCAAACACAATCAGTATTTTTGCAGACCATCTCGTGACCAGAGAAACCTGGAACTCTCTCCCCCAAAAGGCTGGATCCATTCAAATATTCAAGACTGAGGTGGATAGATGTTTGTTGGATTAGGGTATCAAGGGATATGGGCCAAAGGTGGGTAATTGGAGGTGAAGTACAGATCAGGTATAATCTAATAGAATGGTGGAACGGGCTCGAGGGGCTGATACTCCTGTTCTCCTGTTCCTATGTCTTTGATTGACCAGATTTCCCCAATTGCAGGAATCTTAGCATCACCAAAATGTGAAGTATAGGATTAAATCTGTAGGCTCCCCGGTCTACTCAAGGGGGAAGTAAGTAGGAGGTTGATTTTGACAGTATCCGTGTCATTCTGCCGACAGAATGAATGAGACCAGCATTGTGTTACCACGATTCCATTGGATTTTAATCTATCGTAGAACACTCTCCCTTCCCAGAACAAGTAATCTCCACTAATACCTCTAAATATTTTAGGATAAACCAGGCTGGAGCATTCATTATTTTATTAGTGTCTATACCAGGCAGACCCTCCATTGGGAGTTGCAGCAGATGAGAATAGATTAGCTGTTCATTTGATTCCTATGGTTCCTCAGATTCATTCTTATCTGATTCTCTCTTGTGCCTTGCACTCGGGAGAAATTCTGATTATAATGGGAAATCCCATTTGTGGCCTTTGTCACCGCAAGTGATGTGCGTAAAGTTCACTGGTATTTTTCCCCAAAGACCTGATCTCTGAACCACCTGATTTCTATTATTTACATCACATTTTCATCAAGGAGTGCAGTTTCTTGAACCTGTTCCTCAAAATATTGTGGGAGCTAAGAAAATGTTCCGTTACCACCCAACGGGAAGGGCACCTTATAAATGCAAGTCTAAGATGTCGCTCCAATGCAATGCTGGGGACGTATTGCATTGTTGGAGACACCGTCCTTCCGATGAGACGTTGAACCAAGTTCCCGCCTGCCTTTTCAGGTGGATGTTAAAGATCCCGCTGCGCTATTTGAAAAGAGAAGGGAGTTTCTCTCTCCCGGTGTCCCGGTCGACAATCCCCCAAATAAAATTGGTCGCTCACTCCAAGGCTATTTGTGTGACGCTGCTGTGCATAATTGGCTGCCACGTTTCACCCACAAAATACACAGTCACTCCACTTTACAGTATATCCTGTGAAGCGCTTCGAGACATTTCAACAATGTGATAAGGCGCTATATCAAATATAAGGATTATTAAGTTATTGTAACTAGTTCAAAACACCTTTCATGTATATATATATACACACACACACACGTTAATTCATATCCCAAAATGTTCTCAATAAGCATCACTCAGATGCCCGACTCCCAACAAAATACCTTATTTATTCCAAAAATCAATTAATAGTCATTTTAAAAGTCTGCTAAATTAATATGAAAATCTCTTAATGAAGAATAAACGTATGATCATTCTGTGCATATAATAAATCTACATGGACACGAATTCCTTCCCCCTAATTTTTTCAAAGACCGATAATGAATTGAATCAACAATTTAGCCACACAATGAATTGATTACCATTAAAAGATTACATTGAACAGATGTTTGCAATCCCAAACATGCCGAATTTAATGCTTTGCAGATTTTGTATTGAGCAGTACCTATGTAGGGATTTTGTGTGACAAATTGTAAATTGATATGGAGAAAAACTGCCCCTTTTCGAGAGTAATGATGCAATTTAATAACTTTCACTTCTGGGTTTTATTGCAAAGCCGTAAATTAACCTTTGCATTTCAGTCTTCTAGCTGAAGAGAGAAGACTCAAACCTTGAATGCGCATCCTATCCTAGTGACTCACTGGGGGTTAGGATTCTTCCCACTCAGCTCCTGTTAACCCTAAAAGCCGAAGCTCCTCATGTGGTTGTGTTCCTAGTTGGACAAAGCAGTGCCATGTTGGCAGTCGGTGCTTTCAAGACAAGCCATGCGATTTTAACTAGTTAAACTCCAGCAATTAACCCTCACTCACACTCTGGGGTGCCTAACTCTTGGCTCTCAGGAACATACGCCTACTACTGCCTGGAATTAGGTAAGCAGGTTGCATCCCTCCAGGGAGAGAGTGCGGATTCCATACCAGGCGCAGCAACAACCGCAAGTGTAGGTGGCACACACACGTGGATCTCAGTCTGGTTTGGGGTCATGGGTTTTTCCCACATATCAATCTTGCTGCTGACCTCCAAAAAACTAATGATGGTGAGTTGCTATTGGTAAGAGAATAACTTGATTTTTTTCCCCCCAGGTTTTTATTTGATTATCAGGAACGTATATCTAACTGGAATACATGGACTGCACAGCAACGGGAGGATTTAGCAGTGCAAAAGCAATTTGGAAAATACTGCATTAAATTTAACAGTAAATTGGTATATTCACCTGTGGGGATTGTATCTTCTTGGAGGCTAAGTCATTGTATTCACTCTACATTGCATCTTCCACTGGCGCAAGGTACACGGACTTAAAGTCTGAAAGCAATGACCTTTCCAGAGTGAGTTGCAGCTCTGACTGCAACCATGTCTGTTTTACCATAAAGGGTTTTCCCATAACACCAGGCATCCCTAAAAAACCTACCTTTGCTCCCCACCAACCAAGCTCACGGCCCTCAAGTGAAGAAACACATTGTCAACACGGACCGTTTGCAGTTAAGGTACGTCAATGCGGAAAGCGTGTCGATAGATTGTGCGTCTGTCTGTGTTTGTAAAAGAGGTTTCTCTCATTCCCTCCTTCACGATGCTAAGCCGCGGGGAGTGGAGAGGTGACTGTATCTGAATATAATATACATACAATAGTATCTGAAGGTGGTGAAGCAGAGAGGGCAAGGCAGAGGGAGAGAGGGCAAGGCAGAGGGAGAGAGGGCAAGGCAGAGGAAGAGAGGGCAAGGCAGAGGGAGAGAGGGCAAGGCAGAGGGATAGAAGAGTGTTCCAGAGTTTCGGGGTGTTGTGGCTGAAAATACAATCCGATTTACATTTAGATAATGCCTTTAACTGGGCTTCCAAACTGCTTCAGACTCGGAGATGAGATGCGTCAAACTCATGTTCTGCATGAATAACTTTTGCCCAAATCGGAACAGATGGATTGCTTTTGCCTGAAAGTATGATTCGCCCTCAGCGTCTCGTCTGTGCTGTGGGTTCCTAATTAAAAGGCAGCACTGTGCAAAACAAACTGCTTGCAAGACTCACCAACCCATCTCGATTCGGACACTCTTTTGTGCGCTGAACATTCAAGTCCTGACGTTTGAAAAGTTACAGAGCGTTAATTCGGATTGCAATTTAAGTCTTAATAATAATAATAATAATCATGCATTTGACGTAGCGCCTTATCAGGTCGTTGAGACGTCTCAAAGCGCTTCACAGAATATACTGTAAAGTATATGTTTGTGGGCGAAACACAGCAAGCCAATTGCTTAGATCAGAAAATACATGCGTGCAATGAAACGGAGAATAATATCGAATCACAAAAGTGTAAGTGAGCAATGAGACGATTCATTAGAATTACGCCCTGGCATCGGATATGTATTCATTTGCAGTCGACTGCAGGATACCCTTTCATTTAATATTACATTGATTCATTCCTGTTGCTTCACATTTTAAAAGTTATTTGCACTCCAACAGAAAATATCCCCATGACTGCACTTCCATCAAGATCTCACAGTGTCAAGCTCAGCATAGCAATTGCATAAACTCTGGCTATTTTGAGGCTGCATCTGCAGGTTTAGTACGGGTCAGCCCCTTTGAAATATCCCCCTTGACATCTGTACCTGCTGGAGCAAAAGTATTGTGAGTAGGAACATCTGTATGTCCTAACAGGTAGAATTCCAGGTGTTGGGACCACATTGTTAAAGTCGCCAAATTGCAATATGAGGAACTGTTCATCCTTGTGATGATAATAATAATAATGATAATAATCCTTTGCATTTGGTGCGGCGCTTTTCACGTCTTCTAGACGTGGCAAGTGATCGATGTACTCCCAACAATGGAGCGTTGGAAACAACTTGCACTTATACAGCGCCCTCCACGTAGGGTAGCATCTCGGAGCGCTTAACGGTGGCGGAGCCCGACTCTGAGCCGGTGGTGGGTGGAAGGAGGTGACCGTAAGCACGGCCGAAAAGCAAGGCTCACAGGCGGGACTTGAAAAAGGGGAGAGAGGAGGGGGCAAGGCGGAGGGACTGAGGGAGAGGGTTCCAGAGTTTTGGAGTGTAGTGGCTGAATGCCAATGATGGGGCGGAGGGTGCGAGGGATGAGCAGAAAGCTGGTGCCAGTCAAACGGAGGCACCGGGTGGTGGATTGGGGAGTGAGGAGGTTGGAGAGGGAGGGAGGGAGGTGCCAGGAGTGAAGGGTTTTGAACACAAGAGTGAGGATCTTGAAGTCGATCTGTTCGGCGATGGGGAGCCAGTGGAGCCTGGGCCAGAACTGGTGAGATGGGGAGGTACAGAGTTTGGTCCGGGTCAGTATGTGAGCGGCAGAGTTCTGAATGAGCTGGATTTTTTGGAGCTGGAGAGATTGGCCAAGGAGTGCGTTTGAGAAAACCGGTTAATCAACAGTGATTGACAGCCAACGTACAAATTGAGAGCCCCATAACAACTTGCGCTGACGTGAAACGATCTAAAAAATAATGTAACAGATAAACGTTGGGAAGATTCTCTCTTCACGCATGAGCTGTGAGTTACAACTCATCAATTTCTTCTCCACCCATTCACAGAATGACTTAATGCTGCTATAATGTCTAACGTGTTTGTGAGCGTGGTGGTGTGACCGTGACTTCCAGAGATATGTAAATCCCAATGTAGATGGTTGCTGAGGTGACCCTGTGTGCTTTTAAATTTTTAATGATCCAACAGGCTTGTAATCAAGTTGAGACCTCGAGCTAATTAAAGCACTCGTCACTCAACACCACAGTTTAATTAGCTCTCTCTCTTCCAGCATAAAACCCACCAGGCCATTCTCCGCTGCCTTGTTTGTTGATGCCATTGCTAGCATTCAACAACCTGTTCGGTTCGAACTGGCAAACTGAACGTTAACTGTTGGTAAGAGTCAATATTCTTCGAATGTGGTTCATTAACTACAGCTGAATAGTCACAGTAATGGTCAAACAAATTTTGCTGCATGTTTCATGTTGAAATTCTGAACTCGAAGCTGATTAAAAGTGTTTGTGTGAGCGCCCTACCTCGCAGTTATCTCGCCCTATTTTACTGCCAAACCCACTGGAATGTTTCATTAAAACTTTTAACAATGGTGCAATTGCACATCACAAATAATGACCAGTCACAAGACTGTCTTTATAAAAGTTACTTCTTGTTAAATATGAAATGATCTTTGACTCAGGGCGGCCGTGATTTGGGATAATTCCCAACCCCTATTTAAAGTTTGATGACACGATGCAATTTGTATCTGTTTCGGATGCTCTTAAGCCGGTGATGGGTTTCTGCGTGTGTCAACCACCCGGCTGATTGAATAACTATCATGTGTTGCCCATTTGCTATGATCACCGAAACATGCCGTTAAAGGTACTGTAGCGCATCATTACTGCACTCCCGCAAAGCATGAATATTTTTACATGTGAAAATCAGCAAAAACAACTAGAGCATGAAATATGTTGCAAAAATATGTTTTCATCGAATTTGGACACCTCAGTTAGCGGATCATGCTGTGGGTTGAAAACTACAAGGTCTTGAGTGAAACCAGAGAGACTGGTAGATTTGTTTTGGTGGTGGGTAAATGTATCACAAGTTGTGAAGATCACAGGATCAGTTTGGATGAAGAAAGCTCTTCGGCCCATCCAATCTCATCCTTCCAGAACACCCAACCTACTGCTCCCCACCCCATCACAGCATCAAGCTGTTTCTTATGAGTCCCAGTGTCACCTCTCCCAGTAACCTGTTCCAGTCGTTGATTAACCTCTTGAGTAAAGAAAAGACTTCTGCCGGATGGGCTTTCAGCTATTCTGCCTCTGCTCTCTGGAACTCTGTCCCTCCGACTCACTCCCTCCCTCACCTCAATGTAGGTCCATCTCAAGACCTACCTCTTTGACGTGGCTTTCTCACATCTCTCCCCACCTCTCGCCCTTTGGCTCCTTCCCCAACTCGAGCACTTTGAGACGTCCTCTCAACGTGAAAGGCGCTGGGTAAAATGTACGTTATATCTGACGTTGGCGTTTTACAGGCAGCTTTATGGAATATCTGCACTGTAGATTATTAATATTACTTCTCACCTCACTCTGTGTCCAACCCTGTCCCTCTGAAGCACAACAACAACAAACAACAAGAAAATTACATTTTGATAGCACCTTTCACGTCGGGTCGACATCCCAAGACCTTATCCTACGTGAAGGGCACTCTATAAATGTAAGCTGTCGTGGTTGTTGCAGATTATTCTCAGGGTAACAGAAACCTCACATCACCAAGTCACTTCCTAAAGGAATGTGTGTATCACCAAAAGAGAGTTGTAAGTATCGCAACGATGCCCGTACTTTGAGTTTCAAAGAGTTTATTTTTTTGAAACGAGGGATAAACCATCGTTACTCTTCGTGACTTTGCTCATCACAAAACCAACACAGAAATCGAGGAGATACAGTGTGTTTATTTTCACATGCTTTCCAAAGTAAAGCATTCATAATAATAAGGATTCTTATTATTATCATTCAGTACAGTACCAATCGGCTACTTTATTGCTGTGTACACGTTTGTGTTTGTAGACTTCAGTGAACAATCTGCATTGATTTGTGCATTTTCCAAAAAATTGAGTTCATTTAGAATTGAAAATTCAAACATTTTGTGGGGGGTGGGGGAGAGGCGTGGGGAAAAAAAGCAACTTTCATTTATATAGCGCCCTCCACTCTGGGCAGCGTCTCGCTCGGAGTGCTTAACAATGGCGGAGCCTGAGGCCAAGCCGGGGAGAGGGGGAAGGTGACCGTAGGCGCGATCGAAGAGGAAGGTCTTCAGGCGCGATCTGCAGATTGGGGAAGGAGGGGGCGAGACGAAGGGGTTGAGGGAGGGAGTTCCAAAATTTGGGGGCGTAGTGGCTGAAGGCACTGCCGCCGATGGTGGAGCGGAGGATTCAGACGGACACGGAGGAGGTTGGACCCAGTAGAGCAGAGCCAGCGGGGGGGGGAAGAGGAGGTTAGAGAGATAGGAGGTTGCCAAGGAATGGAAGGAAATATACACTAGAGTGAGGATCTTGAAGTCGATCCGCTCTGTGACAGGAGCCAGTGGAGTTTGGGGAAATCGGGGCATGAAGTTTGGTGCGGGTGAGAATGCAGGCGGCGGAGTTTTGAATGAATAGAAAAAAAAGAGAATATTTCTGCGTAGTATATTCCTGTAGTGTTCACATCATGTGTCATATCAATGCTTATTGTCACACAGTGAAACTTAGATATGTGTCAAGTGTTTAACCTTTGGATGTATTGTACAATCATTTCCTTATGGTTTGCAGCAATGCAAAGCATTAGAATAGAGTATTGTACTGTAAGTTAACACTAAACCTTTACAATCTCTGTTACCAGGAACAGGGTACAGTGCACAGACTGAAACATATTAGGAGGCACTTAAATGGTTAAACAGGTACATCAAAACTGGCAAATATTAACCTTTTGCGATAAAAAATATATTATCTAAATACACAAAAATGCTTTATACTTTAAGAAACCCATTTTTCTGACTTTAAAGAGTCTGAATTATAATTTCATTGGCCTGCAGATTAAATCTCAGTTGAATTGCCCTATAAATAAATATTTAACTCTTTGATATGCTTTGGATGATTTTCAAGGGGAAACATTTAATTTTCTCTTAATTAAAAATAAACATCAAAATGGTTGATTTGATCAGTTCAGGCACCAACACGTAGTTCTGTGATTATGTCATTCAAAAGCTATAAACCTTTCGAGCTTTTCAATAATTTCTCCTCCACACCTGGCACTAGTTATCCCCTCCAGCTATTCACACACTCACTCCCCCATCCTCTGATGCAGGGCAGGACAATATAGCCGCATTCCCATGGCAGCATCGCTCTCTGTCATGGCTTGAACCAACAGACTATCCAGTTGGTAGAAAGGAATGTATCCTTTCACATGCCTCAACGAGCTCAATCTAGTAAACTCCCTCACGCCCAAGAGAAACTGGATGCTGGATTGGGGTTTGAAAGCTGTGATTAGTGGGGTAACCCTGTCATGTCCTGCACCAACTAACATCTCACAACAACCTTTGTATCTCAGTGCTTTTGAAACTCTTGAACACTCTTCCTCTATCCCTCCGTTTTGTCCCCTCCTTCCCCATCTTCAGGTCGTGCCTGAACACCTTATCTCTTTGACCGGGAATTGGATAGGTATTTATTTGATAAGGAACAATTTGCAGGGGGTAAGGGATAAGAGCGGGGGAGTGAGACTAGTTGGATTCCTCTTGCACAGGCACAGTGGGCCGAATGGTCTCCTTCTGTGCTATAGCTATAAGATTCTGTGAATGCTGTGTTGGTGAGCAAGCTGTCAAAAAGTACCACTTGCTGAAAGCGGGTTGAGATTCCCTTTAAAATCACTAAAAAACAAACACAGGCAATTAGTCCCATGGTAAACTTTTTGGGGGGAATGGTAAACAGCGAGCAAAGCTAAATGCATGTTTAAGCACCGAGGTACAATTGATTGTAATACTTTTTAGCATCTATTGATGTTCTTCACGCATCCCAGTCAATTCATTTACAAGATGCCCATTTGCCTTTTTTTTATATCTTGTGTACGTTACCTATAAGGTAAGGAAACATATTCCACACTAGCTGTTTTAAGACTAGTTTTTTTTGGTCCATTTAGTGGGGTGTAAGGATTTAACTTACTTTTATTGGCACGGAAACCTGCCATTTATTGTGTAAAGCCTGACAGTAAAAAAAAATGTACACACCTAAATGGTACATATTTTACAAAGCTGCTTCTTATTATAATATTGCACCGTATAACTTGGGTGAGCTGTGATATTTTTACAACGTAAGAGATCTGGGACGCCCCCTCGAAATTTCTCACGTCCTCAGACTTAAGGCCGTTGTCTTAAAAGTTTTAAGATTAAAGTGAAAGAAACTGGGTTAAAAATTCAGTCCACAGTTTTTTCAGGCGCTGGAGGAAAATCAGATTCCAAGTGGAAAGTGAATCCAAGAGTGTTTTGCGAAAACTCCTCTCTGCCTTTTCGTCTGAGGAAAATGAGGGATTTCAGGCCCTGGTGAACGTCAGCAAAAACAACAACTGCTACTTCACCCGAGTTGTGACTCATCTGACATTCCAGCTGTGACAAAAAATGAATGTAATCGACGCGCTGATTCACGCTTCATTCCTCTCATCCGCGTGTTCTCTCCTCTGCTGCAAGCCAGAATGCTTGATGTAGCTGGCGAACACAAAGCTGTAGTTGTTGAACTGAGCGTACTGCAAGTCCTTGCGCTTGAATCCATCCACTTCGGGAGGTGGCGAGCAGGAGATGTGACATTTCGAACTCTGCGTGGAATCGTCAGGATTAATTATCCTGTCCGAATCTTCCCAGTGAGCCATCGCCATCAATTAATAAAGCGAGTTATTATCCAGTGCTGTATATGCCCATCAAAAGGAAGGTAGGAAATAGGCACGTTCCATTGTGTCAGGGAGTTTCTCTCTCCCCAGTGTCCTGGCCAACAAATTCCACCACCCCTCACCCCCCCCCACCCTTCCGCTCCCACACAAAAAAAACGGTCGCTTACTCCATGGCTGTTTGTGGGACATTGCTGTGCGCAAAAATACACGGTCACACTTTAGAATATATCCTGTGAAGCGCTTTGAGACATCTCGGTGACGTGACAAGGCGCTATACCAAATGCAAGGATTATTATCATCATTATTATTAAGGGGATACAACGAGCACCACTCGTACCTAAAAAAAAAGAGTCATGAGGGCTGTGTGGAGCTGACCTGGCTTCAACAACAACTTGCATTTATGTAGCGCCCTTCACATGGGGGTAGCGTCCTAAACGAAGCCAGGCAGAGCCACAGTAATCCAAGGCAGTCTAGCAGGTTTGGACACGTGCTTCAGGCCAGAACCCTGAAGGAACCATTAACGCAATGAGTTAAGGATCCACAATATTCTAACCCAACCCTTTGACCATTCATGGTTACGGAAGAAAGGTTTAAAAAAAAAATTTCTGTTTTCTTGAAATATACAAATCACAATTTTAAAAAGAAAATGTCTCTCATTGAAAGGAAAAAGCAATTTCAGAACATCGCGAAGGGATGGAATGCAGCCGGAGCTCCAGGTTTAAGGTTTAAGCAGTGCGAGGATTTAAGAAATGTCACTTTTTTTTTTCGCTTGTGAAAAATCACACCAAATGAGTGAGCGAGCAAGTGAGTGAGTGGGGGAGGAACGAGACAGGAAGGGGGTTGGAGGCATTCAGAAAGGCTAACCTCCCCCACGAGTTTGGACCCAGGTTCAAGACCTGTGCAAGCTCATTTTGTTTCAAATCGGAGTGGGGGTGGGGGGGGGGGAATTCATGCAGACAGGGAGACGCAGATTAAATAAGTGTCTCGGTTTACGCCAGCATAACACAAACCAGCTGGTTTCTTTGGGCAAAGAGATCCCTTGCGGCAGGTACGATCTACAAGCAGGGAATCGACACACTGTGCACCTCCTTGCATTTGATAAAGCGCCTGATCACATCCTCGAGACATCTCGAGAGTGCTTCACAGAATATACCGTAAGGGGAACTGTAAAATTCCAGCGTGGCTCAGGCCCCAAAGTCCACCTGGTCTTTTAGCCTTAGAATATTTAAAATTGTTGAGTAAAAAGAATCCTCCAGATCAGCCCTGGTTTGTAAAGTCGGTGTTTATAAAAGGGAGGGACTGGTTTCTAAATCCGGGCTGTTTCTACACGTTCGTTCAGACAGCCTGAAACAATATGGCCTTGAGGCTAAGATCGTGAGAAATTTCAGGCCTCTGGGGTGCACATAGCGTGCCTGAGAGCCCTTATGCCCTTTCGAAAACAAATTTAAGAAGAACGCAGATCTGACTCAATAAGAGTAAAGGCCCAGGCTGTTTGCATCTGGTTTTCCTGGCTCTGCTCACTGTGCGAAAGGCAGATTTACTGCACAGCCCCAAGTTCACCACAACGAACGAGCTCACGCGGTGATTTTTTTTAAGGTTTGCAAAGCTAACTGACCGCGTGTTACACGTCTCCCAGATCTGTCTACATCTTGGCAGCGAACTGCATCTCGTTATTGGAGGTGACTTAAACCCAGAGTCCCGGGACCTTAAAAGCTCTCCCGAGACTTCTCCTCGCGTGAAGGGCGCAATATAAATGCAAGTTGTTGTTGAAAAGCGACTTGAATTTTTGTTGTTGTTGTAACGAGACCTTAGGCTAAATGCGCTAAATACTGGTCCCAATGAAGGCTGGGGGTGAAGGTAACCCAAAAGCACAGTCAAAATGCTTTCGGACGGGTTTTACCGCTGGGGAGGGATTGGGCGTGAGGTGGACTCTGGGATGGAGTTCCAGGGATTGGGGAGAGAATGGCTGAAAATTCACACGGCGATGATGGGGTGGATGGGAGAAGGGGCTGGCGGGGGTGGGTGGGGGAGTGGGGAGGGAAAGCGGATATGGAGCAGGTTGTTGTCCGTTGAGTAAAGAGACCGGTCGGGGGGTGGGGGGGAGGAGACGTTTCTGGTCAGGGCAGGTTGCTTCTGGATCCTTTGGATGCTCACACAAGCCAAGTCACCAACGACCCTTTTTGTTGTAATGGAAAGTCTCCTCTGCGGGAACTCACTCACCTGATTAGCAAACAGAGTTGTTACAAACGCTCCAGGCTTGAAGATGTCCACAACCTCGCTAATCAGTTCAGTGAAGGAATTCAAGGCGAGGTTAGTCTCGAAGCTGACATAGGAGAAGTCAGGCTCTGGGGTGATGTGAATGGTCCAATATGTTCCCTGTAGTTATGGCAGAGACAAAGAAAGAAGAGCTGTGGAAATATGGTATAATAACATACATACAATTATTATGGGGGCCTTACCATACAAAGAGCAGCCAGACAAGAGAACAGAGACCGGTCGTAGAAAATATCAGCCCGGCACTTTTTTTAAATGTACAGTGTAATATACGATTAGATTTTGGGCAACTTGAAAATTTAGATTTTTTTTTCTGGATTGTGTGCGAGTGTGAACATTCGTTTTAAAGTAACTTTTTTACAAAAAAAAACTGATTTACGATATTGCCAATTTGAGAACTGTTACATACATATATATATACACACACACACACACACATTACAAATTTACATTCATTATAGCGCCTTTCACGTCAGGAGGACGTCTCAAGACACTTAACAGCACTGGCCGGGCAACTGAGTCTGGGTTTGAGACGGATCTTGAATGAGGTGAGGAAGATAGCGAGTTGGAGGGATGGATGGAGTTAATAATAATAATAATAATAATAATCCTTGCATTTGATATAGCGCTTTTCACGTCGGGAGGACGTCCCAAAGCGCTTCCAGAGTTCCAGAGAGTAGGGACAGATAGCCCGAAAACTTTTATATATACATTATATTATATATGTGTTTGTGTGTGTGTATATATAACAATTTTATGCATGCAAACCAGAAATTCCCAATTAGCCAAACTCACTCTTAACAGATGAAAGAATTTTATTTAACGGTTACGTTGGCAGCAAATGCCCTGTGAAAGCGCTTTGACAAGTTTACGTTGTTGCGGGCACGGATAGCGAGTGCAATGATTATTCCCCTGAATTTCGATACTGCGTTGACAAAATAAAACCGTTAAATAACTACGGTAATAAAAAATAATAAATGTAACATTAATCGCGAGAATAACAACCACCACCGAAATCTTATCCTGAGGAAGAGAGCAACTTTGGGTGGAAACCCTGTAATATTCCAAGTAGGAAAATTGCAAATATAGCGCATTAAAATATATACAATGTATAAGCAAATCCATATATTCTACTCCGAAGCACATATATAAAGCAGCGCAGATGTGCTAATGAAATACTTATGCTGCACGCGGGGAAATGTCATGATCTGTTCTGCCGGGGAACATTTGGAATATAATATTTTTAAATCCCCAGGACAGATTCAATAAGGGCTCCTTCGTTAGTTACAGCTCCGGTTTATGCTGCCGCTTCTGCCCTGCATATCCCACGGATAAAGTAATAAGCGACTTGCAGTTAGAAAATAAAATCCGAGTCTGTCCCTTTAAGCTTTTTCTCTCAAACGACCACAGTGTGATGAATACTCGCTGAGACAGCGAGACTGCCCTCTCTTTGTCCTGTGTACTTTCAGTTCATTTCCGCCCCCCCCCCCCCCCCCCGCAATCTCTCCCCCTCCCTTCCCCACTGCTGGCAACAGCTGCACATGAAATGATGCACTGCTTTAGACGTCAGCAATGCAGAAACTCGCTGCAGACGTATTCCTCGCCAGACTCTTGTCATTTCACAGCTCCTCCTGCTGTCATAAGGCTACAAAGGGCGCAGCAAGGCATTGCTGACGGGCGGAATATGTACACAGTACCTCTCGCTAACCTTGTGAAATTTGCCAGGGATTGTATGTGTGTGGGAGCGGTGGTTGGTGGGGAGGGGGAAGGACAAAGAAAGAGCAGCCTCTAGTGGTGTTATGGTTCTGCCCAGCTGGACACAGCTGGCTGCCTCTGGGGTGGAAATTGGACTGATTAATAATAAAATAAGAATCCCTGCATTTGACAGAGCGCCTTGTCAAACCTACGAGACGTCTGTCTCACAACGCTTTGTGAATTGACTGCGTATTCTGCGGGCGAAATGATCTCGAAAGCGCGCCCCAGTTTCTCAGCTCAGTGTACCAGAAACGAGCCTGCAAGGAAACGCTCTCCCAAGTCACGTTTTAATGCCCATCTTCTCAGACTCGTCAGACTCCGGCGCTGCGAAGCTCTACCCCACGTGAAGGGCGCGATATAAATGCAAGTCGTCGTCCTCGAGCTCGACAGGGAAATCGATCTGGAGATACAGCCTTTCAACAAACTGCAGGTTCCTAAAAGGGAACCTCTTGCTGCCAAACAAAAACCGCTGGCGTTTTCGGGTTGTCAAGGGCTGTTGATGACTTACATCTGCTTTCAATCCGTTCATTGAATAGCCGCATGGATCAAACATCGTGGCATCAATAACCGAGCCTGGGATCAGGTTACATATTCCGCTCATCTGAGAAAACAAACACATTATTTCAGAGAAGCTTAAGCCACATTAAATCCAGCTGGGCATAGATTCTTCAGGCCCCAGAGACTGTCAGATGCTTCGTCAAAGTCCGAGCTCTGGCATTCCAAGTATTCGCCGAAAATATTAAAAGTTATTCTGTAAAAATTGATTGCGTTCCAAAAAAGTACAGAGTAATTTTAATGAAAGAATGCGTCTCAGGCCTATTCTGGGTTTGTAACGTGAAACTAATACGCAGAAATTGCATCTATTCTGGAGATCACTGTGTCTAAATGCCTTATAATTATGCCTTTAGCTTGTGTTTTATGGGGTTATTTAAAACCACATTCTTTAAGGAGGCTGAGAAAGTATTCTTCAAAGTCCCTTTGTCTAGAAATTACATTGTCTGAAGCAAAGAGAGCTTGAGTTTCACCAACTGGCAATACTCTTTCAAAGAACCATTTGATTCTGAACAACTGATTGAGACATAAGGTATATTTTATTTCTAGCGATGAATTTACAGAGCCTCACAGTGTAGCACAATCAACAGGAACACATCGATTCTTAATGTTTATCTATACTGCAGTTTGAAAGAGTATTTATTGGTGATTTTTTTTCAAAAATGACACTTTTTCACCAAACGTTGCCCCAAGTTCAATTCACATCATTCACATTTGACTGCTTCACTCCTTTTAAGTTTTTCGCACACTTATGATTGAAAACTGCATCAAATGTAGATTGTTTTGCAGAAAGCACGGGTGGGAGTGTGAAAATACACTACAGCAAGCTGGAAACTTAAGCCAACATCCGTCCACTCAGACAAGCACGGCTGCTGAGGACACACCGCGATGTTGGCAGCTCAGTCCACTGTCACCCATGAAAGACCAGCAGTTTGCTGCGGGCAGCCATCACTGAGAGACACCTCATCTCACGTAAGGAGGCCATGACCAGCAATAAAGTGGGTGAGAATTGAGAGCTAAGCCCCTTAAACAGTAACCTGTCCTCCTAACTGCCTATGCGTTTCGCTAAAGTATTTGTCAGCCAATGCAAAAATGGCAAATGATGTGCGATGTGTCCACATGGCAACCTCAGTGTTAGGATTGATTAGTTGTGAGGCCTTTTAAGAAGTACGGTAATACATTCTGTTAAAATATTAACTTAGCCCTTGCAAGTAATTTGCGGTGGCTGACTGGCTCAGTCGGTTGCACTTTGCTTCTGTGAGTCAGAAGAATAATAAGAAGGGTGTTAGTCCCAGCAGAAGGAGGGGTGCGGGTTGCAACTCAACTCAGTTCACAAATAGGAGGGAGGAAAAGCCTGATTCTACAAAGCAAGTTTAGCTCAGCGAGATGCAATGAAGATGGGGTGTGTTTCTGGTAATAATAATGTAAGGATTTTTCATTATTATTATTTTATTAGTAGGAATGAAGTAGTGGCTCTCTTTTTGTGGGATTGTTATTCCTTAAGGGAGGTAAAATTTCAAAATGAAACAGTCAATTTACTTTAAATTTTATTCTGTGAAGGACTTTGAGACATTTCAATGTTATAATAAGGCGCTGTATGTACCAAATGCAAGTATCATTACTTCACAATTTCAAATGTCCTCCAATACTTTCTCTCTACTTAGAACTATAGAGGATATCCCTTTTTCCTTCACAATCCGATAAAGATTGATGAATATATGTTCCGAAGCAGTGTGCAATGCAGACTGATCTGTTCTTGGTGTACTGTAAAAGTAGTGATTGATATATATTTAAACTTTTAGTGTGTGGGTCTCTCTCTTTCTCTCTCTCTCTCGACTTGATGGAAAAAGCCACTGAGGAATGACTATGAAATGAACTAACAGCCTGAGAATCGAGGCTAGCATTTTTTGTCATTGCTCAATACATAAGTGGCTTTTTGTCACATCATCAATACAGCCTACATTACTATGCATTAACCTCTGGCACGGATAAGCCTTGTGGAAACACTACTTGATATCCATTATGGATCCAGCAATATTGTTCCGCGATCGTGAAGCGAGATGTAATCTGAACTGAGGTTCAACAGTTTTCTGAAATCGCAACTTGTTGGCGTAAAACACAAGCTGTTTACTTTTTTTGTACGAGATTTGGGATTTGGGTAGAATCCCTTGAACACTTTCATTCTCTCTTTCCCCGCCTGCCCTCCTCCCACGATTTCCCCCCCCCAAGGAGCAAGAGTGGGTGTAGTTCATATATAATAATAATAATAACAACATAACAATCCTACTACAATTGACCTCGCAGGACAGGCAGCTTCTTATCGATGTGGATTATCCTCAAATTGGGTTGCAAAATGGGTACCTGAGTGACATCATCAGCAATAACACCGTCTTTCAGGAAGAATTGGGTCATGACGTCAGGGTCCAGCTGCTTCATTAAGATTTCCAGAGTTTGGTCAGGCTGTCGGATGCCACAGCCCTCGTTGACATCCAGTGTGTACAGATACCTGGGGGATCATTAAACACATAATATGATAATAATAATAATCCTTACATTTGATACAGCGTCTTATCACGTCGTCGAGACGTCTCAAAGCGCTTCACAGAATATACTGTAGAGTGAATTGACTGGATATTTTGTGAGTGAAACGCGGGAGCCAACTGCGCACTGCAGCGTCCCCACAAACAGCCGTGGATTGAGTGACCAAATCATTGTTATTTTTATTTATTGATTGATTTATTTGAAGGGATTATTACCCATGGAAAGCGACCCACCAAATGACAAACAACAGAGACTTGCCTCAGGTTTTGTTCTGCCCAGGGCACGTACAATTCACACAAATCTGCAAGGAGGGAAGAGGGCGTGTGTTTCATCCAGCGTCCCTCGAAATGATTCACTCACACCACAAACTGTTACTTTCCACTTGCAAATAATGGACTCCTTTTAAGAAATCAATCTCACAATGGTCAAGGAACCTTGAAGCTTTTTCAGCTCTCATATGTGTTTTTTTTGTGCTTGTGCAAAGGACTCTTTCTGGACTTTCTAACCTACAAAAGATGAAATCGGGCTTTATCTCCCGACCTTGGTTTTGCCTCTGCTTTGTGAATTGAGAGTAGGTCTCAGCTTGAATTCCCACTCCGGGACAAGAAGACCACAGCAAATTCTCTCTACTTCCTGGTGTCTCCCTGTCCTCTCCTCGTTCCTGTACCCGGAGAAGAGACTTCTCTCTCTCGGGAGTAGGAAAGCACACCGCGCCTGTTGGGCCTCACTATGCCTTGGAGACCCTTGTGGTTTCTGAACGTCCTCGCTTCTGGCTGAAGAGCATTGAAGGACGTCTCGATGACGTGATAAGGCAATATATCAAATGCATGGGTTATTAACATTATTACTAAGGTGGCAGTTGGTTGCGCTCTCACCTCTTGCGTGTTGATTTAAAAAATAAGACCAAGAGAGAGAACTGAAGTGAAACCAGGACCAGGAGAAGCGGAGTTTTATGCTTATTGAAACTTCATGCGTATTTATTTCCGTGGGCTCAAGTTAATGTTGCAGCAGTGAAGTCACGGGTGATAACCTGAGGCAGCTTAATTACTGTCATTTTCACCAGCTCGGTGCGTAGGTCGAAAACTGTCTCACCTGGAGACTGGAGTCTCTCTCTGGACTGAGTTGCCGGCACTCCCAAGGGTTAACCCAAACGCCACAGAAGGAGCTTAAATGTGGGGGTGGTAAATGGCCCGTGGATATTTTTTTTACTGGAGCAGACTGTTGTGCCTGCCATTTAGGCAGCCCTGATTAGGCTTAAGTCGTGTTTAATTAATATATATTTGCACTGTTATGTGCTGTGCATGCATAATGTGCAAAAGTAGCACAGGCGCACGTCAAGTCCACAGCCACATCATTTGCCTCGATAGGGATGGGTGGGTGTGTGGTTGGGGAGGGGGGGTTCCTGCTCGCAGTGTCAAAGCCTGGCTTGGTCGGTAACACTCTCGTCTCTGAGTCAGAAGGTCGTGCGTTCAAGCCCCACGTCGGGACGTTAAGCTCACAGGTGCCGTCCTTCAGGTGAACTGTTGCAATACAATAACATTTATTAAACATTTATTTATTAACATTTTCAAACCTTAGGCAAGTTTCCTTATTCCACACGCCTAACAATAATCCCTCCAAAATAATAATCCCTCCAAAAACAAAACAATAATAAAAATTGGTCATTTTCAATCCACGACTGTTTGTGGGGACGCTGCTGTGCGCAATTGGCTGCCGCGTTTCGCCCACAAATATACGGTCAATTCACTTTACAGTATGTTCTGTGAAGTGCTTTGAGACATCTCAATGATGTGATGAAGCGCTGTATCAAATGCAAGGATTATTATTATTATTACTATTATTTTGTAGCGCTTCACATTGCCCGAGAGTGGGAGCTGAAGAGAGTTGGCGGGGTAAGGGGCGGGGAGGGGGGGGGTAAAGATGACCAAAAGTGTGGTCAAAGAGGCAAGTCATGAGATGGGCTAAAACCCCAGGGAGGGAGGGAGGGAGGGAGGGAGGGAGGATGTTTACGAGCATAGATCGCTCTATGTGGCTCATTTGCAAACACTGTATTGCCCGCCAAAGTCTTATTGCGTCTTACCATTACTAGCTACCCAGTGCTTCAACCCTAATCATTCCCAGTTCAACATACCAGCAATCTGAATTAATGCGTCCCATACAGTAAGCCACGCCATCTGAAACGGAAACAAAAGAAGGGCGGGAAAACTCTAGATTTCTGTCTTTTTCCATTGTAGAACCCAACAGCACAGAACAAGGCCATTCGGCCCATCGTGCTTGTGCTGGTTCTTTGCGAGAGCTATTTAATTAGTCCCACATCCCCTGCTCTATCCCCATAGCCTTGCAGGTTTTTTTTTCTTTTCAAGTAAATGTCCAGTTCCCTTTTGAAAGTTATTATTGGATGTGCTTTCATCTCCTCATTTCCCCTCTGCTCCTTTTGCCGGTTATCTTGAACCCGTGTCCTAAACGTAAGCTATAAAAGTGCAGGACTTTTTTTTCGGGGGGTGGGGAGAGAATCCACTTACTTGGAAACAACTTGTCCAGAAACTCCACTTCCTCCTCAAAGCTCCTGTGAGGGAATTCCTGGCTTCTTGGTTTGATAAAGTTTTTCCGAGAATAAAAGATATCCTGGTGAGGAGGGGGGGAGGGAGGAGAAAGAAAGGGACAAAGTAAAATCACTGCCTGCGTCCACTGCTTATCACCTGCTTCTGTGAGTTGTACTCCCCACCCCACCCTCTCCCCCGCCCTTTTTGTTGTGTCTGGTTGACGAGGTTAGCCTCCGCCCGGCTCGGAGTTAGGCTCTGCCACTGTTAAGCGCTCTGAGACGCTACCCCATGCGAAGGGAATGCAAGTTGTTGTTGTTAATGCAAGTTGTTGTTGTTGATGCCATCCCCTTACATGGCTGTCAATCACAAGAGTATGTCAGTTGCTTTGTGTGTTGTGTGTGTGTTTGTGTTGTTGTGATTGTGTGTGGGTGTGTGGGTGTGTGTGGGTGGGTGGGGGTGAATTGGGTTGAAGCTTGATGCATCCAATTCATCCTTCGCTCTCTTTCACCCCACCCACACACCCCCGCCCCCCACCTTCCCCTCACACAACTAGTTGCTTTTAACCTTGGCACAAAAGTGCGTCTTCAATTTTTCTGCATTGCTCTTTCAAAGACGCTTCCCATCAGCTGATTTTCTCTCTCTCTCTCTCTCTCTGCCATTGTTTTCAGCCGCATTTCTGTCCTCAAACCAAAGCCTGTTTTATTCTGAAGGTTTATGTAACAATAGGAACCACTTTGGCTGCCACGATTGTGTTTATAATAATAATAATAATAATCCTTGCATTTGATATAGCGCTCTTCACGTCTTCTAGACGTCCCAAAGCGCTTCACAGAATAGACTGTAAAGTGAACTGACGGTATATTTGTGGGCGAACGCAGCAGTCAATTGCGCACAGCAATGTCCCACAAACAGTCGTGGATTGAAAATGACCAATTTATTATTGTGTTTGCGCCTGACAAACACAGAAGTGTTCCTCTTAGCTCCTTTGTATTTTCCCCCCTCTCTCCCCCACACCCCCACCCCCCCCTCCCCACCCCTTCATCAACACCAACACTAAATGCCCGACCTCCAGCCCTGATCTCTCTGCTGTCAAACACTGCTGTGGGGTTAGTTGGCTCAACATTGATTACGCGCAAGTAACGCTAAATATAACTGTGTAAATGGGCTGCTATAATAGGTGCAACTTTATATCTTGTTTTGAAATGGATTGCTCTCCCCCAAAACGAGGGGCTGCATCGCGGGAGACGGCGCTGTACGTAATGTCAAGGTGTATTGTCATGGTGTTGTGTTGTGGAGAGGGAGGGAAGCCAGCTGTAGCGGCCAGTGATGAGACATTTCATCTAGATCCTAACCCTTGTGTTTCACGCAGGGCCTTGTCACGTCCCAGAGACGTCTCAGAGTGCCTCGCACGTCTTTACTGTGAAGTGTAGTGACTGTATTTTGTAGGCACAACAACAACTTGCACTTCTATAGCGCCCTCCACGCGATGCAGCGTCCCAGAGAGTTGAGACACAGACAACAGAAGTGAATGACTGGGGATTGTTGGCCAGGACTCTGGGAGTAACTCCCTTCTCTTTTCAAACAGTGCCATGGGATCTTTATGCCTAAATGCTTATTTAAAAGCACATGAGCTTCCTAAAAACCTCTGTTAAAACGTACTTGTGTTTTGTATTTTCCGCCTGTGCGTTAATCCGTAACAACTGCGAATTTAATATGCATTCAATTACGCTATTTCCCTGATCTAAGCTCTAGTGTTGTGGATTTGCTGTAAAGCTGTAACCGGCACAAGCCGCTAATCGCTACAAATGTCAAGGTTTTTCAACAAAGTAAGGAAATATTTTTATTCCTTTGCTGCCCTGAAGGGAACTCCATTGAATCGCCCGGCTCCGAAACCTTTAGAATTCATTGTGTTTTAAGTAACTGTGGAAGCTGGAACAAAAAGTCAATCCCATTCCCCCAGTCGCCTCATTTCCTCCCGCTGTAGCAGCTCCCAGGAACGCCTCGTCAGTTAAAAATTGTATTGTCCTGTTTCTACAGACCGCCCAAGTTACCACAGACTGAAGTCTGGTAGCTCAGTGGCTAGAGCACTCGCCTCGCAAGCGAGAGACATGGGTTCGATTCCCGGCAGGGCAAATTGATATACCGTTGCCTAAATTAAAATTAAATTTAAAAAGGACTTTCTGCCGTAGTTTCTCTGCAACTGGCCAGATGCAGGAGACTCTCTCACACTTATCAGTTTGGCAACTGCCCGACTGAATGGACTCACACCAAAACACTCCATCTTGAGGACACGGCAAGTCAGAGAATCTGTACCTTAGGGGTTAGAGCACTCGCCTAGCAAGTGGGAGGACTTGGCTTCAATTCCCCAGCAGGGAGAAACGTTAGATAAATTTCTTTACTCCAAACGCCTCTGTTTACCCAGCAGTAAGTAGGAACCCGGTTGTCAGTCAGTTGGCGGATCGCTTTTCTGGGGGTAATAATCCCTTCAAAAAAATATAATAATAATAAATTGGTCACTTCAATGTGGGACACTGCTGTGCGTAATTGGCTGCTGCGTTTCGTCCACAAAATATACAGTCAATTCGCTTTACGGTATATCCTGTGAAGGACTTTGAGACGTCTCGAAGACATGGTAAGGCGCTGTATCAAATGCAAGGATTATTATTATTATCGTCATCATAGACTGTCCCCACGCCCCCTGTCTATTGCCAGCTCCCTACCTCAATGGTGTCAAAGCCACAGTATTTCTGCGCGAGTTCCAGAAGGGGTCCCATCGCTTGCAGTAAGAGGGTGGTCCCGCATGTCTTCAGAATGTAACGTCGCTTAGAGACAAACATGCTGCTCTCGCTGTGAAGAAACCACATCACGTCAGGCTGAGATTACCCCCGCGCTAGGAAAACTGACACAAATATCTCACCGAGTTTTGAAAGAGTTGGATTTTCCTCTGGTGCCAGTTCATATTTTGCTTTCAGTAAAGCTAATAACATTCATCCTACCAACATTCTTGCCCTAATTTTATTTTTAAGAAACACTTCAGCTTTCTTCCCTGATTTCCGCAATACTGCACTGAACTGGTGACTGGATGGTGCCTGGGAGTGACTGCTAATAAGCAACTAAAGGAAAAAAAAAGTAACGCATTTAGGAGAAACCCTGATAATATAATAATAATCCTTGCATTTGATACAGCGCCTTATCACGACGTCGAGACGTCTCAAAGGGCTTCGTGGAATTTACCGTAAAGTGAATTGACTGTATATTTGGTGGGCAAAACTACACACTTCGATGCAGACACAAGATGTGGAGGCTCATGTGAAGTAATAAACCCCGGCACAGACGGATTGGGCCAAATGTCCTGCTCTGTGTAATTCTAGGAATGTGCGTGTTTCTTTTGTAGACACTGTGTACGTGCATCACTCCATGAGTCCTACCATCCACTGTCCTCTGCAATCAGTAAGCTGCTTTGATGGGTGTCAACTGAGGTTGAATGTAATTTTCCCAGTATCACCCAGTTGTACAAAAGGAGCACAAATTGATGACTTCTGTGTACTGACTCCCTCCCCACCCCCTCACCAAGCGCTTTGGGATGTCTAGAAGACGTGAAAAGCGCTATATCAAATGCAAGGATTATTATTATTATTATTATTATTATCACCCATTATTGGCGTATGAGGTTAAAATGGACGCTCAGAATACAAAAGATATGTTGATCGCCCATTCGTGTACATTTTTTTGAGTGGGAAATTGTTACGTTTTAAAATTGCAATACAATTTCCATTGATAATCAGCAACTCCCAAATAACATTGGTCACTCAATCCTTAGCTGTTATTGCGCGACTGGCTGCTGCGTTTCACCCACAAAATACACAGTCACTCCACTTTACAGTAAATCCTGTGAAGCGCTTTGAAACGTCTCAATGACCTGATAAGGCGCTATATCAAATACAAGGATTATTATTATTATTATAGTGCCTTGCGCATCAGTAGGACGTCCCAAAGCATTTGCTGATTGGTTACCCCATCTGAGGGAGTGGGGGGGGGGGGGCTGAAGGCAATGGGGGTGTGGGGGGGAGAAGATGACCAAAAGCCCGGTCGAAGAGGCACATCTCCTTGTTGTCTGTTGCTGCAGTGCTCCACTGACCTCGCTTAACTGAGGGTAATAATATGATTTCTTTTCAGTTTAATTTGCTTGTATAATTTTTATTAAGATTCATCTGCACTGACTGCCACAGTTTGCCTGGGGTTGTGGAAAATCTATACACTTTCATTTCCATCCTTTTATCCTAAGAGTTCACTTCATTTCACAGGAATGATCTGGACTCGAATAAATCATTCGAGGTGTTGGAAATAAAGCGATGAATTCTCCTGTTAATTAAGATCTCTCAAGTCCCCGCACATCAGCCCCCACCTCCCTCTGTGATTCTTTGTTGTTCCTTTCTTTGGAGATAACGGCCCGTGTCCCCATTTTGGGTGATGTTTGTCTCCCAGCTTTTTTTTGCTCCGTCTTCGTGCAGTACAGCTTTCATCTTGCACTGCCTGACTGTGCTGTCCTGGTATAAACCCCACAATCAACAGCAAAAGTGCCAAAATAATTGGGTCCTATTTTGGAGAGGCTGACATAAATACACACACACACATACACAAACCCTGCATCCACGTAACTTTTCTTATTGAGTTCGGTCACTATTCGCTTGGTTTTGCCCACAAAATATACAGTCAATTCATTTTACGGTATGTCCCGTGAGACGTCTCGAAGACGTGATAAGGCGCTGTATCAAATGCAAGGATTATTATTATTTTTATTATTATCGTCATGAAATCTTTGTCACGGACATTTCATCCCCATCTTCTTCCCACCTTCTCTCTCCTCCCTATGCCTCCACCTTCCAGGACTTATTCATTTATTATTATTTATTATTATTATGATCTCTAATCCTAATGCACCTAAACACTGCAACACATCCAGAAGCATCGGAACCCAATGAATTAAAATCTGTGCATTTTATCAGTAATTAATTCTACAGGAAAGTGATAGCCATTTTATTAATTAATTGCGATAAAGTTAATTTTGAACACTGAAGGGAATCTGTAGTCATAATTAGCTGCACTGTGATCAGTTAATACTGTATAATGGTTTTCATTTTCACTTGTAATTAGTGATATTTTTAAGAAAAAGGATTTCCAGAGTGGGATAATACTGGAATCAAGCTTGTTTGTTTTTAAATCGTCTTAAGTCCTGTCACTTGAACCATGATAGGTTCCCACAATAAGGGAGCTAATTCATTTTTGCAAGAGAACCATTGCTGACGCACTCCAAGGGAATTAGCATCCAATTAACTATATTGTTCTTATCTCTTCATTATAAAAGTGATTGCACCCATTGTGTGAGGAACATCTGTATATGAAACGTGTTGCCTTGAAAGAAACATCAAAGCAAGTACAGGGAACACTAGGGGTCCTGTCGCTCAGTGGTTAGACCGCTCGCCTCGCAAGCGAGAGACCTGGGTTCGATTCCCGGCAGGGCGTTGGGCTGTGGCGTTTCGCCAGCACTTGACGTGCCTTTTATTTCCGGCAGCAGTGAGGGAAAACAGGAATGGGTCCTTTTGTGGTGTTCACTCTGCGTTGGCTGATCCCTACAATGGCGATCGGTCGGTGTAGGACAGGCGTAAAACCTCGGGTCCTAAAATAGCCCAAACTATCACACGTACATTGCGCCCTTTGGCTGTCACGTTACCTGAGCACGTATGCATCTTGCCAGTCTGTTCTTGTCACGCTGATGATCAAACAGTGCACGTTCTTCAGCAGCTTGTCCCATTCAAACCTGTTGAAGTGCAAACCGTGACAGCATTTACTGACTGCAGCATTGAGCACCATTTCCACTTCGAGTATCTGTTCGGTTATTAAAATGTGTTGTGTGTCGTGTTGTGTGTGTTGTCTGTGTGTGTCGTGTGTGTTTGTGTCGTGTGTGTGTGTGTGTGTGTTTGTGTCGTGTGTGTGTGTCGTATGTGTGTGCGCGCATGTTGCGTGTGTGTGTCATGTGTGTGATACCGACTCTGTCACAGTTAAACGCTCTGAGATGCTGTCCCGCGTGAAAAGGGCGCTGTATAAATGCAAGTTCTTGTTGACAAAGACCGAATTTTATTAGTTGCTTAGCAATTCAGTTGCTAACGATCCAGCATCGAGTGGTAAACATGAACGACAACTGCAATTTCAATTGCAGGTGTGTGACTGGGTTACTCTAGCTTAACCGCGAAGCAGAAAGGTCCGTCCAGGCTCGGATATTATACCCAGTCTCTCTTGGGAGCAGAGCCACTTCTTGCCAACGTTAGTTCAGTTGACTGTAAATCATCTCCTCTTTCCTCTCTCTGCCGAGTCCTTTCTGAAACCAATGCCAATAATTCCGTGAGCAGCAATGGTCAGGTTCTCACTGACACCAGGGATGGATTCCAAAGCAATGTGTTGCTTTATCTCGCCTGAGCACACACCTGCTGCGCTGGTCTGGAGCAGTGGCGGTCAACCTCTTATTTATAATATCTTCAATTTAAGTCAAATCACGTGTATTCCACATGATGCACGTCTTGCCATTTGCTATAAAACCTGCTCGCCCATCACGCAGGTAACTTGGGCTCCTAATTTTGCCCTCCATTCCTGACGATAGTACCTCATGCTGTGGTACAGTTCCATGGGTAACAAAAGCCTCTCAACATGATTCTTAATGGATGGTGAGTGAGTGTTTACACGTGGGACATAATATTCTTTTTATTTAACCGAGCAGCTTAAACATCCAAAGAGCTCAATGACCTTTGAAGTATTACTGTTACGTGCAGAGACTGTGCATTTGTAGGCAAGCCAATTTGCGCAGAGCAATGTCTCACAAACGGCCATTGATGTAAGTGACCAATTGTATCTGGAAAAGGATATCAGGAGCAACTCCCTTCTCTTTTCAAATAGTGCCAGGGAATCTTTAAAGCCCACCGAACTGGCAGATGGGACATGTCAGTTCAATGTCTCAGCCAAAGGGCAGCACCTCAAGAAAGGGCAATGCTCCCCCTAGCACCGCAATGAAATGTCAACCCAGACTATCAGCAAAAAGTCCTCATTGTGGGGCAAATTTTAAAAAAAATGATTGCTGCATATTTAACGGTGCAATACTGACAATAAAGAGTGAAATAGGGCTGTCATTTTTTTTTTCCAGATTAATTTTGTTAATAGGATGCATTACTCATAACATCTTCCACTTCAAGGGAACAATGGCTTTCATTTAATTTTTGCCGTGCTTGCCAAGACATAACTACGGGCTCTAGGCATCCAGTCTCGGACTTAAAATTAATACAGTACAAGCTATTCTGCTTTCTTTTCTCACACACACACACACACGGACACTCACTCTCTCTCTCCGTCTCTCTCTTTCACAGCAACTTTGTGTTGGCGAGGCCCAAGTAAATGTTCCCTTTCAATAATACACTTTGTTCCCAATTACAACAGTGCTTAAACATCAGTTTCAAATTACCAATAGGAGTCTGTCGGCTGCTAATCTGCTCTGGATGTTTTAATGAATCTGCAATGCAGGTCTGGCTATTAATTTTACACTGGTGTACTTGCATTAAGAGCGCCTCACGTGCACAGTAAAGCAGGTTACTCTCAACCAGCTAAATATAAAGGTGGCGTAATCCTCTTCCATGCAGTATATGTGCTGATACCAGGCATCTGTTCCTGCTACGAAAGGTTTTATTTCAAAACGCTTATTTTACATCCGTCAAGACCGATTTTGACTTAATATAGTTTGATCTTTTTCCTACTGGAAATCTCTCATTTCCAAGCAATTGTGCCGTGTCAGTTTTAAAATGTTTATTTCAAATCCTTCCATTTTAATTCCCTGGCTAAATAGGAACAGGAGGAGGCCATTCAGTCCCTCAAGTCTGTTCCGCCCTTCTATTAGATCATGGCTGATCTGTACCTCAACTCCAATTAACCACCTTTGCCCCATGTCCCTTGATATCCTGACCTAACAAATATCTATCCACCTCAGTCTTGAAAATTTGAATGGATCCTGGCCATAATCCACAGCCTTTTGGGGAGAGATTTCCACTACCTTTTGCGGGAAAAATGTCTCAACCAAACTCATCACCGTTCACATTAAATAACATGTACACACCGCCCTTCAAAGAGTAGTCAAGTAACAGGCGTTATTTCAAAACGCAAAGATTATTATTACAGTATTATAAAATTCTGCTTTGAAGACGCGATAAGGGGACTGTCTCAAATTCAAGGAATAGTATTTATTAGAATATCAGGAAAGGATGGGAAGGGTGTGGGAGGTATTTAAAGAGATTTACGCCAACCCAAACAGTGAAGGAATAATGCAGCTTCCTCAAAGTGACATTCGAACAATGTCAGGTTGAAGTTGATGAATTGTTTAGTGGGGTGGGGGGACGGGGGAACGGGGGGTTAAAAGAATCTCAGGAAATGAGTCGTCAAAAGGGGCTGGAGCCCCGACCCAGAGGAGGGTGATCGATCCTATTAATTACTGGATAATCGATAAAAGGCAACTCAACTCACACAGCAACCTATAAGTGGTTTCTCTCTCTCAACACAATGTTTGGACAGAGGTATACAGCAGAGCCGCACTGATAAACTCAAGCGATATTAATAATAATAAGAAGACTTGCATTTGATACAGCGCCTTCTCACGTCATTGGGACGTCTCAAAGCGCTTCGCAGAATAACCTGTAAAGTGGAGTGACCGTGTATTTTGTGGGCGAAAACATAAAGAAAAGCGATCAAGAAAGAGAGAGAGAGAGAGAGATTCTCGGCTACGCCTCTTAAAGAAGTAGCTCCTGGAACCTTACAAATCAAATCTGTGGCATAAAAATGCTTTCCCCTTCAACGCAACCGAACAACTTCAGCAATTGTTTAAAGGGACCAACCAGACAAGACAGCCAGACAGCCAGACAGCAGACACACACACACATACATACATTACATACATACATACATACATACATGGCACAGACCAACACATTGCAGGATTTTAAATAGCTCGAATCTTCTGCCCTGTTTCACTGCTACAAACGCAGACAAATTGCCACAGTTCGAGACATAGAGGTTGCAAAATACTATTCAGCAATGAAATACAGCTGTGAGTGTGTGTATATGTGTGTGTGTGTGTTTGTGTATATGTGTGTGTGTTTGTGTATGTGTGTATATGTGTGTGTGTGTTTGTGTATATGTGTGTGTGTGTGTGTTTGTGTATATGTGTGTGTGTTTGTGTATGTGTGTATATGTGTGTGTGTATGTGTGTGTGTGTATATGTGTATGTGTGTGTGTACATGTGTGTGTGTTTGTGTATATGTGTTTGTGTGTGTTTGTGTATGTGTGTGTATGTGTGTGTATATGTGTATGTGTGTGTGTACATGTGTGTGTGTTTGTGTATATGTGTTTGTGTGTGTGTTTGTGTATGTGTTTGTGTGTGTGTGTATATGTGTGTGTTTTTCACTCATTGCTGATATATTGTGTGGATTTAAAGCCCCTTTTCTGCAGCAATTCACATCCAGAAGTTGATTCCCTTTAAACCCCCTTTGCCACTTGTTAGTGTCCCCCTCTCCCCCTCTCCCCCACCCCCCAATTTGGCTGTTTGACACTCAAATTCTAATAGCGATGGTGGAGAAGGTTCAGAGCAAAGCGAAGGTTAGTGTTGTTAAAGCAGCGAATCCTTCGCATTTTATCCAAGTGGTGCGTCTGTGTGTATCTGTGTCTGTGTGTGTGTATCTGTCTGTGTGTGTGTCTGAGTGTGTGTGTATCTGTCTGTGTGTGTGTGTGTCTGTGTATGTGTCTGAGTGTGTGTGTATCTGTGTATGTGTCTGTCTGTGTGTGTATCTGTGTGTGTGTGTGTGTCTGTGTGTATCTCTGTGTCTGTGTGTGTGTCTGTGTGTGTATATCTGTTTGTGTGTGTGTATCTGTGTGTGTGTGTGTCTCTGTCTGTGTATCTGTCTGTATGTGTATCTGTGTATGTATGTGTATCTGTGTATGTATGTGTGTGTCTGTGTGTGTATATCTGTGAGTGTGTGTGTGTATCTGTGTGTGTACCTGTTAGTGTGTGTGTTTGTTTCTGTGTGTGTATCTGTTTGTGTGTGTCTGTGTGTATGTGTGTGTGTCTGTATCTGTCTGTGTATGTGTATGTATGTGTCTGTGTGTGTGTATCTGTGTGCATCTGTGAGTGTGTGTCTGTGTGTGTATCTGTATGTATCTGTGTGTGTGTATCTGTGTGTATCTGTGTGTGTGTGTATATACAGTGTATATATGAATGTCTATTCCCTAATGGATCACTGTTGGCTGTTTTTTTTTGCCTTCAGCTCTCTCTGTATCTCTCTCTATCTCTCTCTCTCTTACCTGGGGATAGTGCGAAGGTCTTCTGTTCCTCTCTTCTCGTCTTTGCGTGAGAACCACAGCTCAAGCAGTTTCTCAGTACCTTCAAAAAAGTGGGCAGCCTCCTCCATCACGACTTATTATTATTATTCTTTTTTGGGTGGTGGGGTTTGGTGGTAGTGGGGGTGTAATTCTCCTTTTCAAGGTAATTTACAAGTTCCTGATTTGTTTCTTGCAGAGTTAATTTTGGTTAAGTTTTAAAAAAAAATCTCTTTTTAATATATATATATATGTGTGTGTGTGTGTATATATGTGTGTGCGTGTAATAAAAAATATGCTGATGTATGAATGGTGCAGGAGGTTTTGCTAGCTGATGTCTCCTGCCATGCTGGGAGCTCAGCAGCTGTAAAGTGACAGACTGGTGTGTGTGTGTGTATGTGTGTATGGTGTGTGTGTGTGTGTGTGTGTATTTTTGAGCTATGTAGATTTCAGATGGTTGTCGAACGTATTCTGGGAGTTGTAGTCCAGCATTGGTTATACTTATGCCAAGAAGAATCCTTTCATTTGATACGTCGCCTCATCGCGTCTTCGAAACGTCTCAAAGCGTCCCACAGAAATATTCCGCAAAGCGAATTAACTGTACTTTGTGGGCGAACCGTGGCAGCCCAATTGCGCACAGCAGCGTCCCACAAACAAGCAGTGGTGGATTGACTTTCAGCAAGTAACTAAGAAGGGAGGACCCTTTTTGAAGGTTTTGCCTCGGTGTGTTGTTTGGAGCGCTCAACTGGCAAACGAGAGGACACAGATTGGATTCCCGGGCAGGGCGAAACCTTAGGCAAGTTTGCTTACTCCACACGCCTGTTTACTTAGCAGTAAATAGGAACCCGGTTGTCAGTCGATCGGTGGATTGCTTTCTGTGAGTAATAATCCCTTTACAAATAATAATAAATTGGTCATTCAATCCACAAGTATGGGCAATTGGCTGCCACATTTCTCCCACAAAATATATAGTCAATTTACTTTACAGTTTATTCCGTGAGGTGCTTTAAGACATCTCTACGACGTGATAAGGTGCTATATTAAATACAAGGATTATTATTATTATTATTATCGGAGAATTGTGGCAGAAGACATTGCTCGGAGCTGGGGAAAGTTCTCAGCACAGAGTAAGCAGAGAGCATTACAGTCGTATTCATTAAAAACATATCCTCAGTAAATTTCCAGTGTGCAGTAGGGCCAGTAGCGTCTGGAAACATAAAGGGAATATAATAATAAGTGGCTCTTCAGGGCTCTCACAATTAGAAGAGAGCATTTTCTTTCAAGTGCTACTTTACTATCGGCTGATGTGCCTCACCAGAGTGCACTTCTAAAGACATTCATTCAGTTGAATGGAACTTTCTATTCATTCAGCGATGATTTGCTTCAAGAGGATGTGAAGAAGCACATAACGAGGCTTAAGCCAACATTAAACTGCTTTGTAATTAGGCTTTGGTGAAACGTGGCCTTTTTTTTTAATGTTATCCCGCGATTTATGTGTGTTTGTTTTATAAACTCACCGCAGAAACTGATCTGAGGCTGGACCGTCACACATCTCGCAAAGGGTTGTTATTAAAATAATAAGACTATTAAATTTGCGGAGGGAGTTTTTTTTTGGGGGGGCCGTCGGAAGTTGTTGAGGATCACTTGCTCGTCAGTTCTGTTGCGGACTCAAAGTCCACTCACAGACGTTCCAAAGGTAATTAACAAGCTCTCTAACTACTGTATGTATTTTCTCCGCCAACGCTGTTGCCATGGCTCCCATTGCAGATGGTGGCGGCTCACTCACCACCTGTCACTGTGACATGTAAATTGGTGTTGAGATAAGCTAAGGGTGTATTTGCACAGAGGGATGCTTTGGTTGCCTGCCTATGTCTGTTTATTTAAGGGATGAGGCCACTAGAAGGTTTGCTGATAGGTTTAGTTGAGGAAGGACAGGAGGAGGCTCATGTGGAGCATAAATGCTGGCATAGACCAGTTGGGCCGAATGGCCTGTTTCCGTGCTGTATACTCTATGTAATTCTGTATAATTTCCATCCCCAGTAGTCTGCACTTGACTGCCGGCCAAATACACTGAAATTGGTTTGCCCTTGGATTTGGTTCTTGGTGCTGCTATCTGCTGTTAGACTACCAGCGATCAGATGACCTCTTCAGGAGTGTCAATGAAACAGACTCCTTCCCCCTGCACCCCAACAAGACAACAGGATAACAATACAATACAAAATGACATTCGTATGGTGCCTTTCATGTCGAGAGGATGTCCCAAGGTACTGGATAGTTAGGGATTTGTAGCAGAGCACGGGTTGGGATCAGGGGAGGGTGGAGGGCAGGGGAGATAGGATGGTGGCCAAAGGCGCGGTCGAAGAGGAGGGTCATGAGACATGCCTTGAAGGAGGCAAGGGAGGGAGGGAGGGAGTCAGGTGAAGGGAATGTGGGATGGAGTTCCAAAGGGTGGGGGCAGAGAGGCTGAAGGCCCGACTGCCGATGGAATGTATTAAAAGTAGTTTGCCACGCACCTATCATTAGAAAAGGTAACTACTTGTGTTTGATCAAGCGTCTTCTTAAGTAGAAATGTCTCAAAGCGCTTTACACAAAGAGTTACTTTGCAAAGAGGGCAGTGAATCTTGAGCAGCCGATTCCGAGAACCAGCAGCGAGATGATTGATCAATTTGGGGGAGAGTGGCGGAGGGAGGAATGTTGGTCAGGATCCTTGGAGAACAGTATCAATTTCTTAGAAATAGGACCACGGGATCCTTAACATCCACCGCGACAAATAAGGGGACTGAAACTGATTTAAACCTTCTCATCTGACGGGCAACGCCATCAGCAACATTCTCTGTTTGCACTGGGAGTGCGAGCTCCAGCCCTGATGAGGGGGGCTTTTGAACCCCGAAATTGTCCGACCCAGAGGCGAGAGGGTTATATCTCGTGAACCAAACTGACGATGTAATTGTTCTCAAAACGCCTGGCTGGACACCCTTAAAATGAAGAGTCACGCTATACTCTAGTAAGTCGGATCAGCTGACACTTATTGGCTAAGAACACAGTCATGCAAAAACAGTAAAACAAAGCTAATATTTCTTCTTTTTTCGGTGCGTTACAGAGCTGCCTTTGATTTTGTGTTCTTTGTAGTAATGCAAACAATGAGACCACTCTAAATGGTGTTCCATTTTTTACGAGTTCTTTTTCAGGCCTGAACCCTGGAGCCAACTGATCTTTTCAGCGGCCCTTCAGATTCCTAAAACGATTCTTTTTCACTTCTGGGACTTTCATTCATCGCCGATAGTGCTCTCGGCTGTTTCGTAATAACATTTATTTTAATGCAGCAGCTTAGCAGTGCGAACCCAATGTTGCCAGCCCCCAGAGTGTAGAAATCATGAGACGAGACTGGGGGGGAGAGGGGGGAAATCAGTTGCTCCGGACAAAAAAAAATCATTTTCTCGATTTTCTTTTTGTTGCAGTAGTCGCACTTGATTTCCAGCTGATACTTGATCATGTTAAATTTCTCCTCTTAAATGTACTTCAGCTTGTGGGGATAATATACGGAGGTCTGGTACTCTATACATTGCCCCGATAACAAACATCGGCCACTGTTTGCTGAATCGTATAACGGGGAGCCTGCACGAGAACACAGAAATAAACAGATGAAAGCTCCCAACTGCCAGTTTATAACAATAATAATAATAATAATCCTTGTGTTTGATTTAGCACCTTGTCACATCGTTGAGACGTCTCAAAGGGCGTCATTTTGTATAAATGATGACCAGGAACAAAAAAAGTCCAGCCTTCCGCACTTGTGTTATCATTCCGCCACCGGTTCCCTGGCCACGAGGCAATGCAATTTCTGGACTATTTTCTCTCCCCCCCCCAAGCCACGGGGAGCAATGCTGAATTTCCCAATCAACAACAGCTGTTTCATCTTCGCCCACCTACACGCTACAGAAAATCGCACGCCACACAACAAGCATTCCCTTGGCAACTGCAAACTACCACCAGCGAACAGGGCAAATACAGGAGACTTGAGCAAAACCAATTAAAATGTTCCCTGAAGCCAATGCCACGATAACAAACGCACATTTCTTGACATCCAAGGCAGCCAATCTTGGGAGTTTTTTCTCGCTGTTAACATGCGGAATGTTGCCACCTTGTGGGAAGGAGGGCTTATCGGTGGCCAAAATGTTGCGTTTAAGGATGGCTGAGGTTGTCCCAAACTAATGCTTGAGTTGGAAATTGCAGAAGGTCAAATGGTGTTAAATGTTTGATCCTGGACTGGGTCACAAGTGACCTGGGCCCAGATATAAGGGAACCCACATTGAGGCTGGTCACAAAGCATTTATGTCCATCCTGGAGCAAATGTATGAGTCTGGCTCAGTTGGGAGCACACTCACCTCTGCGTCAGACGGTAGGGGATCACGTCCCATTGCTGTGCAAATCCATTGGTGCGTTCACCTCATAAAACCTAATCTAATTCTTGCATTTGGTATGGCACCTGGAGGACATCTCAAATTGCTTCTCAGGATTTATTCCACAAGTGCGATGGAGAAATGGTGTATTTGTAGGCAATCACGGCGGCCGATTTGCACACAACAATGTCCCACAAACAGCGGTGAAGTAAGTAAATGAACAATTCTATCAGCAGAGTACAAGGAGAAAATCTCTTCTCTTTTCAAATAGCGTCATGAGAACCTTAACGTCTACTCAAACAGGCAGATACTACCTTGGATAATGCAATAGGACATTAATGTAGTCTAGAAGTTCCAAGATTGATCTCACATTTTTCCGAGAGGTATATGTTGATCCAGCATCAAACAACCCCCCAGACATTGGGTATGGTAACTTGGAACATCTCCAAGTGATATTAAACTCCATAATGGGTTCCCAAAGCCCACTTAACTTTCTCACGTAGCAAAATTGTAATTTCACTTATTTTAGACACGTAAGAGATTTCCCCAGAGGCAAGGTATTAGTATGTGTGTGTTTTTTTGTTTGCCGATTTTTTTTCGGATATTGCTGTAAATCTGCTAATATTTCAATTAACGCAGCCTCTTAAGGGAGGTATGAACGGTGTCACAGTGGAAGAGAGGGAGGCTGTGTGCACAAAATACACATTTTCACTCTGATGAGGGCCTTTTTTTTTATTAGATTTTTTAATTTAAATCCTAGTTGCCTCAATGATTTCATTTATTGTTGAAATCAATTACGCACACAGAAAACAGTCAGAGCCTTGTAGAGCTCAGCCCTTTCAGGCCTGGAGAAAAATGGGAAAACTCATCTGCACCGTACGATATAAGACTATGTGATGAGTGGCCACTCCTTTCCCTCCTGGACAATCACAATCACATTATCTCACACGTTCCAGCGCTAACCCTTTGACTGCCAGAGGCTTCAGAGCAAATAACTTTCCTTGCAAGTTTGCAGCCTGGGTGCTGATAAGAAGATTAATGTTCCAGCGACAGACGCAACAAAATGCCAAGCTTACCTTTCTTACGTCTGCAATGCATTTCTTAATTATCTCGGGGGCATCATTACGGAGCAGAAGAATACGTTTCGCCCACAAAATACACAGTCAATTCGCTTTACGGCGTATCCTGTGAAGCGCTTTGAGACGTCGCTTTGAGAGGCGCTGTATCAAATGCAAGGATTGTTTATGTTTAGAAATACTGCAATTTTCCATTTCCACTCACCCTTCCATTCTCTCCGAACCGCACATAAAACCCAAATTATTCTTGAATATAAAAATAATTCCCGGCACAAGGTGTCTTGTGTGAGAGCTTCGCAGCTCGCATCAGATTCAGAGTTTTATCAGCAGGAGCTGTCGCTTCGAGACTTTCCGAGGAACTCGGAGGCTTTGCTTTAAATGCCATCTTTATCCAGAGGAACTCAGGCAAAGGCACTCTGCCCTTCCCACAGAACTGCCCGCGAATCAATTACCCTTCCAGTTAAATTATCTTTCACTGTGGATAAGAAAAATGATTCCGAGAGAAGGGAGGGGAAGGGAGGGGAGGAGTGGGGGAGGGGGAAGAGAGAGAGAGAGAGAGAAAGGAAGGGGAAATAATGACATTGACTTTAAATTCAGGTGAAAGAATTTGGAGATGTAGGTATTTCAATTATAGGCGCACAATGAAGAGCTCTGGCACTTTAAGAAATACATTAACATTCGTACAGTGAAGACACGGTCAGCTTTGTACTGCCTGTAGCCCAGCAGGATGCTGTAGTTTAAGCCTTTTGAATGCTTTGCTGCAATTGTGTTGGTAGGAGTGGGGGGTGACGGAGTGGGGGGAGGAGTGGCGGGGCGGGTGGGGGGGGGTGGGGGGGAGAAGTATTATGCCTTGCACAGAACAGAGACGGAGCTCGATTGCAACCGAACCAGCACTCTTCTTCCCCGGCCATCGCAGCAGCCTTTCGCAGCCCTCTCCCCTTCTCCCCACCGCGCCCCCCCCCCGCCCCGCCACACAAGCGAGATCACCGGTCGAGCCCTTCCACGCTTTTAACGTGCGCTTGGAACGTACGCTTTTCAAACTTAGGTATTCCGAAACTAAAGCGCTTTCCCTCTTACACTGTGCGTTCGTCAGCGAGCCTGGTGCGCTGGGAAAGAGCCGTGCAAATCACTCAGCACTAAAAGAGGGTCGTGGCAGAGATTGTTGCTGCAGTGCAGCATTGTATCTCTGGCCCTCCCCCCCCAAACTTCCAGCCCCACCTTTGCTGCTGAATTGGCTTCCCATTGGGGTCACTGCCTGCGTGTGCCCCGGTTACCTACTCCAGTCGCATGGTCCGTCCTGCACCCCTCCAAAGCTGTACCGTACTGGCAATGCAGAGCTGCTTTGCAATAAACTGTGCAGTTGTCTGATCTCCCACTCCCGCTCACTCTCCCACCGCAACCCCTCCCCGCTCCCCACCCCACCACCCTCCGAGGGCAAGAGTGTAAAAATATCCTTTATCTAAAAAAAACATGATTATTGAACTAAGAGGACTACTGGATATAGAAATAAATAATAATAATCCTTGCATTTTGATTCCACGTCAAAGATCTTTAACGTTCACCTTAACAGGCAGACGGGACCTCAGTTTAATGTCTTATCCGGTGGATGGCCCCTCCGACAATGCAACACACCCCCAGGACTGCATTGGGGCATCAGCTTAGACAAATGTACAGTCAATTCACTTTACAGTATATTCTGTGAAGCGCTTTGGGACATCTAGAAGACGTTAAAAGCGCTATATCAAATGCAAGGATTATTATTATTATTATTATGTTATTCTAAGTCCCAATGTGGGGCTTGAGCCCACAACCTTCTAACTTGAAGATGAGAGCGCTACCCCTGAGCCAGGCTGACACCCGACTGAATAACAGTGGTTTGGATACTCTTAAACTCTCATTTATCTTAAGAAAATAATCCATAGATCAAACAACAGACTACAAAACTGCAGAAAAGGGGGGGGAAATATTTATAGATTTCCTTTTTATTTTGGTTTAATAATGAAACAGTTGATGTTCCCTTCAGCAGCTGATTGAGCCACATTAACCTGTGCAGAGCATAATGATTAATTTTATGAAGAATATAGACCACAAGCAGATTAATCTTTGTTCCATTAGCAAGGCACAATGTGGTAATTAAAGTTACACAAGAAAAATGATTGTTTATGGTCAGGGCACAGCAACTGTTATGTCAGCCTGACACCAGTTGAAAGCAGTGACTGTTCTGAGGACTTGGGTGTCAATTCGATGTTCTTTATATAATGATAATGCTAATTAATAATAATAATAATCCTTGCGTTTGATATACAATACAAAATTACATTTGTATAGCGCCTTTCACGTCAAGAGGACGTCGCCAGGCGCTGGACAGTCAGGTATGTGGACCTTATCACGCTATGATATAGCGCCTTATCATGTCTTCAAGACGTAGAAGATTATTATTATTATTAATATCAATGGGAAATGGGGTGCTTGTAAAATTCATTGCGATGGTGGGAATGAGGAGAGATCCTACACACACACACACACACGCAGCAGCTTTGAGAGAACTGACAGGCTTTGTTGGCTACAACACTTAAGTCAGACAGCGCTCTTTCATCTCCAGATTTTTTCCCCCCAAAGCGAATGAAAAGGCAACGCCAAAAAGGCGCAGCAAACAGAATATTAGATGAACTACTTTCCCAAAAAACACGACCAAGGAATCATTGATCCCTCGCCCCAGCGTTCAGGAACTCTGACAGTAGTTTTAGAGTACAATATTGTAAAGTGAATTGTCTGTGTATTTCGAGGGCGAAACGCGGTAGCACAATTTTTTTGGTTGAGGGATTATTACCCCCCCCGGAAAGCGAACCCGCCAATCGACTAACAACCAAGTTCCTACTTACTGCTAAGTAAACAGAGGTGTGTGGATTAAGGAAACTTGCCTGAAGTTTCGCCCTACCTGGGAATCGAACCCGGGTTCTCTCGCTTGTGATAACCACTGAGCTGCAGGACTGACTGAACCATCCACCCAACAGTCTGGTCGCACCTTTTAATTTAACTCTGAACCCGGCTGAAGATCACAGTCTGCTCATCATTGACTGAGTCCATGTCTCTATGCTCATTGATCACCATGATCTGAGTATCAGATTAATCAGCTCGGGATTTATCAGTTGATTTCGTGCCTCTCTCCCTGGATTGTTCTTCACTGTTGTGACATGATCTGGTCCCTGACACTGATGAACATCTATTGATTTCCGCATATGTGTTGATAATCCTGAGTTCAGTACGCTGCTAATGCATTGTGCCCACAGTTAAAGGCATTGGTTTTACTCTGTGAGTGCTGTGTGTGCTTATCATACAACGTGAGGCCACAACTGTCAATATGATTAATCTGATGGAGACTGATAAACTTTCATCCTTAAGGAACCCAGAATACAAACCCCTGGTGTCTGACTGGGTTTTGAAGGAGAGAATTCAAACAGACATTCCCTTCCTGAACTCTAAGACCCAAACTGCTGGAAGGTTTTTAACTTTTACACTGAATATGCGGGGAGAGCCACTCGCCTTCAATAAACACGATGACTCCGGCTTGTTCCACCACCACCTCCAATGTCCCAGTGGGAAATGGTACTATGAATGACATTAATCATTCTGCCAACCAACAAGGCCAACTTAGTGCAATGCAACTGCTTTGAGGTAACCTTTGCACCTGTCTCACAAGGCCGGCCAAACTGGATTTTGTTGTTGTTGTTGTTGTTGTTGTTGCTTGGCATTATATTTAAGGTTTCAATCAAGTGACTCCTTGGATCATTGCACGAAGAGTTCGGCAGCCAGATATTTAATAACTGTTCTTGGAACATTTTCTCCGGTTTACTGTCCCAACAGGAAGATTATGTTTGATGCCAATAGGCGTATTGACCCACGTCCAGTTTGATCGTAGCAGCCTTTTATTTTAACACAAGCAACAATGCACGTTTTAGAATGTCCCGATTCATCTCTTCTTATTTCTTTTTCTTTTTGTGAATTCTTTGCAACTGGTCTCGCCAAAGAATTTTGAAACTGCTTGAATTCTTCAGGATTGCTACTGCAAACGGCTTTCGAGATATCTGGGGAGTTTGGGAACCACTCAGTAGATCATGTCAAGAAGGGATAACAGAATGCTCTTGTTTAATGGCACACAACTGCAAGCCCATACACAATAAATTGCTCTGCACAGTCTTGACTATTTTTTGATACCAAACTGCCAAGTGAGCCCAAACCATGGGATGACACACTGCAATGAAACACATGAAGTGAAGTCCTGTAAATTAATTGGTCAGGGCACTCGCCTCGCAAGCGAAAGGACCTGGGTTTGCTTTTCCGGGGATAATATTCCCTTCAAAAAAAAAAATAATAATTTGTTCACTCAGTCCATGACTGATTGCGGGACTCTGCTTTGCGCAATCGGCTGTTGTGTTTCACCCACAAAAATACAGTCAATTCGGCGTTTCAACAACGTGATAAGGCGCTATATCAAATGCAAGGATTATTATTTTTATAAAAACAGTACTTTTATTGTGCATTTGCATTTGTTTCATACTGTCTCCCGTTTGAATCAATTTAAACAGCGTTTGGTAAATGATGATTTGCTTTAATGAGACAGGCTAAATACTAAAAAATGTAAGTGTGAACAATGTTGGTGATAACAATAAACTTCAAGTCAGTTTACATCCTGGAATAAGAGGCAGATTCTGGTTAATTGAAGTACTGTTTTAAGACTGTCAGTTTCCAGTTTGTGCTTGTGATGCACTGAAATGTTCATTACTATAGTAACTGTGTGGGAGAATTACACAAGTGCCAATATGTGCGTGTGCGTGTTTAAACATGCAAAAATAAACAAGCAAAAGAATTAAATATGTTTGCATGGAGCATGACTAAAAGGGTCAGCGTATGAAGCGCTCCAAGATGCTACCCCGCATGAAGGGCACAATAAAATGCAAGTTGCTGTTGTCGTATTGGGAAAGGGATAGATTTTTGTCTGGGCAGCAACTTAACCCATCGTATGTACCGAGACACCCGTCCCTGGTTAGGCAATTTTGATCAGTGCATTGAACAAGCAAACAACAGTCTGACTGTATTAAACCCGACAGAGAAGATCTCTGGTGCTGAGAAGTCACAGGTTAATTAAATTTAAGATATCTTAGCCCGACTCTAATGATTTCAGTGAGGTCGTCACTTGTGCTCGTATCATCTCCTATTTAGAAGCTAACAATGGATCCGCAGAGTGAAGACGCTGATTGTGGCAAAGAGTAGATAGAGACTGTCTCAACTGAAAGTACCGTTCAAATGGAACCGTGACGTGTGATTAGAGTGTTACCTGAGCTCCGTCTTTCTCTCTCTCTCTCTGCAGGGTTTCGTGATGATTTTTTAAAAAATTGCAGGCGAGATTTCCTTTGGGGTGGAGTGAGAACAACAACAGCAAACAACAAATTACACTTGTACAGCGCCCTTCACGTCCGAAAGACGTCCCAGGGTGCTGGGCAGTCAGGGGTTTTTTTTGGACCCGAGCTAGGAGCTGGGGTCAGGAGGGGTGGGAGGGTGAGAGAGAAAGCTCCCGGGCAGGGCCTTGGAAAAGAGGCAGAGGTTGGGAGAGGCAAGGGATAGTGAATATATATATATATATATATATATATATACACATGATGAAATCAGCACTTTTGCAATCTATTTTAAACAGTGGCTTAAAAGAGGAATGACATTCTCGGTTCAAATCAGCTTCTGATCCAGAAACAGTGAAGTGTGGGTTCTTCAGCACTGTTGAGGAGTCACGTTGAACTTGATTGATTGACTCTTTCTCTCTCTCTCTCTCTCTCTTGTCTGCAGACAGTTTGACACTAAACCCCTGGGTGAGGGTGAGGTACTGGAAGAAATGGCTCGGTTTCTTGTCTGCCTCAGCAACCAGCAAGTGAGCGTGCGCGAGCAAAACAAACCATTAATGTATTGCCTTGGAAGCCGGCCATCCTCGCATGTCTGGAAGGTTAACGGATGAAAAATTATACGGAAAAGGAAGATGGTGTAATTGCCCTAGATTTTTGGAAAGTGCATTTTAAGATTAATAACAGATTACAAGCAACCCTGGTGGCTTGCCCATTAATTACCTGTTAATGGGAGTGTAAAAACATTGCTCTTTTAAAAAAATTCTGTCTCTCTCTGTGGGTTTTCATTCCCTGTTCTGTTATCTTGACCTTTTCACGAATCTTTCGTGCTCGTGGTCAGGACTGGGCTGCCAATTGGAGAGCGAAGGCCATCGTTTGACGATCATCATCCCTGGAAGCAGAAAGTGTCGATTCTTTCACAAACTCAAATTAGTTTGATGTCTGTTCAGAAACATTATCTGGGGATACAGTATGTAGTTTGGGACTTGACATGTCAAGCGACTGCCAGCATGGTGGAAGCGAACTAGGTGGACCTTGGTCGTCTTTCATCCAGCAAATTCTTATGTTCTTACGCGATGCACTTCTTGTAGGTTACGGGTAAAGCATTAGTTTTGTATTTATAAAATATGAACAGAAATTCACATGAACTGCGCTCCTTTGGGGAGTTTATTTTGCCTATTTCTGAATAACCTCTTTCGAGAACCATTTGGATGCACCATTTTGGCAACTGCATAGCTTCTGCCTGTTCAGGTGGATGTTAAAGATCCGATGGAACTACAGCACTCGAAGGTTGTTTGTTCCCGGCGTCTGACCCAACAATTCCCCCCGGGCAAAAAAAAACAGTCACTTCACTTTACAGCTATTTGCTGGACATTGCTGTGCGCAAATTGGTTGCTGTGTTTGCCTATGGAGTGGGGAGGGGGGGGGAGTTTCAGTCATTCTGCCCCTGCTCTCTGGAACGCCAACCTGGAATGTCTCCTAACTTGCTCCCTCACACCTTCTCCCTCCCTCCCTGTGCGTGTTCAACGCCTGCCTCAAGATGTACCTCTTTGACTGCGCCTCCAATCATTTTTCCCCTCCCCATCCTCTGCAGCTCCCACCCCCAGCTCTCGGGTGCCCAGGCAGTGATGTGAAGGAGGACTTTGAGACTCCCACCCACCCCCCCACCAATCTCCACCCCCGATGTGAAAGGCACTGTGTCAATGCAAATTGTATTTTATTTCAAATTTCGAGGCAGTCAATGGTGATGTGATCCCTTGCAGGACACCAGACACATTTTATTAAGGCAACAACAACAACAACTTGCGTTTATACAGCGCCCTTCACAATGGGCAGCCTTCACAACCAGGCTAATCCCAGCGTACCACCCCAACACTGTGTGAGAGAGACCTTTTATCGTTCATCCAGTCTCGCGCACCACTCCAGCAATGGTGTACTAAATCACCACCGCTATAGACCATCATAAATAGTCTATTCAAAGGTTTTAACACTGTTGCCATCAACAAATGTGTAATTCAGTGCACTTTCCGATTGCTGTAAGGCCATTCAAAATGCATTGTAATTGCATTAAGTAGTGAAGTAGTCAATGTATGTGTACAATACCAGACTGCCCCAAGCAATTGTTTTATTGCAGAAAAGGCACGTTATTATATAAAAGTGGGACAGTATCTTTTAGTCTCTCTAACCTGATGCATATTTAAGCGACATTTGTCACTGTGCTGCAATGATGATATTCATCCCAACTGTAGTCAAGAAATAGGATACTTTTTTTCGCTGCCGTTCAAAGCTATGAATTTTAACACTGTCTGCTTCACAGAACAGCTTCTCAGAAGTAATCACTTTAAAGGATTAATTTCTCCTCCACTTTCTACGACCGCAGGTTCGACGCTGCAAGTCGCATTTGCTTTTAAATTTTGTCGCGTGCGTGAGAGAGAATGGTGTGGGATCCTAAGCACGGCCCCTCCAACAATGAAACGCTCCCCCCAACACTGTAATAATAATAATAATCCTGTTCGCATTTGATATAGTGCCTTTTCAAGTCTTTTAGACGTCTCAAAGCACTTTAAAGTGGATTGACCGGATATTTTGTGCGCGAAAAGCGGCAGCCAATTGCGCACAGCAGCGTCCCCACAAACACATGTCTGTGGGGACTGAGTGGAGATTGAGTGACCAAATTGTTATTTTTATTTTGGGGGGGAGGGATTATTACCCCAGAAAGCAATCCGCAAATCGACTAACAACCGGATTCCATCAACTAACAACCTATATAGGAGGGTCAGCCCAGACTGTGAATTCAGAGAGCCAATATGGAGGTGCTGTCAATTGGCATATCACTTTTCCGGGGGTAATAAACCCTTGAAAAGTAAATAAATAAATAATGTGGTCACTCAATCCACAACTGTTTGTGAGACGCTACTGTGCGCAATTGCCTGCCGCGTTTCGCCCGCAAAATATATTGTCAATTCACTTTACAGAATGTTCTGTGAAGCGCTTTGAGACGTCTTGAAGACGTGATAAGGCGCTATATCAAATGCAAGGATTATTATTATTATTATTATGTTGTACCTTCTGTCTGGGAGGCGAAAGTACAACCAACTGAGCCGGTATGCGCTGTGCCATCTGCAAGGGTTCTTAATAGTGCAGCAAACTTAAAAATGCATTAAATATCCTTATCGTATTAAAAAAAAGCACCATCTGTGGATTACAGAGAGGAATCCAATACTGTGGCTGTAATTGCCAAGAGCATTCCTAAACCCTCGCTCTCCAAGATTATGCGAAGTCTGTTGGTGGTAATAAATGCTGGGCTGCATTGTGCAAACTACAGAGTGGGAGGAGTAAGGGTTTTGAGATGTCAGAATATCCAGTGACTGGAATTAATTGAACGCGATCTTACAATTCACTAAATTGGTGTTTTCAGTTCCCTGGTGGTAACCTGTTACCTCTGTGTTAAAGCTCCATTGGGAAGTGCAGACGGCCATAAGCAAATTGCAAACACGCCGTACATCCGATCCTTTTGTGCATGTTCTTTGGTAAAAGCACCAGCGTGAAATAAAACTCCAGACATTTACTAGGGGGCAACTTTGTGAACTCTTTGTAACGTGTGAATGGGTTTATTGTCAGGTTGAACAGAACCATTTGCGACAGACATGCTGCCATGTGCATTGTGTCAGGATTTCTTTTATGTGCATCTACTTATCGGTTTTGTTCTCTTGTTCTGATCTGTCTTCTATTGACAATTCCAATTTTCACGCAATTGTATTTTGTGTTTTTGCACATCAGTTGCGTGGTTAGTTAAAAGATTAATAATCTAATAATAATCCCTCCAAAACAAAACAATAATAAATTGGTCATTTTCAATCCACGACTGTTTGTGGGGACGCTGCTGTGCGCAATTGGCTGCCGCGTTTCGCCCACAAATATACAGTCAATTCACTTTACAGTCTATTCTGTGAAGCGCTTTGAGATGTCGAGAAGACGTGAAAAGCGCTATATCAAATGCAAGGATTAGTATTATTATTGTTAATGGCCTTTTTTTTTGCCACTTCAGTGAGTGAGACGTACTTAAGTCCGAGGCTTTGGGATGTCTTCTCCAGTTTTGCTGCGTACTCCAATGCGCCCCAAGACCTACCCAGGGTGAAGGGCGCCATATAAATGCAAGTTGTTGTTGTTGCTGCTGCAATGGAATGGGATAAAAAATCAATGTAGAAATCCATCGCAGGGCCAACAAGAAAGGGAAAGATAGGTTAAAGTATCGGAAGTCACCCTTTCATCAGAACTTTATCAGATCAAACAAACTTCTTGTCTCACAATGAGTTAAATGGCTCTTTCTGCTGGTTTCTTTTGCATGACAAAACACGCAGTCAATTCACTTTACAGTATGCTCCGAGAATCGCTTTGACATGTCTCGAAGACATGGTAAGGCGTTGTATCAAACGCAAAGATTATTATTATTATAAGGCAGCTCTCTTCATGTGCATCCTCTGGCACCACCGTGTTTGCAACACCATCAGGGAAGGCAGCTGGCAGTCCGACACTGTACAGTGGCTTTGACATCAGTGGGAATGCATAACTGACTCACAAAAACGCTTTAATAATTGTGTAATTTCGACAGCATCTGTTAATGTCTCTGCCTCTGTCTCGCCCATTCAGCTCAGAAGCTGCTTCGAACATGAAACAGAGGAGAAAAATAAGCGGCAGCAACGATGGTGCATTTCATCTTAACTCTTTAATCAAGGTATAAATAGCGGCACTTTTGGTTTAAATCAAGATGAGGGTTTTTTGCTTCTTCCCTGATAAGGCATTTGTCTTCGGAAGCTGTGGCTATTGCCCTGTTCTTGCCTCTGTCTTTGTCTTCTCGTCAGCTTTGGCTTTTGATGATGGTTTCTGGGGTCAGTCTGCAACGAAAAGAACTTGGAGTTTGACAAGTGCACGGGGCAGAATGAAATGTGTAGTTCATCATTGTTCTTTTTATCCAGGTTTAATCCAAGCTCTCACCCCCAGAAGGCAGAGCAGCTGCGGAGTCGGAGTTTGGCTCTAGGCTGGCATAACCCCAAACCTCGCCCTGTATCAGCGATTGCACAGCTCCTCCAAAAAACACTGGCTACAATAACCAAACAGCTTGGACATCAAACTCAGGAGTTCTCGGTACGACAGCCTGCCTGGTTTTATGTCTCTGAGTGCTGGAAACCCCGGGGATAATATTGCTCTATTAATTTAGTTTGTTAAAGGGCATTGTTTGTGAAGGCGGTGAGTGTATTGGATAAACACAAGTCTTGTGCCTGTCCAGAACAGCCTGTTATGTGGAGTCCTGTAGCGTAGTGGTTAGAGCACTCGCCTCGCAAGCGAGAGGACCGGTTCTATTCCTGGTCAGGGTGAAATCTTAGGCAAGTTTCCTTAGTCCACACGCCTCTGTTTACCTAACAGTAAGTAGGAACCTGATAATTAGTCGATTGGTGGATCGCTTTTCCGGGAGTGATAATACCCTAAAAAAAAATGTTCACTCAATCCACGACTGTTTGTGGGACACTGTTACTCAATTGGCTGCCCCGTTTATTACCTCTGAATATAAGGGAACCTGAAGACTTGCTTCCTGAGCCTTCTCAATGGCCCGAGTGCAGTCTAACTGGGATCTGATGGCTTTGCCAAGAAAATATTTGCTCATCCGTATAATGCTATTTGATGGATCATTTTTCAATTAAACCTGAAGATGGCTGGCTGGCAGGCAGGCAGGTTTCGAATGACTCAGCTCCTATCTTATTCTTCTGTTTGTACATTCAGCGAGTGAAGCTGTGGATCCTGAAAGGAATACCACAAAGGTTTCCCCATGGGTTACCCGTGGCTCATGCAAACGTTCAAGTATAGAAAAATTCTTACAGGACAAATATCGTGAGCCTAGCTCAGTTGGTGGCTCTCGCAACTCCACAGTAGAAGGTTGTGAGATCAAGCCTGACCTCGGGACTTGGAATTCATATCGTCCAGGCTGACATTCTCTAGTGCAGTGCTGGGTGAGTGTTACAGTGTCAAAGGCGCCGTCCTTCGGATGAGATGTCCAGTCTGTTTGTTTGCGTGGATATTAAAGATCCCTTGGCACTATTTGGTTGGAAAAAAGGGAGTTTCTCTTTCCCAGTGTCCTAGCCAACAATCCCCCAGAAAAAATTGACTTCATTCACTTCACAGCTGGTTGTACGAATTGGCTGCCACGTATGCCTACAAATAGAATCACTGCACTTGACAGAAGATCCTGTCAGGAGTTTTGACAATGTGGAAAGGCGCTATATCAAATGCAAGTATTATTATTATTATTATTATTATTATCCAATCTTCAACAAGCGATGAATGAATGTTCATCCAAGTGCTGGTAATATCAGCTTGTTACAAAACAGCTTAGCAGGTTCATGGTAACTTTCCTAAAATGATGGAAATTATAGCGTGCAAAGAGGATTTTCGGCCCATTAAACCCCATCAGAAATCCTCTCATTTCAATTCCCTTCAATGAGAGACAGCTTCTCGCTGGTCATTTATAACTAAGCCACATTCAATCACAATTTGCCCTCAGTTTATTGGAAAAACATTGCTACAGTTGTTTAAGGAGTACATTAAGGAATAATAGTAGTCCTTGCATTTGATACAGCTCCTTATCACATCTTCGAGACGTCTCAAAGTGCTTCACAGAATATACTGTAGAGTGAATTGACTGTATATTTGTGGACGAAATACAGTAGCCAATTGTGTACAGCAGCGTCCCACAAACAGTCGTGGATTGAAAGAACAATTTATTATTATAATTTTGTTTGAAGGAATTATTACTCCCGGAACCTGTATTACAACAACAACAACAAATTGCATTCATATAATAATAATAATAATAATCCTTGCATTTGATATAGCGCTTTTCACGTCGGGAGGACGTCCCAAAGCGCTTCACAGAACACACTGTAAAGTGAATTGACTGTATATTTGTGGGCGAACGCGGCAGCCAATTGCGCACAGCAATGTCCCACAAACAGTCGTGGATTGAAAATGACCAATTTATGATTGTTTTTTGGTTTTGGAGGATTATTATTAGGCTCTGTGTGGAGTAAGGAAACTTGCCCAAGCGTTTCACATCGAGAGGACGTACCAAGGTGCTGATTACATCACTGAGACAACTCAAAGCATTTCACAGGATTTTACTGTTCAGGCGAATACTGACTGTGTATTTGTAGGTGAGTGTGTTGGCACTGTATCGCAGAGCTCTCAGACGGCCTTGGTTTCCTTGTGCAGCCTGTGCCAAACAGCACATCAGATATTTCCCCTGCGGTGCCAGGAAAATGGGTGTCAGCCTGGCTCAGTTGATGGTTCTCCGAGTCAGAAGGCTGTGGGTTCAAGGCCTGGCTCGCTCCTTCTCTGCAAAAAACTCTTGCAAACAGTTTGTAATTTGGGTTTCATGTTTTGCCAAAAAACGCTATCAAAGAATACGAAGTGGGAGGATGAGAACAGGTGCCTGACAGCTTCACCCACTAAGATTCTCTCTGAGTTTTTGATGTAAATAACCGTGGTAAAGTGCTTAACACTGAGCGCGCCGATGACTCCTGTTTACCACAAGGAACCTTCCTGCAGTGGCTGTTGGTTGTCAGGGGAACAGAAGAGGGGAAAAAGCAAAAGCGAATTACATCTAAATTGTGGTGAAGTGAGTTGTACTGAAAACAGTCATCATCCAGTGCAGGTTAATGAGAAACCGTCACCATTGCAAGACACCCAGCACGGAGAACAGGTACAGTATTTGCAACTAAGCACATTTAAGCACATTTCCAATCTTCTGGCGCGTACTTTGCATCGTTTGGGTCAAAAAAGCGTGGAAAACTCGCATTTTTACAGCAGCTATCAAGTTGAAACGGTACGATAATTAATAATCATTTAAGTTTTGCTTTTGATGCAGCCCCTCATGGCATCGATGAAATACCTCGAATTCTACAATAAATGTCACACGATCCCAAGCAGCCAATTTGCGCGCAGTGATATCCAACGAATAACCACTGGAGCCAATGAAGTGAACTTTAAAATAATCCTTGGCATTTTATTTAGCGCCTTATCTTATCATTGAGACCTCTCAAAGCGCTTCACGGAATATACTGTAAAGTAGATTGATTGTAGATTCTTTTGGGCGAAACGTGGCAGCCAACAGCCAGTCGTGGATTGAGTGACAAATTTTTTTCTGTGGGAGAGTTTACTAGTGAGGGTTTATTTGGGAAAATTTCTCTCTGCTTAATAGTGCAATCTTTAACATCTACCTGAACAGGTAGACTAAATATCTGTTTAACATCTGATCCGAAGGACAGCACCTCTGGTAATGAACGCAGTGCATTCCCCATTCCCCCTCTCACCCGAGCACTGCATAATGAAACCCAAAGTGCTATTGAATGCTGAGGTAGTCCGTATAAGCATTCCGCTATTCCAATCATTATTCTTCATTAACTTCATTCTCTATGAGCCAAGGGTGTTTGAATGTGGATACTCCCTCATTGTGTTGCTTTAAGTTGCAGTTTAACTTGTGATGAGGTTCTTTCTTTTCCCCCCCCAATGAAGATTTTCCTTTTTCTTGCTTTTTGAACTGTACAACACACGAAATCATGTTAAAAGTGAATCTAGTATCAGCAGGTATCACCTGCACAGAGAGGGAGATCAGTGCAGGCAGACAGCTAACATCTTACCACTAAGGTCAGGAGAACAGGAAAAAAAATATCCTTAATGGCTAAAAAAAACCCAAATCCTGGAGCAATTAAGAGGCAGTGAGGATCTCCAATATTATACGTGTGAAATTGTTATTCTTCATTGTGTTTCATGCAGAGAGTTGAAAGAACTGTCACAGGTTGTGTAAAGCGAGAGAAAGCAGGAGGATTAGCTTTAAAATTTTAATTTGTTGATTCACGAAAGTGTATTTGAAGTCTCGTTCTCATGAATACATGTAGGATCTGTGAAGGTGTTGAATTCTCCAAGCTCTCCCCGAACTCCACCCCCCCCCCTCCCTCCATAAAGCCCCTTTGATCATCTTATTGTTTTGTCTACAAGATGCAGTCACTACACTTTCCAGTAACTCCAGTGAAGCTTTTTGATGCAACCTCCTGACGTGAAAGGCTCTGTGTCAAATGCAAGGAGTATTTATTACAAGCTGTGTTCCTCTGGATCTGTCTGTTCCTCGCTACCTAATGACAAGTGTAGAATTTTGTGCACAACTTCGAGAGAGGGCGAGGGTTGGGAGAAGCAAGGGATTGGTGTGATTTGGCTGTTAGCAAAGCTGTAAATAACATTGCACAGGAGTGTAAACTGGAGAGAATGGATACCAGGAGACCTCTATGGATTGAGGAATGTATTACAGGAAAAAAATCTCTGCCTTGAAGAAATTCCAGCGACACTAACTGTTTTGTGAAAAGATTGGGATGTCTATTTTCCTCTGATCGCAAAAACCAATGATCACTTTGCCGTATTTACGTAATGGGAGATCTTATCATGAGGACAAAGCAAAAAAAATGGCTGTTGGTTAACACAGAGTTATCTGTTAACCAACATTGTTTTTGTGCGATTAAAAAATTAGCAGCAAAAAGTGTAGTTGGCTTGATGAAAGTGTCACAGCCCAACGCCCCTCTGTACGAGAATGTGGCGGACAAGAATGTCCCAATAGATCTTCAATCCTGTGCCCACATCTGTAGCAACTTTAGTCAAATAACTAAATCGCTTGACCCCTTCCACTGTCGCCACCACACACACCCCCACACCCCCACCAACACACACATTAACATTGTCCTGTAATGGAATAACATTTTGCCCATGTTTTGTCAAAAAGAACTAAAGCAGAGAAGCTGATAGCGAGACGGAGTTGAAGGTACACGTAATGGTGCATAATTAGTCAATGAGAGTTGGTGCTTGTAGAGATGGTTTAGTCTTTTGAAGCAACGCAACACATAATTGGCTTTTGCTACCAACTGCAAATCATTTTCAATGGCTCTTGTTAATTCAAAAGCCTGTGATAATTTTGATGCTGTCCTTGTAAATGGGAAATGTAATGTCACAGTGCCGTGTTTGAACCGTGCAGTCAATTCCAATCCGTGTATTATTTGACGAGGATTACTTTCATATGCGTTGCGAACATCTTGTCTTTTCGAATCAATTTTTTTACTGAGGTGTGAAGGGAAAAAAAAACCTTTCAAAGCAATTATTGTTGCTTTTTGCTCTCCTTCAAACGATTTAATAATTACAGAATTATGCACATTCCCCTCGTTGATGTTAACTGTTCTTTCCAGCTTCCTACAAATGCTTGGCTTCCCAAGGCTCAGCAGTTTTTAAATGTTCAGAAGTCTTGCACTCAACTCAACTGCAAGCTACTTACTTAGATCTTGTAGAGTCCTGAAGTGTATTAGTTAGAGCACTCGCTTAGCGAGTGAGAGGACCTGGGTTTGATTCCTGAACGCGGTTGTGAGTCGATTGGCTTAACCCTTTTCTTGGGGTAATAATACCTCCAATAAAAAAATAAATAAATAGTTTCGCCCACAAATGCAGTCAATCTACTTTACAATATAATCTGTGAAGCGCTTTGAAAAGTCTGTACGATGTGATAAGGAGCTATACCAAATGCAAGGATTATTATTATTATTATAACTGAAAGCCACTTGCTTAAAACTTTTTTTGCCAGTGCAGTTACAGAGAAGGAGGCCTTTCATTGGGAAGAAAATTACACATTTTTTTCTTTCCACGTGATAATTGGGTGAGAGGGGAAGAGAGAGAGAGAGAGAGAGGAGACATCAGGGTTTGGGATCCTCTAGTTGGTACTGACACAGAGCAATTTTATGAACCCATTTCTTTCAACTAATATTTCGAATGCCATTTGGCCCTCCTATGATTTTAAGTGTGATCGCATGATACTGGGCCTGAGAGAGAGTGAGACTTCACATCTAAGGCACAAAATAATCTCTACAAATGTTCTTTACAATGTGCCATCTCACCATCTATGCCTTTCAGCCGAGCCAGCCAGCCCCAGAGCGCACGGTTTGAATTAAATGCAAACTATTATTCTATTAAAATTTCGTATGAAGGGTTTTGAACTTTGCAATAATAGGTTTATTGCAGGGAAGCCACTAGAGCTCAGAATTAGTACCGTCTCTGAACATACTTAAGCAATAATTTGCACTTGTTAAGAATGTTGAGGCAATAGCCGGTTCCTGCACTGAAGAAATGCTGCGGTTGCAAGTTGTGGCATTTAATCAAAGCAAAAACGACTTTTATTGCCAAGGAAATCCAGATAAATCATGTTGTGTTATTGCACTATAATACTTGCTGTGGTCTCGAAATCCTTATTATATTACTTCCCAGATGCAAAACTAGTCTTTTATTACACCCTCCTGTGAATCAAGTGATATTATTATTCAGTTGCAATGGATAATGATGTTGCAATAGTCTCTCATCGCTTCAGACACTATAACTTTAATGTTACTTTTAATTGGTTAATTTTGCATTTCTTTTCCTTGGGCGGCAAATTTACACTCAAAATTAGAAGTTGTAGCGCAAAGTCTTGAATTTAACCTTGTGGATTCAAATTATGACCTGGCTCAGTTGGTAGCGTTTTAATATCTGGGTCAGGACAGACATTGTGGGTTCAAGTTCGATGTTGGGATGTTGAACTCACATAAATCTAGGCTGATGCTCCAAGGCATTGTAAGAGCAGAAGTACTGCATTATCGGAGGTGCCGTCCTTTGGATGAAACATTAAACCAAAGTCCCATCTGCTGATTCAGGTGGATGTTAAAGATCCTATGACGCTGTTCAAAAAGAGAAGAGTGTTCTGGCCAACTTCCTGAATAAAATCGGCCATTCACTTCATGACTTTTATGGGTCGTTGCTGTGCACAAATTGTCTGCCTCGTTTCGCCTACAAAATACACGCAGTCCCTACACTTTAAAGGACTCTGGGACTCTATCTTGCGTTAGGTGGCGCTTTATACATGCAAGTTGTTGTTGTTGAATCCTGTGAAGCGCTTTGAGACGTCCTCCCGTGTCTGAAAGGCGCGATCCCAAATTGCAAAGAATTGCGATGATTTAGTTTCATTCGCGAAAGAATATCAGGCTGAGCACACGTGAGCTATCGCACCCGAGGACAACCTCTGCACAACCCGCTGCCTCCGTTCGACTGGCTCCGGACTTCTGCCCGCCCCTGGTGCCCTCCGCCCCAATGTCGGCGGCCGCGCTTTCAGCCACTGCGCCCCAAAACTCTGTGGGGGCGCTCTTCCTCCGCCCCTGCCGCCTTGCCCCTTTCCATCCCCATTTTCGGATCGCGCCCGAAGACCTTCCTGTTTGACCGCGTCTACGGTCAAAAAAAACCGCACCCCCCCCACCACCGCACCCACACAGCCCCAGCCCGGGCTCGGCGTCGTGCTCCGCCACTGTCAGGCGCTCTGGGGCGCTACCTTGCGTGAGGGGCGCAGTGTAAATGCAAGTTGTTGTTGTGGTGGTGGTGGTTGTTGTTGTGGTGGTGGTGGTGGTTGTTGTTGTGGTGGTGGTTGTTGTTGTTGTTGTGGTGGTGGTTGTTGTTGTGGTGGTGGTGGTTGTTGTTGTGGTGGTGGTTGTTGTTGTGGTGGTTGTTGTTGTGGTGGTGGTGGTTGTTGTTGTGGTGGTGGTTGTTGTGGTGGTGGTGGTTGTTGTGGTGGTGGTTGTGGTGGTTGTTGTTGGTGGTGGTTGTTGTGGTGGTTGGTTGTGGTGGTTGTTGTTGCGGTGGTTGTTGTGGTGGTGGTGGTTGTTGTTGTTGTGGTGGTTGTTGTTGTGGTGGTGGTGGTTGTTGTTGTTGTGGTGGTTGTTGTTGTTGTGGTTGTTGTTGTGGTGGTTGTTGTTGTGGTGGTGGTTGTTGTTGTTGTGGTTGTTGTTGTTGTTGCGACTGAACCCCGAACATTGTATGTGGATACATTGTGCACAACACCAGGGCTCCACCACAATCCCGACCGGAGGGGACGCCTGTACACCTATTTTCAATACAGTCCCATTTCTCCCCCCACCACCACCTCTAATGGGATTCGAGATCACTTGAACCGAAGTACAAATGTTAGGAGTGGAGTATACCATCAGCTGAACGACTAAAATCGTGGCATTGGCGTTGGTCTTCCCCCATCTCCCCCCCCCCCGCCCGCCATCCAAAAGTGCAATGGTTTGTGCCGACCCTCCTCTCGTTCACTCCCACCCCCCCACCCATCCCCTGCGTGCGTGCGTGCGTGAAGACGTCAGGACGCACGGCGACGCGACGCGACGCTTGCGGCGGAGCTCGGAGTGACGGGCGGCCTGACCAATGGGAAGGCGGGTCGGCGGTCAGTCTGGGCCAATCGCGCGAGGCGGTGGAAGCGGGTGACGGAAGGGGGCGGGAGCTGAGGCGTTGCTAAGCCGTCGGCGGTAATGGCGGTTGGCGGCGGTCGGTCGGTAGCGCCGGCCGCTTGTTAAGAGGGCGAGAGAGAGAGAGAGAGAGGAGGAAGAAGAAGAGGAGTTCAGCTGTTGTGTCATGAGGATTCCCGACGGGAGAGATTGGAGGCGGGAAGACGTTTGAGAGGACTGTTCACCTCAGGTAGGAACGGCCGGGCCGGGCGGGAGGGGCCGGGCGTCAGGCCCGAGGCCTATCGGGCCCAGGGCCGAGCGGCGGGACGAGGCTTCCATTCCCGGCCGTTGCTCACGGGGCGGGCGGTTCAGTGGAGGCGGCGGCGGCCGCGGCTCCCAACTTCCTGCTCAATAATGGGCTCCTCTTTTTTTTAGGCCTCGAGAGTGAGAGAGACAGAGTGAGTGAGTGTGAGAGAGAGTGAGTGAGTGTGTGAGAGTGAGTGAGTGTGAGAGAGTGAGACACAGAGAGAGAGAGTGAGACACACAGAGAGAGAGTGAGACACAGAGAGAGAGAGTGAGACACAGAGAGAGAGAGTGAGACACAGAGAGTGAGACAGAGTGAGTGAGAGAGACAGAGAGAGTGAGAAAGACGGAGAGAGAGAGAGACTGAGACGGAGAGTGAGAAAGAAGAGACTGTGAGAGAGAGAGAAAAAAACAGCAGCAGAAATAGCTGTTGTTTATATGAAATCATGTTTCTGATGCCCTCAACAGTGTTGTTTTGGGGTATGTGTTTACATATATATAATATATATAGTATCTATAATATCCATATATTTTTTTAAAAAATGATTTAGTTTTAAATCATTTGTTCTAATGTTTACTTTGGGGTGGGGGGAGGAGAGGAGGAGGGAGAGGGGGGAAAAAAAATCTTCCTATAAATTGCAGATTTGTTTTGCATCACTGGTGAAAAGGGATGGGTGGTAACTTAGTGGCCCGATGTTATCTTCAACCAGTGAGTGGTTTTGTTCATTGGGTGGGTGTCATTTTGACTCACTCAATCCACAGTGTCTCTCCCCCCCCCCACCCCCCCCCCCACCACCCTCCCCTGTTTGTTGCCTAAACTTTTTGCAGGGAAGAGTTGCAGGCACAGATCATCTGTTTGGGAAAAGCTTTGCCTTGAGATTGAGAACGTTTAAAGTTGAGGCAGAAGCTGACGTGACCAGTCAGAACACGAACGAATTCAACTTTCTTGAAACATTCCTTCAGATTCAGGAAGGGAAGTACTTTGTTCCGGGTTAAGAATCTAGTGATTCCAGCTTGCAACTCATTTTGAGCACGTTCCCCCCGTCCTCCCCCCACCTTTTGATAGTCGACACCTTTTCGTTTAAGTTACCCATTTTTGTAATTAACATTGCACCGTCACCGTCGCAAAATAATAAGAAAAAAAAATCAACAGGTTGCTTACTTTGTAGGAAAGTCAAGCTTTCTAATTCGTTTCTAATATTGATTTTTCTTAATGTGGTAATCAGCTTGTGGATGTGAAAACCTCAATTCCTTATTTTATTTTTGAAATTTAAACCCACGCGCACCGAGCTATGTTGTTAGAAATCATGAAACAGTCAAACTAATTGGGGAGCGTATAGGCTATAAGTTCTTCTGTGTTAAATACTGTATCTGCAGACTTTCCGTTCACTTGAGTCATACTTGGGTGTGTACTTAAAACCTTTCTCATCTGTCTCTAAGGAAGCCATCACTTTTGCAAGTGACAGCACATGACAGAAAACTCTTAATACTGACCGGATTTTAAGTCTGCTGTTTACTTTAACATTTTTAAAACAAAATAAGTAGTTATTCACTTCAATTTTGAAAATAACAAAACTTTGCTGACCCTGCCTATGACGGAGAGGTGACTAATACTGTATTGACAAATATGATGTTAAGCCTCATGTTTGCTCTTTGCTACACATTACCAAGGAAAGGAGAGGGAGTACATTGGATGTGGGCAATTGCATGTTTCTCATTCCAATCATGTTAAATTCCAAGGTGATATCAAAATTGGCAATATTACTAAACATTACCATACAGTGTGGAAACAATATCGGATGTGTTGACACCCCCATTCCATGTGTTAACATCTTTGGGGTCATGTCTGTGAAATAATATTTTGTTAGGGACAGAACAGAGCACTTCTGTACTTCTTAGTGACGGGTCAGACACCCAGCTGACCTAAAAAAAATAATTTCAATGACTTTTTTTAAAAAAACATGTGTTGCATCACTTTAAGGGGAGTACATTTTGCTGAATATTCCCAAAAAGTCTTTTAAGGAAGGCTTACGTGCTGATTAGTGGTAAGAGACAACTTGAGTGCAGAAGTTATAGAAGCTGATTTTCTGATGATCAGTACATTTGTTATTAGTGGCTGAATGCGTCTTCTCATTATAAACTCACACCATCAAATGGTCAACGCTCAATACAGTCTCAGTATTTTTCCTCATAGTAAAATCCTATGAGGCCCATTGAGACGTTTTATGACATGATGGGGTGCCACATCAAATGCAAGGATCATTATTATTAATGTTGTTAAATTTACAGATGAGAATTACTGCAGTTCCTTTGACTCCCTTATGACGTCAGAAAATGACATTTCAGTCATCAAAGTAATAGGGTTGGTGGGGACTACAGACAGAATTTGTGAAGGCATTCTACCAACCGGAGGAGGCTCTGTACTCTACGTAGTACAGTGACTAAATTAACTTAATGTTAAAGAGATAAGAACAGGAGTAGGCTTGTCAAACCCATTCTGTCATTATCTTCTGCCATTTTGTTAGATCACGGCAAATCAAATACTGTTGTTTTTCCCCTCAAAGCACAGTTAATTATTAAAAATATGCTCTCGTGATTGCTCATGCCTAAGATTTGTTTCATAAATTTAGATCGCTTCTTATGACCAAACACGACAGCTTAAGCAGGAGTAAGTTCTAACAGCAGTCCATATTTCAGTAGATTGTTGATGTTTTTTTAATGCAATATAATTTATATCACAACAAATGCTAAAACTGATTGTGACATTGTATATGTGAATATGAAACTAACTTTTTGTTCCATTTCATGTATTATGTACAGTTGTGTGATTGTGGGAATATATCTAAGTGGTTTGTATTTTTGTTTTAGAAGAGGAACTGGAATTGTGTATAATTTGTTCTGGTATCTATTTTGTACTGATATAAATACAGCTTAAAAAGCTGTTCCTGTCAGCAACCAGCTATGAGGATAGAAGAAATTGTTGGTGTACTGGATGGCTATATTTGACCCCAAATTCTGTCGAGATGGACTATTTTGTTTCAAAGTTTAAGATTGTGAGGTACTAGGCAAAGTCTTAAATTCAGTCCCTAATTTTTAAGATGGTCTTCTAAATTGAGAGTTAATTTAAGAATTTTCTAAAATTTCTGCTGATTTAAATGGGTCAAAGAGGAGTTTCAGGCCTATTGTGCATTATTCAGCTTATAAGAGTTAAGAATTTCAGCTGATTGAGAAGGGAGTTAATCTGCAAAACTGCCTCATTAAAATAATCACAAAAAGGGGATGCATGGTGCATTGAGTTTCAACGGTCACTGTAAATCAGCCAAAACCCCTTTCTTTCACTTCACCCACACAAATAGTTTAAAGGAACAATTGACAGAGCCTCCAGTAAAGCCCTTCGTTGTATAAAATGGTACAGTTCTACTAATTAATCTTTAATTAATTGACCTAAATCTGAACATTTTTGTTGGCATGAATTTTCACCCAACCTTACAAGTATCAATGTGTGACTTGTACCATACAATTCATTGCAAGTGGCTGCTGTGTATCAAGTAAGTGCAGTCTGCAAAAAAACAGGAAGTAATTGGTTTAACACTGTGCAACAGTAACTATTTTTGTAAAACATGGAAACTTTTAACTTGTCTAATCTTTAACGCCTGAATGTGGTCCTTATAGTACATGTCTGATAAAGAACCATCCAACTTCATTATGGCACGTTTGAGGATGTGAGCAATTTTCTCTTTTGGACTTTTGACACCTTAGTTTTCCGAAAATGTGCACATCAATGATGTTCGGGTAGAGAGTGAAAAGTTCCGAAGAGATTGAATTGTGTTAAACTGTTGTCTTCAACAGTCATCTGATGTAATTCACACCCTTCTAGAATATTTTGCAAGAGTATACCAGTCTGAGATTTTGCTATTATTTATGAAATTTAAAAAGGGCTTTCCTATTTCTTTTGTAAGACTATTTATAAATACCAGAACCCATTTACCTTCATTAGGTAGCCCTCTTGATATTTGAAGGAATCTTTTGGGATTTTGGATGGGTGGCCTGGATGAACCGATAGCCTGAAACTGTTTGACACTAAACCTAAGTAAAACCTTGGGTTTACGTGCGTTACACATTATATCACCAGTATCATACAGTAATGTATTCCTATGGCTTGAAAATTATATGACCATTTTATTGAATACTTTAGAAACCTAAGCACAGTATACAGTTATAATGAGGCTTGAATTTCACGGTTTAGCATTTTTTGAAAGTTGTATAAATTCTCTTGTTTCCTTCATTTGTTTTTTTTTTGTGTGTGTGCGCTATGGAAAGAAACCGATCCCCAAAGGCTGCCTAGCCGGCAGATTGTAAACGAACTGATGATAAGCAAACTTAAATTTTACAGAAGTATTGTACAAAGTAGTCAAGACAGAAATGTGTGTGAAACCCCAATAGGGAACTAAAACCTAGATTATTAACTTTATCTTTTGCAACTTAAAAGCTGCTTGCCTACTTTTGTATTCAGTGCCTCGCATGTGAAATAGTAGTGCAATTTAGTCCGGGGCTATTTCTGTTATATCTGTTTAGCTCATTCATATTATAAGCTCACAACAGAGTTAGTATTCCACTATTTTTAAATAAATTCTATAATAATAATACTCCTTGCATTTGATATTGCGCCTGATCACTTCATCGAGACATCTCGAAGCGCTTCACAGGATACACAGTAACGTGGTTTGGCTGTGTAATTTATGGGCATCGGTGCAGTGGAAAGAGATTAATAAAAAAACTCAATATTGTAGTATTAGATTAGAAATATGAATTTGTGGCTTGCATCGCCTGTTGTACACCTAGGCTAACCCAACAATTATTGTATTCTATATAATCCAGCACGACTGATCTGTTGCTTCACTCCCTGTTGCCAAAGCAGTATAGCAGTCAGCAATTTCTACAGGATATATTTTGAGTAAGATTATATGGTGTAACGTAACTAGCTTACATCAAACGCTCAACAATTTAATACTGGAGTCCTGCAGCTCAGTGGTTAGAGCACTCACTTTGCAAGTGAAAGACCTGAGTTCAATCCCAGGCAGAGGGGGAAACCTTGGGCAAGTTTCCTTACTCCACACAGAGCCTAATAATAATCCTCCAAAACCCAAAACAATAATAAATTGGTCATTTTCAATCTACGACTGTTTGTGGGACATTGTTGTGCGCAATCGGCCGCCGCGTCCGCCCACAAATATACAGTGAATTCACTTTACAGTGTGTTCTGTGAAGCGCTTTGGGTCGTCCTCCCGACGTGAAAAGCGCTATATCAAATGCAAGGATTATTATTATTATTATTCCTGCTTAAATGGAAACCACAAGCAGAACTTCCAGTGCTTTGTTGGCAGGGATTGTATTTGCCATTTACATTATGGTCTGCAATACTCCAGAGGTATCATGCTATCAGAACAGTGCTCTAATTTCTATGATTCTGCAATTTAATACGAGGAATAATAGAAAGGTAAAATGTGAGTCTCGTGCATCATGGTATGTATTGCACTTCTGCAACATCATAAGATTCATGTCAAATATCTCTAATAACGCTTCTGGAGGTTAATTAATGTGCAGCTAGACAGCCAATACGGTTGAGTATTGGTCACCCACTTTAGGAAGATTGTGAAGGCCATATAGAAGATGCAGTGGATAATAATAAATACAGTAATAATCCTTGCATTTGATATAGCGCCTCATGTCTTTGAGACGTCTCAAAGCGCTTCACAGAATATACTGTAAAGTGAACAAAACACAAAATACTGCAGATGCTGGAATCTGAAACAAAAACAGAGAGAGCCGGGAAAACTCAGCAGGTCAGGCAGCATCTATAGAAAAAAGAAAGTGAGTCAACGTTTCAGGTCCACGACCCTTTGTCACCCGAAACGTTGACTTACTTTCCTTTCTCCATAGATGCTGCCTGACCTGCTGAGTTTTCCCAGCTCTCTACTGTAAAATGAATTGGTTGTATATTTTGTGGGCAATAGATTTACTCGGTTTGATATTTTAAGAAATCAGCAGTTTGACCTATGAGCAGAGACTCTTTTACATCCTCACGTAGTTGTTGCTCTAGTTTTAATTATAATTAAACTAACGGATAAGTATACAAAATTATTCTTCCAGGTGGCCCTTTGAATGTTTAGTTTATACCTCTATCCTCTTATAACGGTTTGATAAAACACACTTCCTCTAAGTTAGCAGAAGTGCTGCTTGCCTTCTGTTCCTGAGGTGTTGATGTTCTAGCTGATGACTATGTATGTAAAGTATTGGATGTTGCTGTTGAAAAGACTCAGTAATACAACCTTATATAGTAATTCCTTGGCTGCTACCTCCATATGTCAATCACATGGTTACAAAAGAGAAAGTCTGAGCGATTGTTTAGATAAATAGCGACTATAATAATTGTTAATGTATTCTACAAAGAATTGGATAATAAAGTTCTTGCCAAAAACCCAGTTTTTTTNAGGTTAAGTCCAGTGAGAAGTGACTTAAATCAATGTTATTCTGTTAGATATCACTCCAGTGTACAGTAAATGTCCAGTGGTGTCCAGATTGTTGACAATACTGTATTAAGGGAAGGAGTATATGATGAAAATAACAGGTAACCAGAGAAATATGTTAATATTTCAAATTGTGGAGCTCAAATAGTTTTCAAAACCTTTTAAAAATGTATGCATTTTGTTTAGAAGTTCAACTTGAGGTTTTTAATTTTAGTATTTGTGTGAAAATCCGAATTATTTAATGTATATGATTGCACAGCTATGGAGATGCAAATGCCATGGAATGACAAGTTGAAGAAAAATACAGATTTTGCAAAATACAAATTAAAACCCTCTTTGAGATACAAGGGAGATTGTGTCAGCGTTTCCCAAAGTCGAGATTGGAATTGAGTGTTGCCTTCCAACGGTGTGTTTTGTAATATTAAAATGTCACACTGTGTTCTGCTTCTTATGTTTTTTGACATTTTTTAAAATTCTGCATTTCTAGGTCTTTTTGTGTTGAATTATTGTCAGAACCTGCGCCACAATGCCTTTAGTGACGAGGAACATCGAACCGAGGGACTTGTGCCGCCAGCCTCTGCCTAATAGTGTTCGTAGTGAGCTGGAGTGTGTAACGAATATCACTCTCGCAAATGTCATCAGACAGCTTGGGAGTCTGAGTAAGTATTGCATCCATCTGCTGTTTCAATTTGTTTGCAAATGATACACAAAAGACGTGTTTTCCCATACACCCAGTGTTTTTCTATGAAACACTTAAATGTCACCCTAGATTTGCAGCATGGTTTCTTATGTATGTGTTAAATTTCACAAGATGACGAGAAGTTGAGATGAAGAAAACCCTTCAGCTATTTGATTTCATCCTTCCAGATACTATCCTACCATTTTCTTATAACATCCAGTTAGATTATAAATGAATCCAGTCCCCTGCTCTTAACTATTCTTTTTACTCTTTATTACTTTCTATTTGAAGAAATGCTTTCTAAAACTATCCTTCACATCCTTGAAGCTGTAAACGTTGCCCCTATCTTGGAATAGCCAAAAGCATTGTATATATTTTTGAATCATGACATTTAAAATGTAGTGTCTAATTGCTGTTAACCTGCTTTTCTCATTATTGACAGGCAAATTTGCCGAGGACATCTTTGGTGAATTGTTCAACGAAGCAAGCAGCTTTGCCATTAGGGTAAACAGCCTTGGGGATAGGATTGAGCGTTTGCAACTTAAAGTAACACAACTTGATCCCAAAGTAGAAGATGGTGAGAATAAAATTTTGAAACATAATTCACATTTACTTGACAATTAGCATCACTTACAGATTAGTATGAACTGTTCATTTAATTCTAACATGGATTAAAAATATTCCTTTTTGCAGTTTCGCTGCAAGGGATTAACCTGAGGAAAGCTTTCAGGAGTTCCCCAAAGCAGGATCAGCAGTTGTTCTGTCGTGAATCTCTGCCACTACCTATCTGTGACACCTATAATTTGGGTGACAAACCTCCACCGCTGAATATTTTGACCCAATTCAGGTATGGAATGTCTTTTAGCTTCATGTCAACATTGTGTTACCCTCTCCTCAGAAAACGCAGGTGCCTGCTGAGCAAACTATAAAGTTATATTCTGAAGGAGTAAGGGATATATGAGGGAAAAGGGATAAATATACAATATATTATATGCATATATATATGACTCTTATGTTACCTTAGTTTGTTGCATCACACAGTATGTTTGCGACTTGATAGGAATGCAGAAATCTTGCAGGAATTGTTGCAATCCGAAAGTTGCTGTTCCATTACCAATTTTTAGGGCTAGTTGAGTCCATTTTCAAATGGAAAACGCAATGAGCAGGCCTGATTTACTTTGGGAGTGCTAGCTGTTGTTCCAAATTTAGCTTAAAAGCATTTCTGCATTGACCGTTCCGTGAACCGTGTAGTTTCTATATTAAACTTTTACAAGACAAAACTATTAAAAACAACACAGATCTACTTTGAGAACTGCTAAAATAGTTCTGCTTTACTTGAAGGTAACCAAAATCATGCTTTGCCAACTGGAACTTGCCGGGGGTACGCAGTCAATTGTTTTGACTACTTTCTGTTATTCTGTTAAAATCACACTTTGCAATGGTGGACAACTTTACATAAATTAGTTTCAGCTAAACACTATGCAAATGTGTGACTATTACATTGCTGAGAACAATGTTTTGTATGCAAATACCAGCTTGCATTCTTGCATACAAAACATTGTGCGCGATTGTGCTACGAATTTTCACTTCGTACACAAAAGTATTTTGGTTTCTGACCACAGAGAGCTATTTCTATCAGAATTTGCATTGTAATGGAACTTCAAATGAATGGCGTTCTTATTCTTTTGTCGACTTCTGTTCCAGGGATGATGGAAAAGAGAGCCTCAAGTTTTACACAGATCCTTCTTACTTCTTTGATCTCTGGAAGGAGAAAATGCTGCAGGACACCAAGGATATCATGAAAGAGAAAAGGAAACACCGGGTATTGCTTTTTTTTAGAATTTCAAATAATAGAAAGTGTGTGTATGTTTAAAGAGTTTAACTTGTATATTGAGTATATGTATATCTGATTCTTCTCTTTCTCCCCCCGGATAATTTTTTCCATGTTAAACTAAACCACTATTGTGTCTTTTCAAGTCATCTCTACACTAGTAATACCTACCCTGATTTTTTTACACTGGCAGGATGATACTGACATATAAAACTAGCAAGAACATGGCAGTCCAAAACCATGCTAAACTTATACCAACGTGACAAAAGTCTCGACAGGTAGAGGTTGCATGCCAGCATGTGTTTGGAGGTAGCAGAGTGTTAAACCCAGCCAGATCTGGTTGTGGGTAACCCCTTGTATTCTACATAAAAATCGCTATCTTGTTAATAGCTGTCGTGTGTGTGCATGGCCTTTTAAAACTCTTGCCTGTCCAGTGGCGGATTCTCTCTCTCGTGAGCTGCACTGTGGGCGGGCAGCAGTTGCTCTAGCATTTATTTAGCAGCAACATTGGCATGCTGGCTTTACAGACTATTGCAGCTTTACTGAGGTATAAGAAAATACCTCTGTATGACAGTTAATTGGCCAAGTGGGAATAATCTCTGGCACTGCCCGTCAGTGTTAACATGATATCGACCGAAAAAGATATTTTTGGATCATAGTGCGCAGGAAGCAAAACATCCTCGGGAAAATATGTCTTTGGAGACAAATATTGATTAAAGGGGAATGAAAGATTGGTGTTCTTTCTCTATAATAAAAAANCCCTTAATTTCTCCATTTATTAGCAGCTATTTTTTAATGATCTTTTAATAATTTTTGTCTTGTTGGAAGTCTACCCCTTAGGGTTTCTAATTTTGGTACCAGTTAGAGGGGAAACCATTGTAACACAGTTATTGAGATCTGGAATATTTCAACCTGCAGTGCATATGAGGGCACAAAACTACCACTGGATTTAATGTCAATTGTGACATTATTTCTGGATTAGACCAGGTTGCCTACAGAATTTGCCTCAACCACACACGCAACCTACACAAGGGGAGCAGAGAACTATAACGCCAGGTCTCTGAGAATATTTCTGAGCAGTTGGCCATTGTGGGTGTCTTTAAAGGAGAGAGAGATGGGGAAGTAATTCATACTTATCTAGCCTTTCCTCCTTCAAAAGTACATTTCTGAGACCTTTTCCTTATTAAGTTTTTTTTGTATTAAAAGTGTTGAATTATCAGCAGAAATTGTGCTTAATATTTGGAGTCATTTGAATTTGACTGTGGGTAAAGAATTGTTAAGGAGAGGCAGTGAAAATGCCAAGTGGATGTTCTCCTTTTAATAGCTGTCATTTTTGGGAATGAGAAATGCAATATAAATGTAGTCCAAGACTGTCAACCCAACATCTGGATAATTTTTTTCCTCACGACTAAAGATTCTTAGTAAATGCAACAGAAATTTGATTCACAGTCTCATTCCATGAGCTTATAAACTGACAGAACACTGCTGGTGCCTTATTTCCTTATTTCATGCCTCAGCCGTGATATTTTGCAGTATTTGAATGTTTTGCAACGTTAGTGTTTGCGTGCATTCAATCTGCTTCTGCTCTCTCTTTAATTATGAGACCTTAAAATGCTGTAAACTGTATTTTTCATTGCCAGTTATGACTTCTTTCTCTCACTTCTCTCCTACCCCAGAAAGAGAAAAGGGATGTTTCCAGCAGAGGCAATCTGAATCCAAGGAAGATCAGAACAAGGAAAGATGAATGGGAAAGAATGAAAATGGGCAAGGAATTTGTAGAAGCAAAACCATCTCAGGATGAACTTATGTATGTTTATTTAAAGTTATTTTTGAAATACAATATTTGACCTCCAGTGTTAAGCCAGCTTATCAATGTATTTGATGCAATCTGCTTATATAGATTTACTGCCTTACCTGATGATGCAGTTTTCGATACATTCTCACCTGTTGCATATCCTGGTCTTTAACTGAAAGCATTTGACAATATAGTTATGACGGGGCACGGAAGGGAGTCACCAGATATGGGGGAAACCCTGTTACAATACCCTTCCCCCTTCAAGTTCTGTCTCACTTGTAAGGCAAATGGGTTATGGTCCCGACATTTATTATAGACTCCCAAAATAATAATCCCTCAAGAAAAAAAAAACAATAATAAATTGGTCACTTCAATCCACAACTGTTTGTGAGACACTGCTGTGCGCAATTGGCTGTCGCATTTCGCCCACAAATATACAGTCAATTCACTTTACAGTATATTCTGTGAAGCGCTTTGAGATGTCTAGAAGGCATGATAAGGCGCTATATCGAATGCAAGGATTATTATTATAAATGCTATACATCACAAGAGCAGCCAGATGCCTTTCTGCATGCATGCAAGTGGTTGGATCTGGATGAAATATTTCAAAATGCATTACAAATCTATTTTCAGCAATTACCCTCCATTAAATTGCCTTGAAGAATAAGTCTTTAATAAATGCTGCATTTGGTGATACAGACCAGATCTTATCCAGAGATGGGAGAACAAATTGTACAGAGATCATCACTAAGTCTATATCCACACAGAGACAGTCATTACTGGCACTGAGTCAGATGTGACATGCACTCAGGGTATATTTATTCCTTTACATTTTAGCATGTATAACATCAGCATTCTGGGAAAGAAAAGGTCATTCCTTTGTGAGCATTTCTGATATTCCTAGTGTAGAAATCGCAGCCTTTGAGCCCATCTGTTTGCATCTGTTTCTGAAAATTAACTTTCAAGCGGGGTGGTGTCATTATGCAAACAGATGTCCGCATAACATTAATATTCTGGAAGACAAGATGTTTGAATCTGTTCCATAGTATCTGGTTGTTAGTACCAATTGAAAATTTTAACTTCTCAAGACGCGCATTTGACCTGAATGTTAGTTATACAGCTTTAATGCACATGTTTTGGGCGATACAGTTCCTAAAGAAAGACACAAGTATCCCAGAATTGTGAAGGTAAAACAAACTTCTCCAGGTAATTAAACATTACTGTTTTACAGGCCGCAGGGTGACATGGTCAATCATAATGGAGGCATAATTCCAGATGGAAGCGATGTTCCTGTTTATAGAACCCATGGAGGGTTTACTGATTCCATTCCTTCTCCCCCAATGTCACCTTCCTCTGATTTACCTCCACCACCGCTTGATTTTGGGTAAGATCAGCTATCTGTCAAAATACGCTACTGTTCCTGGTTCCACATACAGCGAGGTCAACCGTAGATTAGATTTGTACAGTTATTTCATGTTGTAATTATAACCTTTTGGACATTGACACTGTGACCCAAATAGATGGGTCTGATGGCAGAAGTCTCCCGCAAAGTGTTATTGCTTGTTACTTGTACAGAAAAGTTTTAAATAGAGTTAAGGGCGTGTTCGAACATTCGTTAGGGCTACAAGGAACGGTGCCTGTTCCATACCAGATTGTGCTGGACAATGGTAAATGTCCACTGTCATTAAAAACATACCAGTTAGAAGGTGAAATTGAGAACACTCTATTAAAGGTGCAATTTGTTGCGTTTGTGTTAATTATTCTTCTCTTTCTATAGATACTCCGCGGACATGCAGCAAAAGGCTTCGTTGACCTCTAAAAGGGGGAGCTATGTCAGTCCAAGTATTCCTCCTCCAGCACCTCCCCATGGTCCACCGTTGGGTACTGGTTCTGCTCCACCCCCAGCTCCCCCACCCCCACCGCCGATGGCAGATTATGGGGGGCAGGCACCTCCTGACACCCCTCCACCTCCACCTCCCCCTCCTTCCATGCCGCCAATGCAGTTCCATGCAGGTTCTTCCGGTTTCGCTGCTCCACCAGCCCCCCCACCACCTCCCCCCATCGACCAGTTCTCCGGTCCGCCAGCCCCACCGTTTTCATCCGCAGCAGGAGGCCCCCCTCCCCCACCACCTCCCCCTCCCCCTCCCCCTGGTCAACCCTCTTCATCCTTTGGGAGTGCTCCAGCACCGCCACCCCCAGCCTCGGATCCTAAACCCAAAGCGTCTCTGCCCCCAGTGAGTGACGCTAGGGGTGACATGCTCTCCGCTATTCGGCAAGGTAAGGCTCGTAGCACTGTCCCTTTAATTCACGCTGGGAGAAGGAAGTCAGAAAACCCAGAAAGTCTATGCAATTTCCTTCTGCCATCTGCTGTAAGCTTCAAATACACTGTGTCTGTGATGATCCCTAAAGCAAAGGGGCAGTTACTGGGTGACTTTTCGGAAGGTATTACGTAGTGGAAATTATGGGGGAAGTCCGACTTTTTGTCAATAAGATCAGCCTCTATATTTGACAGTAATTAGTGACTCTCTTTAATACGATAAGGCACTGTATGTGTATTTTTTTTAAAAAAAGCTTGCCTTTTTTTCCCCTTATTAGTTTCTCTACTACAATCGTCTCTATCGATTGCAGATCAGTGAAAGGTTATGAGAGTGAAATGCCAATGTATATTGAACCGACGTTTACAGTAAATTGTGAAAAGGGCATAGGCAGTTTCGATCTGCCATCAGTGTTATATCAAACGGCTTCAGTCAGGCCAAACATTCCAACAACGTAATTAATGCACAGTTGAAAATGAGACGATTTGAGTGAGTTAATTTTGCCGTGTGAACGTTACACCTGTAATCTGCAACCTATTGTGTTTGCTCTCCAGGCTTTCAGCTTCGTAAAGTTGAAGAGCAGCGTCAGCTGGAGGAGAAGAGGGACCACGTTGGCAATGATGTGGCCACGATCCTCTCTCGGCGAATTGCTGTTGAATACAGCGACTCTGAGGAGTCCGAGTTTGATGACGAGGAGTGGTCTGACTAACCTGGCTGCCAATTGCTTTCTGCTTAAAGGAGCCAAGTCTTTTTCCAATCATCTATTCACACATGAATGTAGTACTCTGTATTATATGCACAGGCTGTGAGTGGGTTGAGAAAATTAACTTCGAGGAAAAAGCTTGGTGTTATTATGGAGAGCTGATAATATATAAAGTGCCACATTTATAAAATAATAACAAGGACCTTGTTTATTGCAGTATTCCCCATACACTTGACTGCATTGGGAAGAAACGTGCCAGAAACAGCAGGATTACTAACATCGAAACTGCTTTTCCCTTTGAACTATTATTAATTATAGTGTACATGATCAACAAAATATATTTATCTGACAATATTTTCCTTCCCATATAAATTAATTAATCTGCCTTTTTATCAAAAGCTCTAGTTAGAATGGCTGATCTGTAATCTACTTCATACTTCAGCTCTTTAACAATCTTGTTTGCAGGTGAGATGCACTTTCTTGCTAAATTTGGGTAGGTTTGTGTAGTTAGTTCCTTTTGACTGACCTGAATAAATTAAAACCAGCAGTAAAGTATCCAGGAGCTCATTGCTGCCATTATAGTCTCTGCAAGTAATCCTATATGAAGCCCCTATTCTGTATTATTAGGACGGTTAAGTTACCAAAGTGCTTTATTGACTACATTTTTAAAAGGGAATGGGTGTGAAATATGCAAAATCTGGTGAAAAGATAATTTTTAGGCCTTAAATTTTTTATTTTTAACATGCCAACAGGTTGTTAAAGTGGTGTGCCCTCGACTTGTGTTATTACCGACAGGTATCCCCACTGCTTATTTTACGTAAAGCACACAAAATGATTGACCAAAAATGACTAAACGTATGAGGGAACTGCAATTACATTTTTTTGCTGCGTTTACATCTTTACGTTCTTTTCTAAATTTGCTTACACAATCATACAGCGTTTAGATGCAAGCTTCACTGACAAACTATGCAAATTTAGCACAAATCAAAAGCTAACCTAGATGAAATAAATAAGACACAATTTAAGAATATCTTAATTTGATTTTGACAGAGGATATTTTTTTATTAGTCTTTCTAGACAAAGTTTGAAACTATACAGTATTGTGCAGACATGATCAGGTGGCTGGGTTAATCACTTTCTACGATCTTTTGTTTTACAGAATTAATTTCTTTTCCTGGTTTGGTCATAACTTAGAGGGGTGGTGGGGGGAGGGTGCATTTATTACCTGGAGTAAGCTCTTCGTGTAACTTTTTAATAGGATTTATCGATTCTGCCCTGTTCTACCAGGGATCATACTTGCAAGAATGTATGTAATTATAATTCTATGTAACTAAAGATCATATACAGAGTTTTTGCTATGAAGCTCTGAAACCTGAATAAATGGTTACCGAAAAAAAATCATTTTCTAAATGGAATTATTCATACTGCATAAATAACCAACGGTCCTAATTTATTTTGCTCTCAACAAAAATTATATACGTTAAATTATATTTTTTGCTGTTACGTTGATCTCAGGTTTGGCTCGGTTGGTAGCACCTCACCTTTGAGTCAGAAGGTTGTGGGTTCAAGCCCCACGTCAGGACTTTGAGCTCACAGCGTAGGCTGACAGTCCAGGTCAGAGCTCGGAGAGCGCTGCATTGTTTGGACGTCCTGTGGACGAGACATCGAATCCAGGCTATTAAAACCTGTTCAGGTGGATGTTAAGGATCCCACCGCATTATCAAAACGAGAAACTTTTCCTGGGTTCTTGGAGGCAACAATCCTCCAGGTAAAAACGGTCATTCACTTCACGGCTGTTTGTAGGACCTTGCTGTGTGCAAATTGGCTGCCGAGTTCGCCTACAAAATGCGCAGTTAGTACACTCGTCAGTAAATCCTGTAAAGCATTTTGAGGCTGAAACGTCTGATCGTTAATATTTTCTCTCTCGTGCTGTTCAGATTGCAAGTGGCTGCTTGTAGTTGGGTGTTTGGACCTTTAGAGGGCATCAGTGGAATATAAAACTGCTTTCAACTAACCCAATAATGTTAAAAAAAACGTTGAGATAGGAAAAGTTAGATTTGAAGGAAATATCAACTTCTGGTTTTAAATCTTAAAACGGGCAGGTACTGTTCAGACCCAGGGAGAGACATTAAGCGCGGAAAACTTGAAAACCGTTAAAAAGCAACAGTTCTGAGTACGACTATTTTGAACGAACAATATGTGGGGGGAAAAAAAGTATGGGAAATAGCCGGCAGTTAGGATGAGAGCTCCAAGAGAGAATGTCCCCCAGAAAAAAGAAAAATGGTCCAAACACTTCATGGCATAACATTTGATGTATAAATAAAAATGCTATTTTCCCCAGCTATCTGCACCAAAAGCTGACTGCCAGTCAGAAACAACACAGCACTGAGATGCTGCTTCTCTGAACACACAGGTGAGATGTGATCGTGGAGCCGTCTCTCTGATTGGAAATCACTATAGAAATTAAAAGGTTGAGATGATCTGTGATGACTAGTAATAAACTCGAGCTGAATTTGTACTATGATCTCGTTACTTCAGGAAGCGAGCGACGGCTTCATTTAAAACCTATACAATAATCAGAAAGAAGACTTCCATGAACACTATTTTTATCTGTCTCTCTTTCATTATAAACCAATTTATTTGAGAATCTTGGAAGGATAAAATACTGCCTTAAATACAAGTTTATTATTTGTTCCCAGGTCATCGTGATCTTTTTCATCAGACATTAATTTAGGCTTCAGTTTGAGGAGGACGGGTTTGCAGGGTTATGGGGAGAGGGCTGGGAAGTGTGATTGACGTTAATTGCTCTATTCAAAGAGTCGGCACAGACTCGATGGGCCGAATGGCCTCTTTTTGTGCTGTACAATTCTATGATTCTATGACACTTACTCCCCCCCCCCCACCCCGGTTACTATTTAAAATACAAATTTCCTCCCAGTTTTATTTCCTCCTTACAAATCTACCCCCCCAAAAAAACTAATTAATTTGCTGCTCATCCCATTACTGTTGTAGAACATTCATTGCTTGTGCAGACTACAGTAGCTGCTGAATTTGCCTGCATACTATGCATTTCATTTCTAATTCATCTCGTTCTGTGAAGCACTGCAAGATCCTCATTGGATGTGAAAAGCATTATATAAATTGGTGTTCAATATAAACCATTTGTCTGAAAAATAAAGCCCAGTGTTACAAGGCTTAAACTGAAAGCTAGACATTCTGTTCTGAAGTTCATCTGAAGTCTCTGTTCCTACTTGAAGCTGTGCTTTTCATTTTGACTCACTCACTCTCTAGTTTCCTATTGTTTCTGAATTTCTCTACCCGCTGTGATGGTTTCCAGAGATGAGTGTGATATTGCAATCATAAATCATCTTCTGGCATCTGCTAACGAGACGCCTCAGGGGAGAAAGGGACCATTTTCCCTTTTGCCAGAAATGCAGTGCACAGTACAAAACCTCCCAGGGAGGTATATTCTCAGAAAGCCTCCAGCGAACACATCACCTGCGGTGGAGGATACCATATTTTCCAATGTGACTGGCAGTTTGGCTGAATAGGTTAGCGCTCCCACCTACAGGTCAGAAGGTTTTGGCTTCAAGTCCCACTTCATCCCTTGACCTGATAAATCTAGGTTGACCGTGGTGGAGGAAGTATTGCTTTGATGACGGTGTCGTCTTTCAGATGGGATATTTATGAAAACAAGCAATTATGGGGAATAATCTGGGAGTGGACGTGATGGTCGCTATGCCTTTTCTTTCCCCCGTTCTTTGACATTTTGAATTTTGTCTTGTAACTTTGTCTCTCTCTGTTATTTTTTCTACCTTTCATAATTTAATAATCTTTACTGTTTGAGTGCTATTTGCGACGGGAAACGTCTCGCAGCACTTCGCAGGATTTACTATAAAGTGTAATAACTATTTTGTAGATGAATGCAGCAGCAATTTACACACAGAATTGCCCCACAAACAGTGGATATTCTGGTTCCGTTCAACATAATGTACTCAAACTGCTCTGATGCACAAAAGCCATGAGGAAAGTCAATTCATCCCTTCTGCTAGTATGAAGCTGTTATTTCCTTTCAGCAGCCTCACTTACACAGAAATGTACATTTTTAATCAATAGCAGTTACTCTGATGTGGCTTCAGGATTCACACTATTTGTACTTTGATCTTTTGTGAGGAATACCTTAAGGAACAGCTAAAAAAAAATAAGTCCGACAATTAGAACTGTCAAATGTGAAGAGCAAAACAAAATAGTCAATTCACTTTACAGTATAGTCTGTGAAGTGCTTTGAGACCTCAGCAACAAAATGTACGGTGACCGCAGACACGGTCGAAGAGGAGGGTTTTGAGATGGGTCTTGAAGGAGGCGAGGAGGGGGCGAGGCGGAGGGACTGCAGGATGGCGTTCCAGAGGGTGGGGGCCGAGTGGCCGAAGCCCTCCCCGCCAATCGTAGGGCGGGCGAGGTGGGGAACGTGAAGCAAGCCGGAGCCTGCTGAGCGGAGGGAGTGGCCAAGTTGGTAGGGGTTTAGGAGATCGCAGCGGTGGAGGGGGGTGTGGGGGGAGGAAGACCATGGAGGGCTTTGAAAGTGAGGACCAGGATCTTGAACTGTATCCTCTTGTGTGATGGGAAGCCAGTGGAGTCGGGAGAGAGTAGGGATAAGACGCTATATCGGATGCAAGGATTATTATTATTATTATTGACTGATGCATTCTGATCCACCCAAAGTGCAAATTGTCTCCGTTTTAAAAGTTCCGTTTGAAAGTATTTAAAAAGTGCCCCCGAGTCAGATAGGGGGCATCAGCTGATAAAACAAAAACCTATTGGGTTCAGTTAAACACTCTCCATCAGGTGGCGTGCTGATGCATGTTGACATTCTAACTGTGCCACAGAATGAGAGAGTGCGTTCAGGATTCCCAGTATTGTGATCTTTTTAGCTTCAGGTCTCAATTCGATAGAGGCGAGCGGGGAGATCCCTTAAGAAAGCTGGAGTCGATACGGTCAACGGAGTATCCTTCCTGCCCTCAAACAAACACAAAACAATCAGGCAAAGGGGATGACGGATTCATTCCACAGCGCAGGGTATCTGGGAATATTCCAATAATCCACAGATTTCTTCCTGTGAATTCTGTTTTCTTTCTCCCGGAGTGAAATAGACCACGCAATTAGATGGGCATTTCCATGTTCAAAACGCAGCACATTCCACGTTTGTCGTAGCTCAATCCCACGTTACAGAGGGACGCTGCTGCAGTCTTGTGGAATTAAAATTGAATTACCCTTTGTTACTGTCACTAGAACGCTGCAGCGGCGCTGTGTTTTTGCAAGTGTTTAATAATCTAATAATAATATACACATTAATTTCAGATTTTCTCCCCGTGGTCAAATGATCAATTAACAACCACATGATCTAAAAATAACACTGAATACAACTAAACAATAATAGGGCGGGGGGGTCTATAGATCTACATGCGATTTATAGATGACTATAAGCCAATACAGTTTTGTACAAAAAAANCTTTATTGACCGATCCCATCGAATTGGATTGAGAATCGTTTCACCGGACAGTCGCTGCACTTTGCAATAAATCCTGTGAAGCACTTTGAGACGTCTTCCCTACGTGAAAGGCGTTGATATCAAATGTAAGAATTATAATTGATTAATGAAAACGGCTAATGAATTCATGTGACTTTGACTTGAATTACTTACGTTTCTTTTAAGAGGAGCTGCAAATAAAAAAAATTGTACATCATTCAGATTATCCCCGAAAATGGCAATATCAGTATTATCCAACTGCATTTATGCTCACACTCATGTGAAGTCATCAGTGACTGTGTTCACTGCATTGAATGTTGCAACAAACAAAATAAAGCGCCGCTGTGCGGGAAATACACTGTCCCAACCGGAAAAAANTACGAATCGAAAAATATAAAAAAGAACATCCATAGAAAAATATAACCTCGGAACACACACACATATATATATATATAAGTCGTAAAATATAAAAACGAAAATAATGATAAAAATACAAAAATAACTGGAAAAATCCGAATTAAAAAAAAATCTACAAAGGCCAGGGGGGGGGGGGGGGGGGAAAGGTCAATGATAAGGTAAGAAAAAATAAATCAAGAGAAGGGGGTGGAGGGGGGAATCTGAATAGCATGTTTCACACTGTTCTGGTTGCCATGATTAGTGCAGGTCATTGAAATTTTACACTCTGTCCCTGTGAACAGGTGAATAAAGTCGAGGCAATAAATTAAAAGGCTGTGTGTCTGCAAAGCCCAATTGAATGCATTAATTGAAACTCATTAGTAGTGGCCACAGAGCTCCCCTTTCCCCCCCCCACCACCACCTCTATTTCAAAATCCTGCTCGTGTGCAGCATTGCAGATAATAAATTCTTCCTTTAAAATGCATTAAAGTGTCAGAATAAAGCAGTGAATCCGAGTTACAGATGCTCAACTTGTTTGCAAAGGATGGGGAGAGAGAGAGAGAGAGAGAGAGATGGGGTGGGGGGGGGGAAAGAAATGCAGTAAAAGTGTGGCATCATCCACGACACGTTCAGAGGGGGTTTGGGTGGACGAGAGAAATCTTGAACGTTATGAATGAAATTTCAACCAGAAAAAAACGATGAGGGGACCAAAGGAATTCAGATCAGAAAATGAAATGAAATCGAAAAACCCAGAAGCTGGGAGGTAAGGTTTTTTTTTTAAAAAAAATAAAGTCAGGGCTTTTAAATATAAATGAAACTGGGAACCAAAATAAAAGGGGGGAAAAAAAAAGGATGAAAAGAATTAGAACAGAATACAGTGCTTTTGCTTTCCCCCAGAAATAGGTTGATCCTTTGTTAAAACTGTGTAAGATATGGATAGTACTGTATACTGCAGTGTCCTTGCTATACTGATTGATTAGCCCTGGTCTGGGTATTTAAATGTGTATTTATATATATATATATTGTGTGTGTATATAAAGGTTTGTAGGTGTGTTTGTGGTAAGCTAAAGCTAAAACAGTCTGGATGCAGTTGATTTGCACCAAAAGCCACTTAAGCTTTGTTTTTTTTTATTCTGCTGGTGTCTGTGTCTGTGTGTGTGTGTTTTTTGGGGGGAGGAAAGCAAAATCTTGTCAAATTGGTCCAGCCATTGACGTCAGTGAGTCCCTGTGTGGAACTGGAAGGCAAAGATGCTGAGAGCATGTCATTGCCACGTCTTAGCGATTGAGACTGACCTCCAATTTAACTCACATCTCCAACTGGCGCGTCCAAGCAATAAATAAATCCATAAATAAATAATAAATATAATTCCCTTGCAAAGACCCTTATACACATTCCGCAGCGCACAGTCTTCCCTGGTGGTTTAATTGCACGATAAGCGGCTGTACCAAATACTATAATTATTATTATTATTTTTATTGTGCATCATTTCTTTTAGGGTCTCATCTCAATTGTATTTTCCAGCATCGGCCGCAAAATGGTTTTGAAACCTGTTGATGCCGCTATATATTTTTATTGTAGGAGATGCTGCTAAAATAATAATAATTTGGTCACACAATCCACGACTTGCTACTGCTGTGCGCAATTGGCTGCCGCGTTTCGCCCACAAAATATGCAGTCAATTCACTTTACAGTATATCCTGTGAAGCGCTTTGAGACGTCTCGAAGACGTGATAAGGCTCTGTATCAAATGTAAGGTTTTGTATTATTATTACACTGCAATATTCAGCACAAATGCCCTCACCCCTCCCCACCACACATTAAGAAACATTAATTTGCATAAATCAGATGGAATATCTATGTTTAACCTTTGTATATCGTAGATTTCTCCCCCTCCCCCACCATTTTGTTTTCAGAGTGAAGGGAGTTTTCACTAACACACGCTCTAATGTATCTAATGCATATCCTAAATAAACACATGGTAGAAATGTCAATGTAGTTATGCTATTGCTATGTATTCGCAGGAAACTACACTCAAAATCTGATAATTCCCTCCTAAATAATCTGTTTACCATGAACAAGAAACACTTATTATAGTGCTAATAATGAGCCTTATGTTTGATATCGCGCCTTATCATGTCATTGAGACTTCTCAAAGCACGTCACAGAATACACGGTAAAGTGGACTTTATATTGTGGGCGATATGGAATGTTATTTCTCTCCTAAGGAGCATTTATTTGGGTGCAGTTTCATTCCCTTTCCTTGAACAACTCAAGATAACACTTCCTGCCAGTGCCCCTGATGATGGTAGATTATTTCACTTGGTGGTGGCCGGTACAGACATCTATCCTAATGAGAATCTTTATCATGGAGACAGGATCCAATAGGAGCCATTGGGTGGAGATGATCTCTTCCCTAACCTTGGTCTAAGGCCGATTCCAAGTAGCCCTGTTAGTATCTCCCCACCTACCCAGGAAGGAGCCATAGTGCTTTGACCAAAAGAAATATATAAACATTACTTTCCTATTGTGTATTTGTTGATGTAAACAGTCTGGTAGATCACACATCTGGATCGATGGAAGGAAGTGCTTGTGAACTGTGTGGCCGGTGTCATATTAATTTCAGTAATTGTATTGATGTTTCTGATACCTCTCTTGAAACGTCTGTTTTAATCAACTGTTGGGCTCTTTTATGGGATATATGTGCGTCATACATTGAGGTTATAATTCATCCCATAAATGCGCAAACCAACCAGCTTGTCACTGCAAGTATTTGGAAGGCATTGGGCTGAGTGCTGGAGGGAATATTCGATCAGAGAAGTGGACACGAGTGATTTCTATCACAAATTATGACTTTATTGATGATTGATTGTAAACAATACATCCCAAGTCCTCTGAAAACAAGAGGAACCAAATTTCACAAACGCAAATATTACAGTAAAGATATCAATCGAAAGTGCCTTGTATATATTGTAAAGTGTTTCTGAACAGTTGTGCAAATTTTCAAATACAGTACACAAAGTCTTTTAATGTATTACGGTCTTGGTCCATATGTTCTGGCTTGAACTTTGCAAGAAGTCTCATCTCAAAAACATCTCATCTTTTTTGCCCGCATTTCCTTTTAAGAAAACATTTTTTTTTAAATTTGGCTTTTATTTGTTGTTTGTTTGTTTGTTTAGTGCAACATCTTCAACAGAATAATTCTTTATTTGACATTCACAGTCGCCGGTTGTAATAAACAAAAGCCAGGCACGTTTTACTTAAAGACTCGAATCGATTTCGTGCCGTAAAATGAGCCCTAAACGGGTGCCGAGTGAGAGAGGGAGAGAGAGCTAGACATCACTGGGCGACCTGGACCTAAATGAACGTTTAGCTGATAAACAGCCACAACATGCTGTCCACAGAACCTTCTGAATATCGTGGTTCCTGTAGGCATAGATGACCGGGTTTATCATGGAGTTATAGGTAGCTGGTAAGAGAGTAATATAGGTGTATAACGATGGATATGTATAGTCTCCCATCAGGCAATATATTGCAAAGGGTAACCAGCATATTGCAAATGCCCCCAAGATCACAGCAAGTGTGGAGATGCCTTTTCTGGTGGTCACATAGTGGGAGGTGGGGAGGAAATGTCTCTGTAGAGCTATCTGGTGAGCGTGTCTGCAGACGATCTTGCAGATCTGCATGTACAGTTGCAACATCATGGCGAAGACCATAAAAAAGGAGATAGAGAGGATGATCACATTGTTTTTGGTGAGGGGTCTAGCGATGCTGCAGCTCGAGACGTCCTGCAGACAGTTCCAACCCATGACCGGGAGCAGCCCCAAGCAGATGGAGACCCCCCAAGTGAGGATGAGCATGATGTAAGTCCTAGTGGTGGTCCTTTCGGAGTAGTAAGTCAATGCGTTGTACAGGGACAGGTAGCGGTCGATGGTGATGGCTAGCAAGCTGCTGATGGAGGCGGTGAAGGAAGCAACCAATAGCCCAACAGTGATCAGGCTGACCAGTTCAGAATGGATGCAATAGAGGAACACGAAATGGACCAGCAAACCCAGGCCAGCCAAAAGGTCAGCAGTGGCCAGGCTGCCTATCAGCAGGAACATGGGTGTTCTCAAAGCAGGAGTGTAGAAAATAATAGCCACTACGATGGCGTTTTCGCAGGAGATGACAGTCCCAGAGACGCACAGCACCACATCCCAGGGGTTGAGAGGGAAACGGTCCACAGCCGAAGCCAATTCCAGCGATGAATTGTCCTCACTGGCTTCGAACCAGCCCGGCTGCTCCTCACTGGAGTTCTTGGCTATGTTCTCATTCATGTTTGTCGGTTTCCCCACCTGCAGTTCAAGAAAGGGAATATTTCCAGTCTTATTTTCATTTGCAGAAGTGCAAACAGGTCTGCATTTATTTGCATGGGATGCAACCGCAACACCTTGCCTTAAACCTCCCCAATCTGACTGCATTTTGAATTATAAAAATGAAATACCACCCCCCCCCCAAAAAAAAAAATCGGTTTCCCCTTCTGCAGTTTAAAAGGGAACATTTCAGCTTTTTATATATATGTATATATATATATATAGATATATACATTGCAAAGTGCAAACAGGTTTGCATTATATGGGATGCAACCAGAATATCTTTAACCGTCCAAATCTGATGGCATTTTAAATTGTGATATTGAAAAAAAACCCTGAAACCATTCAGAACGCATCGTAAGAATAAATCAAATTAAAAAAATCTTACTGTCCCCCCCCCCCACCACCCACACACACACACACATACACACACACTCCCCCTCTTCGTGTCATTCCCAGAAAACACTCGCACACGTTTCTTTGTGTCTGAGATTTTTTTTTGTGTGTGTGTGTGTGTGTGTGCATCACCCAAAAAAAATTGCTGTCTCGTACATTGACACATTTCTTTGTGTGAGATTTTGGTTCAACCTTTGCAAAAAAAAAAAGCAATACACGAACGAATAGATTAATAAATGAGTCAATAAATAAAATCCTATAATAATAATAATTTTGCTCGGGTTATAAAGGGATTTGGTTTATTCTAATGCCCTGTAAATCCATTTTAAAACTTCACTGTCTGACATGAGTGAAGGTTGTTTTATTGCAATAAATCCATATTCGCTGAGCTCGTTTCATTCAGATTCTTAAAACGACTCCCCCAATCCCAAAGCTTTCCTCATTATTTTCCCAATAGATGTCAGTGTTTTTTATTATTATTATTATTAATATTAATATTAACATCATCAATGCAAAGTGCAAACAGTGTTAAATGACATGGGATGCAACAACCAGATTTTTTTAAAAAAATTTTGTTTAAAAAAAATCTGAAACCCACCCAAATCCTGATTGCATTTGCTTTAAAAATCCATTAAAAAAAAAACTCCCCCCCCCCACCCCCACCCCCACCACCACCCAAAAACCCCCAAAACAACAAAAAACACACACAAAAAAACAACATTACCTGCTTTTAGAGATGGTCACACATCCAAGTGGCTGGTCCCCTTGCTCTGTGATGGTTTTTTTGGGGAGAAAAAAGAGGAAAAGAAGGGGTGGGATGGTGGTGGGGAGGGGGGACACCTAGTTTTGTGTGTGTGTGATCTTCTATCCTTGTTGGGGCTCCAGTCTGAGAGAGAGTCGGTGTCATCTGCAGTTGCAAAGAGTCGGATTTGGGCAGTCAGTGAGTTGGGGAGTGAGTTTAAAGGGGTTTGGGTCAGACAGCTGGTGACTCACTTCTCCTTGAGGAGCTGCTGGAGTGATGGGTGCACGTTGCCTTTCTCCAGCAACACATCTCTTTTTCTCTCCCTCCCTCTCCTCTCTCTCCTCTCTCTCTGACGTCTAAAGGAGAGCCAAGCAATTAGCTGTGAGTAGGAGGTGGGACGAGTTCTGCATTGCAAACCCTCACTCATTCACACACGCACACAGACAGGGAGGAGGATGTTCATTCATAAAAGCATTGCTTTGCCACTGCAGAGCACGTACATGCACACAACTGGTGGCTTACACACACACACACACACACACACAACTGGTGGCTTACACACACACACACACACACAACTGGTGGCTTACACACACACACACACACACACACACACAACTGGTGGCTTACACACACACACACACACACACAACTGGTGGCTTACACACACACACACACACACACACAACTGGTGGCTTACACACACACACACACACACACAACTGGTGGCTTACACACACACAACTGGTGGCTTACACACACACACACACACACAACTGGTGGCTTACACACACACACAACTGGTGGCTTACACACACACACACACAACTGGTGGCTTACACACACACACACAACTGGTGGCTTACACACACACACAACTGGTGGCTTACACACACACACCCACACACACACACACACACAACTGGTGGCTTACACACACACACACACACAACTGGTAGCTTACACACACACACAACTGGTGGCTTACACACACACACACACACACACACAACTGGTGGCTCACACACACACACACACACACACACAACTGGTGGCTTACACACACACACAACTGGTGGCTTACACACACACACACACTCACACACAACTGGTGACTTATACACACACACACACACACAACCGGTGGCTTACACACACACAGACAGCCCAAGTAAATGAGCTGGCTAAGGAATCAATATGACTGTATACTGCACCAAGCGTGCTATAAGCAGTGTATATATATATATATATAATAATAATCCTTGCATTCGATATAGCGCTTTTCACGTCGGGAGGACGTCCCAAAGCGCTTCACAGAACACACTGCAAAGTGAATTGACTGTATATTTGTGGGCGAACGCGGCAGCCAATTGCACACAGCAATGTCCCACAAACAGACGTAGATTGAAAATGACCAATTTATTATTGTTTTTGGTTTTGGAGGGACTATTATTAGGGCTCTGTGTGGAGTAAGGAAACTTGCCCAAGGTTTCGCCCACTGCCTGGAATTGAACTCAGGTCTCTCACTTGATATGTGTGTGTGTGTATACTAAAAATAAAGGAAAAAGTGATCTCAACCATCCCAAACCATGGGCTCCTCCTCTGAGCCAATCTGTCACTATTGATTTATAAGAATAAACTGTGCATTTACAACCACAACTTGCATTTACACAGTGCCCGTCACGTGCGGTAGCATCTCGGAAAGCTTAACACCGGCGGGGCCTGACTCCGAGCCACGTGGGAGGGGGAGGAGGTGAAGGAGAGGAGGGTCTTCAGTCGTGATCTAAAAGAGGGGAAGGAGTGGGGGTGCGGAGGGTGGAGAAAGGTGGAGGGATTAGGGGAGAGATCTATTTTTCGGGGGTGGGGAAGAAGGGTGTTGGCGACCTGTTGGACTTTTTAAACAAAACGTGAATCGTACAGATCAGTCAGTGTGTGTCGTGTCCTATCTGTGTCGTGTTTAAAGATGTCTTGTTCTGCCCCGGGGAGGAATTGCACCCGGCAAAGTTAGATTTCTCGCCCCCACCCCTATTACCAACACCAGCACCGCCATACTGACTAGGGAAAGGTAATGCAATTGGCTGCCACGTTTACCCGCAAAATACACAGTCACTACACTTTACAGTACATCCTGCGAAGCGCTTTATCGAAACCAAGGTTTATTATTAAGATTCAAGCATACATGCCATCTCTCTGAGCACTTGCTGTATTCGCTGTAAGGTAACATTTATCTAACTAAACTACTATAACTAAACAACTAAGACGTTACTCAGGATGTAGGTTAAGTGAATGGCGTGGCTGGTGTAAGGTAACAGCGACAACATACTAACTTCATCAACAATATCAGATCCTATAAGAATCCAAATGTTATCTTAACTTGAAGTAGAGTATTTGCGATGGCAAACAATCACAGCTGTAAAAGTGAGACTTAAAATGTTTGTTTTATCGCACAAAAAACTTACAAGGGTGTAAATATTAATCAGTATTATGCTCTGACATTTATGTTTTGCTAATAGATATATCCACTTTCCTGAGTCCATTTTGTTCGGATCAGTTTTAATTAGTGTTGGATCTCAAGCAGACTTTTAATTTGTACGTATTTCTTGTTCCTTTCATCCAGTATTATGATCATCTTCTACCATGAAAGACCAGTAACATTTACGAGCTTGCAAATAAATTAACGGTCTCCACTTTAACAATGCATTTGCAGAGCGTTACACAACTTTAAAAGGGATTGAACACTGAATAAATTGAAAAACATCCAAAAACAACTGGGGGGGGTGAGAATTGATAAATTTGTGGAGCACTTGACAATGGCGGAGCCTGACGATGAGCTGGTGGGGGTGGGGGGGGGGGGGGGAGGAGATGACTGTAAGCAAGGTTGAAGGGCGCTATATAAATGCATGTTGTTGTTTGTGGGACACTGGTGTGCGCACTTCATTGCTGCTTTCCGCCCACAAAATACCCAGTCGATCCACTTTACAATATATTGCGTGAAGCGCTCTAAGGCGTCTTAAAGACGTGATACGGCGCTGTATCGAATGCAAGGATTATTATTACTTAATTATCTCAAAATTGCACCCAACTTTCTTTGTGGAATGTAAATACCACAATTGCCTCCCACAGAAGCTTCGGTGAGAGACACTATCCTCGGTATCCCTCACCTGGGACCCACTCGAACTCTGAGTGACCTGGGAGTTTAATTAGAAAACCTGTCGAATTTATTACTTTTTAATCAATAAGAAGAACCCGTGAACCTGCCTGTGTAATGATGGCTTGGAGAACATCCGTTCTCTTTTGCACAGGGGCCAACCCTGCCAAACAGTTACGTCCCTCTAGAGATGGACGTGATCAACAGGGTTCATTGCAAGAGGTTTACGAGGCTGCTGACCCAACGACAGAAGCATAAACGGGAAAAATTAACATACTATACAGATGTAATTTCTTGCTGTCTAATGCTTATTTACTCCACAGCCCTCTGTTTACCAGGTAGTAAAAAAAAATGCGGTCATTCGATCCGCCACTGTTTGCGGGGCGCTGCCGTGGCATTTGGCTGCCGTGTTTCGCCCACAAAATACACAGTCACTCCGCTTTGCCGTGTATCCTGTGAAGCGCTTTGAGACGAGATAAGGCGCTGTGCCAAATGGAAGGATTATTATTAATAGTATCATTATCTGTGCACATTACAGCAATGCCTCAAAGCTCTTCACAAGTAAACACAGCAGCTATTTGCTACAACAACTGTGTGGTGAGTGATCAATCAATCCGGTGCATTGGTGGTTTAGGGCATCGTAAGGAAGTCTCTCCTCTCTTCCATTAGTATTTGGTGGGATTTTTTCACATCCGTCTTCAAGTCTCAACCAAAGCATCTCAATTGGGAGAACAGAAGCCTAGTGAGCCTAATTGTGAGCACTATTCATAATAATATTATTAATATTTTGTGCATTGGATACAGCACTTTATGTCGTCAAGATGTCTCAAAGCCCTTCACGGGATTTTACTGTGCAGTGTAGTGACTGTGTTATTTGTAAGCAGAGCTTGAACCAACAACTTTCTAACCCAGAGGCAAGAGCACGGCCAACTTGAAACCCAAGCAGCACAATTTCCATCTCAATATCCCGTACACACAGGCCATCTCTCGCCTTTCACCATCTCCGCGCGTATTCATCCACCGTTCTGTCTGAGACCAGATTTCAAAGCCACAAAGGCTCACGTTTGTTTTCTTGATTCTTTTCTTTTCTCTTGATTTGAGACGAGGCAACGTGTTTTGGTTTTTCTTGGTTTGTTTTTGCAGGATGTTCTCTTCACACTACTCACTCGCACCCTCGCTCAGTCGCGCACGCACTCGGCGATTTGTATAGATCTTTTTCCACTCGAATGGCCTTTCCTGTCATAAATCATTTTTCTCCAATTGAACAACAACGAGATCTTTGAAGCTTCTGTCTTCAAAGAGATGGTTCAAGATTTATTTGCAATTCTTTCTCTAATTTTTAACTACAATACTAATCACCGAGAAGTCTTAGGAGGTTTAATTCCGCCTAGATCCAGTCTAATTCTAATTCCTCTTTTCTCTTGCTCAGGAGCCAACTCCGCCACTCAATCCCTATCCTACATGAATGGTGCTTTATAAGCTGCTGCTGTTGTAGTCTTGGCTTGTGAGCCTATTTGGTCTTAAAATTTAAGATCGCACAAAATTGGGGCAAACTCTTCAATTCAGTCTTGATTTGAAAAAAATATTTTGTCCTTCGATCCACAACGGCTCACTGCTGTGCGCAATTGGCTGCTGCTTTTCTCCCGCAAGACGCACAGTCAATTCACTTCATAATATATTCCGTGAAGCGCTTTGAGACGTCTCAAACGTACGATAAGGCACCATATCAAATGCAAGGATTATTGTATTGTCATTATTAATTAGGAAGCGGTTTGCTTTTTGAGAACTACAGAGAAAAAGAAGTCTTCCGAATTAAGAATGGATTTAAGGATTTCCCACTATTCGGCGTGAAATTTCAAGACAAAATAGTCTCGCAGGCTAAAGACAAGCTGAAAATTTTGATTTTCTTCTATTAAAATGTAAGTAACGTATGCGACGAGATGCGTTGACCAATATAATTCCTATCCGACTGCTACGAAAATTGACTCCGTCACAATTGCCAGGATTGCAAAGCTAAATGTCGTACAGAAAAATAATAATAATAATCCTTGCCATTTCATATAGCGCCTTATCACACCATTGAGACTTCTCAAAGCGCTTCACGGAACGTAGAGCAAAGTGAATCGACTGTGTATTTTTGCGGGCGAAACGTGTGCAAGTCATAAATTGAACGACTTGAAAACCTAGCTGACGTGGAGGGTGTTGTAACTGTTGTTGAGGTATGAATGAAAATTTGGTGTCTGACAGATCGACCTGTCGGGCGGCCAAGAGGAAATCCCAACTGGGAACGTTTTGCAAATGGTCGGTCTTGTATTCTTTAACCAAGCTGCCTCTTTCGGAGTGTATTTAGGAGTGGAGCTAAATGCTTCTGCCTCCAGCGACCATTCCCTTTGTGTTCACTCTCACGTGCAGGATAATTACATCCGTGACCTCCACCCACCACTGTACTCCGATGGACTCTTTCATCTTTTCTTTTGTTTGTCCTCACATCTATGCGCTGTTTTGATGTGTTTCACACACACCCCACCCATCCCCAGACCTCGCCTCGCTCTTCTCTCTTTCAACATCTGCACCAGCTGTAATCAAAAGGAATGCACGATGCCCTTAGGATTGCATTACAGGCGATTGCGGTTTGATGCAATTCTGCCAGCGTGTGTGTGGGCATGCCTCGCAGCTGTAATGCACGGATTTTGATGATCACCTCATCCCTCGTGTGATTAAAAAAACATTTATGATAATAATAATAATTCTTGCATTTGATATAGCGCATCACCAAGCCCTCGAAACAGCTCAATGCTCTTTGCAGGATTTTCCCGTCGAGTATAGTGACTGTGCACTTTTTAAGCATTGGATTGTGATTGAAGAGATAATACTGAAATCATCGAAGAGTTGGGAGTTTGAGGCTTCTCCAGCAAATTGTTTGCTTTTTCTTTGTACAAAGCTTAAAATTCGAGTACCAAACCTGAAATAGATTTGCATCGGGACTTTGAGCTCACATCGAAGGCTAATATTCTAAGTCAGCGCTGGTCGGGGGATGTGCTGTGTTGTTGGAGGTGCTGTTCCTGGTGTGAGATGTTTAAACCGAGGTCCCGTCTGTCTGCTCGAGCGACCGTCAAATATCACTATTCGAGCTCGGAATAACCTGAGCGTCGCAGTGCCCGATATAAACAGCGCGATTGTGGATGGAAATAAGAGCGTGTGGCAAAGGTAGAGACTTGTCAAGAGCATTTGGTCAAGTTAATACAACAACACCAATAGAGATGCACCAAGGGGATAGGGACAGGGAGCAACTTAGGGAAATTTTCATTAGTAGAGAATTGGTGCGAGGGAAACTGTTAGCACTAAAAAGTGACAAATCCCCTGGTCCGGATGGTCTGCATCCCGGGGTTTTAAAAGAGGAGCTTATGAGATAGTGGAGGCCTTATGTCTGATCTTCCAAAATTCCTTGGATTCTGGAACAGTCCCCATGGACTGGAGGATCGCAAATGTCACACCACTATTTAAAAAAGGTGGAAAGGAAAAGATGGGGAACTATAGACCACTTAGTCTCACATCAGTGATAGGAAAAAATTTAGAATCATTGATTAAGGATGTGGTAATGCGGTATTTAGGGCACAATATAATTAGGCCGAGTCAACACGGCTTTACAAAAGCGAAGTCATTATTGACAAATCTCATAGAGTTTTTTGAGGATATTTCCAGTAAACTAGATAAGGGTGAATCAGTGGATGTGGTCTATTTGGACTTCCAGAAGGCATTCGATAAGGTGCCGCATAAAAGGTTAGTCCAAAAGTGGTGCAGCGTAGATTTACTAGGTTAATACCAGGGATGAAGGGGATGAGTTACGAGGACAGGCTGACCAATTTGGGCCTATATTCTCTAGAATATAGAAGAATTAGAGGCATCTTATAGAAACCTATAAGATCATCAAAGGCCATGATAGAGTAGATAGTGGGAGATTGTTTCCCCCGGTTGGAGAAACTAAAACCAGGGGTCACAACCTGAAAATCAGAGGCAGCCCTTTCGCACTGAGTTGAGGAAGAATTTCTTCACTCAAATGGTGGTGAATGTATGGAACTAACTACCCCAAAGGGCTGTTGACGCTCAGTCCTTGAACATATTCAAGACTGAGATAGATAGATTTCTTATTGCAAAAGGGATTAAGGGATATGGGATAAGGCAGGGTCAGGTTATTAGCTGGAGTTAGATTAGAAGATCAGCCATGATTGAAGCGGGGCAGGCTCGAAGGGCTGAATGGCCTACTCCTGCTCCTACATGTTATGTTCTGTTACAACAACTTGTGCCCCTCACACAGGATAGTGTCGCAGAGTGCTCGACAGTGGTGGAGCATGACACAGAGCTGGAGGGAGGGAGGGAGGGAGAATGTAACTGTTGAGTGCCAGAGTGGCCAGCGAGCTACTTTCGTATTTATTTTGATGGGCTTTATTTCCAGAAAGAGTTTATCACCACTCGCTTTGGCACTTAAGAATGAATCATTAGTGTATTATTACCTGAAACCTTTGCTGCGATATTTCAAGGTAAAACCCGATTCCTCTCTGGTGACCTGCGTTATTTTTGGCAGCCTTGTTTTTTACCCAGATGTTGGATTTTATTTTTTTCTCAACTTAGCTCTCGTACATCTCTCCCGGCTGTCTGTGGGACATCACTGTGCACAAGTTGGCTGCCGCGATCTCCTAGAAAATACACAGTCACTTTGCAGTGAATCCCATGAAGAGCTTTGAGATGTCCTCGCGGTCTGACAGGCGCTGTATCAAGTGCAAGGATTTGAAGCGCTTTGAGACGTCTCAATGACATGTTAAGGTGCTATTTCAAATGCGAGGATTATTATTATTATGTTTCGCCCACAAAACATACAGTCAATTTACTTTACAGTATATTCTGTGAATCGCTTTGAGATGTCTTGAAGACGTGATAATGCACTCCATCAAATGCAAGGATTGTTATTAATTATTATTATAAGATGGACAATTATTTTAAATCCTTCCTGTGGATCATCTAAAATGATATCGCCATTATTTTGGCAACTAAAAGTTGTTCAGAGTACCTCGTGATGCACAAGAATACTTTTTTTAAAAAAGTTGTACCAAGAAAAAAGTCCCTTTTTAGCCTGAAATGAACATAAACAGAAACGAGTAATAAATAGCTCTGCGTTGCACCCTGCTATGAATATTTAAAGAGCTCCTTTGGGGGAGAAATCATATAAAGATGCAAGGATTCAGCCCACATGTGTGCACATTTACTGGAAATTTCAGAACACGTGGCAATCTCTGATTTTTTTAATACCATTCCCTCAAGCTTTAATATCTGATTAATCAACCGACTGCTGATTTTAGTTCATAATGGAAATGTATTAAACAGTGTTTGACTTTTACAATTAGACTCCCAGTCGAGGCTGACATTCCAATTCAGTGCTGGGTGGGGTGAGGGGTGGATTGTCAGAGGTGATGTCCTTCGAATGAGACAACAGCAACAAATTACATTTGTAAAGCGTCTTTCACGTCAGGAGGACGTCCCAAGACGCTGAAGCATTTAAACTGAGGTCCCGTTCCGGCTGTTGAGGTGGTCGTTAAAGATCCCGCGGCACTAACTCGGTGTGCTGGCCAACATCCCCCAGATAAACGTAATCAAATTAGTGAATTTAGTTTCTCCCGCAAAACACACAGTCACTACACTTTATGGTATGTTCTGTGAAGCGCTTTGAGACGTCTCAAAGAGGTGATAAGACACTACGTCAAGTGCAAGGATTATTATTAGTAGTAGTAGTAGTCCAAACCCACCACTGTACAGTCTCCAAGATGCTATCCTATGGGACGGTGCTGTACAAAGTGGTTGTAAATTAGTGGATGAGGTCATGCGATGGATGGAATGTAAAGTAAAAATCAACATGTGAGGCTTTTAAGGCGAGTCCGGATTGTAACACGGATGGTAAATAAATTGGCTTGACAGCAGAAAGCAGAAGCCAATGATCAATGGAAAAAAAGCTGCTCAGTGATATTTTTGTCCCTCATTCTATTCAAACCAACTTGGAGGAGGGAGTATTTTTGTTATATTGCAAACCTGGTTCCTTGTCGACATTTTTTTGTGTCTGAAAGGATTTCCTAATTGCCTCGGGATTGTGTTCGGTTCCGGTAAGATTTCTCGCAAGGAGTTTGGACCTCATTAAACGCTTGAGTCGCTGTCGATTTTAATGGGGGTCGTGTTAAATTCGCATCGCGTCACTTTTGTTTCCACGTGGGGCTGCGCGTTGTGAATTGTACTTGTGACAAGCTGCACGCTAGTGGTGACGAGCACTGACGGTGACGAGACCTGCTCTGCTGTGTGAAGGATGCTACAAGTTGTTGCTTTGCCTCTGCCAGAGCCCTGGTGACTTGGGGGCAGAACTATAAAGGTTTGCTGCATTTTGTCTGAGGAGGATTAAATGGTTTTGATGCAATAAATAATGATCCTCGCATTTGAAGCGCCTCAGCACGTCTTCGAGACGTCTCAAGCTCCGGGAACCTTCATCGTCAGCATTCGAGCGAGATGGGTTAAACTCAAGAGCAGTTACCCCCCCAATGAACGGGTGTCGTTTAGATGAACGTGTTGGGTGTGTTCAGTGAAAAATGTTTGAGCGTTTCATCTGTCCTCCTTCCTCTTTCCCTCCCCCCAACCTCCACATCCTCCCTTCACCCCCCACTCAAGCAAAGCAGTCAAAAGAGCACCCTGTAATTACCTGGTAGATCAGAAACCATTTGATTTTGTCAAAGGAGCCCTCGCAGTTTTACTTGAGTATTTTTCTCAGACCTGTGTCTGAAAAGGGTTCGATATAATAAATAATAATCCTTGCATTTGATATAGCGCCTTACCACGTCTCCTAGACAACAACAGCAACAGAATTACATTTATAGAGCGCCTTTCTACGTCGGGAGGACGTCTCAAAGCGCTTCAAAGAATATACTGTAAAGGGAATTGGCTGTATGTTTTGTGGGCGTGTTACTGATGTAACGCACAATAAGCCCTGGAAGCAGAATGATTGTTAAATTCTGATTATTTTGCCCAGTTTTGTCCTGTATCTCGGGGTTGATCAGTCGTTGTAGAGAGGCTTCCTGATGTCTGACTGGACTCTCTACGCCATGTGTAGTTTGTGCACGTCGATACCTAAACCCTGCGGAACTGTTGCCGTGGAAACGAGAGCCGAGTGAAACTGTTTGATTTGCGATTTCAGGACCGTCCTGATATAAGGAGTGTGTGTGTAAAAGCTCTAGAGAAAGAAGGTGGAAGCAACGGGTATACACACACAGACGTACATACATACGCATGCACAGAGATGTACACACACACAGATGCACGCACGTACACACAGATGCACAGACATGTATACACACACGTACACACACACACAGATGCACCACATACACACAGATGCACAGACACGTGTATACACACACTTACACAGACACAGATGCACGCACGTACACACAGATCCACAGATACGTGTACACACACGTGCAAACACACACACACACACAATGGGGTCAGAGTTGTGCAGATCAAATTTAGGAGAGCCTCCCCCCCACCGCCCCGTCCGAGAGTATGACTTCAGTACGAGGGCAAAGCACGTTCCAGAACGAATTACAAGGAAGGACAGATGAGGCCAGGACACTGCTCTTCTGGAAGGAAGACTTTACGATGACCTTGCCATCATATGCATCTTATTAAGCCTCTGTCCGAACAGAACAGCTATTGTTCTTAAACACACAATTGTTCTATTTGGACAAATGAGTAATCCGTTGATGAAATGCCATCTTCTAACTGAGCGAATTCAACACCGTACCAGTTTTGAGCTGTGTCGTGTGTTGTGTGTTCCTCCAGCCGACAGCACGAGCGTTACGTGCTTCGAACAAAACAACCTCGATTAGAAGCGTCAAAATTTAGTTTCTTATTTCCTTTTAAAAAAAATCTTCTACCTTTTCATAATCTTGTTTATTTGCAGTCCTTATCGTAAGTCTGTTTGGTTGGCTTGATGAGATCCCGTAAGATGTTACCAAGCTCTCAAACGGTCGCTCTGAAGGATTTCAAGTTAAATGGTTAATCCTTGCTTATTTTGGAAAAAATTTAGGGTTTTTTTCTCTCTTCTCCCCCCCCCTCTCCATCTGCTGGGTTGGCGAGTCAATAATGAAAGAGAGTCAATTTAATATTAAAAGATAGTTAGCAATGGAGCGAAGCAGGAGATTGGAAGAGAGAGAGTTATTAGGATGCAGACACTCTGCCAAGTACAGTGATTGAGGCAAGATGTATGTTAGCTTTCAAGAGGGAGCTAGTTAGATAGAAGAATATTCTGCAAGTGTATGGGGGAAAGGCAAGTAAATGGTGCTGAATAGATTGCGCTTTCAAAGAGGCAGCACATATACAATGAACCGAATGGCCAGCTTGTGTACTGTAACTTCCTATGGTTCTGTCACAACTTGTGACGTGCCAGCCATCCCTAAAGCTACTTCCCCTGTTATATCCCAAATCCATCTCGCTGCTTGGTCCTGGACTGTGCAAATGAGCCAAAGGGAACCCAACTGCTACATGCCCAAGAGCTTGGAGCTCAAAAAACCTTTGGACCCATGTCTTATACCCCTGGGCACATGCTTAACCTCCGGCCTTTTCCATCGTTGAGAAACAAAAGTGCCCTTTGCCTCTTCTCAGCCACATCTCAAAGGCCAGTGTCCAAGCAGAACTTGGTGTCCACCACAAAGCCCCGATTTCGATACACGTCAACAATTGGGACGCATATCCCTTGGATCTTTCAATCGACACCTTCCTGGTCTATGCAGAGCCTCTATCCTGCACTTAGAGGCACTCACCAACATGTCTCACTGCCCGGTCCAATATTCAAGGGACACGTTGAGGTTAACTCATGAACAGGAACACAACGGCACTGGCCAGCATTTCTAATGCAGCTGAATTCTGATCCATCACTCTCTCGCCAAGAATCTAGGCACTTGGGTCAGGATTATGTTTGGATCAACATTTCTGTAAAACCCCAAGTAAAAATAGCCTTTGTGCAGTACTACAGCCAATGTAATCATTCATTCATCAACTCCCATCTAAACACAACAGCCGAAAACACTTAACACAGCCATATTTTAGGCAGAGGTGATTAGAGTTGGAAACAATGTACACATCACTTTGTACAGATTTTTGACCGTGAATTGTCTACCTTCTGGGTTGCCAGGAGCACAGAGTGCACAACTGGGGAGAGTGTGCACAATAGGAGTGAACAGGAAGGGCTTTGGTACTAGAATACTTGGACGCGAATTCTTCTTGGATCAGATAAGTATTTATCCAGCATTCTTGTGCTGCACAACATCATTTTTTGCAACACTGTCAGTCTTTATGAATTGAGTTAGTGTCCTGTGGGATCCTGCTTTAACTCTCTCACTATCACCATCAGGGGGACATAAGAACGAAAGAAGACCGAGGTCCATCCAGTTTGCTGTCCACCATCCTGCACAACTGTCATGTCATGTCCCAAACCATACACTCTATCCCAAGATATTGTTTCCTAAAATCTATCTCATTTGCTTTTGAAAGAATCAACACATTCTGTTTCCACCGTCTGTCTCCCGAGGGAGCCTGTTCCACAGGTATTTACGAGTCGCTCACTGAAATAGTGCTTACGCAGATTTGTTTCTTCGATCACAGGCCGAGTCCTCTGGTTCTACTGGGTATCAGTGATCGCGTCCATTGCTCTTGACGTGTCGCGGTTTGTATTGCGTTTGCCTCAGGAAGTACTTTGCATCCTCTCTCTGTTTGGAATCGCTCAGCCTTAAGCAAGAGGGAGAGATTCCTCTTTTAAATGTGGCTCTGGCATGCAACGAGCTCGAGCAGTTTCAACTGCGTTCCTGGTGGGCGGGATTTCACGACAGAAAATTTAACAGAAACTGACATGTTGAAAGCAACGGGAGTGTTTACACTCATACGACCTTCCCGGGCCCATTGCAAAGAGCTGTGATTGTTTTACTCCAGGACAAAATATCAATCCGAAGAGCTGGAAAATGACTCTAAAATAGCCATAAAGCTGGGAGCATTTGTCATGTAGTTTGGTTAAAGTGAAAATGAATGCCCTTACGTATTCTGTGAAATAGACGTTCGCCTACGCAATGTGCAGTCAATATACTTTACTAGTATCTTGTGAAGCGCTGTGCAATGTCCTGCTAACAAGAAAGGTGCATTATTAAATATAACAATCAAACTTACTACTGTTTATATACATATATCTAAATAGCAGTTGGCATAAAGTGATCTTTAACTCGCTCTGATACATCCTGCTATTTTGGTGTTTGAAAATTGTGTGAACTTTATTCTTAATATTTATAAAGCCAGAAAAATCTCTAAATAATGCAACTGCCTTTGAACTCACTCGGAGCTGTTATTAAACACACACAGACACACACACACACACACGCGAACCCAGACAGTGAAATGGAGAGACACTGCAATGGTCCCAGCGAATTGAAGATCAAAGCAGTGTGAGTAATTAACAAAACAGGCTGCAATTAATAATTGATTTGCCGACCCAAAACTCTCAACACGAGATGAAATAGATGCGAATATTTATCCATCTATTGAAAAAGAAAATATATTTATTGTTCACGCTGCCAGTAATCAAATAAGAATAATAGCATTCATGAAAGAAATCCCACAGTGGGCATTAAACCATCAGAAGAGATCATCAAACCAGGTCCCTCCACAGCGCATACAAAGCAACACTAGGAACAACACTACTACTACTAATAATAATCCTTGCATTTGTTATAGTGCCTTATCACATAGTTGAGACGTCTCAAAGAGCTTTACAAGATACACGGTAAAGTGGATTGACTGCATTTTGTGGGCGAAATGCGGTAGTCAGTTGTACACAGCAGTGGAGTGAGTGATCAATCTTATTTGTGGAATTTGTTGGCCAGGACACCGGGAGAAACTCTTTGCGAATAGCACTGCAGGATCTTTAACATCTCATCCGAAAGATAGCGCCTCCAATGATGCAACACACCCCCAGTGCTGCATGGGAGCATCAGCTCAGACCGTGTGCTGCCAAGTCTCAACGTGGGGCTTGAACCCAACACCTGTAATTAATGAGGATTGTTCCTCTTAACTATTGGCACATATCGGACCCGATTGACCGATTGCATTGACAGAGGCGATGTCCGTCAGAAGAGATGGTAAACCAAAATCCCATTAATCTGTTGGCAGAGGGGAGGAGGGTGCAATAGCTCTCACGGCACTAAATAGGAATTTCTCCTGGTATCCTGGCCAACAATCCCACTGCAGATAAATTGATCACACCGCTGTTTGTGGGTCATTGACGTGTGCAAAAACGTGCGCTGCATTTGCTGGAAATTCACCATCAATAGACTTGACAGTAATTGGCGGTGCAGCACTTTAAGGCGTTTCGGTATTGTAAAAGCTTCGTCAAATGCAAGTGTTATTACAATTGGCCGTGAATATACTGGGAGCAGCTCTGAAGCGAGGATAAGTTAACCATCTGACAGCACCAACGCATCAGAATTGTTTATCGCTTGCATTCGCCCCCATTCCAAACAACACTCGCTTCCTTTAAGATGCGGGCACGTGGCGAATAATTCCGCGCACTTTCAAACCTTGCGTTAAAAGATTCTTGTCTTAGAAAAAAACACCCATACCCCGCCCAGCCTGACAAGTGTTGCCATGGTGCAGGTGGACTGCGGTCCTTTATTCAACAGAGATTTACTAAATGAACAGGTGAGTACACAGCGGTCATCTAAATATAGCACAGAGACGCACGTCCATCTGCCAACCACCTTATGTGCCCAACCTGCTGTGTTTCTGCTTTTCAGTAAGAACTGCTCAAGGTACAATATCTGATCAGTCCTCACCCGGTGTTAACTTACTAAAGCCACACTGAGTAAAATCTGAATGAATGCAGGATGTGTTTAACATTAACTGTGGATAGAAAGGATAATTGTTATTCAACAACGTCTTGGGGGGTGGGGGGGTGTCGGAGGTTAATCTTTCAGTGTTGAGTGGCAGTTTTCCGTGAATAAATCGGGAGAGTGTTCTGACCCTGTTCTCTTTGTACCACTGAGATTGCAGCCATAGTAACACTGGTGGAGTAACCAAGTTGTTCTCATTATACGACTCCCTGTGAGCCACGTAAACATAGCTCTGTAGTGAATGGTGTGTTATAATAAAGTCCTCAGAGTTTCGCTCTCCTTTCGTGTCGTCTCCAGAAGGTTTGCTGCTAGTAGGGGAAAGAGCTGATTAAATCGTACGCTGTTTTTGATTTTCACTCGCATTAATTGCAAGGCTTTTGGGGGCATGACTGATACATTAAGCTCCAGGGACCAGCTATTCTTTCTCATGTTATCTAAATTGTTTCCTGAATTATGTTACGGTTCCATACGTTACAACCGCTCACTCACTAAAGTGTTTTCCATTGTGTAAGCAAGATTTGTACCCTATTGATTTGAATCAGCCACTTGTCTGACACATGCGGAAACCCATCACCCATGTTTAAGGGTATCCAAACCTTGCTGAAAATTCCACGCACCCCCACCTACACATGGAAATTCCAGATATACTTGATGGAACGGAATGCGCACTCTCTCCCTGGAGGGACGGAGCCTGCTCACCTAATTCCGGAAAGTATTAGGCGGAAGGTCCCCAGAGTGTACGTTGGGGTAACTGTTGGAGTCTAATAGGCTAAAACCACACAGCTTGCCATTGAGAGCACTGCCTAGCACTGTAAGCATTCCCGCTGCTTGTCCAGCTAGGACCACCTTACCTGTTAGGGCTTGGCTTATAAGGTTAATGGGAGCTGAGTGGGGAGGATTCCCTGGCCCCAGTGACTGGTCTGCCCGTCCAAGTCCTGTCATTGAGGCGGGCTGGGCTGTGCTGTCATCAGCAGTGCCGTGGAATCCTGCGGCCCCACCTGGCTCAGGACCTGGACAAGAGACCGCTATAGAGGGTGGATTTAATTCGGACATATCACCTTAGATCCAGTTCAGATCCAGAGGAACCCCGCTTACCTCGCCCCCTCCCCAAGGTTGATAGCATGAGTTGTTCAATGGAGGATATCTTGAGGCTTCAATTGCCTGGGGCAATGGGGTACAAGTTAAAGGAATCCTAGTGAGAGGCAAGCTATTTAATGACCCCATGGCCCCAGCGTAGAGTGTATCACAGTGTGTGCTTTCAAAGACCTAATAAATATTCTCCCCTTGAAAAATGTACCCTTTTCCCTCTATGCTCTGTCCATTATCAATATTTGCTCTGCATGTGACCATTTTCATCATGGTCGGAGATTTATTGGAGCAATAGAAACAGCAGTGAACAACATTGAACTGCACACCGTTAAAACCATTAGGGCATTTTATTAATGAATTGGAATGCTAAGCCATAGCCAAACACATGGCAACTGAGAACAAGCCTGGCTCTATTTAGCTCAGGGACATTAGGTTGCTCTGTAGGTCCTATTGGTTCTGTGGGTAATGCGTTTAATTCCTTTGAGGGCTATTTTGCATTAAACAAAGAGACAGTTGGATCAAGGAAGCCCTGTAACTGTAACACTGAGGATCTGTTCAGAGCTGGGTTGGTTGCCTGTGATCTTCCAATACTACAGTTGTGTGTCCATTGACAAGTCAACCAGGGCAGCCTTCCTTCTTGTACCTTTCTTGACCTTGCGGGTTAACCTTGTCCTTCTAAAGATGAAGGTTGTCTATGTTCAAGAACAAAACCCTAGCTCAATTGCTGTATCTAGCATCGGCACCCAATAATTCCAACATGGGAGAGTTGCAGAGTAAAGATTCTCCAAGAACATATAGTACAAACAGATAGAAACAACTGAGAATATGTCTTTCATCCAAAGCCAGATGTATGACAACTCATTACCTGTGTCATTGCCAATTTGCTGATTGGGTTTTATTTTTGCCATTGATTCTGGATTAGCGGTTTGAGCAAACCCCAAACTCCAAATACTTGTTCTTTATTTGGCAGACGTTTAAATTCCCTTTTACGTTCTACTTTAGGATCATCTTCTATTAGAAACGAGATGTCACCCTAATGAAATTTTGTACTCAGTGGCAAACTGTGCAACACAATTGGCTGCTGTGTTTTGCCCACAAAATATACAGTCAATTAACTTTGCAATATATTCTGTATATATGTGTATATTCTGGAGAGGGTGCAAAGGAGATTCACAAGGATGATCCCAGGACTGAGAGGTTATAGTTATCAGGAAAGGCTGAACATACTTGGCTCTTTTCTCTTGAAAAGAGGAAGGTAAGGGGTGACCTGATAAAAGGTTTTGATAGGGTAGACACAGGGAAGATATTTCCACTTGTGGTGGAGACCAAAACCAGACGCCATCAATATAAAATAGTCACCAATAGATCAAATAGGGAAGTTAAAAGAAATGTCTTCACACAGAGAGTAGTGGGAATGTGGAACGTGCTGCCACGAGGAGATGTTGAGGCAAATAGCATTGATGTATTTAAGGGGAAGCGAGATAGGTACATGAGGGAGAAAGGAATAGAAGGTTCTGCTTGAAGGCTTAGTTGAGGAAGGGCAGTAGGAGGCTCATGTGGAGCATAAACACTGGCACTGACCAGTTGGGCCGAATGGCCTGTTTCTGTGCTGTATATTCTAGTGTATTCTAATCTTTCAGCTTCACCGTGTGAAGGTTAAAAGCCCTCGTGTGAGATTGTAACAGTCGCAAGGCCCTTTTCGTTTGTAGCTGCCTTTTCGCCTGCAATTAATTCCAGGTCATTTAAGATTGTAAGTAGCGCACAACCAGCTCTCAGCTGCTTTATATTTGCCGTACCTGACACAGTAGAAGGCTTACGTGTCTGATCTGGCCAACTCTAATTTGTCCAGCACAGCTGTTCGGCTCTGCACATATGATCTCTGAGAAACAATAAATCTGAAAGCCGTATTGAAACGTTAGAGCAAATCAGCTGGCATTTTTTACTCGCTTTGTTCAAATGAATACATCAACATAAGTGTGGCATCTCAGAGTTAGGAGCTTGTGAGACTCAAAATAAAACATCACACGACTGGTTAGGATGAAGAAGGTCCTTTGGCCCATTCGATCTCACCCTCCCCTTCCCATCCTCCCACTACAACTTCAAGCTGCTTCTCCAATGAATCCCAGTGACTTGACCTCAACGACTATGCCTGACAACCAGCGCCAGTCATTAATTACCCTCTGGGTAAAGAAACTCTGGCCGGGTCATAGAAGAAACTCCCTTTAGTGTTCGAGTAGTGGCATGGAATCTTTCACGTCCACCTGAAGGGACCTCAGAAGGGACATAGAAGGGGACCTCAGTTCAACGTCTCATCCGAAGCACGGCACCTCCAACAAAATTGTTCTCCCCCAGCACCATGCTGGTGTCAGACTAGACAGTAAGTTTGCTGTCACGCTTCTAATAAACAACAGGATAAATGATTTCAAAACAAAATCTCCTCGTGCTCACATCCAGGCAGATCCACCAATAAACTTTTACTTGCCTGAAATTCATAACAGTTTCCAACTTTCATGTCAGCAAGATTCACACAACAACAGGTCTCTCAGCCTCTCGGCAATCTATTTGCATGTAAAGTCTCATAACACCTGACTTCTAAAGGTTAAACAAATAGCTGGCAAAGCACGTTTTACTGACTCGCTGTAAATGTGCTTTCGGGCTTGTGTAGGGGGAAGAAGGATAATACTTTGTTCTGGGAAATCTGACAAAAGTACATTTAAAGGTGCACAAATAACTGGAACATTGTATGAACTTCCAGCTGTGTTGCACTTGCAATTCTCAGTCAAACAAGCAGCAAGTAGTTTATTGTAATTCAGAGCGACAGGTCTAACAGAATAATAATTGATGTTCACACCAGTTGGTCTTTGTGTCAGTATCGAAGTGTTTAAGGATTTAAGTGTTTAAGCGGAGATATTTAGCGAAATTGTTATGTCCGCTCAGGTACTCTGCTGGCCTTGACAATGTGTGAATGGGGTCTAATGTTTCTGGTGTTTGATGGCACATTCGGCATTTCGGATCCATGTTTTTTCTTCAAAATCTTATTTTCATAATAACGGGTAGTAACAGCTTGATCTTGTGCTGATATTATGAGAGTTTATATTATTATCAATATTATTATTGTTGTTGTTCAAACATGAATTGAGCTTTCAAAGTGAGAAAGCAATAAAACCCACATACTGACACAACTTTTTTGAAATATAATTCAGGGTGAATCTATAAACTTTTAACTTTCCAAGATCGTTGACTACTTAAATTTTTTTACAGTGTCTATCTCGATCTAAGATTTTTTCTTCATCTCCTGTATTGCCGCAATAGATCTGTCCTTTGCCCAAAGAAAAATCCAGCATTGTCTAGTTGTTTACACTTAAAACTACAACGTGACATTTTACATCGCCCAACAAATGGGTGGAAGTGATTTATATTTGAGAGGTTAAGATGAAGTTACGAACCATGGGAGTGAAGTTTGGGTGTTTTATCAACAACGTTTAACTGCTTGGAAATGCATTCCGCCCTCTGTTATTCTTTATAATCTGTGCAGATGATGGAGTTCAACGAGAGGGCAGTTTCATTCAATTCACAACATCTTTCTGTGCGCTTTGCCAACAATAAGCATCGTAAGAACACAGTTAACGAGAGTAGACTATTTGGCCAGTCAAGCCAATTTATTAGATCATTAGATAGATGACAGACAGACAAGAGCACTCTGTGTACCACAGCTCTTTTACTTTGATCGAATTAAGAAAGACAATACGCAAGAGAATATATTATATGTGTATATTTATACGTACAGATATAGATGCAGATGAATTCAGAACCACAACAAATAGAGCGTCACAGATTGTATCTTTTGCCTTTCCTGGCCTCCAACCCTCACTGGCTCTAACCCTCGCTGGCTTTAGTCATCCTTGGCTCCAATTGTTACTGGCTCGTTCGTCATCCCAATATACAAACACTTCCCTGACTCAACCACGCTTTGAGACATATCGATGTGACATATCAAATTACAAGGATGATTATAAATGAGTACAGTATTTTAATCAGAATTTGCCACCGAGCCCATGATAAGTTTCGCTCGTCCATTTCTTTTCTTATTTAAGCTTGAATTAAAATGGGAATTTGTGTGATTTAGCAACAAATAAAGCCCACAGACGGACCCACGGGCAAGTCTCTATTATAAGTCACCTCTCACCGATGAATGAGTGTCCGTCACCGTGAAATTCTCTTGAATGAGGGTTCGCCAACGCATATTGGAAGGTCCACTTCAGCTGCAAGCAAAATGTCATTCACCAGTGAGTCACAGAGCCTGTGTGGATGTGACTGGATTTGAACACAAGAAAACTGTCCACTGCACAGAAACATAACCAGCCCTTACTCCTTCCAGTCCTACATAACTGAGGTTGCGCCTGGGAGTGCAGTGTAGTGACTGTCTTGTGCCTTTTGTAGGCGAACGCGACAGCCAATTTACGCATAGCAATGTCCCGCAAACAGCCACAAAGTGAATGACCAATTTTCCCGGGGGGATTGTCGGTCAGGTAACTTTTCGAGTTGTGCCATGGGATCTTTAACGTCCACCTGAACTTGCAGGCGGGACCTCGATTTAATGTCTCATCCAAAGGATGGCACCTCTGACGAGGCAACACTCCTCCAGCACAACACTGGAGTGTCAGTCTAGACAATGTGTGGTATCAAAACTGCGTTGTCAGGTTTTGAGATCTTCGCTCCCCCCTCCACCCCACCCCATCCCCAACCTATTTCCTCTCAACTCTGCATCGTGGAGCCTCAAATGTTACCCTTCACAGTTTCACAGCGCGAGTGAGAGTCATCCACGAAACACAAGTATGGGTCTACAGCGAGCCTAAAATAACAGATGACCACAAGAAAATGTGAGTGGCAGAACATTCTGTTTAAATGGCATGAAAACGGACCTGAATAAACACAAATCTCTGGCGTGTTGCCCAGGGAAGAGGAGAACCATCTGACCCACTTTAGAACTGATTTTCCAAAGATGGAGCGAGCAATTTTTTTTGTTAAACGCCTCTTACATTTCTTGAGTCCAAAGTCTTGCCTAGTGGAAAGCTTTACATCCACAGCAATGAGGATCCACCAACTTCTTAGTCTTAAGAAGTTGTTGTTGTTAGTGAATTTGGGAACAGGAATAGGCCATTCAGCCCCTCAAGGCTGTTCCTTCATTCAATTAGATCGTGGCCGTTCTGTACCTCAACTCCAATTACCCGCCTTTGCCCCATATCCCTTGATACATAACCATTACCTAACAAAAATCTTATTATGTCTTCGAGACGTCTCAAAGTGCTTCAGAGAAGATACCGTAAAGTGAATTGACTGTTCATTTTATGGGCAAAACGCGGCAGCCAATTGCACACAGCAGTGTCCCACAAACAGTCAAGGGTTAAGGAATTATTGCACCCTTAAAGCGATCCACCAATCAGCCAACAACCGTGTTCCTACTCACTGCGAGGTAAACAGAGGCATGTGGAGTAAGGAAACTTGCCCAAAGTTTTGTTCCGCTTTGGAATCGAACCCAGGTCCTCTCTGTTGCAAGGCGAGTGCTCTAACCAATACACTGCAGGATTTCAGATGAATTCCGTCAATGATCTTGGTACATAAGTTGCTGGGGCATAAAAGGAAATTGAATACGGTACTGTTGGAATGTTCTGTCTGCAAATTGTCAGCGAAATGGGAAATAACCAAACCAACCTTGTGCACAATTGGGTCAGTTTGATCCCAACCGGTGAAAGTTAGCTGTGTTTGCAAAACTGTTGTTTTTCCCCCAGGCGGATGTTCAAAGAGAAATCCACACAAAAAAATGTGTGTTTGCTTGTAATATTCATCCTCAAGATTCATCCTGAATATGTGATTCTTTTCAAACCTAATTATATTGAAGAGCTACCAATCTATTAAAAATGACAGGACAGCACACAGTGTACTGTGTCCGTAAGGTGAGCAAGTGCAGCCATGGGCAAATGTACATTAGTTGCGAAGCTAATCCATATGTCAATAGTAAAGTGAATAACAACCACCCCTATCCTCTTATCAGTGTAAGTACTATTTTTTTTAGCAAACTGAATAACAAATTACCACGTGGGCCCCCCCATATCCTCTGCCTTACATCACTGAGGTGGTCAAGAGCTATACTTTCCTCCGATCAATTCTAAAAAACGAGATAACTGCTGGAGAATGTGTGTGTACACTCAAGGCACTGTCAGGCACTCAATTTACAGAATCTGCGAGTGTGCCATCTCCCGATGCTATAATGTTGAGGTTTAACCTGGCTTTAACCAGAATGTCAGTATTAGCCTGGCCCTTAGCAATGTTTGCTCACAAGAACTCGGTGCTGTCAGGCACCTGTGCACTCTTGTTCCTCTCTTCAATTCCCGTTTTGTCTTGTAGATGAGAACATAAGAATTGCTGGACGAAAGAAGACCCGAGGTCAATCTAGTTTGCCTTCAGCCATCCTGGCCGGACGCGTACACGTGTCATGTCCCAAACAATATACCTTATCCCACGATATTATTACCTAAAAGAAATCTAGCTAATTTGCTTTCGACAGAATCAACAATTTCCGCTTCCAACATCTCCCTCGGGAGCCCGTTCCATACGTTTACTACGCGCTCACTGAAGTAGTGTTTCCGCCAGAACTGTTTCAAATTTACCCCCTTATCAATTGCATTGTAGACGGGCCACGTGTCTTCAGGTACAGCTTAGGTGTCAGCCTCACTTAATTGAAAGCAGAAGGTAGTGGGTTCAAGCCCTACATTGGGCTCAGCCCAATACTGCAACACTGTGCTGGGGTAGAGAGTACACAGCGCTCCCGAGGTATAACCTTCCTTGGTAATACAAATGATAATCTTTTCATTTCATATAGCACCTCTCATGTCGGCAGGACATCTCAATGAGATTCACAGGATTTTCTGTAAAGTGTATTTGGTTTTTGAGGGCACATTTTGCACGCGGCAATGTTCCACAAGCCTTGTCGTGTCATTGAGATGTCTCAAAGTGCTTCACAGACTATACTGTAAAGTGAATTAATTGACTGTATATTTTGCGGGCAAAACGCATGATCGATTTTAATTTCGGGGAATTGTCTGCCAGGACACTGGGAGAAACTCGGTTCATCCTTCGAATATCTTTGTGTGGAGTCCTGTAGCTCAGTGTAGCTTTGCAAGCGAGAGACCTGAGTTCAATTCCAGGCCGGGCGAAACCTTGGGCAAGTTTCCTTACTCCACACAGAGCCTAATAATAATCCTCCAAAACCATAAACAATAATAAATTGGTCATTTTCAATCTACGACTGTTTGTGGGACATTGCTGTGCGCAATTGGCTGCCGCGTTCGCCCACAAATATACAGTCAATTCACTTTACAGTGTGTTCTGTGAAGCGCTTTGGGACGTCCTCCCGACGTGAAAAGCGCTATATCAAATGCAAGGATTATTATTATTATTATTAAGGTCCACCAGAACTGATCCTCTTTGTGTCAGCGATGAACGTGCTGGGAAATGAAACCATCTTCTCCACCACAGTCTTGGATTCTTTCATACACACGGTTCTCACAAGCGGAATTCAAAGGGAAATGTTTCCCATGCTTTTCTTACATAATCCTTACATAATCGTATCATCCTTTTGATTAAAAATCACCGTTGTGAATTATGAAATGTCCAGAAAACAAACTTGATCCTATCAAGAAAACTTGTGCAAAGAGTAGTGAAATAGTAAACAATAATTGTAAGAAAAAAAATACAGGCTGCACGCCAATAAATAGTAAAAAACTGAAGATTATTTATCATTGAGTAAGTCAACTGTCGTTTCTTAAAATGTATAAAATGAATGTTCTTTATCCGTTGGATAAACAAGGTGGCCTCCCAATGTTTATTGTTTGATTTATCTTCCACAAAAATAGTTTAAAGTTTGGTAGGATTCTGGAAAGAACCAGCAAACTTTAGGAAATGTTTATGCTTTCTGAACTGCCATTCGAAACATCTGCCTTTCTCCATTTCTAATGTGAAGTGTGGTGACTATGTATTCAGAGGCAGCCAAGTTGCACATGGCAATTGTCCCACAAACAACCAATTGTATTAGGGTGAATGGGGGGGTTCGATGAGGGAGTGTTGATCAGGACACTGGGAGAAACTCTTCTTTTATCGAATGGCACCGTGGGACCTTTAACATCTACCTGACAGGCACAGACGGGACCCCACACTAAACTCTCCTTAGCCCCCAGGGAAAACGATTTGAAACACGTAATCATAAATTGGTGATCCTACTTCTAGGATCAAAAGGCCATTATGAAGGGCTTATTGCTTCCTGTTCACACTCACACACAGACACGGACACACACACATACACACACACCACGGCTCCTTTCGTTCTGATTAAAACCTAATGTAATTTTTTAATTTTGTTAAACATAAAGCACCCCAATAACATAGTTTCCGTGCCTGATTCACGCTGCTTTTCTTATTCTACCGTGGACTTCACATTGGTAAAAGGCGAGCGCATTAATCACTAAAGCTAGAAAGGCAGACATCAGCAACAGATGGTTGCAACAGTTCTGACCTTAGAGTGTAAACCAAAGGTGACCGGGAGGAAGGCTGGTAGATTTGCCTTATGGCTGTTTGCTTGTAATATTCATCCTCAAGATCAGATTTCTGTTAACAGGAACTGTCGTTTACAAGCTTATTGATAATCATGTATAGCAAGCTCTTTCAGTGTATATAATTTACTGAGTAAATTACAAGTCACCGCTGGGTAAATATGTTTACCCAGCGCATCGCAAGGGCAGAATCGCCAACTGTTATCTAAGTGAACCCAGTTACAAAAACAAAGAGCGGGGAGAATGATCACCGAGTGAGGTGTGGGCAACGCAGAGAGCTGTGTCCGAGGAAATGGACATGGACAAAAGCCTCAACTGGGCTGATGGCATCAAGGTGTCTGTCTGTCCGTCCATCGATCGAGAACTACTGTCATGTTTCATTGCAATAGGTTTTGAACATTAGTTCTCAGTTGATTTCAACGACCCAAACCATACATAAATCAATTTACTAGCTGTCAGCCTGGCTCCGTTGGCTGCAGCAACAACAAATTATATTTCTGAGTCAGAAGGGAGGGTTCAAGAGGCACAAATTATTATTAATATTAATTAGCACCCATCTTATTAGTACCTTCAGATTCCTTACATTTGATTTCGTGTCAGGAGGACGTCTCAAAGTGTTTTGCAGGATCCAGAGAGACTGTATTTTGGGGGCAAATCTTCATTTGAATGGGTGGGTAGAGAGCAGCAGCTTTAACTCCTAAAGCGGCCAAATGCATTCAGGTGTTCAAGGTGGCAGCCCTACCGGCCAGTCCTGAGGCTTCTTTTCTGTGTTAAATTCCAGGCAAGTCGGTCTGTGCAGCCAATGTGTCGCTATGTAGTAACCGCAGAGAACGGCTCAGATTATTAACAACACTTTACTGTTTCACATTCTCAACAATCTGGTAAACAAAAGAATAGCAGGTGTTTATCAAATGTGTCCTCCCCTTAATTACCACTCAATATTATGCTCTTAACTCTGCAGTGGGTTGCTTCAGAAATCTACATGTATCCATCCATCATTTAAGAATCTCGTAGTTGTGTTTGACGGAATAATGAGGCATTATGATGAATTTGCATTGGCAGACTGAGCAGTTATACATACAATAACCGCTGATTCTCAGGCTGAAAGCTGATAAAGATGTTCTTTACGCAGACAGGAAACTCAAATTTTAATTTATCATTATCTTGCTTTTCATAGGTGGAGATATCACCCAAGGCAAGTTATTACCGCTCAATTTGCGGACACAATTCATGGCGTCGAGCAGAGACTGTGGGATAGAGCGAAAGGCAGTAGAATGTTTTTGTTAATAATCCGTGCATTTGGTGAGGACGTCCCAGAGCTCTTCACAGGATTTTCTATGAAGTGGGGCGACTGTGAATTGTAGGTGAACGTGGCAGCCCAATTGCACACTGTAATGTCCCCCAAAACCCCAGAAACAAATGACCAATTGTATCTGGGGGATTGTTGGACAGGAGAGAGGAACTCCCTTCTCTTTTCGAATAGTGTGGTAGGATCTTTAACGTTCGACCCAAACAGGCAGACGGGAGTTTGGTTCAACATCTTATCTGAAAGACGGCACCTCCTACAATGCAAAGCCCCTCCACCCCCAGCGCTGCAATGGAGTGATAGCTTAGACAATATGAGTTCAAGCCTCGATATGGGGCTTCAACCTACAACCGTCTGACTCGGAGGCAAAAGAACCATCACAACTTCTCAAACTATCTATATACAGAAAGCACTTAAGGGCTTAAAGAAGGGTACTGGCTCTACAACTTGCCAATGCTTTGTTCAGAAACATCACTGTTATCGGAGCTTAATCTGATCTGACCTTTCTAACTGCCCATCCACCGCCCGTCCCAGCACATTACCTGCAGATGGACCTCAAAATAAATTTGTTTGGCCGCAAGCTGAGTTAAATTTTGAATCCAGTATTCAAAAGCGAGAGAGAGAGAGAGAGAGAAAGGATTCTAATTTTATTGCCTCTCTTGAAGCATATTATTGCTTTTGTTTGGATCTTCTACTTTGAGCCAAACTGTCCTTTAAAATGCTGTTTGCCAAGCAAAAATAGTTTTTTAAGCATTTTTTTATTAATTACGAGTAGCTGTTCAGACCAACGCAGAAGAAGGAATTGTTGCAAACCGCACTTCAGTCCTTTCAAATCAAATAAGTATCACTAATAGGCAGCCATCTCCATTTCATTTCATTGTTAGAAGCCAAATTGCCCAAATCCAAATCGTGTAGCATCAAGAACATCAGCTGGGTCTAAATAACACCCACACTTTGCACGATGGAGTAGAAAGCATGTTATTTACATATTATAGTGTTCAGGATTTGGCAAGTTGTTGAATTCAGTCTGAACTTTGAAATTGTTTTTATGCGTGTGGGTCTTAAGAGAATCTTACAGGAAAACGATTTTGAAATGAAAGCTGCATTTAAAAATTTACCAAGTTACCGAATGCTCCCAAATGCTACAGAATTAGAGTAAACCTGGAGCGAGGAGGAAATTCTCCTCAATTATTCTGAGCTAAGTGACCGAATATAGGAGGCATCTCTTTGGAAAATTAAATGACAATTTAAATGACAATTCTCTGCTTGTAAAATGCTTCACTATAGGGCTGCTTGTGGGCTATTCCTGTGTGCAAATGGGCTGCCACATTTGCCTACAAAATATACAGTCACTACACTTTACAGCAAATCCTGCACTGTGTCCTCTTGACATTAAAGGTTCTGCCTAAATGCAAGGATTATGATGAGATTATCGATCGTCTAAATACACTTAATTTTACACCCGAGTCTTTCAACGAGGGGACATTGAGCCAAACTGGAGGTTTGCAGGTTACAATGAATAAAAGCTACGCAAGATTTAATATAATCATTGTAACTAGTTCCAGACACTTACTGTAATGACTCACTCAATTGTTCTGGCATAAAGGTCACCTTACCAAAAAAAAAAACTGTGCACTAAAAATGTCTCTAAAATTGCATTCTCTGAAAATCACTGTTAATTGCAGAAAATGATGTCCCACGGGAAAACGGTTAGGGTTATAATAGCGCAGCGAAGTGACTTTGGCTCGAAGGACGTGAAGCAAAGCACAGATCCGAGTAATGGAACCTGAGGACTGTTTACTTGGAAATGTTTTACACAGAGGAGGGATCTCCGCAGCCAAAGAGAGTTTATTCCGAGAGGAAATGGCTTTTGAGAAACTTTACGTGAGAAATGTTTACTTGGAAGCGCAGCGGTGAGGGCAGATTCCTGGAAGAGCGAATCACAGCTTCACAAGGATGGGAGGGCACTGGGTTGATAGTATCTCCTGGGCTGAACCAGATGGAGAGACAAAGTGCCTCAGTCCAGTAGAGAAAAGCCGAACTCAGGCTCACAACCGAACTCAGGCTCACACCCACCTAAGAGAAGAGGCAGGAAAGAGAGAGAGAAAAAAATTGAACAATTTGAAGATGACATCCCTTAGGAACATAGGAACAGGAAGAGCCCATTCAGGCCCTCGCGCCTGTTCCTCCCTTCTATCAGATCATGGCTGATCTGTACTTCTACTCCAATTACCTGCCTTTGCCCTCTATCCCTTGATACCTAACAAAGGTCGTATCACGTCTTCGAGAAGTGAAAGTGCTTCACAGAAGGTACTGTAAAGGGAATTGACTGTTTATTTTGAATGGAGCCAGGATCCATAGCCTTTTGGGGGAGAGAAGGGCCTTCTTCATCTGAACCAATCCCGTGATCTTGTGATTTCAGAGGGACCAGAAATTGATGAATTTCAGGCAACTCAGATCAATACTTTCACACGCACGAGGAGATCAAAGAACGGACACGAGATCACAAGTTATTACAAGCGACATCAAGACAGACACCAGTAAGTGTTTCACAACATAGAGTATAACCTCAGCGAGGAACTCGTTTGAGAAGCCGCTTGATGTTGTAATGGGTGGATAATCAAGGAAGGGCAAGATCAAACTGGCCAAATAGAGCCTCCTTGGTCTGGATCCAATGTCACAATGTCAAGCAAACCGCCAGACACCAGGTACATAACGGACTGAGGCACGAGTAAAACCATAGGGACCGAAACAAAGGTCAGTTGTGAAAACCTACCTCAGTGAAGTAAGCTTTTAGTTAATTCTCCAGGATACGTTGACCCATTTGATTAAAAGGAGGAAGATTAATACAGTTACATGAGCATCGCTGGCTGCTCAGTCCTCAATCTTATGATAACAGCAATACGTTAATAATTATAATCTCATTCCAGGGATTCTGGCTCAGCAGTGCACTGGTGTAAGGTTACAGCAATCCCAGGTGGAAGGCATTAAGCCACAGGACTTACACAACCAATAACCCCTCCAACACCCTGCCCCACACACACACACACACACACACACAGCGAATCGGACAGCACCTGCACAAGCGAGGAAGCTTAACTTTTTTCAGATGTAATTGGCTTTTCCAGCCCATTCTTGGCACGGGTTTTGACAGCTGCCTTGGTTTGATGTTACAACTGTGTTGAATTGTATTTGTGGAGATCTTTGAACATTGCTCTCTGCTCTGTCAAGACACACACACACACAAGCCTTTCTATCATTACCTCAAGTAAACTTAAGCTTCCTTACGCAAAGGTAAATCTCCCGAGGTGTCAGCTTGGCTCAGTTGCTAGCGCTGTCACAACTGAGTCAGGAGGTTGTGGGTTCGAGCCCCATGTCAAGGCTTTCACAGTCGAAACTGATGCTCCAATGCAGCGCTGGGGAGGGGTGCTGCATTGGTGGAGGTGCATTTTGGATGAGACGTTAAACTGAGGTCCCGTCTGTCCATTCAGGTGGACGTAACGGATCCCACGGCACTATTTGAAAAGAGAGAGGAGTTTCTCTCCCCCGGTGTCCTGGCCAACAATCCCCCAAATAAAGATTGGTCGCTTAGTCCATGAGTCTGTTTGTGGGACACTGCTCTGCGTACATTGGCTGATCTTAAAATCGACCCCTCGTGGAAGAGGAAGCCTGTAGTGAATTTGTTCAATAAGTGGCATTTTCCGTGCATCAAGGAACACTGGAACGATAGTGAAATTGGGGCCATATCATTGCAGCCTGTTAGACACAGTTATACTGTCAGATCTGCGAATGCTCATTTTGAACGCCTTACGGTTTTTGAACTTGGCGATTTTGCAGTGTTTGTTGCTGTGCGAGTCTATTCACATTCACGTGGTAAGTACGCGAGTTATTTTTAAAGGCGTTTGGGGATATTAAATATTTATCGACTTGGCAAGCCCTACTCTATTGTGTAAATGTCAGAGGGGAGAAGGAAAAGGGAGTGAGGTAATCCAATCTATCGGACAAAGAAAGGGAGCAGGAGAGAGGGGAGAACTGGAGTGGAACATGAGTATGAGCTAGCGACTAACTGAAAAGAAAGTGATAATCCATAGAGACGTTGAGAAAAACCTAATGCTGTATCTCGCTCAGCAAATATCGTATAGCCAACCTGGTCACTCAGTCCACGGCTGTTTTTGGGTCACTGCAAATAGCTGCCGCGTTCCGCCCATAAAATGCGCAGTCGGTCCACTTCACGGTGTATTCTGTGAAGCGCTTTGAGACTGAGTCTGAGCGACGGGATGAGGCTCTGTATCCAATGCAAGGGTTACTATAGCCAGCTCGTGCGTGAGCTAGCGTTAAGGAAATTGCTTTTTATTGTCAGTAATATTTCGAAAGGCACAATTTCCCTTTCCGAGCGTCGTTTGCGCGGTTCTCGTGCCCTCGATCAGAATCCTGCCTGGCTCTCAGTGTCTGAGCGGCTGTTTTATGAGCGTGTCACAAGCACCCGATGTGCAGCTCACCGTTTGGAGAGGTCTTCCCAACCGCGCAAATAATGCAATTGAGCTCAGCCGTGGATGCTCAGGTCAAAGAGGCACCACTAGATGTTGTCAGTAACCACGAGTTTCTGTGCATGTGTTTATCAGGTTCCAACACAATTTGGGCCTATTTTAGGCCCGAAGATTTCAGGGCGAGTGTTTTATTTCACTCATTACATTTATAGCCTTGTTTTTGTCGTTAAATTCGCTGACGAGCTGATTGCCCCCAATAGAAGCGTCCCAGGCCCATTACTGACCCGTCATCCAACGAACGCCTACTTTTAATCACAGCCACTACACCACCTGACGCTTTGAGACGTCTTCCCGACATAGGGAAAAGGCAGATGCAAGGAAGATTATTTACTAATATCATAATAATAACTATGATAATAATGACTGGCTGTGCTGCATCCACTGTCGCATTTCGCCGACATAATACACGTTCAATCCTCTTTGCGATATATTCTGCGAAGCGCTTTGAGACGTCTCAACGATGCCTCAAATGTTGTGACAAGGCGCTGCATCAAATGCGAGGATTTTTACCATTGCTAAAACTTCATCTGCGGAGGGGGAGAGGATAATTATGGAAGCCTTCACTTCTGATGAGAGTTCTTTACACTCGCGTACAAAAGAAATGTCTCGAGACGGATGTTGCACGATACACCTGTTTGTCATTCTTTTGACGTCTGTTGTGCAGTGTTTTCCGATCTGTCAATCTGCCTGGAACTGAACCGGGTTGGGGGGGGCGGTGGGGAGAGCAGGCGAGGCACGAGCAGTCTCTTGCGCTTGCACCAGTCCGTGCCGGAAGTCGGTGTGAACGTTCCACACACGATTGTGAAGCGCGGCGACGGGCGAAATGGAAAGAGTGTTTGCGCTTTCAAATCAACACTTATTAGCGCAAAAGCTCCGTGGCGTCACTTGTAATCTCTTTATCCTTTCCTTTCCAGTTTGTTTCCTTTCTTTATTATTAATGTCCCTCTCTGCCTATTTACTGCAGGTGTAACAAAGTGACCGGCCGGCACGAAATGAAAGTGAAGATGTACTTTGATCTTCCTGCAGCTGATTTGGTTGAGTGCACTGTTTGCTCGTTTTTTTTTTAAATCTCCGCAACTGCCTCAGCTCCGTTTCGTGCCATTCCCTAATTAAACCAGCCGGCCATAAGTCGCTTTATCTGGCGAAGGCTGTTCGTTTCGTGCCCCAAGCTGCTTGGAATAAAAGATGCCTTGGGTTCAATGCTGTGACATGCTGTGCATTGACGTAATGGTTACAATTTCCTGGTCTCTTGTTGGAGCAGAGTCCAATATAACATCAAATATTCTTTTATAAGGGAGTCAGATAGGAGCAGGTGGTCAGAGAGGATAGTTTAGGCTGGGAAGGTGAGACTCATTTAAAAAAAAACTGTGATAATATTACAATAATAATCATTGCATTTGATATAGCACCTTAGCACGTTGGTGAGATGTCCCAATGCATTCACACAATATATTGTAAGGTCAGTTGACTGTGTATTTTGTTATTTTGTGGGCGAAACACGATGGGAAGAGACGTGAGGGAGGGTGGGTGTTCTTAAAGGATGAGATCAAATGGGCCAAAAGGACCTGCCTCAAACAGGCCGAAGGGTCTTCTTTATCCAAACCCAACTTGTGATTGTTGAAAAATAAAAATATTAATCATAATCATAATATAAAAATATTAAAGGTTATTGGCAGGGAGTAGCAGAATGGGAATGGATTGGGGGTGGGGGTTGGCGGGGAGGGTCATGGGAGAAAAACACCCACGGTTGAGCTGAGGGACCTGATGGATTGTTTCTGCACTGTAACTATTCAAGCTTGGTTATAATTGCATCTGCACTCCCTGCCCCCCATGTACTGTGGCTTTGCCGTACACAGCTATAAGAACATAAGAATTGCTAGACCATCGAGTTCAGCTTCCACCATCCTAGTAATCAGATGCACATGTCGTGTCCCAAACTGAGTCCATTCGATCCCGTATGCGGGATGGTTTAACTCCTGTGTCTGTGCTGCGAGCTAATCCTGACCCCTCTGGAGATTACTCCAGGCCCTGAATTCACGTTTGATCATTGAACTGCATGCTCTAAAGTACATAGAAACAGGAGTAGGTTATTCAGCCCCCCGTACCTGTTCTGCCATTCTATAAGATCATGATTGATCTGTACCTTAAGTCCAATTACCCACCCTTGCCCATTAACCCTCAATACCCTGACCTAACAAATAATCCCCAAGTACATTCCCCACTCCAGCTGAATGAGTGAAATGACTTAAATCAAAGGTATTCGTTCTGAATGAAAGTGATCTATATAGGAAGTCTACCAAAAGTGTTAAGAGCTCAGCTCAAAGCCTGGGAGTAAAGAGTATCATCAAGTGACAGTGAAGTCCAATATTTTTGTACGTTTGGACAAGCCCATTTGTTACCCAGGAGTTATCGGTCTTTAATCTCCCTGGAAGCTTCCATTGAAATGTGCTGTCACAGGTCCAAATACCTCAAAGATGTGTGTGTGCGTACGTCACCGGTTACATTCAGTGCAGTTCCCTGTATACTAGAGTGTTTCAGCCACTCTGAGCTGTTTACAATCATTTTTTGAGCTCCCCTGTGAGCTGCTTGAGATTGTGCAGAACAGAAGTGACTCTCGGGTCAGTGGAATGGTTCAGAACAACTCTTGAGAAATTAGATTTTTCTCTTCTGACAGCGCGCCAGCACAATGCTCTTCCAACAAAAGTTTGAATTCGCTTCAATATCATCCAGCTTCACAAGTCAAAGTTTCTCAAAGGCCTTTACAATAATAATAATAATAATAATCCTTGGATTTGATACAGCGCCTTATCACATCTTCAAGACGTCTCAAAGCTCTTCACAGAATGTACTACAAAGTGAATTGACTGTATATTTTGTAGGCGAAATCCAGCAGTGTCCCACAAACAGTCCTTGAGCAACTACCTTTTTTTAAAAAAAATTTTTTAAGGGTTTATTACCCGCAGAAAAGCGATCCGCTAATCGACTAACAACCGGGTTCCTACTTACTGCTGGTAAATGGAAGTGTGTGGAGTAAGAAAACTTGCCTAATGTTTCGCCCTGCCCGGGAATCAAACCCGGGTCCTCTAACAAATATGTTACAGGACTCCACAACTACGCTTTCTGTAAAGTGTAGTGTCTTTGTGTTCACCTAAACAATGCCACAGTCACAGTTACTTTACAGTACATCCTGTGAAGTGCTTTGAGACATCTTCCCGACATGAAAGGTACTATATCAGTAGTTATAATTTGTTTGCTAACATCCGATTTTTGACAGAAGCCAACCTAATGAGAGAATATCACTGGATATTGAGTGCCAAAACCAGTTTAAAAGGCAATACACTTCATAGCACCTCATTGAATTGTGCCTCGAGGGTAACCAAAGAGAAAATTAATACAGGATATGGGGTGGGAATATAATTTTCCACAGCTATTTTTGGTTTAATATACTTATCCTTAAAGTATTAGAGGCTGTAAATCACTCGAATCTGCTTCAGTTTATAAATGAGGCAGATTTAATCGTTGGGTTCTGTGAAACTGCGAGTAACAGTCTTTAACTGTATTTGCACCATAGGTGGCGGAAACTGTTTGTGTGGCGTCGGGGGGAACATATTTCCAACCTTGGCATCCTCCCATCGCAACATTTCGTTTTACTACCCAACTCCCTCCTCCCCCCCAAAAAACAAACAACAAAATAAACAAATAAAAGGGCGAAAGGTAAGTCCCTTCAAACTATTATCCAGAATGTATAATTAGACCCTTTAGGAATAACTGAAGCTTGGCTCTCCGCCCATGTAGCTGCACTGGGTGAGATGAGTGATTCCAGTCTCCCCCGTTTAATTGTCCAGATAGGACACATGTAACCACAAGGCATCATTAATAACTGCAGGTCTATAAGGAGAACTCTATTAAGCCTTCAAATGGCTTTGACTGAACGATGCTGACCTTTATTAAGCCTGTACCCAGCAGCATAGTTCAGCAGACCTACTTTACACTGGCAAAGGAGCAAAACACCGGCCATAGAAAATTTCCACCACTGCCCCCATTCCTCCGTTAGACGCAACAGAAATATCTAAAGGAATGGATTCTCAGAGTCTCTTCGTATCTTTCTTGCTTAGTTACCCACTAGATAAAGCCACCGAAACACCAGGGAATCGCTTCGTTCAAGCAGTGATATTTTTACCCCCCACGACTGGAACATTTCGCTTCTTTTGGGGGAGTTGAATGATCGCCGCGGCAAGCGAGTGTCTCTTGGCATCGGGAGCTGCGAGCTAGCCTCTCCCGGTCCATTAGCAAAGCCTCCCCTCGAGGCCGAGGCAAGTGCCTGCGACTGGCCAAAGTGCAGCGGCAGCTGTGGTCACCAGGTCACACAATGGTGTCCAACAGTAGAGCACAATAAAAGTCATTGAGTCAAGGTTTTAACACAGTCCCAACAGGGGTTAATGCTCACCGCACCAGGTTTGCACAGCTCTCTGCAGTTCCACAAAATTTTCTTGTAAGCTTTTTATACATTAGGCATCTTAACAAAGGAGAGTTGGTCGTGGCAACTGAACCACAGCAGTGACTCTAAAATTGGCCTCATTCCACCCCCCCATCAAGTTGTTTTATCTATCAAACTACCAAGTTTCAAAGTTCAAACAGAATTCAACAATTTGCCCCTAACTGGACGCTCAGAAATTGCTTCGTTAATGCAGTAAATCTAGATTTTAGCGGCTCTTTACAACTCCAGCCTTCATAGATTATTAAAAACAGTTCAAACTTTTCGAATGGGCCATTTCTACATCCTTTATTACTTTCAGCTACATCTTTAACACAGCTCTGACTGTGAAATCTCTGCAACTTTCTAAAGTAGCCCGAAACGTATGCGTTGCACAAAGTTCTTAAAAGTTCTTAAAAAATGTGTGTTCCCAAGATGGACTTAAATCAGAATTAGCCGTAAAATCTGCTGTAAAGGCAAAGCAGATACATCCTATCGAATGGTGAGAGTACCTTATTTCTGCTCAGCTCACCTTGTAAGGGCCCATGATCCGTCAGCAGGGAAATGATGTCACACTGACCCAGTGGATTGAATATGTGGAGCATTACTTCGAGAATTAAATAGCTTTTAAAAGTGGAATTGGACAAATTAGTTGAAAAAGGATATTAAAAACAACATGCCTTCCGTTTGCTGTAGCACCCATCGCATTAAAACGTCTCAAAGCACTTCACGAGGAACTTTTGTAAAGTGCAGTGACTGTGTGTTTTGCAAGCAAATGGAGCAACCGATTATATTATATAGAAGCGAGCCGAAAGTATGGATTTTTCTTTTGTTGGGAAAATATTGTTCTTGTTGCATTCTATCGTGCGCATTACCATAAGTAATTTGCTGTTTAGTAAACGGCAAATTAGTAAACGGCGAGCTAATCCCATCAATTCAATAGTTCTTTCTCCTGGTCACCTTGTCCTGCCTGTAATTCGCATCAGTAGCAATGCTCAGCGTGCCTCTGAATGCATATTTAAGAATTAACTCAATACTAGATTTTGCGTAAACGTTGGGAGGGAGGAAAAAAAAACGAGTGTGTGATTTGAAACGTGAAAGTCATGAAAGTCAAAAGTCTGGCATTTTTACGTAACTCAACCTGAACTCGGGGGAAAAAAAATGCCCCCAATTAATTCAGTTCTGAGAATTATTTACAGTTAAAGATCTGTGTGGTGAAATCAGTCTTTTTAATTATTAGCAGCTGCCATTGGGCCCTATTGAATATTCCAATTCGCTGTTTCCAATTGAAGTGAAAGTTAACTAGATTTCTGTAAGTTGGAGCATGAGAGGTTTGTTGAAGGTCCATTTCTGGGACCAGGCCAATCAGCTGGCCATAGTCACTTGGTTTATGCTCCGTAAACTATTCTATTTCATCACTGAGACAAGCGTTACACCTCATTAGCAAATGAAATCATTTTCCATTAATCCTGCTTCTGGTTCCATCGACTACTTAGCTTACATTCTATGTCTTTACCTTTGAATCCGTGATCCTTTAATCTTTTCCTTATGGATTTTGTACCCAGCGAGATGATTTCCAACAGGTGATTTCCTCATAAGAGAATGTATGGTATTAATAATAATAATAATATAATAATCCTTGCATCTGATATAGAGCTTTTCACGTCTTCCAGACGTCTCAAAGCGCTTCACAGAATATATTGTAAAGCGGATTGACTGTGTATTTTGTGGGCGAAACGCGGCAGCCAATTGCGCACAGCAGCGTCCCACAAACAGTCGTGGATTAGTACCCCACGGAAAACGATACAGACAGCACTACACTTTGCTCTAAAGTGCTTTTTCAATGCAATAAGGCGGCATGTTTACAATGCAAGGATTATAGTATTTCTTCGAGCACCAATAAGTGCAGTGGATGATGATTTACTTTAATCGGTCAGAAGAGTTCAATTCATTTTAGGTTCAGCCAAAAAAAAAGAGCAAAATGTGTTTGGAGCACAATAAGCAGAACAGGCACAATAGGTTTCTTGACATCCTTCTGTGGAGGGAAAAAAAGACGACACAGTACATTTGGCCTGAGGTTTCACCCAGTCTTAGCCAGAAAGATAATTTTTGACTTAAAATTAAAGATTGCTCGTGGAATTGCGAAAAAATTCTTAAAACTCAGTCGGAATTTGGAAGCGTTTTCTTCCACGAAGGTTAAGATGGGACCGTTTTCCAATTGAGACCAAATTTAAGAATTTTCCACAATTTCATGTGGGAGTCATTTTCACCCGGAACTAAATTTATTCTGTTTTCTTACCATTGCTTCTTAACTTGGCAAATTGTTGAAATTCAGACTGAACTTCCAAGACATTTTCTGTAAGTTTCCGAACCAGCTTACGTAAAACTGGCTTCGCAGTTAAGGCTGCGTTTTAAGAATTTGCTCAAACATTCTGGATGCCCTGAAATACTAAGAAAATAGAGTAAATCTAGATCCAGGTGGAATTTCGCCCACAAAATACACAGTCGATCCACTTTGCCGTATATTTTGTGAAGCGCTTTGAGACGTCTCGAAGACGTGATGAGGAGCTATGTCAAATGCAAGGATTATTATTATTATTAATTATCTGCCTCCTTTTTTTTTCCTTTAAGGACAAAATGTGTTTAAAGGCTAAAACTAGGGTCTCTGAGGACCGCAAATTGGACTCGAACTATGTGTTATTGAGGAGTAAACTGGGTGGATTGAATAACTATTTATTGCTTCCAGACTCTATTAAACATTGGACTTGGGTCCTCATTAAACAAGAAACAAAGATAAAAATGCCTGGATGTGGATGCAGTCATTTGGAATGTCACCTGGGGTGTCAACACAATTATGCTCCGTCTATTTTCTGGCTCTGTGATCGAATCTGCAATTCACTGTGTTATAGGTCAATGGAAATTGGAGCATAAATACCTCAAATGGCAAGCAAAAAGGGAATGTGTGTGCACGTTTCCACTCTGTCGTAATGTGCCAATAAGGCACGTTGAGAACAAGCCTTCTCTTAGAGCTACCGTGAGAGAGACGGAGTAGCGAAGTGATTAACCTCACTTAACGTTCAACATTCTTCTCAAGTATAAAAGCTGGCAGTGTTAATGGACTCTCGGAAATTGCCTGAAAACGCTTTTCCTAGAAAGTCAATTCAATCCTTTTCCAGAAGGTAAATGTAAAAGCTCGCACTGCTCCCACCCGCCGCCCCGCAAGAGGGTGAAAGGGTGAGTGTCGTTTAAGGGTGAATTCGTTCGTTTTCTGTGAAGGCGGGGCAATTGTTAAGCTTCAAGGCAATGCGGGTGTCCTTGAGCTATCACGGGAGTGGGGAGAGGGGAAGTTGAACTCACATTGTCACATTGGCTGACACTCCAATGCAATGCTGGGGGGGCAAGTTGCGTTGTCTGAGGTGCAGGGCTTGGGTGCGATGAGACATTAAAACCGGGGTCTGCTTGTGCAGGTGCATTAAAGATCCCACAGCACTATTCAAAAACAGAAGAGAGTTTCTTGCAGTGTCCTGACCGACAATCCCCCAAATAAAATTGGTCAATCGCTCCATCGCTGTTTGTGCGACACTGCAATTGCGCTGCCGCACTCGCCAACAAACACACGGCCGCGACAGTTTATAGTAAATCCTGTGAAGCGCTGTGAGACGTCCTCCCGACGTGAAGTATTGCGGTGACAAATGCACGGATTATTGGATTCCCGTTGCTCAGGTTTGTACAGCAAGCACAGCACAAAATGGTCGGAGCCAGACTGCTGAGCAATTCGATTTGCAACCATCTGGCACAGTATTGAGAGGATTAGAGTGAGTAATTTTCTCCTTGTTAGAAAGTGGAAAATCTACGGGAAGAATGAAGAAAGGATAATAAAAAGACAAATGAGAACCCTTATCAGCTTAGCCTTTTCAACCCATTGCTCCAAACGCATATTGGTGTTTTATATTCTGTGTAAACACTTTGAGACGTCTCAACGACACGATAAGGCGCTATATCAAATGCAAGGATTATTATCATTATTATTGTAACCTGTGTATCTACCTCGCGCTGTGTTGTAAGATGGAGGGAAAAAAAATCCCTGCAACAAATCCTTATTGATCGCCAAACTGCTTTACCTAAAGTTTTGGCTGTGCCAGCAATAACTTGGTACTTGGTTCCCAGCTTCACTGGACTCTCTAGAAAAAACAAACATCGGAGTAAAATTGATGCTTTGACCAAGAAAATAAAGGTTTTGGTTCAGATATCGTATACACAGCAAAGTATATTAATCTGTTCCATTTCTAGGAAAAGGCCAGGACAGTTGTAACTATTTTGACCGCCTTGATGACAAATCACCACTTTGACAAATCACCACTTATTCTCCGAGAGCTAAACTTGGCCTGTTTTTGTTTGTTTAACTGCTCGTAACGTTGCGTTACACATGCGACTATATCGAGTGAGAAGGGAATTCAAACAAGCTAGAGAGCACTGATTTAAAGTGAGGCCCTGATAATCTAACACAGACAATTCTTGGTATTTCTAGCGGTCCGTGGGAGGAGAGTAGGGGCGTGCTGGTGGGAGGGTGGGGGAGAGGGGCGGTGGGGATAGGAGAGAGGAGACGGAAGGCTGTAGGTTTCAGGTCCAAACGAAGCTGCCAAAAACACAGGAGGCTTGTTCCGTTAGGTGCTGATCTGAGTTGTGTTCATGTTTTTAGCAACTGAGGGAGGCTTTTCCCCCGACCCTCACGCACTACATGTCAATGTGATGGACTTCTTGGTTTCTCTCGAGCGCAGACCGGGGCCAAATTATTAGAATTTCAGAGAAATCAAAATCTCCAATGAATACGATTTATTATTTTTCATCCAAGAACAGGCGACCTGGGACGGAGCTGAGACACAAACAGATTTTTTCCGGTTTCAACCAGTGATAGATTCGGTGCTTGCGAGTGTGTTCTGGTTTCGACCAGAAATGTGTGTGTGTGTGTGTGTTTTTTTCAATGGCAAAGGGTCGGAGCTGAGACGTGCTCTTTCTTCACGATTGAGCTCACCCAGGGAATAGCGTGTTTAAACACAGCGAGTTGAGGTCTCGCTCTGACACGAGAAGATTTTGCCGTCCTTCGGAACGGACGTTAAAGCCAGGTCCCGCCTGCCTGTTCAGGTGGATGTTAAAGATCCCGCTGCGCTATTCGAAAAGAGAAGGGAGTTTCTCTGTGCCGGGGTCCTGGCTGACAATCCCCCCAAATAAAATTGTTCGCTCACTCCATGGCTGTTTGTGGGGACGCTGCTGTGCGCAACTGGCTACCGTGTTTCGCCCACAAAATACGCAGTCGATTCACTTTACAGTGCATCCTGTGAAGCGCTTTGACGTGATAAGGCGTCGTATCAAATGCGAGGATTATTATTGTTATTTTTCTGTAATTTCTGTTTTATGTTAAATCAGATGGACAACGTCAATGTTTTAGCTAGATTTCTCGGGGGGTAATTTTTGATCTGTTTTCAACACGACACAGTACATTTTACAATTATTCAGTGCCTTGCGCAATGGGGGAATGTCTCAAACCACTTGACAACTATGCTGTAGGTGGGAGCCAAGTGGAGATGGAAAGGGAAAGGGCTAAATACCTGGTCAAAGAGGTCCTTTTTTTCCACTGCCAGTTTTCTCCAAATGGAAATGAATTCCAGCTTAAACACTGTGGGTTTTTTTTTAGCAGGATTTGACTATAAAAATGGCCAGATTCCGAGTCTATAGACATCACGTCCGGTACATAGTATGCAAACACAGCAGCCAGTTTGAGCACAGCGATGTCCCACAAATAGCTGTGAAGTGAATGACCAATTTTCTCCATGTGTGGGAAGGGATTGTTGGCCAACAAATCAGGAGAAACTACCATCTTTTCTCAAGTAGCCACGGGATCTTTAACGTCCGCCCGAACAGGCAGAAGGGATGTCAGTCTAATGTCCTAATAGGAAGCATGGCACGTTCAACAGTGACGGTTTCCCCGGCACTGCATTTGGAGCCTCAGCTTGCCATGGGGCGTGAACACACAAGCTTCTGACTCTGTTTGAATAGCAAAGAGAGTTTTACTGTATTTAATGCCCTTTTTTTTTACAATCCTGGAGGGAATGTGATTTGCATGCAGCAGCACACTAGATTTCTGTTTCTTGACCCATTGTGTCCTTGACCGCAGAACCCAAGGAATCCTCTCCCCGCAAGCACAATTAATAGTATGTAAGGAGTTTCGCACGCCAGAGTTTAAAAGCCTTAAAAATAAGATGAAGGGAGATCCAACGAGCCAGCCAAGAACCTTCAAACTTGAATATTTCAACAGCTTAATAAACGTTTTCAAAATGATCTGCTGCTACTGAATCAATGCATTGACTTTCCTCTAAATCTGTGCGGAGTTCGGTAGCGTATTGGTCAGAGGACTCGCCTCGCAAGCTGGGCGATACGCTTCACAAGTTTCCTTGCTCCACACGCCTCTGTTTACCTAGCAGTAGGAACCTGGTTATTAGTCGACTGGCAGATCACTTTCCAGGGTAATAATCCTTTCAAAAATCCATGACTGTTTGTGGGACACTGCTGAGCACAATTGGCTGCTGCGTTTCAGCCACAAAATATGCAGTCAATTCACTTTAGGGTTTATTCTGTGAAGCGCTTTGGGAAGTCCCAATGACGTGATAAGGCACTGTATCAAATGCAAGGATTATTTGTCATTATTAAATCGTGCCACAAACAACTCATAACTATTTTAAGTGCAGCTGATTTGTACGGCACTTTTAGTATTGATTCAGCAGGAAGACTGTGCCGAATTGACATGAAAGATGCTGTAAAAATGTCTTAGCAGGAAGTTGCCTGGGTCCTGAAGCAGTTAATTGCATGGTTTAATGGTGATTCTTGCAGCTGGTTTATCCAACTCCGAGTTCTCATGCAAATTCGAAAACGTCTGCAATAAGTAGCACTTTTTGGATCTTAATGGCTGAATGCATGACGACAGGATTATGGCAGATTTGTAACTAAATGTTGATGGCTGGTACGAAACCGAATTGGAAAACTGCTGTGGAGCATGCGTATGCTGGCAGGTAGCTGGAAAAACAAATTGAAAATCGCAACGTGGTTTATTTTCGTCTGACTCAAGCATTTGAATAATTGGTCATTTAGACATTTGTGGGGAGAGAGAAAAATCTATATTTAATTCTGGAAAATTCAAACTTGCGGCAATTGTACCAGAGAGTGCAAGAGTTGCATCAATTGCGAGTGGTGTGTCAAACCCTCTACAACGTAGTACAGAATAAGTGATGGTTCCCAGGGTGGTCTAACCTTTTGGCTGCAGAGGTCCGGAAACCCTATTTGAGAAACCCACCACAAAAGCATTTTTTTTTNGTGAGTGTTTCCCTTCCAGAAATATAACATGATACTTTACGGGTTATCGGAGAGACGGGGAGGGGAGGGGTGGGAGTGGGCGTGGGGGTGTGTGGAATGGATGAAATGGGCCAGTTGGATCACCTCGGAGACTGCACGCAGTTAATTTTGCGCACAGTTTTTATCGCCTCCCTTTAAAAAGGATGTAATACATTCAATGTAATACTTTCACAAGACGGAGGACATCTCAAAGCACTTCACAGCAACTCTGAAGCGCTGGAGGTAAAAAGGTGGAATCTCTTTTCATCGGTACTTAAAGAGATGATCAAAAACCTTCGCAACATTGAGAAATACCTAAACATTTACGTCGTGCCTTAAATTGGTGTTTACTTTGCTGCTGTTCAATAACTTTGAAAACTCTTTTGAGAACAGTCTGAAACAGTTGCCAGCCCCTGCGATGATTAACAAGGTGAACATTAGCCCAGCACCATCATGGAATTCTTTGATTAGATGCTGATGATCACCGATCCGATAAGTCTCATGCTTGAATTAAGGATTCTCGGCCAGATTTAAAGCGTAAGGTGTAGCTCTGGGTCTCCAATTCCAGCGTGTGATACAGCCTTGAAAATTCACCGAGACCCTTTGTGAAATACGGGTCAGTTTAAGAATCTCTGAGGGGAAATCTTTACCTGCCTCTAGACTGAATACATATGCACTTGACACAGCAACTTGCACGTTGGGAGGCTGTCTCAAAGCGCTTTGTAGGATATGCTTTTTCCAGGTGAACGCAGCAACCAGTTTGCGCACAGCAGCGTCCCGCAGACAGACACGAAGTGAGTGACCCGTTTTATTGGGGGGATTGTCGGGCAGGGACACCTATTTTGCTCAATTCACGCGGGATCCGAGAGAATCCAGATTGTGGCACGTTCTGACGCGCAACTTTCATTTCGGAGCTAGTGTGCTCTGATTCCTTCTGAGAAAACTCATTCGAAATTCAAGACCGAATTCGTCAGCCTACCTACCCTCCGTGTTCCAGTGAAAACAGCCACACGTTTCTCCAGGCTCCGCTCATAAGTCAAACTGCTCAACCCTGACATTGCCCTAGTAAATCTCCTCTGCTCCCTCTCTCCCTCTCTCCCTCTGTGCAAAGAACAGGTGGTGATTAACGTTCTTTTTTTTGCCTATTTCTTAATGTGTTAAATTCACCTAGCGCTAATAATAAAAGCAAATTGGACATTGTGGGACTAATCTCTGTGATGCTGACATACACAGTTGAGTTGATGAGCCTGATGCAGCATCTCTTAATGACTTTATCTCTGCTGATGCTAATTTTCCTCTCGCAGACCATCAGGCCGATTAACTCTTGCCTGGCAGTTTCCCCGCTTTTATTTTCCACATTTGCTGTTTAACCCGGAATGCACAGTTTAGCAAATGATATATATTATTATTTCGGCCGGGGCGAAACCTCAGGCAAGCTTCCTTTACGGCCACACGCCTCTCTTTACCAAGCGGTTGTCAGATGATTGGCGGTAATAATCCCTCAAAACAAATTGGTCACTCAGTCGACGACTGTTTGTGGGACACTGCTGTGCAACAATTGGCTGTTACATTTCGCCCACAAAATACACAGTTAATTCACTTTAGAGTATATTCCGTGAGGCGCTTTGAGACGTCTCGATGACGTGATAAGGCGCTGTATCAAATGCAAGGATTATTATTATTATATGAATAAATTGTGCTTGAACATGACACAGCGCCTTTCGCGTCTCAAAGCACTTCACAGGCTTTTTACTCTGTATTTGTAGGCGATCAGGGCAGCCCATTACACCAGATGAGTTAGGATTCAAACAGTTGTGGAGGATCAAACAACCGAGATAAACGCAAACGGATTTCATTTGCTCGGAGCACGCTTGCAATCTCCACCTCGGGGCCAAGAGTTGCGCAAATCTATCCATGGGCACAGAAGAGGCGTGTGTGGATGACACGAGAAGACAGTGCGGCGATTTGAGAGAATCGCGATGCATAGCGCTTTGCCCGTTGTCGATGGTTTGTTTCAACGAGACATTTTCGAGTGACTGAAGTTCTTTGTTAACGTCGCGCCTCACTTCGCAATGAAGAACAAGTTGAGACAGCGCGGAGGATTTAGTTGAGTTGGAGTGCACTCCAAAATGAGCCATTTGACCTCTCCTAACCAGTCCCAGTCTTTTGCTCGAGAAGTTAGGTTCGAACTGGAAAGCTGGCACAGGAGAAACCACAATGCAAACCATATGTCAGAGGAGTTTATGAAACAGCAGGAGACTTTATCTGGCAAACACATGTGCTGACACAAAGCCACCGAGACATTGTCAGGAATTGGGCGACTCCCAAGCCAAGCAGGGATAAGGAGAACTTCCATGCAACGATACGAGACGGTTGGTGAGGCATGGCCGAGATGGAACGATACTTTAAGGGCCCCAGCAAGCCCGAAGATTCCAGTCCACGTTTGTATTCTTAACAAACACAACTCAAAACTGTTGCTGTTGTTGCAGCGTCCAGTCTATCGACAGATCTGATTGATAACACAAGTAACTAAGAAATGGGCCTTCGACACCATAAAATACTCTTATTTATGAGTCAACGAAAAGGGAGATTTCCGAGAATCAGGAGACTGTGAGCGTGCGCTGGCTATTCCTCAGGCAGAACAGGGAATGTTTTGGGCAATCCCTTGACCTTATCCCGTTTGTTATGTGACTTCGCTGCTGCTTGATCCTTGTTGTGTGCAGTCCTCCAGAGGGCCTCACGTTTACAGTCACCGGATTTTGGGCAAACCAGCATTGTTTCGCATCTCCTAGAACTGTCTGTTGTGCACGTTGCTCCTTAACGTCGGAGAAATACATCTGTCAGTGTAAGCAACAACAACAGCAGCTTGCATTTATATAGCACCCTTCGGGCCGGACTGCTTCTCGGAGAGTACGGTGTGAGCTAAGTCCCGAGGTGAGGTTTAAGCCCACAAACCTCTGACTCAGAGGCGAGAGTGCCACCAACTGAGCTGGACTATTAATAAAATCTGATCCTCTTGAACGACCTTTACATTTGAAGGACTGTGGCTTGGGGGCAGTTGACTGCTGACTTGAACGTAAAGGGGGGGTTAGCGCGGTGTTGATTTTCTTAGACGTCGGGAGTTTCCTACTGAGACGAACAGAAATTTCTGTAAAATGTTATCTATGTGATCTTCAATCCGAGTGACACTCGTATTCCTCGTGGTGATTTTTTGTGGGGGGGAATGGGAGAGGGAGAGGCAGGGCTGGGGGTGGGGGGGGGGCAAGGGAGGAGTGGGCAAGGAGATCAAGGAAGGTAATTTATTGAAAATCTTTTAGGGCCTCGTGAAACCGCATAAAATAATTCTTTTGCTCTTCCTGATAATAATAATAATCATATAATTAATGATAAAATGTTATGGTTATCCGAAGCTGGGAAGTATTAAACTCCTATATCAATCCTTGAGTTTGATATATATATTATATATAAATATAGCGCCTGATCACGTCATCGAGACGCCTCAAAGCGCTTCACGGTACAGTGAACTGCAAAGTGAAATGTTTGCATGTTTTGTGGGCGCAACACACGCTCTTTATCACAAATTTAACAGCGGTAGGAAGTGAGCTGCGTATTTTATGTATCTGCGTTAAGAAGTGACTGGCAGCTTAGTCACCCAGAGGAGACCAGGGCAACACAATACCCGGTTGAGCTATGACTCTGCAAGTCTTTTTTTTTTGCTGGAAGTGATGAGGCAAGGCACAATGTCACAGAATGCCTGCCCTATATTTCGTCAAAAACAGTTAACCCTTGCAATTCGAGCCACCTTTCCGTTCACGCTGTCCACGGGCTTGCCTTCGCTCGTGGCTGCAGTGGTTGATAGCTGTGCCTTGCACCGAGAGAGAGTGAGAGTGAGAGAGAGAGAGAGAGCAAGCATCGATCTGCTCTGCGTGGGTGTCTGTTCTCTCTGACACAGATGCGATTAGCTGAAGCAGCCTGCGATGGAACACTGACGGCAAAGGAATTGTGAGCGCCAGGTCCGAATGACGCACGGCGGGATCCGAGTTGCAGCATTTGGCAGGGAGGTCTGATCAGGTGCAGAATATCCGCATTGTCTGCGTTCATTTATTTACTTATTCGTTCGTTCGTTCATTCATTCCCGAGCCCGAATCAACGCAGAGTAAATAATCCTGCAAAGAAATAACCCCTTCCCCTCTTTGCGTTCTTATTCTACCACGAAACACGTCGACCGGACGGACTGTGTTAGATTGGGATCATGGGAGGGAGGTGGGGAGATTATTTATTATTCCCGTTAATGTTCGTCAATTCAATTTGATAGTTGGCCGCCTGCTTCTGTTCCATGTGCTAATGAGATATTGACCATGATAAAACATTGCAGGCTTGTTTCATCCACAATTGCTGGTGACTTACCCTCCTCCAGGCTCTGTTTTTGGTTTCACCTGCATTTAACCATTTGTTTTCCAAACTGAACCACGTTGACTGTTTAATCCGGATCCAATTCCCACTGGATCCACGCTGCGACTATACAACGATGACGCACTGATCACAAGGGATGGAAGAAGACGAATTATTTATCCCCATTTTACTGCATCTTTACCGCCTACGATAACACGCGCAGGGGTACCTTACAGGAGGAGGGTGAACACAGGCGAGGTCAAAGAGGAGGGTCTTGAGAAGGGTCTTGACGTGAAGCGAGGCGGGCTGGGCAGGGGCTTGGAGCAGGTCGGAGCCTGCTGAGCGGAGAGAGTGGACAGGTCTTTAGACATTGTGGGGTAATGTCTGCTAATGAACTTTATCTCCCCCCCCGCGAGTCTTTGCCACTTATAGGATTTGCCAATCTATAGAGGTCCGCGTGAAACAGTTGTGAGTTCCAGTGACAAGATCTGCTATTTTTAGCCACCGGTTTACCTCAGAATCCACTCTATGTTAATGAGCGAGCAAACACAATGCTGCCAAAGGTAGCAACGCCATCCATGATGGGTAATAAATGTCACGTGTTGAGATCATAAAACAAGCTTCTGACAAACTCAAACTGAGCAAATCAAACGTGTCAGATCTGTGTTTAACTTCCTGGGACGATTTAATGGCTCCCGCTTCCGCCGAACTGGTTTGGCGGAGCTCAAGCTGGAAAGAATGGACGTAATTGGGCCCATCGTTCCCTGTGGCAACCTGTAACTGCGAGGATCATTACGATCTATTCTCGCAGGACACGAGACAGCCGTTGCACAAGTCTGCCGTCTATTGCAACTACTGGCATTTGGGAAGTTGAGTAGCATCTGCGCCGAACATCCTTTGGCTTCTTGTGCACTCTGTGTGTGTCAGTCTGGCCCAGTGAAAGCGCTCTCGCCTCTGAGCCAGAGGAGCTGTTGTTGTTAGGCCTTTGGAGTTATTTCGAATACGTTTATTGTATGGGGGTCCCAAGTCAGGGGGGCTAATGTCCTGGGGTGTGGCCTTGAGGGGGAGCCCAGAAACTTTGGGAAGCCCTGGTATAAAGCAGTATAAAATGCATTGCCCTCCCTCGCTCCCTCCCTTTATCCACTCTCCCTCTTCCTTTCTTTCCTTCCCCTTTCTCCCTCCCTCGCTCCCTCCCTCCCTCCCACTCTAAATCAGATTTGCCGTTCTCTAATTTAAAAAAGATTCCCCTTCAGCAGTAGTAGTCTAGGTGACGTCTGATGACATCAAAGTGTGGCCGCCTTTGAGTACCACACGTCCCAGCCCGCACTACAGCTGCCTTTTGTGAGATGTCTCACCGAGGAGTCAGCTGAAAGCCACAATGACACATTCACTGCAACGCCGGTGGGTTCCTTTGTAATTTCCTCACCACTGTCATTCTCAAGATACTTACGGCTTAAAGCTCTCCACAGCAGCAGGAGTTTTTAACCAGTGTTCAGGATCTTTTGATAATAATCCTGGCAATTGGCTGCCGCGTTTCACCGACAGACTACACAGTCGATTCACTTTACAGTGTATTGCAAGCTGAGACGCCTCGAAGACGTGATAAGGCGCTAACTCGAATGCAAGGATTATTATTGCTGCTACGGCATCTTCACTGAATATACTGTATTGTAAAGTGGATTAAGCTTATTCCACGGGGCATTGCTGTGCTCAAATCGGCTGATGCATTCGCAACATACAGTCACTGCACTTTACAGTCTATCTTGCGGAGGGCTTCGGGATGTCCTCCTGACGTGAAAGGCATTATTCCAAATGTACGGATTATTATCAAATAATAATATCACAGGATTAAACCGACCGAGCATGTTTTGCGACCTTTTCGATTTGACGCCCAAAAAGTTAAGTCAACCCCGAAGAGTGGCCAGGACTGCAGGACTAGCCCTTTCTCACGGAACGCAAGCCTTAACGTAATAGTCCTCCTGAGAATAAGTGAAACACAGCTTAAAATTGGAGACTTTTTTTTTGTAGTCATGTCACTGCTGGTCACGGTTTAACCCGTTGTTAATCTGCCTTCTGCGCTATCACCAGCAGGTGGTGGTCGTCTGTTGCAAATGAGAAACTCACCTGATTTCGGTGGTGTGTTTATTTTACTGGAAAAGTCCGAGTTTCGGCGGGAAAATTGACTTGCCCCGTTCGTGCGCGAAAATACAGTCACTGCGCTTCACAGTGAACTTCTGTGAAGCGCTCTGGGGCGACGACAGCACAATTACATTTGTATAGCGCCTTTCAGCGTCCCAGGGCGCTGGAAACATCACAACATCGCAACGGTGTGATAAAGCACCAGATCAAATGCAAGATTAATTATATTAATATGTCATCCGCAGCTGAAGCCAAGAAATGAACAACTTCACTCCTTCCTTCCACTTAGAATCATGGAACCGTACAGCACAAAAGGAGGCCATTCGGCCCATCGTGATGTGCTGGCTCTTTGAAAAGAGCTATTCAATTCGATCCCACTCCCCCGCGCTCTCCCCACTTGCCCTGCAAACGTGTCCTCCCCAAATCTTGTGGAGTCCTGTTGCTCAGCGGTCAGAGCACTCGCCTTGCAAGCGAGACACCTGGGTTCAATTCCAGGCAGGTCAGGGCGTAAACCTTGGGCAAGTTTGCTTACTCCACACACAGCCTAATAATAATCCCTCCAAAAAACAAAAAAAATTATAAATTGGTCATTTTCAATCCACGACTGTTTGTGGGGACGCCGCTGTGCGCAGTCGGCCGCCGCGTTTCGCCCACAAATATACGGTCAATTCACTTTACAGCATATTCTGTGAAGCGCTTTGAGACGACGAGACGACCTGAAAAGCGCTGTATCAAATGCAAGGATTATTATTATTATATTACTTCTTTCTTAAAAGTTGTTCTTTCCCTTTTCTCCATCTCTCCCCCTTCCCCCACCCGCACGAGCTCTTTACCCAGGGTCCTCCCAGCAGATGGCCTGATGTGAAGTCAGATGATCTCCCATTTCCATTTCACGCTAGAATTGGATGAAGGAAATCATCGGCGCCATCTGCAGACCCACAGTAATTGAATTGCAATAAGGAGACCATTTTTGCAGAGTGAACTGCGCACTCATGAACTGGACAAACCTTTTACTTGTTTCTCCAATTAGTTTGATTTGGGTTTCGAGGAATGAATTGGAGAGTGACCCCGGGGTTGGTTGAGCAGATGCTCGAGTGGCTTAGGAGCAAGCAGCGCAGTGCTCTGAGACGCTATCCTTGTGGGAGGGGCGCTCTGTAAATGCAAGTTGTTGTTGTTGGTGCCTATCTGAGGTCTCCTCATGTATAGCATGAGCTGCTGTCTCTATTGCCTATTCTCCGTTTCTCTATTTGCAGATGATTTGAACTAATAATAATCCTTTTAATTTAATTTTTTTTATTTGTTTGTTTAATTGTTTATGTATTTATTTATCTGGGGGATCGTTGGCCAGGAAACTGGGAAAAAAAAACTCCTTTCTCTTCGCAAACAGCACGATGGGATCTTTAACATCCACCTGAACACACAGACGGGACCTCGGTTTAACCTCATTCGAAGGACGGCACCTCTGACCATGCAACGCTCCCCCCAACACTGCATTGGAGCATCAGCTTAGACTACACGCTCATAGCCTCGACGTGGAGCTTAAACCCACAACCTCCTGCCTCAGAGGTGAGAGTGCTACCAAAATCAAGTGCAAGGATTACATTCGATTATTTCCTGTTTAACAAGAGGGGTGAGCGGTTTTCGCAAGATGAAATTTAAACAACTACCAATTTCAAGGAACCCTGATCCTCTCTGAGAACCAGACTTCTTTTCCAACTGTAACTCTAACACACAGTCACTCCGCTTTACAGTATATCCTGTGAAGCGCTTTGAGACGTCTCGAAGACGTGATAAGGCGTTGTGTCAAATGCAAGGATTATTATTATCATAACCAGTGGTGTAAAATGGGGGGCGAATCTGTGCAACAAATCTTTATTGCATTAAAAATATTAATAGTTTACCTGCAATTTTGAAGCTATGTGCGTGTCTGGGACGTCTCAATGGTGTGATAAGGAGCTATATCAAATGCAAGGGTTGTTATTATTATTAAGGGGTGGTGCGGCGAGAAGAGTAAATTGTTTGCTGAAAGTCTGTCACGTTCTTAATAATGATGTTTGCAAGACCGAGACGTGATCGAAGTTGCATCTTTGAACCTATTCAGGGATGCATTCTGTTTTGAGAAACAAATGCCAGTCCGTCGCTGAGGCCACCTTTATCATTGCGGACACTTCTGGAACATGACACCAGCCTTAAAGCTGCTGCTTATTAAACTTGAATGAGCAGATCCAGCCTTGGGTTTCAGCTGCACGGGTCGTAGAATCTATCTGGTCGGGTGTTTCACCAGAGTTTGTTTCAGGTGCTTTCCTCACACAATGCAAGGTTGCTATCCAATGTACTATTGCCTCATGTCTCCCACTTGCTTTCTGTTTCTGCGCCTCGCAACGTCAATCAGAGTCGAATTCCAGAGAGAAAGCATCAGCCACCTTGCTTCACAGTACCAATGCTCTCCCACTCGCGCTCTCGCTCTCCGCTCGTCTGGCTCATCAATAAATCAGACGGATTCTAATTAAATCCCCAAACCTGACACTTTTATTTGGCAGTTCGTGGCAGCGCCGTCCTTTCCATCGTCAGGTGGAGCGGGGCCGTGAGTGACACTGAACGTTTAGACAAGACGAGATTTACACGACAAAAAGAAAGCGTGTCACAGTCACGTCGTGGGTTGTGTAGACTGAGGCAGCTGCGGACAGAGTGGAAGTTCGGGTGCTGTTTGAGCGCGTGTTCATTGGATCGGGAAATAATATTAATAATCCTTACCTTTGATCATTTGCCTCTGTTTACGTAGCTGTAAATCGGAAGCCGGTTGTCAGTCGATTGGCAGACCGGTTTGTGACACACTCTCAACGTGAAACAACGACAACAACTTGTGCTTGTATCGCACTCTTCACCAGGGTAGCGTCTCGGAAAGGCGGGAAATGTATGAAATGCAAAGATTATTATAATTGTTCAATTCGTAAAATGTTCCTCTACTTGTGCCAGTCACTCGATTTAAAAAAAAATACAGACAAGATTGGGTACTTCAACCAATTGAATTTTGGTATATATAATCTTACCAGGGTATCAGAACACTTAGGATTGTCACCCACTTCCTTCTGACGCTCATAGAGAGAGACACAATCAGCACTTTATTTATCAATATTACATGCAACGAAAATGGGATTGCAGTGATGTGTTTGACAATATAACGGATGAAGATTAATAGGTTCGCCCGTGAAACATTTCACTTCTCAATATCACGTCGGGTTTGATGTGGTTCAGATTTCGTCAAGCGATCATGTGAAGAGGAATGGGGAAAGGGTGACTTTTACTCACTATTGGAACAGCTGCATTTCATGTATCACTATTAATGTCTCTGCTTGTACATTATACTGTAAGATAAATTCTAATGTTGAATTAAGTATGTCTTGTGTCATACCACTGTCTCCTCGCAACAGAATGAATCCAGTCTTGCCTGTCAACATTCGGGTCCTGAAATTCCACCCGATCTTAGCCCATTAGACCATTTTGTCTCCCCGTTGTAATAATAATAATAATCCTTGCATTTGATATAGGGTCTTATTACATCTTTGAGACGTCTCAAAGTGCTTCACAGAATATACTATAAAGTGAATTGACTGTATACTTTCTGGGAGAAACACGGCAGCCAATTGCGCACAGCAGCGTCCCACAAACAGCCGTGGATTGAAGTGACCAAATTATTATTATTTGATTGTAACTCATGTTATTGGCACTACATCAAATGCAAGAATTATTATCATTATTAATAATATAAATCCCTGTTGATGTTATCAGTCCAGATGTCGATCACTGCAATCGCTGAACACTATGTCCACGTCACATTGCAAAATAAAGCCTTAGGTTTTTATTCACCCAAACACTGCAGGTAAAAATAAGCCTCTGAGTGAATTCCCTATGGGTTTCTCACAGCTTCGCAAGATGAACTCCAATAACAAACCATCCCCTCCCTCCACACACAGCCTCCGGCACAGCCTGTTTTCAGTCACCGCACGGTGTGGGAGTAGGACTTCACAAGATTGGTTTGGAACGAAGAAAAAGCCTTTTGACGCATATGATCTCATTCCACCCACCCTATCATTCTCCTGTCACAGCATCAAGTTGCTATTTAAATTCCTCAACCACCCTTCCTGGCCGTCTGTTCCAGTCAGTAATAATTCCCTCTCTGGATAAAGGCAGCTGGTGTTTGAGGCGATTTCCGCATGTTTAAAGTTCTCTTGCAAAAATGTTCTGATACACAACACACGTCACAAAATCACAGCATAGGTTCAGATCATGAAGCTACCTCAACCCATTTGATCTCATCCTTCCAGAACACAACACCCACCCCCCCCCACCCCATTACAGTATCAAGCTATTTCTTGATTGAGTTCAGGTTTTTGGAATGAGCCAAATGTCCTGGCCTCAACCAGCCTTCCTAATCACCCTTCCACTTGTTAATTACCCCCTATGTAAAGAAATACTGCCTGATGGGTGTCCTGAAATAACCCTGTGCAACTCTGAACCCGTGCCCTCTTGTTTTGCTGCCTTCTTTGCATGCATTGAACAATACAGCCATTCTCCCTCTTTGTTTGCGTTCCCGCTCTCAAAATAACCCGTTTGATAACCAGGTGGTGTCTGCCAATCATTTATAGAACCATAAAACGTTCCAAGGCTAAAACATTCAGACTATTCGGTCAACTGAGTCCTGGTGTTCATTCTCCACCAATCTGAACTCACTCTTCCAACTCACTCCCTCTCTACCCTTTAATAACAATCATAATCATAATAATAATAATAATAATCCCTCCAAAAAACAAACAAAAAAAATTGGTCATTTTCAATCCAGTTTGTGGGACGCTGCTGTGTGCAATTGGCTGCCGCGTTCGCCCACAAATATACAGTCAATTCACTTTACAGTGTGTTCTGTGAAGCGCTTTGGGACGTCCTCCTGACGTGAAAAGCGCTATATCATATGCACGGATTATTATTATTGTGATCACCTGTGTAAGGTGATAGCCTCCAATCCCCTTGTGACAATCTCTCTCTCTCTGCTCCCTTTAAATGTTGACTGTATCCTCACTTGGAGACATTAACCCACCAACCAGCCCCATGTGGTGTAGGTACTATGTTCATTTCAACGCATGCTCACTGTTCCCTGTATTTTCCATCCATCCCTCCATCCTATTGCACTTTCCCAGCTCCATCCCCTTCTCTCTGACTCAGGGTTTTTTTTTTAATCTGTGTTCCTTTTTCACCAGGAGGGAGAAGGGAAGGAAGGAAGAAAGCAAATAACGTAGAAGAACTTCTGCTTTCTGTTAACTTTTTTCTCTCTCTCTCTCTCTCTCTCTCCAGCTGTTGGATCATTTTGGAGGAGAGAGGATGGACAGAGCAGACATCGTGCTGAGAGCTTCTCTGTTAATGTTTCTCTCTGGAGTTTGCCAAGTACAGACAGCAGGTAAACACTTTCTCTGTTGACTCTCTTTACAACGAAAGCCTTTTATATATATTATATCATCTGTTGACAATTTTATACATATGTCTGTTGACTCTCTTTACAACGAAAGCTATTTATATATATTATATTATCTGTTGACTATTTTATATATATGTGTGTCTGTTGACTCTCTTTACAACGAAAGCTATGTATATATATATATATGAAACAACTTGTATTGTGTTGTTGGTTAAAGATCCAGAGTTTATTTTATATTTTATATATATATATACATAAACATTGAAATAGATATCATGTTCTGATGTTGTGTTGACGTGTCTTTAATTATTTTCTCTCTTTCCTGTTGCAATGTAAAACTGGTGAGAGAGAGAGAAAAAAAATATTTCAAAGCCCCAACGTTTTCCACAGCAGTAGTTTCAGATCAGCCTAACTGCCCTTTAAAGGGATATTACTGCCTCCTCACAAGACAATTGTGCAATTTCAAATGACACCCGAATGTAATGATATGACTGACTGCCCCCCTTGTCGTTGTGCTGTCTCTCAAGTGCATTTCAACTGAAGTTTAAATTAAAAATGGAGAGAAATTGGCATTAATAATTCTTCCATTAAGCATTTTGGACTGGTATCAGGTAGAAGGGGTGATGTGGCGGGGGGGGGTTATTGATTGGCACTTGGATCGATTGGCGGATCGCTTTCCGAGGGGGAAATAATCCCCTCAAAAATAAAATGTGGTCACTCAACCCGTGACTGTTTGAGGGACGCTGCTGTGTACGCAATTGGCTGCCATGTTTCACCCATTTAATATACAGTTGATTCTCTTTACAGTATGCCCTGTGAAGCGCTTTGAGACGCCTCAATGACTGCTAGTAACTATTATTATTATTACTACTGTTGTGCTGCTACACATGTCATTTTCCTCCCCACCTGGAATAACCAACAGTCACGCCCTCCCGTGTTGGCTGAAAGCCTATTATTTGGTGGGGGGGGGTGGGATTTGCAATTTTCTTGGGTTTGAATGGTGAAAACGGCCAACTTGGAACTTGTGTCCAGGCTGAGGCTCCAGGGGGAAGCATTGCATTGTCGGGGGTGCCATCCTTCGGATGAGACAATGACATTGACTGCACTTCTGTCCGTGACCTTTCAGGTTGACGTTAAAGGTCCCGTGGCGCTATCCAGAAAGAGAAGGGGGTTTCTCGCGGTGTTCTGGCCCAAATTCCCCCAGATACGATTAGTCATTCACTTCATGGCTCTTTGTGGCCCATCGCAATGTACAAACTTAGTTGTTGCGTTCACACAAATGCCCAGACGGTGCACTTTAATAATAACTATACAATGAATCTTGGGACGCGCTTTGACAGTGGGTTAAGACACTACATCAAATGTTATATTGTGTTTTACGTGAACTACACATCATCTTTCTGCTCCTCCGGCCTCTGCATTTTGCCTCAATAGTCAAGCGCTCGGTTAGCAAAACAGTGCTCTCCTTGTCTCGTTTAGTGACTTGCACACCAGGTCTCCTGATTCTATAATCCTGACGTAGTGCCCAGCTCGCAGAGCAGTGACCAGGGGTATTGAATCCTTTCGAGATCAGTATTGGCCACTGAACCTGCCGACAAGTAGGTGCCCATTGTGGTGCCAACTTCTCCGTGGCCTGGTCTGGATTACACAGTGCAGATGGGGTGGATGTTATAACGTGGGAGAGATGATGATGTCCAACATCTCGATGTCCATTGCAGAGAAGGCTCTATGTCTGTCCACATCAGCGGATTGGTGCGAAGCCTGTTAATACCCAAATGCACTAGATCTATGTTATTGACATTGTTATTGAATAATCCATCATTGGTTTGAGTACAGTTTTGGGTGTCCTCAAGCCCAGGGACCTAGACAGCAGCGTGAGACATTTTGGGACATCTACCCGATGTGAAAGGCACTGAATCGATGCATATTGTACTGTTTGAATCCGCAATGTGTTATTAAACCACCATAATATATCCACTTTGGGGATCAATAGCTAAGTTTCTCTTTGTGTTCCCTCCTAGGAGGATGCGGACAGTTTGTATCGTGTGAGCGGTGTCTCACTAGCAATGCTTCGCTCAATTTAGCCGACTGTGCATGGGCGCAGTGTCGGTCAGGTAAGGGATTTGTACATAATTTAACGTAAAGTGCGCAGAGTAATCCGGGGGCTCATCTGACATATTACAGCCTTTTAAAAGGGGGGGGGGAAGATGCCACAACAATCCACTTTGAGATGTCTCAACGATGTGATGATGATGATAATAATAATCAAATGATATTATTATCCTGATTGCTATCTAGTAACATCTATTTGGAGAATTTCTACTGTTCAGTTAAGGCAGGATGGGACTTAACCCCTTGGACTTTGCTCCCATGGTGAAATAGCACAACATGGAGGATAATCCAGGACATCAACTTGTTGCCAGGGCACAAGACCCCAGCGACAATCGGGGCCTTCAGGAGGGAGAGAAGGAGACTGACCGTGAGGTTGATTTTGCAGCATTATTATTAGGACTTTCTGTTGTTGTGTGTCAGCCTGGCGCAGTGGTAGTGCTCTCGCCTCCGAGTCAGAACATTGTGGGTTCAAGCCCCACGTCAGGACTTGGAATCGCATCGTCTAACGTGACACTCCATTGCAGTGCTGGGGGGTGTGGGTCTCGAGCAGTTGAAGGTGCCGTACTTCGGATGAGACGTTAAACTGAGGTCCTGTCTACGTGTTCAGGTGGGAGTTAAAGAACCCGCGGCACTATTTGAAAAGAGAAGGGAATTTCTCCTGGTCCCCGGCCAATAATCCCTCCCAATAAATTGATTACATGGCAGTTTGTGTGTGCAACTGGCTGCCGCGTTTCGCTCACAAAATACACAGTCAATCCACCTGAAGGATATTCTGTGAAGCTCTTTGAGATGTCTTAATGACACGAAAAGCCCCGCATCAAATGCAAGGATTACAATTATTATTAGAAAAGGCTCAAATCTTCAGAAACGAAGGTTGATGGAACCGCAGCTTTGAGATGAATGAACCCCGAGCTTAAACCTCTCGCCCGGAGTTTCACAACAGTTGTGAAGCCCTCTCTTTTGCGTTGATGTTGCCTCTGCGGCCAGTTTTGCCCGCTCTCTGATGGGATGAGCATTTCCAATAACGAGTAAAATGAGACTCTGTTGTCCTTCCAAATGGCTTCCAACGCAGCAGGATTGCCGACCTAATGGGTCCTATACACCTCGCGCCAGATGTAACCTGATTCGCAGGCTACAGTTTGATCCTATGTCTGACTATCATATGACTGCTACCAGGCAACCAGGAGCATTCAGTTGGATTAATGACCTGTGAAACGCAGCACAATCAGTTACTGTGCGGCAGCTCACCTGGCAGAGCAGTGTTTAGCTGAACACTGTACGCTTTACTCGTGTGAAACATCTGACCTTCCCTACGACATCAATTTTAACGGCTGTAAATTGTGCCGTCCGGGCTGATATTGCTAACGTTCTGGACTTGATCACTAACTAGTCTGTCACTAATTCCTCTTCCCGCCCCTTGAGGAGTAAGTGATAGCGTTCTCAAAACAACTACTTTACAACCGTAATTTGCTGGAAAGCAAGCAGCGTCTTTCTAGATTAACTTCCTCACCCCCCCACCCCACACAACCCCCGAAATAAACTGGCTGGTTTGCTGAGACATCCTGTAACTGCTGTTAGCTCAATAAGTGTGAATGAGATTTTTCTCCCTCCAGCGCAAGTAACTGGAGGCTTTAGTCTACTAAGGCAGGGGACGTTGAGTGAAAACTGTACTTGTTAACATTGAATGGGTTGTTATATTACCTGAGATTTGCGATGCTTAACACCCACTAACTGTAGTGACGCTGATTCCTGTGCCTGTTTGTGTGTTACCAGTTTACCACCTAACTAACCAGGTTTGCAGTGGCTCCAAAATCAAGTCTTCCTAAGTTTTTTGTTTCAAAGAAATGGCCTTTATTTAGAAACTGAATAATCATTGACATTAATAATCCAGGGCATTGTATAATTTTCAGTTACTAACTCCTTACTCCTTTGGACTCTTTGTTTGGCAAAGTTCCTCTTAAACTTGTGCTAAATTATCGCATCTTAGCTTTTAGTTGAATGATATTCAGGAGGTAGAGCAGTTGCTTTTGAAAATTGGACACTGCTTTTGTTAATATAGCGTAATAATATTAAAGGGGAAGTTCACAGTGACATGTGCTCTAAAACCTGTTACGGAAGAGGGGTTGAGCTTTCTGTCGGCCAAGTCTATGCTTCAAGCTTTATTTTCTACTTCGAGTAAAGAACGCACAAGAACATAAGAATTTACTCGGCCAAAGTGGACCAAGGTCCATCCAGTTCGCCTGCAACCATCCCAGCAGTCGCCTGTACGTGTCGTGTCCCAAGCTATACACTGTAGCCCAAGATATTATTTCCTAACAGAAATCGATCTTGAAAATTTGTTCTTGAAAGATGCCTTTATGTTGAGCTTCATAATGCAGTAATGATGTCAGCTTAGGCTTGGGAGGACATGATGCGAGCCAAGAGTAGGAGGAGAACCATTGTTAAGTTGGACTACGGGAGTGTTGGCAGTAATATTTAGTGAGACGAAACAGGATAAAAGTTAAGGCAGGATTTAGTACTCTTCCTGCCCCTCCTCCCCCCCCACACACACAAACACAAGATATTGATACTTGTGACCCACGTTTTGGCCACCAACCCTCCTCTCTTTCCCCCCCCCACCCCCACCCCAACAATATCGCTTCTGTGCACCAATAATTAGCATCTCTTGCTAAATCCGCTGCTGCTCTAATTCATTGTTTTCGAGAAGTCCACAATGTAAGTCGCGAAACATTCAACAGGAGATTCATTGTTGGGTAATTTAAGACAATCTCATTAGTACGCAGGCCCGTTCGCACGATTTGATAAGCTTCGCTTGCAGAAACGTCCAGTCAAAAAAAAAAAACACTTTATGTAATCCCGAGGTGAGGGCTTGAACCCACAACCTTCTGACTCTGAGGTGGGAGCGCTACCCACTGAGCCAGGCTGATGCATACGGTGGCAGGACTGTTGACAGGACTGCTTTAGATTGCGCACCGAAAGTAACTTGGGAAGTAAGTTTGCAACAGTTTCGAGGCAATTTTAGGAAGTGGAGTCCTTAATCGGCCGTTGGCCCGTCTAACCTATCTGCCAACATCCAGGTGTCAGAACATTTTGTCGATGTGTGCTTTGGTTTTTTTTTCATGCTCTCTCCACTTTCAATTCTGCTGTGAGCTTTGTATCAAGTCACTTGGTTTGAATATGTTCCCACAGACAATTCGGGTGAGAGGAGCAATGGGGACTAATGTCCGCTCTTGTATTGCAGATGATGCCTTGTGTGTCTCAAAGAGTTCTGGCAACCTGACCGGCTGCTCTGTGTTTGATGTACCTTCAATGTGCGCAGGTAAGAGCACCAGTAGCCCCTTTCTCCACCCCCAACACCGCCCCCCTCCTCCCCTCCGCCCCAGCAAAATGGTCATGATCTCCCTGCACTTAACCTGCCTGGAGGACAAGTCGATGGGGAAAACTAATGGAAAGTTGTGGCCTTGAGACCAAGAGTCAGAGTGCATTCATTTGGGAACGAGGGATGTGTTCGTATGTTCAGTGTGACTTGAGTGAGCTGTGGGTGTGAGAAGATTAAAACTTTATGAAACCTTCAGCAGTGTGATGGTGACGTGTCGGCCTGCCTTGTGCCTGAGCTGCTCACTACCTGTTAGCACGTTAATGAGCCCTGAAACCCGATGACGTTGCTTTGCTGCTTGTGTGTTAATGTTAAATGAATATTTGATATTTCACCAAATCACGTTGCACCTTTAGAGCTATTTCTGTTCTTTTGAAATGGAGCGCGGCCAATTAACCCCTGCATCACTGTCCGAGCAGAAACAACCACAAAATGGACAGTCAGCTCACTTTACGGTGTGTACTGTGAAGCGCTTTGAGACGTCTCAATGACATGATCAGGTGCTGTATCGAAGGCAAGGATTATTCTAAATAATTTTCCATGGGCTGTTGGTATTCGGCTACTTCAGCTGTAAATCGCTGCATTTTTTTTGGAGGTGCCTTCGTAAAACCAAGGTCCCGTCTGTTTGCCAACAACCTCTCGGATAAAAACTTGTCCTTACTTCACGGCAGTTTGGGGGAAGTTGCTCTGTGCAAATTGGCTGCTGCGTTCACCTAGCAAGTAATGCACGCAGCCACTATGCTTTACAGTAAATCCCGCGCGGTACAAATGTATGTTGCATTGTTCAAAAAGAGCATTGCAATTCTGCCGTAAAAGAGCGTGTGTTGAAGGCTGATGTATAGTGGTCATTTTCTCTCTCTCTCTCTCTAGTGCTGCAATGAACTGTTTTTATTCAGTTGCACAACTTTCCTTCCTCCAAATAACTGCACCAATAATATAAACAAGCTGTTGCAATTAGCAGTTTTTTTTTCAAATGATTGGAATTTCACCTTCATCCTTGCGAGAGGGTTTCACGTGAACTCCCTCCCAAAAGCCTGTCCCACTCAGCTGCGGGAAGATTTCTGAAGTTATTTGGAGGCTCTCTGTTCATTACTCACTGCAGGTGCCCGAGTTATCGCTGGCCATCTGACAGTACATCCAAAGGCTTTGTAATTATTTCCCGGCCGAGTGGATGGAGGTAATGATAAAGGCTGAGTCACTCTGCACAGCTCAGGGCACTTCAGAGGTGCATAATGATTTGCAGTGCTACGTGTGTCATACTGGAGTCCTGGAGTCGTGGAGTCCTGTAGTGTAGAGGTTAGAGCACTCGCTTCGCAAGAGAGCGGACTCGAGTTCAATTCCTGGGCAGGGCAAAACGTTAGGCAAGTTTCCTCTGCCTCTTTACCCTTGCGGGAAATAGCAACCCAGTTAGTTAGTCGATTGGTAGATCGCTTTTCCGGGAATAATAATCCCCTTTTTTAAAAAAATACATAATAATAATTTGGTCGCTCAATCCACGACTGTTTGTGGGACACCGCTGTGCGCAGTTGCAATTGGCTCAATCGTGTGAGGTTTCGACCACATTATAAACAGTCAATTCACTCTTCAGTATATTCTGTGAAGCGCTTTGAGACGTCCTGAAGCTATTATTATTATGACCGGGTGATAACAGTTGAATGGGGGGATTCACAAGTACAGTGAACTCTGCCCCACTACATTTATTGCAAAATGGAACAATTGTTTCTGAATTTGAGGTGTTTTGCTGGAGGAAATTCCCCAGATTTCTTTTCTGGTGGTGAGTCGATGGTTTTTTTTTCCCCGTAGTTCCCTATGTGGTGAATGCCTGAACTTTTTCTCATGTGGGGAAAGTGCACACAGAGGGAAGTTGAAATTCGACATAAGGAATTGGTGAAATGTATCTCCCAGTTGACTGGTTCGAGTGGCCACTTTTTTTTTGTCCTTTGTGGGAATGGATACCTACCTTATTTTTGTGTGATTGCGACTTAACCCACGAGTGCGTCCGTTTGTTCCATCGCTCAGCCAGGCTGCCGGGCCAACAAAATCACAATCAATCTGGATGGGGGGAAAAAAAGGCCCTTCGGCCTATTTAATCTCTTCCCAGAATATCAACCCAGCTGTGCCTTCCTGTTACAGTGTCGAGTTCCAGTTATTTAAATGAACCCGAGTATCCTCACTATTTCTGGTAACCTTGTTCCAGATGTTTAGATAAGTAACTCTACGAGTGAGCCTTTTATTCACAGCTGTTACGCTTAAAGGCAATGTCCATTTTTTTTAAAGCATCAATTTTCCTTTTGGTAATACACGTCACTTTAATTCTTCTATCCGTCTCTCTCCCTCAGCTCTGCATCTCACCACTGTTGATCGTGTTCCTGTCTCCAACACCACTCTCACTACCACCACCTCCACAGCAGGTAAATGGGGAAAAATAGTTGCTGCGATATTTCCTTCCTTCACCACCCAACTCTGTGATCTGTTTAGAAAACCTTCTTATTTTTAATTAGGGAAAAAAAAACTTTCAGCTTACTATAAACCTTTCTGTGGAGTGTCCACTGGTAGAATATGACTGGGCGGAGAGCGATTGAGGGAGATTCTGTAGTGTTGAACACAAGTAGTATGGAGAGAACTGTTTGCCTAATGATTGCATTGATTGAACAGTAATAACTAACGACATTTTTGCTCTTCTTGGTCTATCTTCTGTTCCTTTTTTTTCCCCAATCCGCCCAATCATCCAGCGACTGTTACCACCACTGCTAAGGAAATGCCCTCCACTACTGCAGGTATGCAATCCCTAGAAACTAGATGCATCCCCTCCCTCTAATGACCCAGTAACCCTACTTACACCATTAACTTCTTTGGGTTTTATCTGTGTTCATAATCAAGTGGCGTGTCTCTTTTTTTGATAGTCTGTGTGATTAGCTAGCTATCGTATACTTTTTGTGGGGTAATTTTTGTCTGGCTCACGCAGAAACCCATCACCGTGTTTTAAGGGTATCCAAACCATACTGAGAATTCCACGCATCCCATTTACACCTGGAAATCCCAGAGATAGATTGTTGGAATGGAATGCGCACCCCCTCTCTCACTCTCTCCCTCCCTCCCTGGAGGGACACATCCTGCTTACTTAATTCCAGATAATATTAGGCACAGGTTGGCAAGAGCCAAGGCTTGGGAGGGGACCTCAGAGTGTGCATTGGGGTAACTGCTGGTGTCTAACCAGCTAAAACCGCACAGCTTGCCATTGATATCCCTGTCTGCCCAGCTTTCCCACCGTTTGTCCAGCTCGGACCACCCTACCCATTAGGGCTTTGGCTCGTAGGATTAACGGGAGCTGAATGGGTTGACTATTCAAATGCTTACAAAAAATTATTTTCTTTTTAAATAGGGCGGGGGGGCGGGGGGGGGACATTGTATGTAAAAAGCCGTCCTCGATGTTAAGTTTTCGTTTCACAAATTTGGGTAATGTTAAGTGTCTGCCACGACTCTGGAAGGTATTAATTAATCCTGTTCGAAACCCGTTGCACAACGACTCGCAGTGAAATGTTTCCACGGATGAAGTAATGAAACGCAGCAGCTTGCTGACTCACCTTGCTGGTGGAGATAATGAAGAGAACCGTATCTTGTTGATCTCACCATTTCTTTTCATTGTCGATTCGTGTCAATTACCTTAGTTCTCCAAGTAGGTTAAATCCCCGAGCAATATTTCTTTCCAGGTTGCAAGGCTTATTTCCCCAGCCCCCTCCCCCACCTTTATCCTCTTTGAAAATCAACCGAGCCCCTTGTGAAAAGGTTTATTTTGTTCGCACGTCTCTGATGTGTAAAGACCAGAGTTTAAGTGAGATTAGGTTATTACTTATTAAAGCCAGTCCGGAGAAGGCACATTAATAATTGAATAGGTGCTGCCTTGATATTGGGTAGCATTTCATTCACTCGAAGCAGCCAAACTGATCCAGTTGTAAAAGGAGTTAGAAATCTTGAATTACTTTGTGTCACTGTGAGTCAGGTTTAACTGTGAAGCCTTTATACCGCCAGTACCCCCCCCCCCACCCCCAGCGCTATTTGGAAATGCTAAATTGACTTCCTTTTTTCTCTTTGGAAAAACAAGTTGGTGTTGGTGGTGAACATTGAGGCACAAATAAGACCAATTAATTTAAGTGAATTAGACTCCAGCAGTCACCCCAAGCCTTGGCTCTTGCCAACCTGCTCCTAATACTCTCCAGAATTAGGAAAGCAGGATGTACTCTTAAGCCCGGTGACGGGTTTCAGCGTGTGACAGACACCCGGTAGACCAAAAAAAAACACAATTCATTTTGATGGATCATCCAGTGGATCTCTTTGAGGCCTGAAAATCCATTTTGACTTCAAAGATTTTAAGATCGCACAGGATTTGTAGAAACTTCTTGATTTCTGTGAAAGAGAGATCAGGCTTCTCAATGAAGACTGGACATAAGAATACAGAGAGGGTGGTTTTACAGGTTAATATTAATATAATAATCCTTGCATTTGATATAGAGCTACTCACATCTTGTAGGCGTCTCAAAGCGCTTCACAGAATATACTGTAAAGTGAATTGACTATCTGGACAAAACGCTGCAGCCAATTGTATTTTATTTACTTATTTTCTTGAGGGATTATTATCAGGTGTGTGGAGTAAGGAAACTTACCCAAGGTTTTTCCCTGCCGGAAATCGACCCCAGGTCTCTCGCTTACGAAGCGAGTGTTCTAACCACTGAGCTACAGTATCATTTTAGACCTCTGTATTTTAAAGCCAGATAGTTTTAAGGATGGTATTATTCCCAAACTCTGTGCAGATGGACTGGAAAGTCCCACTGGAGATTGGGACTCCATTTTTTGTCTTAGAAGTGCTATATTCTGCCTTCCTTTAGGTTCCACTGCCCAGCCGAGATGGTTGGTAGTTGTCTTGCTCCCAGGCACAGTTCACCTCTCCTGCAGTTTCCTCTTCTTCCCACCCCCCCGGGAGGAAACCTCTTGCCCAGAAGGACCAGCTGGGATCAGGAACTTGCTATGTGGAGAATCGCAGGCACATTTGTACTTGCACCAATGCAGTGGCCTACCAGGTGACCAGACACAAGAGTCCGTGCAGAGAGCATCCACCAAAGTTCCAGTTTAAGCCATCGAATATTTTCTCCAAAGACTTAATATCAATATTCACCAAATGCTTGCTCCAACAGAGAATATGTGGAGCAAGTATACTGTAACATGTGCTCAGCGTAAGGCTATTGAGATATTTTAGTAATGCAAGCGGTAAAAGCAGTCTCACTCGAGTAAGACTTGGAACCATATCTGAGTCTATTTGAGTTAGTGAACTCAGAACCAGAGATAATTATTTTGAAGATCTTTCTGAATGAATGTTTGTTTGCCTCGACACATTTCATACAACTAACTATTTCCCTCCCATCTTCCCCCACCCCATCCCACATAATGTTTCTTGATTTAGCTGTGATGTAGTGCCCAGTTAACTAACTACAGTTAATGTGAAACGAAACTCATCCTATTTCCGAATCGAATAACATTTACTCCACAGAACCAGAGTCTGTGTGCAATTATGCTTTTGTGTGATGTGAATAGTGCAAGCTTGACCCGTTCAGGGCCTTGGGGCTTCCTCCCGAATTGAAAGGCCCTATGCAAATGCAATGTTGTCGTCGTCGTGACCGTTGCATTTGATACAGCGCCTCATCACGTCTTCGAGACGTCTCAAAGCGCTTCACAAAATATACTGCAAAGTGAATCGACTGCGTTTTTCTGGGCGAAACACGGCAGCCACTTGCACACGGAAGTGACCCGCCAAAGGTCGTGGAATTTATCATCACTGTTATAATAAACTTCTGCAGCTTATCATAAAGAAACTCTTCACAATTGGATGCTCGGACATTTTGCAGCCAGATTCTTTGTCTCCGGCAGGAAGCACCACTCCGGTCCCCACGACAGGCCCCGTGTACTCGCCCACCACCTTCGACCCAGCCAGCTTCATTGGAGGGATCTTGTTGGTCCTGGGGGCGGAGGCGCTGGTCTTCTTCGCCCTCAAGTACTTCAGAACGCGAGAGGGGACCTACCAAACTCTGTAAGAGCCAGTTCCACTTCTCTGCGTGCTGTGCCATTGCCGTGCTGTGCTGCCAACTTTTTCTTTGCTCCTTTGCTGTGCGAATCCCTGACTGTACAGTGCCTTGGGACGTCCTCGTGACGTGAAAGGCGCTGTTTAAACGTCGTTTGTTGTTGTTGATCTAATTCCCCTGTATGCTTGCCCTTTCGCATGCTTTGTGCGGTGCTTTCTGGTCGATGTAGCATGACTGTCATTTTCCTTTTCCCTCCCACCCACCCCCCTCCCCCACCCAATCCCCCCCCACCCCCCCACACACCTAATTTTACCCTATGTGACTCGATATACAAATGGAAGTTATTGCACTCTGAAGCCTCACAGACCTGCGTTTAATTTTGATTCATGCAACTTGCGCTCTGGGTTTGGCCCTCCTGTAGCTTTAAGACTTTTTGGATTCAATGATCAAATGTTGAATAAATTCAAACAAATTTGCACCGAAACGACAAGTATCTCTTAAATGCCACAGGTTTCATAACAATAAAATTTTTATAATAACGTGTGCCGTTATCACAGTGGTGGCTTTTGACACGATCATCACAGCGATAGCGACAATCAATGGGCTTTATTTTGTGTTAACTTCCTGATCCTGAAGCCGATTTCTGGTACTCCCAACGTCGGAGCTGAATTTTTTTAAAAAAAGATCGAAATCTAGATTTATTTTTGGATAGAATATATATTTACACTCATCCCAACGGCAGCGATGAATACCGAGTTGTTGGGAATCAATTCCACAGCAGTAATGTGATCAGTCACACAAATACTCCAGCTTTATCCTCTTGTGGTTTGCGATGCCTTTACGATCCCTTAATTGCTATTTGTAATCCACTCCCGCCCAACTTGGATCCTTGGGGTATTACATCAGTCGGTTGCCCTGTTATGACTTGGGTAATGTTTGTGGGAGCTTAGAGAGGATCTGTGATAAAACGATGAATTCATTCCAACCAATGTTGCTATCAGTATTGTATGAAATACTCTAATAAATGTGTTTCCATTGAGGCGTTCAACAAGAAACCAAGATATGAAAGGATTTCTAGACTAGGCCAGGATGCCACCTTGAGCCAGGATAAAATAAATCATTGCTCTTTAGTTTGGTTGGGGAGGGGGTGGAAGAATAGTTTGTGACCTAAGATTTTTTTTTCTTAACCTTCTGTTTGCTGTTGGTGTTTGTTTGGTGTGAGTGGAATCTTATTATTGCAACCTGGGATGGGAACTAACTCAACCGTTCATCCAGAGATTAGAATAAATAACGATCCTTAAGTTTGATAAAGCGCTTGATCACATTTCCGAGACGTCTCGAAGCGCTTCACAGAAAACACTGTAAAGTGAATTAGATGTAATATTTTGTGGGCGAAACGCGACAGCCAATTGCGCCCAAACAAACAAATTAGTGGATTGAGTGACCAAATTATTATTGTTATTAGATTAAAATCTTCTGCTGTAATGCTCGTTCATTTGGTTTGGGAACAGGGGAGAAGACGTGCGCTGGTGCTTGTACTAATAAGGTTCTATCGTGGTTTGGGGGTACCGGCTAGGTATTGTTTTGTGTGCTTCAACTATGTCTCTTTTTTGTTTTGTTTTCACCTTAACCCCTCCACATGCTGCACGTAGTGAGGAGCCCCAGTAGATTGTGTAAGAACTGGCTGCAACGCAACCGTTTTAAAGGAAGGAACTATACAGTCCGATTGTCCGTACATGAACTTCGAAAGCAAAAATTCCATTTACTGAAACGCCTTTCCAACGATACTTGTCTTTTTTTTTTAAGCGCCTTTTTGTTTGTGTGCTGTGCATTTGCTAATATGTTCAAATTCTGTTTACAGTTCTTAGCGGTGATCCAGTCTAGTTAATGTGGTACTTACTGTTATGCATAAACCGGACTTTACTATATATATATATTAAAAAATACGTTAAATCTATGGGACGGGCTCCCTAAGAAGATGGTGGAAGCAGAAAATGTTGATTCTTTCAAATGCAAATTAGATTGATTCCTTTTAGGAAAGTAATATTTGGGAATACAGTACGAGTCGTTCAGGACATGACAAGTGTGTACGACTGCCAGGAGGGTGCGAGGCGAATTGGATGGACCTTGGTCTTTTTTTCGTTTAGCATTTCCTTTATTTACTGTGGATTTACAGGCCACTTATGTCCACCGTGAGACGCACAAGAAATGAGTAGTATTGGGGTGTGTCACAGATGCTTTTCATCTGTATTGTTGCTGATGGTTTCATTTAACTAATGTCTGGTTGTGGGGCTTTCCTGTGGAATTGACAAGTTACTCTTCTTCAATGCTGGTTTTATTCTCATTCTTTCATTTGTTTTTTCTTTCATTTCCGTTGTAGTTTGGGGTAGTGTGTGTGTGGCGTGCATTGTGTTTTTTTTTTTGCAGTTCCTCTGCTATTTGTTTGGCGGGGACGGAGAAGGCCTTTGCCAAAGCCACTTTTCAACCATTTAGTTGCAATTGCAACTAACATAGGTCCAACCAGTGTCCCTTATCACCATTGTTTTGCCCTATTTTATTGCTTTGTGGTTTTTTTTTTAAAAAAGTGTAAAACTCAAAGCTTTCACTGAGTAATTGCTAACTTTCACTCGGTATCTGTGACTTGCTCTTTTTTTAACAATAAGCCAGCAATGGTTTGTCTTATGTATTCCTGACACTTTTACCCTTAAGAGCCAGCTTAATTAATGGGGTTAAACAGCTGGTCTTGTTTGATACCTGCGTCATCTCACAAGCTCCACGTCAGGTTGAGATTCCACTCGGTGTGCACCCCAGAGGGTGGGCAGGATTGGCCTCGGAAGACAATCCCTGAATGAATCGCCAACACTAGCTCGGTTCCAGTTCGCGGAGGTCAAAGACTATTCTGGAGAAGTATTATATTTCAACCTCCTGCTTGGACACCAGCAATCAAACCTTCCCTGTTGTCCTCGCTTTACCTGGGGCTATGTTTCTAAACCATTCCAGTGTTTGATGCTTGTCGACACCTGCACAGTGTGAAATTTGAGCCCAGGTAAACCAAAGAATGCTACTCCCTAAATTAGGGGGGGCTCCAACTGGCATTCCCCGCCCCCCGCCCCCCCAACCACACTCCACCTGGCCCACCTGCTCCCTCCATTAACCCGTAAATGTTCTTATGTTGTGTTTCTGGAAGGGAAACACAAAAATATTGCTTGTTCGGCCCGCAAATGTTTCTCAAATAGGACATCCGTCCCTCGGCAGCCAAAAGGTTGGACCCCCAACACCACCCCCCACCACCCCCATCACTCTAAATGTTACTCCGGCATTATACACGGTCTTGCAGCATTGTATTTAGCGAGTGTTTGATGCTAATGCTCTTGTTAATGTGAATTTTTTTTACTTTTTAATTCTGTATTCTGTTGGAATAGGATATGATCACAAAGGATGGAGGAAACAAGCTGGAAGTGGCCAAAATCTCTGCACATGGGTTTTCCAACAAGCGCCTTGTTTAAATGAAAGTTTTCTTCAATGAAGTTGTTGTATTTATATATTTGGATGTGATATTTTTAAGGGTCCATTTGACCCTCAGAATTTATTGGCTTTTTTTACATAAAAAAGGCAGAACCAAATTCTTAATTGATTTGTATTATATTCCCATTGAGGATATAATCTTCCTGGAACACAAATGATGCACAGTAACATTCTGTCTCTTGACCGCAGAAATATTATTTGAAATTTTTTTGAAAGGCTTTACAACTTTTTAACGAAACCGAAAACCTTCCATCAATGCTTTTCGGATCAGCAACTTTTCCGCTTTTAAAAGAAACAAAAAGTTTTCAGTAGAATTGAGTGAGTTAGTTTTAACAAATATCTTGAATTGTGATTTTTGTTTTCATATTTCACGTCACTGATTTATCAATTTCCAAAACATTGCACGGCAAAGTGAAAAGAAGAAAAAGGGGGGAGATGAGGGGGTGAAATATTTTGCTGTTTAATACAGAGTGGAAGAGTGCTCTTTGTTTTAATTGCAATATTCGAGAGGCAGAGGAAATGATGTTACTTGAGTATTGTGCTGGTGGGAGCCTCATTGATTCAAGAGTGCTTGCAATGCATTTGAGATGATGGCATATCCCCCCCCCCACCCGCTCTGCTTATCTTTGCTCCTACTCTGGTTGATCTTGTCTTTGTTTTTAAAAAAAGAAGTGTTTTTAACAATTTTTTAAAAAATTACAGCTGACTTTCCAACTTTTATTTTGCTAAAATACTCTTCAAACTTACAATATTTCCCCGAAATCTGCATTAATCTTCTGGTTAGATACATGTATAGGTCTCTGTAATGGAGCAAATGGATGCACAGGGGTACGTGCTAACACCGTTAAGTAACTCGCAGGGAGATGCAAATAATAATCCTTGTCATCGAGGCGTCTCAAAGCGCTTCACAGAAAGCGCTGTAAAGTGAATTGACTGTGAGTGAGACGCGGGAGGCAAATTGCCCAGGAAGAAGATGTTCAAGAGGAGTATGAGATGCCTTGCCTTTTGCTTGTGCCTTTTGTGTTTTCTTTCCCTCTCGTCTCCCTTGTTCTATTCTGCTCACTGGATCATTCATGTTGTTCTCTGCAACCAGTAAATTTCTTTTAGGACGTGCTAGGGTTCTTACAGTGAATTTACTGATGCGATTTGCAGGAAATCTTAGCATTTGTCTTGATGGCGTGCATGTGTGTTTTTCACTGATGCCGTTGATCCGTCTGGCAATGACTAATACAGTACCGAAACTTCACAATCTGTGCTTTATACAGGAAGCCAGAAAGTACAGTTGGCAACGCAGAACTTTCCCGAACGTGCACCCCTGAAACAAGATAGAAAGAGTGAGAGGGAAATAGATATTAATGTGGTTTGGAGAGAAACTGAATATCTTCAGAGTTGAATACAATATTAGATTTGTGTAGCACCTTTCACGTTGGGAGGATGTCCCAAGGCACTGGTGTCAGAGGGAGATGGGCTACATTAAAGAAAATTGCACTCACAATTTAAAACCCCATTTCTGCACTAAAATCTTACGTCTTATAAAAAATGCATTATTAATAATATTTGGAGTTAGGGTAAATTAAAAAGAATCCATTGGCTGTCATGCCACCCACGCACGCACAGCAAATTAAACTCTTGTGGTCTTATTACTTGAGAGAATATCTTTTAAATTTTAATTTTTTCATCTGAACATAAAATGGAGATTTTTTTTTAAAAAGCATATTGGCCTTGCATTTCAAGTACAGGTCCATTTTGATTGCTTAGTGAAAGGTTTTTTTTCATTCATCATCCAACTATCTCACAGCTTTTTGAGGCCCTAAAAGTTGCAAAGGAAGTTTTACTTTTTTTTTATACGTGAATGGAAATGTGTAAAATAAAACGGATAAAAATGGGAAGCGCGGTTTGACATTTTTGCGATAAGCTTATGCAGTGAACTTAATTTGACTCAATTTGATACTTACCTGTACACAAAACACCCGTCCAACTTCCTTGCGAAGTCAAACCCTGCCCTGCAGCTAACGCAGAAATTGCTACCGTTATGTTAAAGATGTCGCAGTCAAGTTCAAGCTATGGTCTAAAGTGCGGCAAACTTCTTTTTAATCAGAAAAAATGCAACACGCTCTGATACAAACTTAATTTGGCTTTATTGTGCCCTAGTTTCCATGCCTTGGTGTTAAGGCTTCAGTCTCTTAACCTTTGCCCCACTTACAATACCTATGGACTCACTGTCATTAGAAAGGCTGTGTTTCTTTTAGTACATCACTGATCTACTCCCCTGTATCTGAAGCTCAAGTACTGGAGCTGTTTCACCTGCACTTTTTAGGAAGAAATGGCTATTGCATATTGTTACCAATTCCAGTATGCGCACTGCAAATCACTTGATTACAAGGAGGCTTGTAGCAGATAATGCAACAGATGCACTGTCTAAAAAGTGCCTTTAGCACGCGAGTCTGCCTACAGTGAGACGGGACATCTAAAACAATACGACTTCCAAGTCAACCCAAGGACCGGCAAAAATATTAATGATAATAATTGACACAGCGCCTTATCACGTAGTTGTGATCCATTGCAAAGTGTTTGTGGGTGAACGGAGGGTGGGAGGGGGGTGTGAAAATCCAACTATATGAATTTTCAGGCCTAACGTGTCCAATAGATTAAAAACAAGCTTTTCATGGCTTTGGGTAGATAATGAGTCCAGGCATTTGCTCAACGGTGCAAACGTCCGTATGTCTCTGGCTCACAGCTGAAGGTTTCTACGATGGTTTCACTCTTGTAAAAAGAACTGACTGCCATAACTGATCACCAGTGAGTTGGCTGATATTTATTTTTTGGCAATGAATGAGTTTCTTTCTGTGCTCATGTGTGGTTTTTTTTTGTACACCGGATTGTAGGAAAGTGCTTGGTCGGATTGCACTGTTATATTTTGATCACTCTTACATAATGCTTGATGATTGCTGGTACGCGGTTGCGTACCACTGATACAGTCTCACTGCTCTGCTGTTTAGCGTGAAGGGTTTTGGCGTGAAAAGATTAAAGATCTGACTTGAACTTAAAACGGCTGTCACCGGGGGGCCTTATTTCCTTCCATTTACCCCTGATTAAATTAAGCTTCAGTTTAAAAATAGCGTGCACAGTTTTGTGCTGCCAGCCCCTCAAGCGGAGAACGAGATGTCCCTCTGCTGGATGCACTGGCGGGAGCGGAGCTGCTGTCGTGGTATCTTCCCCTTTGGCGCGTGTGCGCGGCTGGACATTTGCGTGGGTGCCTGGGGCGGGGCGGTGGGTGGGTGTGTGTGGGGTGGGGGGGGGTGGGGTGGGATAGCATCCCGACCCATTCAAACGGTCCATTGTAAGACAAGAACGCCCCAACTAAGCCGCTTGCTACTTGGACACGGGCTTCCTTTCCCCCCTCTTCTGACGACCCGAAGCGTGCGGCTGTTTTATTGAACTCTTTTTTTAGAGCTCGATCCAAATTTAAGAACAGACGCGAAACTTGACGCCGCGCGAGCGATTGGCGCGGGGGGTGGGGGGGGTGGGGGGGGAGACGCGGGGGTGGAGTGGGGGGGCGTGTGGTGGGGGGCAATAGATCCTTTTTAATCCTCTTTAGTCCATTTTCCAATGGGTTGGAAGCGCTCCGCTGGGGGGGGGTGGGGGGGGGTGGGGTGGGGAGGGAGGTTGACCGGAAAGTGTAGTGACTGCGCTTTTTTTTCCCCCCCCCGGGGACGGAGGGCGGAAGCGGCTAATTTGCCCACAAACAGCCGTGGAGTGAACGGAATTTTTTTTTTCTGGACGGGTTGTGTGTGTGGGTGTGTGTGTGGTGTGTGTGTGGGTGTGTGTGGGGGGTGGGGTGGGCTATGGGGGTGAGAGAGAGGATGGAGGGTCCACCCCCCTCCCCCCCCTCTCTCTCTGCTTGTATTGAGCTGTCAATCAAAGCACAGGCTGACAAAAGGGGGGCGGGGCGAGGCGGCCTTCGGCGCCTGCGCCGTGAGGTGCCGCGGGTCACGCTCGGCGGCAGCTTGACGAGCGCCGGGGGCTTTGTGACGACACGGCCCGACCGACGCGCGGGCCGGCCGACCAATGGGAGCGAGGGGCCCGGCGGCGGGCAGCCAATCGGAGGGGCGGGTGTGAGTGTGGCGGGGGGCGGGTCCAGTCAACTAAGTTTGGTGGCGGGGCGGATGACGTGGGGGAGATGCGCTGACGCACGCGCACTCGCTCCCTCCCACCCATCATGGCCGCTCTGTACGCCTGCACCAAGTGCAACCAGCGCTTCCCCTTCGAGGCGCTGTCCCAGAGCCAGCAGCTGTGCAAGGTGGGTGGGTGCGGGGAGCTGGATGGATGGGTGTGGGGGGGGTGTGCGGGACGGGGGTCGTCGAGGGCGGGACCGAGCGGGTGATGGGAGAGAGAGAGAGAGAGAGAGAGCGCGAGACGTTGAGGTCAGGTGACGCCCTCACGTCAATCAGCGGGGGAGGGAGGGCGGGGCTTAGTTGGGCGGGTTTCACGCCCGATCGGGCGGGTTTCACGCCTGATCGGGCGGGTTTCACGCCCGATGGGGCGGGTTTTTCTGACTGCCCTGTGCGTGAGGACGATGATGATGATGATGATGGTGGTGGTGGTGATGATCATCGTCAACAACAACAACAACAACAACGGCACGATGACAGCTGCACAGCGCCGTTCGCGTCGGGAGGACGTCCCAAGGCGCTGGACGGCGAGCTGGGGTCGGAGGTGGTGGGGGGGGGGGGAGGGGGAGAAGGGAGGGGAAGTGGGGTGGGGGGTGTGGTGGCCGATGGCACGGTCGAAGAGGAGGGTCTTGAGGCGGGACGGGAAGGAGGCTAAGGAGGGGCGAGGAGGGGTGACTGGGGGATGGAGTTCCAGAGGTCGGGGGTTGAGGGTGGGGGGGGGGGGCAGAGTGGCTGCAGGCTCTCCGCCAATGGTGGGGTGGGTGGGTGGTGGGGTGGGTCGGGGGGCCGTGGCGCATAATCCTAATCGTAATCCTCGCATTTGACACGGCGCCTCATCGCGTCCTCCGAGACGTCTCAAAGCGCTTCGCGGGATACACTGTAAAGTGTAGCGACTGTACATTTTGCGGGCGAACCGCCCACAGCGACCAAACTCTTCTTCTCATGTTTTTTTTAAGGGATTATTAACCCCCTCCTCCTCCCCCCCCCCCCCCCTCCCCGAAACCAATCCGCCAATCAACTAACGAGGACCAGGTTTCTACTCGCTGATGTTCCCAGTTATTTACTGACTTCAGTTCTGACGAAGGATCGTGGACCTGAAACGTTGACTCACTCCATATGTACTGTCTGACCTCCTGAGCGACTTCTGTTTTTGTTCCTACTTACTGTAGGTAAACAGAGGCCTGTGTGGGAAGTAAGGAAATTTGATAAAACGCCTTTGGGCGTGTGCCTAATTTTTTATTTGTTTAATTCAAAAGCCACAAAACAAGTATCTCCTCCCTCACACCCCCTTTGAAGACTTTTTCCTACCCAGGCGCCTGTGGAACCTTACCCCGGAAGGCAAAACGTCTTCAGGAAAAGGGGAAAAATAGATTGCACCTTATTTGTCAAATGATAGAATGGGATTTAGTATCTTTGATGGGTTCCCTAGACTATGTGTTTAATATATTGTTATATTGCCATACCTATTCGCCCACGAATATACAGTCAATTCATTTTAGAGTATATTCGATGAAGCGCTTTGAGATGTCTCGAAGCCTTGATAAGGCGCTACATCAAATGCAAGGATTGTTTTTATTGTTATACTGTAATTATTGGATGTTTCACACTTTTCTGAATTCTGCAGTAATCAAATTGTCCTTTCTTAGGAATGCCGAATTGCACATCCCATTGTAAAGTGCACTTATTGCAGATCAGAGTTCCAACAAGAAAGGTAAATACAGACTTATCACTAACCGAACAAAGTTAAAGTATGGCTTTTAATATGTCTGTAGGACATAAGAACCCATAAGCATTCTTCTCTCCTTTAGAGTAGCATAACCTTAGCAATATGTATTTTAACACTTTAATTCAGCTGACTCAACTGAAGTGAATGTAATCTTAAATGCGTTCGTTTTTTTCCCCAGCAAAACCAACACGATATGTAAGAAGTGTGCTCAGAATGTGAAACTGTATGGAACAGTAAGTATGAGTTACAAATGATTTTGTTGATTGGAATTTGTGTTCGATTATTGTCATTTTAACCCAGAAACAAGGATTCACGTGTACAGTAATTTGTGCGCCAGGTGCCTTTATATATCTGATAGAACAGCCAAGACATAATATTTTTACTGAGGGAGTATAATCGCCACCTTAAGAATCGTATTTAAATATTTGGTGGTGACTGGTTATTGTTTTTTCTTCGTTCACAGTAATCTTCTTAATGTCTTTTTTTTCTTTCAAAAGCCCAAACCGTGCCAGTATTGCAATATAATAGCCGCCTTTATTGGAAACAAATGTCAGCGATGTACAAACTCTGAAAAGAAGTACGGTTCACCTCAGACTTGTGAACAGTGCAAACAGCAATGTGCATTTGACCGAAAGGATGATAGGAAAAAGGTAAGTTCTTTAAATGCTATGTAAACTGGCTCCAAGGTATAATGGTGTTTACCACCCGATAGATATCAGCTTTGCTTCGCGCTGTACTGATCACTGATCGTGTGAAACATGCTTCTGATAATACCGTTGCCTCGTTTAGTCTGATCCTCTTTATTAGGCTCATAATAATCCCCACTTGTTTCCCTTGCACGAAGGTTGATGGGAAGTTGCTTTGCTGGCTGTGCACCTTATCATATAAGCGAGTTCTCCAGAAGACCAAAGAGCAACGGAAAAGCCTGAGCTCTTCATCGCACTCATTACAAGAAAAAGAACCATACACCAGACTCATCAGTGCTCATTACAACAGGTATATATAATGGTCGTCGAGTGTGGTATGAAGTGCATCAGGTGATTATAAAGGTGTGCCTAAAGCATTTCCTTCATTTATAGGCCTCTACATTGTAAAGTGTCTCATGTTTAGTTGGATGGGTGTGTTATCTAATGTGGTGTAGTTTGAGAAATCTTGCAGTGTTGCCTTCTCCTATCGTCAGATTTTGCTGGTACTCTTTGCAAACACCCCACCACAAAGCACTTTGACAAGACATGTTTGTAATCTTCCGTTCCAGCCTTATAGCACATTAAGTGGGAATGTTGTGAAACTAAATATCCGTTGCCACCCTGAATGTTGTCCAGTGAGTGCTGCTCCCAGTTGCATACGTACTGTGGTGTGCAAATACATTTTCTGTGTCTTGCAATGTTTTGTGCTGTGGCATTACCTCGGTTTCAAGCTAATCTTTTTGCCTTTTGTCCCCAGTCAGAAGACTTTATCTACATCTTCACTTCAGAATGAAATTCCAAAGAAGAAGCCAAAGTCTGATGGCCTGAGTGCAAATGGAGACAGGTGACTTTTTCTCTGAACACCCCTCAAGTCCCTGAAATTGGAGCATGGGCTGATGTAAACTGTCAGGCTTTATTTGACGACCACAACATCACTTTTGAAATTCCAAGGATTATTCTGTCTGTATGCCTGGACAACAAATGTAGAACCATACCCCAGTAAAAGAGAGAGCACTTGAGAGAGAAAAAAAATGTTGCAAGACAAGCAACTGCTGAGAATCATAGAATATTTCAGCACAGAAGGAGGCCATTTGGCCCATCATGCCTGTGCCGGCTCTTTTGAAGAGCTACCCAATCAGTCCCACTCCCCTGCTCTCCCCACATCCCCATAATAATCCCTCAAGAAAAAAAACAATAATAAATTGGTCACTTCAATTCCACAACCGTTTGTGGGACACTGCTGTGCGCAATTGGCTGCCGTGTTTCGCCCACAAATATAGTTAAATTCACTTTACGGTATATTCTACGAAGCGCTTTGAGACGTCTAGAAGACATGAAAAGCGCTATATCAAATTATTATTATTATCCTTGCAAATTTTTCCTTTTCAAGTACCTATCCAATTCCCTTTTGAAGGTTGCTATTGAATCTGTTTCCACCACCCTTTCAGGCAGTGCATTCCAGACTGTAACAAACCCACAGCAAGTCAATTAGAATCTGAAAGAGGAAACTCGAAGCATTTGGGGCATTACCCATCAAGGTTGATCTATTTTCTCAGATTATGATTGACCTGCTGTTCAGTCTGATTTTCAACTGTTCCAGGTTTTAAATTACATTTCTAAAAAAATACAATTGGGCTGGTCTTTCAACTGGTTTTGGTAACTCAGAAAAGAGGAGGGTGTTGTGTACAGACATGTATCTGTGGTAACAAAATTCTACACCAACACATTGTTTTTGTATCATTTCATTCTTGTATGATTCATTGTCTGTTTCGGAAAAACCCTCTTTTAGTCATCCAGACACTGAGAAAATAATCAGTTGCCTCATTTAAGCTACTCACTAGCACCCAATAGCAACTTCTGTAGAAATTTAGAAGTCAGTGAAGCTTTTGAAACCTTGGTTAAGATCTGGGCAGGTACATTTCTGCCAAAGAAATTGCAACTCATTCTGTTGTCTGTTGATTGAATCCACCGATTGTACCTCTTCAACGCAAAATCTCATAGAGCCATATCTTAGTTCCTTTGCCAGTTTATCTTTGGCCAAAGCACTCCTTCAAATGTACTCGGTTTGTAAGTAGGGGGTGGGCAAAGTGGCTTTGTAGGGTCTGTGCAATCCTTCCTTTGCTTTCAATTATAACTTTATTAGCTATTTGCAAATTTTCACAGTGTCAAATCTGGAGGTGAAAACATCCTGGAAGATTATGAATGGCACCTTGAAAACGACTAGTCGACTAGGTGAGCGCTAGGTGAATTTCTTGGGTAAATGCTGATGACAACTTTATATGTCATGAAGGCTTCTAAATTATTTAATATGGTTATGTAAAGACTGATTAAGGATGCATGAAAAGATAGGGAAAAGTCAGCGCTTCTTTATATTAAAAAAACTAGTTGCAGCTATCTTGAGACCCATCGGGGAAATTGGGAGCACCAGCATTCTGTGCCACAGCAGTGAAGACACTCAATCCTCACACCAACAACATGCATTTAAATAGCGCCCCTCACACAGGGTAGCGTCCCAGAGCACTTGACAGTGGCGGAGCGTGATGCCTAGCCGGGGGGGGAGGGGGAGGTGTCCGTATGCATGATCGAATAGGAATGTCATCAGGCGTGATCTGATGATGGGGAAGATAGGGGCAAGGCTGAGGGATATAGGAAGAGTGTTCCAGAGTTTCGCAGTTTCACCATCGAATTCCTGACCTTAGCTGCACTCTGAAAACATTCCATGGGGAAGAAAGCTCAAAAGAACATCAGTCCTAAGATGCAGCTGCAATTGTCCGGGCATCTGGTGCAGAGCAGTGCAGGCAGACTTAATTGCCAAGATATGCATTGCGTAGGGGGAGATCACACAACATTGAGATTTACCTTTCTAATTGCAGTTTAGTCATTTTTTCTATCCATCAAAATATTTTTTTTTCAAAAACTGCTTCCAAAAGCAGATTTGAGTCCACCTCCTGCCTGGCCTGAATGCAGTCATTTAGAGAATATTTAAAAATATGATCATTTGCATTTAATATGTAGGCAAATCAGTGAATGAGACGGAGTGATCGATTACAATCTGCGCGCGCAAAACAAGCCAGTCTGGTCGTTCATAGCGCTCACCCAGAAGGTAGTAGGCATTAGGAAAATTAATGTGTAGTCAAGCCCTCCTTTTAAGAATAACTTAGTTATAATGTTACACTCACTGGCACCTGAATTATCCTCTTCAATCTGATCTGATACCAAGCGCTTGCCATTGGCACACCAAAGAAAGAAATGGGTGTCTGAGCAGTACTTAATCCACTTTGCTGCATTGCACAAGAGCTGTCAAACTCCCAGACAGTTGTTGAAGTTTGAAGTTAGCTATCTGCTATGTCTTGTGAATTATTATTCTGGCTCATTACGTTACAGTAGGTGCAATACCTCATGGCATCCTTGTGTCCCATCAATGGCTACTGGATAGCAGTCTGGGGGGGGGAGCTCTGATAGGATTTTCCCTTCTTAGCCTAGGAGGCACAGAGGCCAATTGTTGTGCCCCTATTAACGCCAGTACTTCCCTAGCTGAGATAAAGCAATTTGTCATCAGACCAGGAACTTCAACAGACGTTGTTTCATTGTGAGAAAGTTTTTTCTATTCCTATGTCGCAACCAGCTCGCTCGTCATTTTCAAGGTAGACATATTTTTTTGACCCCCCCCACTCCTTTATTTTTCCTTCACAGCTGGCCCGAGGTTGGTATAAGCCATCTGACAGTTTGCAGTAATAATATAATCAACAAAAGAGAAGTCAGATTTAAGCAAATACATGAGTCCCTTTTCTCCTTTTTAGACTAATCTGTTGTAGTCGATTAATATTTTGGGTTGGACTTTTCATCAAAGCTGATGGAGGGTGACACCTGATGTATTAACCTACTCTCTTTCAGATACTAATCCACCTAATGTGGCGTTTCCAACGAGTTTTTGTTCTTGTTTCAGATTTCCAACATTTGCCAGTGTCCCTTTTATCTCTAGATGTTGATGGCATTCACAACTGAGCTGCTGCATTCCTATGTCTAGGTTTGAAATAATCCAAAGCCGTTTTATTTTAACAAAAACCTTGTTTATAGTATTAAATAGTAGCTGAACCTACATGGCTGGCGTTGGACAATGCAACGTCAATAAAAATGATACAATCAAACCACACCTTGTTGGCAGATTTCCAAATGTCAGCAGCTAGAGACAAAACTCTGACATTTGTTTGCTGCCACTGTAGATTGACAGTAAAATTGAAGTCCAAGCTGTCAAATGTATAGGGAAAATCATAGGAATTACAATACAAAAAGGAAGCCATTCAACTCACCGAGCCTCTGATAGTCTTTATCAGCCCTGATCGCTGTACCTTTTATTATTATTATTATAATAATACTTGCATTTGATATAGCGCCTTATCACATCTTTGAGACGTTTCAAAGCTCTTCACAGAACATACTAAGTGGATTGACTGTATATTTTGTGGGCAAATATATATTTAATATTGTTCGGTTGTAGCTTCAACTATGGCAAAGCATTTCATCTTCTAATCACACTACAGCTGGTGTTTTCTACCCTCTGTTGGTGTTTTCAACAAAGGGATGGTTTGAAAATGGTGTGTTAGAGAAATTTGGTCACTCAAGCCATGATTTGTTGTGGGACACTGCTGTGCGTAATTGGCTGTGCGTTTCGCCCACACAATACAGTCATTCCACTTCACAATGAAGTGCTTTGAGACATCTCAATGATGTAATAAGGCACTACATCAAAATGCAAGGGTTCTAATCAATGTGGAGATCTTCTCTTGAAAGCCCCTCTGTGCTACGAATAGACTGGTAGGGTCTTTTGACTCATCTTGGTTTCGGTTTTATAATTTTTACTGTTGCAGGTTTCCTCTATTGTATACACTCAAAGTGCGTACTCAAAAGATCAGCCTTTCTCTAGGTTTTGTTTTAAATCATAGTTAGTTATAGCTTCTCACAATAAAGAGTAAATATTTGGGGGGGGGGGGTGGTGCTCCATTGATTTCCCTTGCACATCACAATGCTTCTGTCATTACTGTTAAGATTTCTGTATACACATTCATTTGCTTGTGTGTTATTATTTTACTGGCGTGTGGAGTTTATTTAGTAAGTCATGTGTGCATGACCTTTTATGCCTGTTTTTTTCTCAGTTGTGTCTTCTGTCCACTTCCTTTTTGTGTTAAACAAAATTATCCACAGATTTACCAATCCTTCCACCACAGACATCCACACTCTCACCACCCCATCTGGTGCATTCATTTCTACAAAGGCTGATGTAACAGCAACCTAATGGGTTAATGTGCTCTGACATTGAATTTATAACCATACCAAGGACAGGGAAAATGGAGCCATTTTATAGGGGGTGTGTTGTCATTCGTGGGTGTAAAACAAAAGTAGTGTAAACAAAACAATTTAGTAATCAGATTTGTGTACTATATGACAACACATTACTCTAAAGTAGAGTTCTGAATGAGAATATTTAAACAGTGATTTCCAATTCACCAGTGTAAATATGGGCTTTGCTTTGTGCGTTCATATTACCCAATGTTCCAGTTGGCTTCAGCAAATCGAAGGATTAATATGGAGTGTGTATGACACAGCAGAGATTAGTCCACGACTGTGTGACGCAATTGGGAATAATGCACGTATTACTTAACGCCCACCACCACACACACTCGCACCTTCTCTCTGTGATGGATAAACTTTTCAGTTTGATTCATTAAATAATAAGGCCTGACGTGTATCAGTGTCTCTTTCTCTTCTGCAAACCCACTCCCGTGCCTCGGACGTACTGAGCCACCAAACATAAGAAAGGACCATGTTTGAAATCTGGTTGCGTAGTAATGGAGATATTACATTTAACAGGCTGAGGGAACTAAAGGTCAACTAGGATTCCCACTTATCTTTAGCTGTCCTATAAACCTTGCTGGAAAGTAGGTTCATGATGAGGTGTTGGGTGAGGATGGCTTGTTTGATGTGCACAATTGAGCCTCAAACATAAGGAATGGCTATATTTGTGACGGATGTATTTGAGACCATTGCCAACTTCAGGAGTAAAGTGGAGAAATGCAATTCACTTGGCAGTATATAGAGACCAATCACTGCCCTGAGAGAATACTGTTTGTTTCCTGCCTCCTGTGTTCTTATTTGACAGTGAGTGAATGGAGTGAATTGTTGTCACAGCCGTCGCTTTCCTCTTTTCTCTGACGCAGTTCTTCTCCGGATCTCGCCCTCGACTCGCCAGGCACCGACCACTTTGTGGTCATCACTCAACTCAAGGAAGAAGTGGCGACACTGAAAAAGATGTTACATCAGAAAGATCAGCAAATACTCGATAAAGAGAAAAAGGTGATATTGATGATAATAATCCTTGCATTTGAAATCGCGCCTTATCAACGACAACAACACCTTGCACTTATATAACGCCCTCCGCGCAGGATAGAGTCTTAAGAGTGTTTATCACGTCTTCGAGACGTCTCGAAGCGTTTCACAGAATATACTGTATTCTTGGGCAAGTTTCCTTACTCCACACAGAGCCTAATAATAATCCCTCCAAAAAACAAAACAATAATAAATTGGTCATTTTCATTCCACGATTATTTGTGGGACACTATTGTGCGCAGTTGGCTGCCGCGTTTCGCCCACAAATATACAGTCAAATCACTTTACAGTATATTCTGTGAAGCGCTTTGAGACGTCTAGAAGACGTGAACAGCGTTATATCAAATGCAAGGATTATTATTACTGTAAAGTGAATTAACTGTATATTTTATGGATGAAAAAAGGTGGATCATATTTAAAACAAATGTGAAGAGCACTATATAAATGCAAGTTGTTGTTGTGGCGGTGAGAGTGGGGCGAATGTAGGACTCCTTGCCTGAAGGAAAAAAGCACCAGTGTATTTAAGAGAGAAAATTGCTGCATTCACAAGGGAGAAGGGAGTAGAGTGGTGTTGGAGGGGTGGGGCTCATGTGGAGTGTAACACTGACACAGATTAATTGGGTCAAATTGTTTACTTGAGACCCGACTGAAGAAATCTGGGTGTGAATCATGACCTAACCAACGTAGCGTGTCAGAAGTCACTGTTCTGCGTTACCATGACTCTGCAACTTGTTTTATTTGTGATTCACTTCCTGCGCACGTCTTTCCTTCTCTACAAATTCTACAAAGTCAGTAAAACCACAGTTGAACTTGGCGGAGGTTGGGAAAAATGAAAGGTGTGTGTCTGGTCAAGAGCCCATCATATGCACCATTTGGGACCCCCTAACTATGGTTCGTTACTGATAATTAGACGGAAACCCATGTGGGGAATCATGCGAAATGCAAATTAGCCACAGCACTAACCCAACACTCCTTCCATCAGGAGTTATGCTGTTTCTATTGTACCACACTCTTCCTGTACTCTTTACTTTCTTTTTCTCACTCTTATTTATCTGTGTTGTTCTGTCTTTATATATAGTATCTGACTTTCTCTCTTTAAGTTTCTATTTCCATGACTTGCTTTCTCTTCCTCAAGCTTTTCTTTCTCTCGCTCGCTCTATCTCACACTAAATTGCTCAGTAAAGACACGTAGGGTCCTGTTTCACAATTGTGTTGAGTTGTGTCACATACATGTGAACCTTGTGGGTTTTTTTTTCTGGCCTTGCACGAATGCACATAAACTGACATCTGGATAGCCACGCTTGCAGAGTTGTTCTTTTGCGTTGTTTTTGTATTTCGCTTTAGATTTGTTTGATTGTGTGTGTGTGTCTGTCCGCTATCAGTTTTTCTACCTTAAAGAGATGTAACAAATTTGGTTATTTCAAGAAAATTTTATGAATTGTTTTGTACTGATTTACAGTATAAATGTGGTTCTGTTTTATCTGAAGATTACTGAGCTCAAAGCTGAGTTTCAGTACCAAGAATCGCAAATGAGATTGAAGATAAATCAGGTCGAGAAAGTGCACAAGGAAGCGCTGGATCAATTGCAGGTGGGTTTTTAAGCGCTCCGAGACGCGGACCCGCGTGAAGGGAGCTATATACATTCAAGTTATTGTTGTTTTAATTCAAAAATCCTCATTGTACTTGTACTCCTGACACATTGGAAATATCCCTTTGTGGGAACCACTCAGTGGCTCAGGTAACTTGCTGAGTTTCCGCACCCTCTGCACATCACCTGCAGTGGCCGAGCCTTCTTATCCCACACCCCAAATATCTAGACTCCCTCCCTGTACCACTGCATCACCCCCCCCCCCCACCACCACCACCGTCTCTTTCTGTCTTTTAAATCCTGCCTCAAATCCTACTTTTCGAAAGTGCCTAAGAAATTTAGTGCTGTGTCTGTAATCCATCATATACTGTGTAAACAAAACCTGAGGAAGTGGAGTCATGCGGTTATGTTTTGATGTCTTCCACAGACAAAGAACAGAGATCTTCTGAAGCAAGTTGCAACCCTGTCTAAAGGCAAGAAACCAGACAAATGTGGAGCCACTGTTACTTCACCATAATGTATTAACTCCTACCCGGCCAAGCATTGTAAAAAGAACTTGTGGATGAAGTGGGGCATTGTTCAGTGCTGTGCACGTCTTTTATAAAATAAGAAAATCCATATTTTTGCCCTCGATCACATAGCATCGACACTTTGTATATTGGTTGAATGACCTCAGTTTGTTGAGCCATCCCATGTTTTAGCCAGCCTGAAGGGATTAAAACCAGGGTAGTAACTCTTCCAATGCGTTTTTTCCCCTAATTTGATGTGTTAACGGTGGTAAAGTCAGCAAGAGTGTCAAATTTTGATACACGATTCTTTTAGCTTTGTCTTTGTACTCGTGCCATGAAAGAAATATTACCGTAACAACATTGGGTTTCCAATGGTTTGTTTCACTTTTTACAGCCATTTTTAAAAGCTGTCTGTAAAGTGTTGTACAGTTTATATATGTATAGTGAGTGGTGCGTATGTTTTTGTATGAACTTGTTAGCTAACTTCTCATTAAAATATTTCATAGATGTGCATTTCTTTATTATCATTTGCTTAGGCCTAGTTAACCATTTTTGTTTTGAATTGATTGTACCGGTGTGACTTTTCGGGTTGAACTCAGGGGAACTTTCATATCTCCTTTCGAATGTGCTTCGATTCTGTGATATTTTTATTTCTCCAGCGCACTATTTGGCAAGTCTCAGGCAACTTTTGAACATTTCCCAATTTAAAACATTCCAGCAAAGCAATTTGACGACAGCCCCAGTCGGTGAACAAGACAGCCTAAATACATTAAAAACACCTAGTTTTAGGACAGCACTGGGTGGAGTGTGAAGACCTCTGCTTTTGCTTCTGGTAAACTTCTGGAATAAAACCTTTGCAGCATTCTCACCCATTTTCCACTCTTGACTTACTCCCCTTAAACCTCCCCTGGTGTGCTGGAGTGTTTGCATCATTTGTCTTTCAGGAACTCGTTTCCTTAATCATTCTTCCATTTGTGACCAGACATCGAGTGAGCAAGGCTATTACACGCGGAGAAGGTAAGATTACAGTAGAGATCTTGCAGTAGGGGCTCACTAGCTACTGCAGTCAGCCCGAGGAAGCTTGGACCAGTTGTAACATGCCCCCAAAGCACCGTGCCTGAGATTTGCTAACAGCACAGATAGGAGTCGCAAACCTTTCTGGTGTTTGTGGCTCATTACGTTCACTGAACCAATTTGGGTGTGGGGGGGTTGGGGTGGGAAGAGGGTGGGGGGTGAAATCCTTCAATTGTAAATTGATCCTAAATTTGTAGAATATAACTTCTTGTACGATTTATGAATGAAAGAAAGTACTGGTCAAAATTATACCATGTTTAGCAACATGTTTGTCTGTCTTGACCAGCGACACCCAGTAAAGGCAACCGGGTTTAACATCAGGTCCAAAGGACGGCAACTCTGACAATGCGCCACCCACCCCCAGCGCTGCATTGGGATGTCAGCCTGGTCTACATGAGTTGGAAATTCTGACCGGGTGGGGGGGTGGGGGGGGGATTGTCTGACTGACTGCCACACACGTTTCGCCCACGAAATACACAAGTCAAATCCCTTGAGACCAGTGGCCAGGAGGTGGGTGGGGGGGGAGGGTATAGCAGAGAGACCAGTGGCCAGGAGGTGGGTGGGGTGGGGGGAGAGGAGAGAGACCAGTGGCCAGGAGGAGGATGGGGGGGAGGGTATAGCAGAGAGACCAGTGGCCAGGAGGAGGAGGTGGGTGGGATGGGGGGGGGGTGTAGACCAGTGGCCAGGAGGAGGAGGAGGATGGGGGGGGGGGGGGTAGACCAGTGGCCAGGAGGAGGAGGATGGAGGGGGGGGGGTAGACCAGTGACCAGGAGGAGGAGGAGGATGGGGGGGTAGACCAGTGGCCAGGAGGAGGAGGATGGGGGGGGGGGGGTAGACCAGTGGCCAGGAGGAGGAGGATGGAGGGGGGGGGGGTAGACCAGTGGCCAGGAGGAGGAGGATGGGGGGGTAGACCAGTGGCCAGGAGGAGGAGGATGGGGGGGGGGGGGGTAGACCAGTGGCCAGGAGGAGGAGGAGGAGGTGGTGGGTGGGTGGAGTGCAGTCAGTGGCTTGGGCGGCGCGGGGCGCGCCGGGAGGCGTAGTTCGCCGGTTCCGCGGCTGCGCGGTGGCGGGCGGGGGAGCGGACTCCAAGTCCCAGCGCGCACCGCGCGCGGCCCCGCCCACCTGCGGGGCTACAAAAAAAAAGTTGCATCAGCTGTGCTCAACGTTCTGACTGTCACCCGCGCCCGAGAGCCCCTGTGCACCGGGTGTTTATTGCAGGCGGGTATTTATTTAATTTTTTTTTGGGGGTGTGTGGGTGGGGAGAGGGGGGGGAATCGTCGCAATATTACCCCCACACCCACCTACCCCCTAACTTTCCTCCCCACTCACCCACCCACTCGCTTCAACTCAACCCCAACCCCCACCACCTTTTTTTTAAAAAAAGAAAAAATATGACATTAATACCCCCCCCCACCGCCCCCCCCCCCCCATCCCACACCCCACACCCCCCCACCCCCCCCACCGTGGCAATGATTCTCCTGACAGCTGAGCAGTGAGTGTGGCGACCAAACACCAGAGGCTGAGGCTGGAGAGCGAGAGGAGGGGGCGGTGGGGGCGACTGACCTTTCTCTCTCTCTCTCTCTCTCTCGGTTAGAGAGTTGCAATTTAACACTCTCTCTCCCCCCCCCCCCCCATCACTCCCCCCACACTCCCCCCCATCACTCCCCCCACACTCCCCCCCATCACTCCCCCACACTCCCCACTCCCCCCTTTGAAGTCGTCTGCGGTGGATCGCGCAGTGCAACTCAGCAAACGATAGAGTGTTGCACCGTTTCCTGTGTGTTCTGCCTCCACTTCGTCAACTGCAGTCCCAGTCTCGGATCCCTCTCGAATTGGCTGTTGCCTAAGATTGGTATTATTATTTTATTAACTCTTGGCTTGTTTCCACTGTAAAGTGTAGTGACTGTGTTTGGCTCAGGGGGTGGTGGTGGGTAGGTGGGTGGGTGGGTGGGGGGCGATCTTGTCTTAAAAGAGGCAGGAGAAGGCGGTGGTGAACGGACCCCACCCACGACCCCCCCCATCGGAACCGCTTTGAATGTCGATGGACCGGGATCCCATCGGCCGAGCCGCGCGTCCCGACCGAGCAGATGACCGCTCCTGCGATGTCAGGAAATGGACCGACATGATTTGCAGCCGGGAGGAGGGAAGCCGAGCCGCGGGGATGGACGGCGTCGCCGGCGCTGTCCTGGGTTGGATCGAGGCGGTCGGAGCTGGGAACTCCAGGCCGGCCGGTGACCAGCGCCCCGAGCCGGCAAATACCCAACCCTCGCCTGAACTCGAACGACTGCTGCTCCTCCTGCTGAGGTTGGCCAACAGTTGTCCTTTCGGCGACATCCGAGAGAGGAGTGCACACATTCTGCAAACTGCGCTGGTAAGTGTGATGGGGCAAAGCCAACCCCAACCCCCTCCCCTCTCTCCCCCCCACCCCCGCCCCCCCCACCACCACCACCCACAAAACAATCACTCGTGCAGTCGGTGTGTTTTTGACGTGAGGGGTGCTATATAAATTCTTGTTGTTGTGGTTCAAGGGCTCTGGGACGTTACCCTCGGGAGGGGTGCTATGCAAATCAAGTTGTTGTGTCTCTTTAAAGTGGAGATTGGTTTTGTACTGTCACTGTTTACAAGTCGCCACTTCAAAGACAGTTCGTTGAAACTAAAATTAGTTTGGATTTCTTATTTGGCTTTGGTCATTTTGTCAGAATCGCCGATTCTAGAAGGCAAAACTCTGTGGTGGCAATTTTCGCACTGCGGGGTTTTTTTTTTTGTTTTTATTCTGTGAAGGTTTCGGACCACTGATTAACACATACAAGGTCAAGACAATTACGACTGCAGTGAACTCTGTACAAACTCTAATCTCTGTGGCGTTAGTTACGAAGTGTTTTATATTAAACCTCAGATTAAAAAAAAAACATCTGGCTTTATGGATTAGCAAGCATCATAACCTTCTCTGTTTACAAATTTAGCAAGAAATTGGCTTGCAAGTAGCAACTATGGCAATGTCTGCCCCACTTTCCACTATCGGATGGTGTGTCTAGAAGGTGTTAAACAACAACTTGCATTTATATAGTGTCTTTTAGCGCTCCGAGACACTATCCTGAGTGAAGGGCAGTACAATATTCGGTATATTACTGCGTGATAATCCTTACATTTGAAATGGCGCCTTTCACGTCAAAGAGGATTTTCAAAGTGTTTCACAGGATTTGCAAACAAAGCAATTAAAAGGAGAACTTTCTCCGAATCTTTGAATCATGTAGTCAAATGTAACTTGTCAGAATGGTAGAGCCCTTCCAGCAGGGATTCTGCAAAGAACCAGTCAGACCACATTGGCAGTACAGCATTCAATTGTGGTCCCAAAGCCCGAAACAACACCTATCACATCGGAGAGGGTGCAGGGACGAGCAACAAAGTTCGTGGCCGGTTCAGAAAGTTTGAGCAACGAGGAAAGATGAGATGAGCTTTATTATTAATAATAATAATAATCCTTTCATTTGATATCACGCCGTAACACGTCTTCGGGATGTCTCAAAGCGCTTCATAGAATATACTCTAAAGTGAATTGACTGAATGAGAAAACGCCCACAAAATTTGTCAAGTCCAAAGAAAGGGTGGTTTCGTATTTGTTCTGCCTCAGTCAGTCTAGAGTAACTAACAGGTAAATGAAGTTATTCTTTATTGTGAAGCAGATCACTAGGTCAGTGAACTAACGACCAGATATGTATTTCACTTCTGTGGAAGGTCAGAGATCTTTCAAGTGCAAGCGCTTCGGAATGCTACCCCGTGTGAAGGGCGCCATATATATATATATATAGTTCTGTGGAACAGGACAGGATCTGCAAGAGGTGTGGTCTGGAATGCTGAATATACTGTCTGCTTCAGGAAGTATTTCAAGCAGTTGTATGGACCGGGAGGCCTGGTTTTCTTCTGTTCATAGGGATACAGGGAAGGGAATAATAAAGTTTGATGGCGGAGCATGAACAACAACAACTTGCATGCATATAGCGCCCCTCACGCGGGACGCGCTCCGAGATGCTCTCCTGTGTGAAGGGCGCTGTATAAATGCAAGTCGTTGTGGTGGTTGTTGATGGCGATGGTGGCCGTCTATCAGGCGCAGAGATGATTTGCTTTTTGATGCGATTGCACTGAAAGTTCAAACACGTGACACTCCGAAAGCCCATTGGATAAATGAACAACCGTTGACTGGCAGTGTCGAGGGAAATTTGAGCCAGAGGCTGTGCCATCAGACTCAGCGATCTAGACTGGAGAGGAGAAAACAAGTTGGGAGTTTCCGCTTCTGATTTCTATCTAGCGACCAGAGTCCAAATATGTACATGTGTTGCTGAATCGGACTTTGGTGAGTGGGTTGTGATGTCCTTCCAATAAAACAGTGTGTCCACGCTCACAGAGAAGACTTTCACTTTGATTCATTACCTCTGGGCTGCCTACACACGAACACTGCCCCCCTCGCTCTCACAGCATCTGTAAAAGATAATTTAACACTTCGGATGAGGTCCTTTAGGAAGAATGGTGCATATCATCCACTTCATGTGCTTTTATTTCATGTCCCCACCATTGGCGGTAAAGCTTTCAGCCTATCTCCCACGGTCCACACTCTCTGGAACTCCATCCCCAAATTCATCCAACTGCCCATCTCCGTCATCTCTTTCGAGGTATGTCTCGAGACCTTCCTCTTTGACCGCGCTTTCAGAGCACCTTTCCCATCCCCACCACCTCGGCTGCCACCCCAAGCTCAGGTGCCCAGCCAGAATTGTTAACCGTTATGGGGATGCCCTCCAGACCTACTTCCCTTCCCAGCCTTCCTTCTCGACCCTGTCCTTGTGTGATGGCAAACCGCAGGCACATTATCTCGTTATTAGCTAAACATTGCACCGATAATTTTCTGAGAAGCCTCCCCCAGCCCGCCCGCGGGCTCGGAGTCAGTGCCATGTTGTTGTTGTCAACATTTTGGCTAAGGATTACAAAGGTCTCTTTCTTTCTGGCTCTTGCTGCCTGGGAATGTCCCAGATTTTAATTTCTTCCTTCTAGGTTTAAAAAGAATATCGTATGCCCACAAAATACGCAGTCATTGGCTGCATGGATCAGGGTTGGCTTGGTAATGTATGGAGATGTTTACGTCCAATGTTATTGGTTTCTTGTGGATCTACATGCCGTTGGGTCATGTTCTGTCTCCTGACCAACACTTGTCTATGGTTTCCCCATGAGCAAAATGACTAAGCCAAAATGTGCTGCTTCCTTCTTTTGGAAGCGACTGCTTAACCGATGGGTAGCAAATGGCTTGAGCAAAATCAATAGGTTTTCAGTAAGCGGGAGTGATTTTTCCATCCCCACTGGATACGTTACTCCCGAGACTTTCTCCTGTGTGAAGGCTGCTATAGTTGTTGCTGTTGTTGTTTGCACTCAGTTCCAGTTAAGTTAGTTAAACTAGTTTAAAAGAAACTAGCGAACTTTTGCCCATTAAACTGGGCGAGTGCCTTTCTGAGTTGCTGTGAGCACCAAGTTCCTGTGGGTGGTAGCAATGTGGAGCTGGTGGGAGTCGTCCGAGGTCTGAACACCACCGCCTGGAGGCCGCGGGGCGAACCACAGGGTTAAAGCACGGAACAATCTTCTGGGTTTGATTAAACTTTTCCTTGTTGCGCTCATGTACGCAGCAAAGGAACCTGAGTTCAAAGGCAGGACCCCAAAAGGCCATGCCAAAGACGGCAATGGAGTCCTGTAGCTCAGTGGTTAGAGCACTCGCTTTGCAAGTGAGAGACCTGAGTTCAATTCCAGGCAGAGGGCGAAACCTTGGGCAAGTTTCCTTACTCCACACAGAGCCCTAATAATAAACCCTCCAAAACCAAAAACAATAATAAATTGGTCATTTTCAATCCACGACTGTTTGTGGGACATTGCTGTGCGCAATTGGCCGCCGCGTTCGCCCACAAATATACAGTCAATTCACTTTACAGTGTGTTCTGCGAAGCGCTTTGGGACGTCCTCCCGACGTGAAAAGCGCTATATCAAATGCAGGATTATTATTATATTATTAGAGTGAAATAAAGCATTAGTGATCCTTATTTGCAGCGCGGTGCCACAAGCCCCAGAAGCTCTCCGAGACACTACACCGCAAGTTGGTGGTGGTGGTGGTGCAGCAGAAACCAGAAAGTTGTGGGTTCCAATCCCGGCTTGAACCCGGGTCAGCAAAACAGTCACTGCTGTCACTGAACCCTGCTGGCGTGTGTGTGCGCGTGTGGTGGTGCGCGCGCGCGTGTGTGTGTGCGTGTGCACAGATGGATAAGCAGGTGAGAGCAATATCTGAGATTTTACTAACAACAACTTGCACTTACACAGCGCCCCTCACACGGGGCGGCGGCGTCCCGGAGCGCTTTACTCTGGGGCGCTTCTACTGAACGATCCAAACTGCTGCGGGGCTGAATGGCCCGTTTCCGTGCTGTAAATCTCTGTGTAGTAATAATAACGCTCGCCTTTGATAACAGCGCCTCATCACGTCTTCGAGACGTCTCAAGGCGTTTCGCAGGATACGCTGTAAAGTGAATTGACTGTGTATTTCGCAGGGGGAAATTTAATTATCTAGGAATATTCACGATCAAATTTTTCTCCCAACGCTCCAGTGTGTGTCCGCCTGTATCTTTCTGTCTGTGTGCATGTTTCCCTGCCCCCACCCCCCTCAATTATTCACTCTACGACTGGGTTCACGTCAGCGCAGATCTATTCGCTTGCTGCTAAGGGACATGTGCATTTGACCCGTTTTGGTTATGTGTAAATAATCAAAATTCTTGAGTGACATGTGAAATATTACTGTGGAGTTTTAATTACTAACAAAACGTGGTTATACAATATCCAGCAAAGTTTACTGCGGGTCGCTCGAGGGAGGGCTTTGACATAGCGACTGTAAAAGCACAAAAATCTCCCAAGGTTATTAAATGGAATGAAGCATTCAGGTAACTGGAGTCTGAACATTGGTATGGAATGAGACGTGCAAACAATGACTGTTCTATGATAATAATTCATGCATTTGATACAGCGCCTTATCACGACTTCGAGACGTCTCAAAGCGCTTCACACAATATACTGTGAAGTGAAATGGCTGTATATTGTGTGGGCGAAACGCGGCAGCCAATTGCGCACAGCGGCGTCCCCACAAACAGTTCGTGGATTGAGTAACCAAGTTATTATTTGTTTTTTGGAAGGGATTATTCCCCCCGGAAACGCGATCCGCCTATGCACTAACAATCAGGTTCATACTTACCGCTGGGTAAACAGGGGCGTGTTGGAGTAAGGAAACTTACTTAAGTGACTATGTATTTTGTCAGCGTATTTAAGCGTACAGAGACCTGCGTCTAAGCTCATTCGTGCGTCCCCACCCCCGCCTCCCCCCCCCCCCCCCCCAAAAAAAAAGCATTTAACGTCCTGAAGTTTCTTTCATTCAAATGGTTATTAAAGCAGAAATATAAAATGGGATCAGCGGGCTGGAACCGCTTACAATTAGATTCAGCTGGGATTTAGTGTTGACATTGCCTCCGAATTGAATTCCGTAGCTTTTATGAGCAGTGTCTGGTTCACAATAAAGGTTGAATTTGCCGTCTTAAGGAGCGTCAAGTTCCCCCGTTCCCTTGATGCCCCTCTTTTCCTCTCCTGTACACTGTAGCTGGTCAACTATGTAAGCAGGATCAAAAGCCATTATATAAACGGTTGCTCCTGGCTGATTTCGATGAATGCGCTCGGTAACAAAAATATATATCCATCAGCCTTCCTCCTGTGCGTGTACAACTGTCCCAAAGCAGGTTACCTGACGTAGGATGTTCATGTCACACCGTAACCTTCCCAACTGGCCCGACCCATCCTGAGCTGGACTTAAAACCTCACACATTGGAGGCGATGCATACCTTTGTGTGACTCCTTAAGATAATAATCCCAGCAGTTCAAAGAGCTTTGAGGTACCTGCTGTCCAAATGGAGTGACGGTGTATTTTGTAGGCAAAGGCAAACACAAAAGCTACATTGTGGAGTCCAGGGCGAAACCTTGGGCAAGTTTCCTTACTCCACACGCCTAATAATAATAATCCCTCCAAAACAACAAAACAATAATAAATTGGTCGTTTTCAATCCACGACTGTTTGCGGGGACGCCGCTGTACGCAAGTGGCTGCCGCGTTTCGCCCACAAATATACGGTCAATTCACTTTACAGCGTCTTCTATTTGTGCACAGCAAGTTGTTTTTTTTTTTTGTCAGACGAGTGTCTGACACCTGCAGAAACCCATCACCGTTGCTTAACAGCATCCAAACACAGCTGAGAATTCCATGCATCCCATCTACACATGGAAATCCCAGAGATAGATTAATGGAATGCTCTCTCTCTCTCTCTCTCTCTCTCCTCGGAGGGATGTATCTTGCTTACCTAAGTCTGGAAGGTATTAGGCGCAGGTTGGCAAGAGCCGAGGCTTGCGGGTCGTTGGCGGGGATGGGGGCGGGGAGCCCAGAGTGTGCGTTGGGCGTAACCGCCAACAGCGAAGAAGTGACTGACCAGTTCATGAGGACTGTGGGCCGGAGGGTCGGAGCAACCAGGAGAAACTCTTTTCGAGTTGTGTTTAATGTCACGACTGGCGACCGACCGACCGCCTTAGCCCGACAGTTAGGGCACATGCGGAGACTAGGTGAGGTCATAAATCACCGGTTTATAACCACAGCAGATGCGAGAGGGCGGTGACACTGACAAGCCGGGAGTGGGGTGAGGTGTGGGGGGCCGTGTGGAGGTGGGGCAAGGAGGGGGTGGGTTTCAGTGTCTATTTTTCCAATTTCCTTCTTCTCTTCCGCCTCAAAGCCTCCGCTGTGATAATCTCGTTCCTCACTCAGTCATCACGTGGCTGGATACTGGGCAATCTGTTACGCACCGTCATGGGATCTTTTACTGCCCTCGTCCTGCGCCGGAGGGTCAGCCTGAACTCGGATGAAAGTATCGCGAGCGCTGGCGTTGAGAGCATTGTAACGGCTGGAGAAGAATTAACGTCCAGTCCGCTCCAGCTGCCTCAGGCTATCTCGGTTGCACTGTAATGCCGAGCGTCGGCTGGTTGGTGGGTTGTCATGTTACAAGAGCTGAGGGTGGTGGTGACGTGACCAGGCAGAGCCGTGCGGTTCTGAGTCATTCAGAGTAGGAGGATTGCTGTTCAGTTGTTGGTCTACCAGGTTAGCTGATCTCAGTTGAGCAGCACAATTGGATCCGAGAGGATAAGAAACTGCCTTTGGCTTCCTCCCCCCCTCCCATCCCCACTGCAATGATTGAATAACTTGTCGACACGTCCAGCCTCCCGACATTCGCTCCCAAAGCACACAGTCCAAGCCACTCGACAGCGTACCCTGTGAAGGGCTTTGAGACGTCTCGATGATGTAAAAGGTGCCGTGTCTGTCCTTGCATTTGGTTACAGCGCCTTATCACGTCGTTTCAACATTGAGAGTTTTGCCCGGGGTCTGGGGCCAACCTTCCTCCCATTAAACTTTACCTCGCGGCTGTTTGTGGGAGAAGGTTGTCTGTGTGCGGTTATGCAATTTAAAGTCGTCGTTGATATGGTAGAATGCTATGAAATGTTATCGAACGTTAAAATGCATTTGGAACTCTCCCCCACCCCCCCAATCCCTCCGCCTTGCCCTTGCCCCCTCCCCCATCCCCTCTTTTAGACAATACAAGCAATACAAAATGACATTTGTATAGCGATGGACACTCAGGGATTTGGACCTTCCTTTTCAACCGTGCCTACGGTCACCTCCCCCGGCTTGGCCACTGTTAAGTGCTCCGAGACCATAGGCCGCTATACAACAGCAACAAAATGACATCTATAGAGCGCCTTTCGCGTCGGGAGGACGTCCCAAAGCGCTGAACAGTCAGGTGTCGGGGCCCGAGCATGGGGGAGGGATGGTGTAGGGGTGAGGGAAGGCAGAGAGGTGGGAGGGAGACCAAAGGCACGATCAAAGAGGAAGGTCTTGAGACCGGACGTGAAGGAGGCGAGGGAGGAAGCGAGGCCAAGGGACCGTGGGATGGAGTTCCAAACTGTGGGGGCAGAGAGGCTGAAAGCCCGGCCACCGATGGTTGGGCGGGAGACATGGAGCAGACCGGAGCCCGATGAACGGAGGGACCGGGCAGGTTGGTGGGGAGTCAGCAGGTCAGAGAGGTAGGAGGGGGTGAGGCCACGGATGGCCTTAAAGGTGAGGACGAGGATCTTGAACTCAATCCTCTGGGGGAATGGGGAACCAGTGGAGTCGGGCGAGGGTGGGAGTGATGGGATCACGGAGCCCGGCGCGTGAGAGTACACGAGCTGCAGAGTTTTGGATGGTATATAAATGCAAGTGGTTGTTGTAAAAGGTTCCTGTTGAGTATTTGCACCATTCCCCTGTCTGAGAGCAGCTGCTGCCCTCTTTGACTAAAGCTGTGTAGGTTGTTCACGAGCACCTGTTTCTTAACGTATTGGGAATTGCTTATCTAACGACCAGCCCAGTAAAACAGCCACCGCGGGGCTTACAGACAATGAGATAATCCCCTCCCACCCTTTTATGCAGTGTTTGCTCATTGATCGAAGGAATTGGTGAGAGCGAAGCGTGGAGAGAGCCAACAGATGCTCAAGGCAGTAATTGATTTGGAGTTACGACTGGATAAATGTTCAATGTGCAATGGTTTTAATTAAACTTTACTCCCCAAACACACACACACACCCTACCCCTCTCCCCCCCTCAAACCAAGGCTACTAGGCTTAGTTCTTAGCTAAGTTTTGTTTAGCTGCACTTCAAGCAATCTACGCGGCTTTTGCAGGCAAGATTTGTGTTAATGTCATGAAAAGAGATGGTGCATTTCCGGTGCAATTTTAGCAGTGTGTGGGTGGTCCACACGTGTCCTCGTGTGTCTGTTTGTGTGTGTGTGTGTGTTTCCATTCTTTTTGCACTGTGATCAGGCCTAACGTGCACCTGGAGTAACATGTAGACTTCTGTGGAGTCCTGTAGCTCAGTGGTTAGAGCACTCGTTTTGCAAGTGAGAGACCTGAGTTCAATTCCAGGCAGAGGGCGAAACTTTGGGCAAGTTTCCTTATTCCACACAGAGCCTAATAATAATCCCTCCAAAACCCCAAAACAATAATAAATTGGTCATTTTCAATCTACGACTGTTTGTGGGACATTGCTGTGCGCCATTGGCTGCCGCGTTCGCCCACAAATATACAGTCAATTCACTTTACAGTGTGTTCTGTGAAGCGCTGTGGGACGTCCTCCCGACGTGAAAAGCGCTATATCAAATGCAAGGATTATTATTATTATTATTCTGGGTTCACTGTGCCTGGGCTGTTAGAGAACACGAGAGAGGGGAGTAAGGCGGTTGAATCTCAGTGTTGCAGAGTGAGCTGTCAGGAACAACAAGATAACTCCTTCATTCCGAGAGGAGACTCTTGAGAGGGTAAAAGATTCCTATACGTCACTGCTCACCCTCTCATACACAGCGCCTTGTTTTTTTTTACACACCGTGGAACCCTGTAGCTCAGTGGTTAGAGCGCTCGACCCCCAAGCCAGAGGACCTGGGTTTAATTCCCGGGCAGGGCGAAACGTTGGGCAAGTTTCCTTACTCCACACGCCTCCTGTTTACCAGTCGATCGGCGGATCACTTTTCCGGGGCGGGGTGGGGGGGGTAACAATTGCCTTCAAAAAAACCCGACCAGGCGCAATTGGCTGCCGAGTTTCGCCCACAAAATATACAGTCGAATTCATTCACTTTACAGTATATTTTCTGAAGCGCTTTGAGACGTCTCAAAGGCGCGATCCGGCGCTGTATCGAACGCGAGGGTTATTGTCGTTATTATCTGGATCGGGAACGACGCGAGTCGAGGATCAGAGCTCGCTGCTTTGTGGGCTATGGATCCGCAGGGCGAGAGACTTGCTGGCGTCCTCTCGCGAGCTGACAAACCCTCTCACCCATTGTCGATCCCCATTCGAGGCTGACGATGATTCAGGTTTCTGTAATCTAATCTGTCGTTTGTCAGTCCTGTCTGTCAGCAGCCTTACCCGAAATGATGTCACCTTCACGATGTTTTGCTGTAAAGCTTGTATCGCTCGAACAGGAGAGATTAAGCATGTTTTGCTGAAACGTCCCCCCGAGTCAGTTGCAACGATGCCAGTATTCCAGCGCTTTGGGGCGACCCTTCCGACATGAAAGACCCCACATGAACATAATGTCATTCGTGTTGTATGTTAACTGAAGCCTCGCGGCTTATTGGGTTTCGACCCCCGAGACATTGCCCCTATTTTCTATTCAAATTGACGAGAGCAAGAGAGACAGAGACAAGGGGCAGAGGGAGAGATAGAGCGAGCTCGCTCCTATTCCCTTCCAAGCACGGCAAAGCACCGTGTGTGGGTGGGAATGCCGGAACGCTCGGCCTGCTTGGGTACCCTTAAGCAAGGCGATGGGTTTCCGCATGTGTCAGACACCCGGTTGACCGAATCCGCTGGCACACCGGCACACCGGCAAGGGGGCAATGGGGGCGCTAACCTGCGTCGGCGTCTCGAGCTGCCGTTGTCATTGCCGTTGCCTCCGCGGGGCTTATCTGCTGCCTTGTCTATGGAGAGCAAGGACAGCGATGTTCACGAGCATTGCCGTCAAGCGAAGCATTGTGTTAGGCTTTTAATTCCGGCTCACACCTTCACAATAATGTTTGTTCTGTTCTGCGTGCATCAGCACTTGCCCTGCAGCGAGGTTTTGTAAAGTTAACTTTCGACCCGTCTGAAATTCCAAATGTTGTGCATTTGATCTTGAGCGAGGGTGGGGTGTGGGGAGAGAAATGATGTAATTTATGTCGCCCTCGGTGAACTTTATTGTTTCACGTTTGATTTGTTTTGTTTCGTTTGCACCTGAGCCTTGAAGTGATTTCAGTAACGACGGGTTCAGATATTATTAGTCATAATGATGCTTTGCATTCAATACGGCGGCTGATCACGTCTCGCGACGTGTCAAAGCACTTCACAGAATATACTGGCAAGTGGAGTGACTTTACGATTACTTTTACTGCTGTTAGTAGTCATTGTTATTAAATATTAGCGTTCAGTATACCGCAAGATTACAGACCAAAGCCAAGAGTTCAATCACAGCCCTGTCATCAGCGCATTTTTAATCTCTTAAAAAGTGTTTATTGGTGATAATAATAATAATCCTTGCATTTGATGCAGCGCCTTATGTGTTCGAGACGTCTCAAAGTGCTTCACAGAATATACTGTAAAGTGAATTGACCGTATATTTGTGGGCGAACGCGGCAGCCAATTGCGCACAGCAATGTCCCACAAACAGTCGTGGATTGAAAATGACCAATTTATTATTTTTTTGTTTGTTTTTGGAGGGATTATTATTAGGGCTCTGTGTGGAGTAAGGAAACTTGCCCAAGGTTTCGCCCTCTGCCTGGGATTGAACCCAGGTCTCTCGCTTGCAAAAGCGAGTGCTCTAACCACTGAGCTACAGGACTCCACTATTTTTGCTGCGCACAAATTGGCTGCAACATTTGTCTACAAAATACCCATTGAAATCCAGGGAGCAAGAGTGGGATCCATTAGTTTACTCGAAAGCCTGTGGGCCTTTTGCAATTAAATACATGTCTGGATTCGGGGATCCAGTTTTCAGATCAATTTGACCGTCCAGAGATCCTCAATACACTTCTCTTAAAAGAAAATGTGTGCTGGAGACTGCTCGTATGGGCGGATGAATTGCAAGAGGATTTTGTGTGGGTGTCGTGGCCTCTTAATGTTAAAATAAACTTATTCAAATGCGCAGTAAAGAAAGGGAACGAGAGGGTAGGAAATAAACTCTATACACAGTCTGTTTGCACAGTGCAATGTCAATGTCCATCTGCAATTTGCAATGTGCCCCGAGGGTATTTCCATCCACATCTATTTTATGGGTTTCAGATAGTCAGGTAAAGGATGGTCACGGGTGGCAGTCGGTTGATTATTTTCGTTTCGTGCTATTAGTATCTAATAAGATGTTATCTTTTTTTCTCGCGGAGGATAGTGGAAGGCTGGCGACTGGGTTGGGGGTGGGGGAGGGTGTGTAGGATTCATCTGGACAGATCAACAAATAAAATAAGGCATTTACTTCATGGCTGTTTGTAGGTCTTTGCTGCGCACAAATTGGCTGCAACATTTGCCTACGAAATACCCATTGAAATCCAGGGAGCAAGAGTGGGATCCATTAGTTTACTCGAAAGCCTGTGGCCCTTTTGCAATTAAATACATGTCTGGATTCGGGGACCCAGTTTTCAGATCAATGTGACCGTCCAGAGATCCTCAATACACTTCTCTTAAAAGAAAATGTACGTGTGTGCTGGAGACTGCTAGTATGGGCGGATGTATTGCAAGAGGATGTCGTGTGGGTGTCGTGGCCTCTTAATGTTAAAATAAACTGGGCCAGAGTGTGGTCAACAAACCTAGGACAACGCAAGACAATCTGGCGATCCGCATACCAGATAGGGCTGGCAATTTACATCCGAAGCCACTAGATTCAAATGGTAATTAAATGAGTCTTGCGGGTTAATTAATATAGCTGCTTTCTGTCGATTGCCTCCTGAAAAAGGGCTGTGCGTTCTCTTTCCGTGCAATGTGAGTGCCAACGTTTTGCACGGTCTTGGACTTGAGAACCGTGCCTTAATTACCGAAGACGGCCCGAAAATTGGGGAAAATTCCTCGATTCCGTCTTAATTTGGAAATCGGTTCCTTTTGAGAACTAGGCACCAAGACGTTGTGAGGGCATTGTGTCTCCATTTGTTCAGGGGTCTCAATAGGAAAGGTTTTGAACAGCCGGCTCTGAAAAGAAACCCACCTTGGCCTGACTGCTCGAGAATAATATAGTAACTTTTGATATAGCGCCTTGCCCCATCTTCTAGACGTCTCAAAGCCCTTCTATTCTGTTAGCTGTACTGAACAGCGTCACACTATCAATTGCCTCAGTGCAAGCTTTCTTCAGTGCCCCTTTTCCCATAAATATCCATTCATTAAGGAAAAAACCACCACAAACCGGCGACACAATTACAGCAGCTGAAGCTGTTCACCATGGCTGCAAATTGCTCGGACTGACCTGGGCCAGAAATAAATGCGACGCCAAAGAATGAGTCCTGAATTTAACGGCTTGCTGTTAAACTGCACGCACTTTACACTATACAATAATATAATAATAATCCTTGCATTTGATATAGCGCTTTTCACGTCGGGAGGACATCCCAAAGCGCTTCACAGAACACACTGTAAAGTGAATTGACTGTATATTTGTGGGCGAACGCGGCAGCCAATTGCGCACAGCAATGTCCCACAAACAGTCATATGGATTGAAAATGACCAATTTATTATTGTTTTGTTTTTTTGGAGGGATTATTATTAGGGGTGTGGAGTAAGGAAACTTGCCCAAGGTTTCGCCCTCTGCCTGGAATTGAACCCAGGTCTCTCACTTGCAAAGCGAGTGCTCTAACCACTGAGCTACAGGACTCCACATTTCTTTTTGTGGCTTAATTGCCACACTGAGCGACTTTAGAAACACAGCAATAATTCAACAACAATGAAAGATGCTATTTAAATGCAAGTTGTCGCGCTCTGGGTTTAGGTGAGCAGTTGCACGTGTTTTTTTTCACAAAGCACTCATTCTCCTTCTCAAACGAAGGGAAATTTTCTTGAAAAAGGCGCGACTTTCAATAGTCCGGCACTGTGATGGGTTTCCGCTCGTGTCTAGCACCCGGTTCACACTGAAAACCTGTGATCTTGTCAGCCCTCGGCTGCCTTGCCCAAGTGTGAAGCCATTTTTTTTTGGTCAACCGGGTGTCTGACACATGCGGAAACCCATCACCGTTGCTTAAGAGTCTCCAAACCAAGCTGAGATTTCCATGCATCCCACCTACACGTGGTAGATTGTTGGAATGGATCGCACTCCCTCTCTCTCTCTCCCTGGAGTGACGCACCCTGCTCATCTAATCCCAGAAAATATTTGGCACAGGTTGGCAAGAGCCAAGGCGTTGGGATAACTGCTGGAGCCTGACCAGTTAAAAACCACGTCGCTAGCCATTGACGTCGCTGTCTGTCAAGCTTTCTCACTGGGCTGTTGAATGAGTGAAACAAATCATGGGGTGTGTTTGGTTCTGTTCTCGCAATTGGAGCGTAATGAGCTCCTGGGCTTTGTCTACATACACCGCAGGAATATATATACATCTGCCAAATCCTATTCATCTGAGCAGCAAGCTCCAGGAACGCCGGGGCTAAGATCGGTGCGTGTTTGTGCTTTCAGAAATCTTGCTTATCTGCACATTTTGGCCCTGCGTGTATGTGCAACTTTTTCCAAAGGTCATTTGCAGTACAATAATGTCTGCAGTGGTTAAGCATTGCTGCCTCTGTTGCTACTACTGCTGCTGTTGTTGCTCTGCAAATCAGGCTTTTAAGTGCGATCAGCATTTATAGTGCTACGCTGGGCTTGTTGACGGTGGAGATGCATCCTTTCTCCATTTCCTTCTGCTGCTCTCGTACGGAACAAGTTGGATGGCTGTTTCAAAGCACAGGCACGATGGGCCGAATGGCCTCCTTCTGTGCCGTAAGATTCAACGAAGCCGCTCGGTCGTTTTCGTGGCGTTTACAGTGTCTACTGAGCTGATGGTCCTGCTGTTTGCGTGTGCAGCCACCTCAAACCTGCCGGAGAACAAAGAAAAGGCAAATTAGTTTGGCTGTGCCGGTTTCGAAATATTCAGAAATTGAACAGAAAAATGTGGCAATCTCCTTACTAACCTCATGACAGATTACAAGGGGCACGAATCAGATAATGTGGCTTTAGACATTGTGGCTTATCGACCGCATTGGTCTAGTTTTCACCTGGACCAAAAGCTGCAAAGTTCTACTTTTTGGTTAATCTTAGAACCCCGGGACGATCACTTTCACAGCCCGAAGGGCGGGTTGAAGCAAGAAGTCCAGTAAATAGTGGTTAGCGTGCTCGCCTCGCAAGCGAGAGGACGCGGGTTTGATTCCCGGCGAGGCAAAACCTTAGCAAGTTTCCTGGCTCCAGACGCTTCTGCTTATCTGGCAGTAAGTACAACAACAACTACAAGAAGTAGGAACCCCCCAAAAAAAGAATTAAAATGTGGTCACTTAACCAACGACTGCTTGTGGGGCACTGCTGCGCGCAATTGGCCGCCGTCTTTCACCTACAAAATACACAGTCAATCCACTGTAGAATATATTCCGTGAAGCGCTTTGTGATGTCTCAACGACCTGATAAGGCGTTATCGAATGGGTGCATTAATTATTATTGAGGAGCCTGCCCACACAAAGGGCTGCGTTGTTTTGAAGTGGATGACGTTTGCCTTCGAATTTAAAAAAAAATGTGGCAAGACTTCCCTGGAAAAGCTCTTAAGTTATTTTCTGCGAGCAAGACTGGAATGGTTTACGACGCCTTACGATGGGCGTGAAGGCAATTGGCGATGCAGGATCAATCGCACTGTTTACCCGGCACTGTGTGTCTAGCCTGGGTTGCTATCTTTCTGGCCAGCTGGCTGAAACTGAGCCAATTTAGCACAGTTCCTCTGATCTGTTCCTGCCCTCAAGAGGCTGCGCGTGTCCCATTGGGTTTCTCTCAGTTGAACGTTTGTTACCAGGCGGAACTTGACGCTTTTTTCCCCCATTGTCTTTGGTCTTTTTGGAAATTATGTATAAAACTCTGTGGCCCTTCACTGCGATACCGTTATATCAAAGTCAGCACATCGTGTCCTTATACTTTTAGCGTAGTTGTTCCCCCCCACCACCACCCCCCACTCTTACATTGGATCTTTATCCGAATAGCCATTAATCTTAATTAATATTCCCGTAATTAATAATACTCAATAATCCAAACTTGGTGATGCACATACTTTGCGATCCGCAAGCAACCTGTTGTGCAAAGAAGGGAGGTGGGGGGAGTGGGCGGGGGAAATGGTTTTAAAGAGCATCGGGTTCAATATATACTATATATCCCAAACTACGTATTGTGTCCTGAGATATCATTTCCTAACTGAAATTGATCTCATTTGTTCTTGAAAGCATCAACGCTTTCCGCTTCCACCGTCTTCCCTCGGGAGCCGGTTCCACAGCCGGGGGAGGGGAGGGGAGGGGGAGAAAAAGTCGTTGGACAAGTTTTAGAGCAACATTCTCTGCCGGCGTTGGGTAACTCGGGCAAATCTACCGGTTAGGTTTTGCTCGAACAACAACAACAACAACAACACAACAACAAAATGACATCTGTAAAGCACTCGTCAGGTCGGGAGGACATCCCGAGGCGCGGAAAGACCTTCCGGGGAAAAAAAATAACAACTTTTGTATTTGAATGTTTTTCTTGGAGGAGGAGGCTGGTGCGGGGGTGAGGGGGGTGGGGGTGCGGGGGGTGGGGGTGAGGGGGGTGGGGGTGCGGGGGGTGGTCGCGGGGTAAATGCTGTATCAGAATTGTTCCCCACCAGTTTGAGGATGGAGCAACCAACCCCCTCTCTGTGTGTCTCTGTCTGTGTGTGTGTGTCTGTCTCTATGTGTGTCTTTGTGTGTGTGTCGCTATCTGTCTGTGTGTCTCTGTCTGTCTGTGTGTGTCTGTGTGTCACTATCTGTCTGTGTGTCTCTGTCTCTCTGTGTGTGTTTGTGTGTCTCTGTCTGTCTGTGTGTGTCTGTCTCTCTGTGTGTGTCTGTGTGTCACTATCTGTCTGTGTGTCTCTGTCTGTCTGTGTGTGTTGTGTGTCTCTCTCTGTCTGTGTGTCTGTCTCTCTGTGTGTGTCTGTGTGTCTCTGTCTGTCTGTGTGTCTCTGTCTGTCTGTGTCTGTCTCTCTGTGTGTGTCTGTGTGTCACTATCTGTCTGTGTGTCTCTGTCTGTCTGTGTGTCAGTCTCTCTGTGTGTGTCTGTGTGTGTCTCTCTCTGTCTGTGTGTCTGTCTCTCTGTGTGTGTCTGTGTGACCAGCTGTTTGAGGGGGCGGGGCCAGGAGCTAGACCACACCCCCTACTCCCCCCTGGGCCCGCGATTGGTGGGTGGGCGGGGCCTGGCCGGCGGTGGGCGGGGCCTGGCCGGCGGTGGGCGGGGCCTGGCCGGCGGTGGGCGGGGCCTGGCCGGCGCTGTATATAAGGCTTGTATCAGCTGGAGCTCAGAGCAGGAGCTCCTGCCCCCACCCTGTCTGTGTCACCCTCTGTGTCACCCTCTCTCTATCTGTCTGGCTGTGTGACTCTCTCTGTCTGTGTGACTGTCTCTGTCTGTGTGACTGTCTCTCTCTCTGTGCGACTCTCTCTGTCTGTGTGACTGTCTCTGTCTGTGTGACTGTCTCTGTGACTCTCTCTGTCTGTGTGACTGTCTCTCTCTGTCTGTGTGACTGTCTCTCTCTGTCTGTGTGACTCTCTCTCTGTCTGTGTAACAGTCTCTGTCTGTCTGTGTCTCTGTCTGTGTGACTGTCTCTCTCTGTCTGTGTGACTCTCTCTCTCTGTCTGTCTAACAGTCTCTGTCTGTCTGTGTCTCTGTCTGTGTGACTGTCTCTGTGACTCTCTCTGTCTGTGTGACTGTCTCTCTCTCTGTCTGTGTGACTGTCTCTGTGACTCTCTCTGTCTGTTTGACTGTCTCTCTCTCTGTCTGTGTGACTGTCTCCCTCTCTGTCTGTGTGACTGTCTCTGTGACTCTCTCTGTCTGTGTGACAGTCTCTGTGACTCTCTCTGTCTGTGTGACTGCCTCTCTCTCTGTCTGTCTGTCTGTCTGTCTGTCTCTGACGCCTCCTGTCTGGCTGCCATGAGAGTAGCCGCCACCATAGACAACCGCCCGGACTATCTCACCTGTGACGAATGGCAAATGGCTCGTATCAAGGTAGTGGGTGGGGAGGAATCCCGGGCGCTGTTACCACCTCGTGTTTGCGGTGAAAGTTATCTATTTCATCGCAGCGCCTTGGGACGTCCTCCCGCCGCGAAAGCCGCTATGTAAATGCAGTGTTGTTGTTGTTGTTCAGCGGAGCCACTCGATGGCGAGAGCCCTCCTGCAGTTATTGCACCCAACGGGCTTTAATAATTTGGTGATCGGATCGATAATTGGTGCTCAAGATCCAGGAGAAAGGCTTTTTTTTTTACATTTTTTTTTAAAACAATTATACGCGGGCGCACGCGTGTGTGTGTGTGAGAACGTCTCAACGGCGTGACAAGTCGCTATATCAATGGCAAGGTTTATTATTATTATTATTATTATCATCATCACCATTGGGATTGTTCCCCCTTATTTGAAATGTGCTTTTAAACGAATCGCAGCCTTCGCTCCGGAGCCCCGGGGGGAAAGGAAGTTTTTTTTTAAAAAAAAAACAGAAACTTATCATCATTTTGGAAATAAAAGACCCTTTAGGCTAAAAGGAACAGTTGCCTTTGTAACGCGTCTTATGAAGGGTTTAAGGCTTTTGTTTCTCTCTCTCCTCTCTCTCTCTCTCTGTCTTTGTGCTCGTAGACTCTCTTTTCCGTTGTCGTATCTGTATCGGTTTAAAAAAAAGTCTGATTATCCGAACCGTTTTGATTTCCTGCTCCAGCTGGCAGCTTTATTGGATTGTCACGCAGAAGTTATTTGTGCGGGGGTTTGCAAGCTATTTGCTTGAGCCGGAAGGAAAATTGATTTGGGTAGTGGTGGGTGGTGGTGGGGGGGGGAAGGAGAGAAAGAAAACTGTGAAACTATTCCTCTTTTCGAGATGACGTAACTGGTAAAAAAAATAACACTTTTGTAGCCTCGGAATAAAAGATTGGGGTCGTTCAACATGCTTACTCTCAGCTTGCTCCAGACCTACCCGTAAACCTTCAGCGGGCAACTTGGAGGCAGCTCTTGCAATTGCCACGAAAGCCCTGGGCGAATAAGAGGAAAAATCTTGTTCGGGTAGAATCGCTTTGCCTTCCAACCAGAGAATTTGCTTGTGGTTATGTTCCCCCCCCCTCCGCACCACCCTTTCCCTGTAACTTGATGTTGTTGCCTACAAACTCAACAGGATTGGTAAAACAGCCTCCCTCCCAAGGCGGCCAAACTGCACGTGAAAACCGAGACGGTGAACGTAAAGGAAGGCAGTAAATTGCATTTACACAGCGCCTTTCACGTCGGGAGGACAGCTGAAGGCTCTGAGAGAATCAATAATAATAGTCCTTGCGTTTGACAAGGGGCCTTATCGCGCCTTCGAGGCGTCTCAAAGCGCTTCACAGACAGAGTGCACCGTAAAGTGAATTGACTGTTTTTTTTTTCTGCGGGTGACCAGCGTAAACTTTCTTATTAAACAGGAATGCAATTCAAGAGAGCGATTTTTAAGTGGGCAAATTGCCGAGACTGAATTTAACAAAGGTCAAGCCTTCAAGGTAAACCATTGACAGAGGGTCAATTTCAGCGGCTCTGTCCGTCTGTCTGTCTGTCTGTCTGCCTTTTAAGTGCAGGGTTTAAAAACTTCCTCTTATAGTTTCATTACAGTTTACTGTTGAGTCTGTATTCGTGTGTGTGTGTGGGGCAAGACCAACGAGATGACACTTGCTATAGTATCCAGCCCAAACTTCCTTAGAAACATGTTTGCCAGTCAACTGTTTGAAGTCGAATTAGGTAGGAAATAGACGTGTTGTGACATATTGGGTTTTCCAAAAAAAAAAAAAAAAATCTGCTGTTGGGCTTTCGAAACGGTTTTTCTTTGTATCGCAATGATATTATATTATAATTCTGTTAATTAGAATTGTATATATCTTTTTAATGCGCCCGCGAGGGTAAAAGCCTCGCGTCGGGGAGGGCAGGGCCCGGGTCGCGTCCACGAGGGACGTCCCGAAGCGCTTCGCGGGGTACGCGAATTATTATTACTATTATTATTACTATTACTATTATGGAGTCCTGTAGCTCGGTGGTTGGAGCACTCGCTTCGCAAGTGAGAGACCTGAGTTCAATTCCAGGCAGAGGGCGAAACCTCGGGCAAGTTTCCTTACACCACACAGAGCCTAATAATAATCCCTCCAAAACCAAAAACAATAGTAAATTGGTCATTTTCAATCTACGACTGTTTGTGGGACATTGCTGTGCGCAATTGGCTGCCGCGTTCGCCCACAAATATACAGTCAATTCACTTTACAGTGTGTTCTGTGAAGCGCTTTGGGACGTCCTCCCGACGTGAAAAGCGCTATATCACATGCAAGGATTATTATTATATTCCAGTTACACCTTGATGGAAATGGATTGGAAAAGTCTCCCGGGTTTCTGGTAAATGACACATTTTTTGGGGGGGAGATATTGTCACCCAGCTAAAATAACGTGAAAGGCGCTATACACAATCCCGACGTGAAAGGCGCTATGCAAATGTAATCTTGTTGTTGTTGTCACCCAGCCAAAATAAAACAAAACCCCAAGTGAGGGCATGTGGTATCTGATTAATTGATCACAAACTCTTCCGCTACTTGTTTTCCTGCCTGTTCAAACAAGTCAACGCCACTAAAGTTACCCCCGCAGAGCGCGCGAGGACAGACGGGCATTTCCACTGGTCCTTTTCGACGTCTGTGCAATCGGCTGTGCTTCCAGCCTCTCCGCCCCGACCCGCTGGAACTCTCTGCCTCGATCCCTCCGCCTTGCACCCCTCTTTTGCACACCTTCGGATCACACCTGAAGAATATCCTCTTCGACTGCGCCTAAGGTCACCTCCCCTCTCCCCCTGGCTCGGCCTCAGACTCCACCAACTGTTGTGAGCGACGATACGTAGATGCAAGTTGTTGTGGTTGTAATCCAAATGTTTTGCCGGTGTTAAATCTCTGGCGGGTTTAATCCTCGCCTCTGCCTGCACGGCTGTGAGTTCCACTGCTGGCTTGATGATGATGATAATAATAATAAAAATAATCCCTGCATTTGATGTAGGACCTTATCATGTCTTCAAGATGTCTCATTCCATGGAGCGCTTTGGCACTTCCTATTAGAGGGCTCAGGTTTTTATCTAACTAAACCTAGTGCGCAGCTTGTACTTTATTTTCCGAAGGGAAGCTGTAGTGAGACAGAGGCCAGGCATGCTGAATGACGTAACTAATCTGAATGTTGCTGCATGTAACTCTGGCGTCAGAGGGACTGTGGTGAGCGAGCAGTTTGCTTGGCTCACTTTGAGATTGGGATCGACTCTGACAGCAGCGGAACCTCAATGGAAACCTGTCCTGTACGCAGGTTTTATTTCATGAACTTAATAGGTGGTAGCTTTTCAAATGGTACGTATGTGCACGCGAGTGTATATGCTTTATATATATATATATATATATCAATTAATATATTATGTATTATAGAGAGAGAAAGCGAGATATGTCTGTATTACGTGTGTTAGATCTCATTTTTCCTATACGGTGTGTACACTCATACAAGTATAGCATTGAAATATTTCGATTTAAATCCGTGTTAGGACTCGTCTGGTATAAAAGGTGATTGTTTCTATTAATGTGGTTTTTTTTCCCTCTCTCTCTCTCTCTCCGGTTAGGGACGGCTTGTGGACTAAGCTCTTAACATATTTTTTTTTTAAAAAAAACATCTATTTTTCAGGAGCGAAAAGTTAAAATCCCGCAACCGCTCGGTCAAGGTTCAAGTTCCTTCATTCCGGTCAAGGAGGTATGTGATTTCTTGATTACTTGGTTGTTTCAAAGCATTGGTTCATGACGACAACTTATAATATTCTACGCTTTTGTCTGAAAAGCGCTGTGACGGTGCCTGCAGCAATGACTCTTAAACCTTCCGTCCGTTCGTCTAGTTTTCACTCACGTAACCTCGACTGGTTTGTGTTGTCAGCATCTGAATTCGACCGATTTTTTTTCAAAACAAAACACACAGGTTTAATTTGGGTGAGGGTTTAGATCGTGGAATAATGATCCTTGCATTTGATCTACAGCCTTATCACCTCTTCGAGACATCTCAAAGCGCGTTGCAGAATGCACTAAAGTGAATTAATTGACTATATTTTGCGGCACAGTCACAGGTCCTGTACTGCCACCCCCACCTCACTTGTAGCAGCGTTCGACGGAGTTAGAGTCAAGATCATGATCAGGAATATTATTGTTGCTGCTACTAATAGAATTATACAGTACAGAAGGAGGCCATTCAGTCCATTGTGTCTGTCGGCTTTTTGAAAGGAGCCGCACAAATCAATCCTATTCCCCCGCTAATGAAATAATAACCTTTGCATTTGATATAGGGTCTTGTGTCGTGGAGACGTCTCAAAGCACTTAGCTTTACTGTAAAGTGTAGTGATTGTGTGTGTGTGTGTGAGAGAGAAAACTTTCTCACACACAGAGTGAGAGAAACTCACTCTCTCACACACACACACACCCACAGCCAAATCAGGGTGATCAGGTTCACCTTCCAAAGGTTTGCGTTACGCCTGATATGGGGACTGCAAAACAAATAGTCTCTGCAAGGACAATATTTCGAGTGGGTGCTGCAGATTTTACAGCGTTGCAGTAAACGTCGTGTCTTAAAATAGTCAAATTGTAGTCTTTTTTTTCCAACCTGTACTAAAATTGAACAATTATTGATATTAGTGGTGGTGTATTTTTGATACCTCAAGGATAAAAAGATTTGAGGTTTAAAAACCTTTTAGAGTATTAAGGTGCCATATTGCACGCTAGGATTATTATTAAAAGGGTGAAACCTTTTCTTTTTTTTTTCCCCTCCGCTGTCCCCCTCTGTATCCTCCCCCTCTCCTCCCGCATCCTCCTCCACTCTGTCCTCTTCCCCCCCCTCTCTCTCTCTCTCCTTCTCCCCCCCCCACCTCCCCCTCCTTCCTACCACAGCGTGCCGAGTCCACTGCTAATCTCCAGCTGAGACCCTGCAACTCGGCTCAGACGATGAAGGGACCTTTTGACTCTCTGTTCTGCGCATTCGGTGCCTTTTGTTTGCCCGAGCGTGACCGGCAATGGGGACGGGCTCCCTATTATGGCAACAAAACCAGGGTCTGATCATTGGCAGATGTGCCGCATTGACTCTTACCTTCTGTTGCAGATCCTGCAGGAAGGCCTGGACGATGCTGAGAGGCAGCTCTTTATCGAGGCCTTTGTGTCGACCGGCCGGGTGGACAACGTAACCATGGTGATGGGTTTGCACCCGCAGTACCTCGACAGCTTTTGGAAAACTCAGTACTATCTGCTGCAGATGGATGGCCCTCTGCCCTATCACTACAGGCATTATGTGGCCATAATGGTGAGTGATCCCCAACCCTTGTGCTGGAGGGACCTTGGCCTTTATTTGTCCAGCCGTTCCTACGTTCCAAGGTTAACAGGAGCCGAGTGGGAAGAATCCGTCCCCCACTCCGGTGACCATTTTAACAGATGGACGGACTTGACAGCCGTCAAATTCAATCCGTCTTAAACGCAATTTAATACATAAAGAAACTGGCGGTTTTTTTTGGGGGGGGGGAGTGGGGAAAAAGAGTCTCCGAGGATTTTCTGAAACTGGTGTGGGTTTTTTTGGGGGTGGGGGGGGCCGTTTGTGGGGACCCCGCTGTGCGCAATTGGCTGCCGCGTTTCGCCCGCAAAATACACAGTCAATTCAATTTACAGTATATCCTGTGAAGCACTTTTGAGACGTCTCGAGGACGTGATGAGGCGCCGTATCAAATGTAAGGGTTCTTCCTTATTTTTTTGACCTCCGTTACGGTCTTCCTCAAATAGACGCCAAACCTTCTAACGGGCGTTTCTCTGACCTGTTGTCGCAGGCTGCAGCTCGCCACCAGTGTTCGTACCTGGTCAATCTCCACATCAACGAGTTCCTCCAAGTTGGCGGAAATCCCGTGTGGTTGAACGGCTTGAACTTTGTACCCCAGAAGATGAGGAATCTCAACGAAATCAACAAAATCTTGGCTCACAGACCGTGGCTCATCACCAAAGAGCACATTGAGGTAAAACTCCCCGCATCGTCCATTCCTCTCCCGCCTCGTTCTTCCCTCTCGCCTCCGTCCATTCCGCTCAGTCTCCGGGCTACTGCAGGTCCCAGCCCGCTCCTCGTTAAGGGTCCCGTGTGGAGTTGGCTTATCGCTGCAAAGCTGACTCGCCACCCGGTCGTCAACAGCAATGATAATCTTACTTTCGGGAGGACGTCTCAAAAGCGCTTCACGCAGCCTGAGATCGGTGGTGGGGCGGAGAGGAAGGGCCGAGGGTTCAGGGGTGCTGCATAAATCAGCTTTAGACTTGAAAATATTACGCTGGAATGTTGCTAAGCTGATATAGAAACTGCTGAGTTAATAAACTTCGCCCAACCTCAATATCAAGCACTCTGAGATTCTGTGCAAGGGCGTGAAGGGCGCTACGTAAATGCAGTTGGTTGTTGTTCTCGTGTGTCTTATCTCTCTGCTTCCCCTAGAACCTGTTGAAGGCTGGTGAGAACAGCTGGACTCTGGCAGAACTCATCCACGCTGTGGTTCTCCTCACCCATTACCATTCCCTGGCTTCCTTCGTGCTGGGCTGCAGTATCAGGCCAGAGGTGGACCAGGAAGGCGGTTACACCTTCAGACCTCCCTCCCCGCCCTCCCCCCGCAGCCACGGCTCAGACAGCCCGAGAATCGCCACGTTGGAGGAGGCCGTGAACGGCAACGGAGTAAGCGAATCCATCCTCTGCTCAAGCTCTTAATAAGCGCTCGTCAATGGTTCCTAAACATGGCGCTGTTTGCTTTCAGTCGCTGGGTTTGGGTCGAGATGGCAGAGGGTTTTTAATGCAAAAGCTTGTTATTGAATTTTGTTTTCTGTGGCGTGTTGTTTTCTTTGGGGGGGGGAGTCTGTCCCCAAATATGTCACACCCAGGGGGATGCGAGGTGCAAAGAGAGAGCGATGTGTGTTGGGGGGGGGAATAGAGAGAGAGAGAGCGGGTGGGGGAGAGAGAGAGCATTGTGGTGGGGAGGGAGGGAGAGAGAGAGGTCGAGATACTGCAAAATGGAGTAGCGGAGAGCGGGATAGAGAGGGGGCGGAAAGGCTGACGGACCACATTTTACCCAGTGGCATTCAGAGTTCCTCTCATCGATTCCCTTTGCGATGGGTTTTCAGGCCAGAGACGCCCTGTGCGAGGTGGAGGTGCTGATGGAGAAGATGAAGGTGCTGCAGGAAGGCCGACAGGACGAGGAGGCCAGCCAGGAGGAGATGGCCACCAGGTTCGAGAAGGAGAAATGGGAAAGCCTGCTCGTGACCCCCACAGGTAGTGTCCCGAACTCAGCCGCCCGCCCGCACGCAAACCTTCCCGCCTCTCGGAGCTCGTTCTTCCCGTTCATCGGGCGTTCGCCTGGCTCAGCCCTGCCTCGGGGTCAAGCCCGGGTTAAAGGGGTTCAGGCCCCACGTCGGGATTTGGGAACGTTGCTGGGCGACAATTAACTGCGGTCTTCTCCCAGCAGATGACGGAGAAACCTTGCCTCCGACCAACTTGTCGTGCCTCGTGAAGGATGCAGAGTTCGGATACAAGGACTTCAGCCGTCGAGGGGAGCACACTCCACCCACGTTCCGGGCGCAGGTAATGGACCACAGGGTCCGGGGTGGACGTTGTGGGGTGGGGGCGGGGGGGAATGGAGACCTGAGCGGGGTCAGAGCGGCAAAATGGAAATATCTCAACCACGGCAACAACTTTCATTTATGTGGCAGCCTGCACCCGGGTTAGTGTCTCGCGGGGCTTCTACACCTGTGGAGTAATCTTCGATCATCACTGGAAATTTCCACTTTATGGTGTTTCCCGCGAAGCGCTTTGAGACGTCTCGACGACGTGATGAGGCGCTGTATCAGAAATGCGAGGATACTTCTTGTAAGTCTCGTGCCTCTGCTTCTAGGATTACTCTTGGGAAGACCACGGTTACTCGTTGATTAACCGCCTATTCCCTGAAGTTGGGCAGCTTTTGGATGAGAAGTTTCAGGTGGTGTATACTCTGACGTACAACACCATGGCTATGCACTGCGATGTAGACACCTCCATGCTGAGACGAGCCATTTGGAATTACATCCATTGTGTATTCGGCATCAGGTACGTAATGGCTTGTGTGTGCATGTACAGTGTGTGTGTGTGCGCAGCCCAACTCATGTGGCAACTCCTTCACCTCCCGTCCAGAAGGTTGTGGGTTCAAGCCCCACGTCAGGACTTTGAACTCACTCACACAGTCCAGGCTGACGCTCAAATACATCTACTGAGTTGTTACGTTGGACGTTCACTCTGTGGCCGTTTATGGGACGTTGCTGTTTGCAAAGCGGCTAAATTCTATGAAGCGCTTTGAGACATCCTCCTGACATGATAAGGCTCCATATCCAAATGCAAGGCTTATTATTATTATAATTGTATTCGAAAGTAGGCTTTGCAAATGGCAATTACTCCCCGACTAGTTTTGAGCCTTTGAACTTGGATTTTATTACTACTACTGATGATAATAATTTGGTCACTCAATCCATGACTGTTTGTAACTCACTGCTGCGCGCAATTAGCTGCTGCGTTTCGCCCATACAATATGCAGTCAATTCGCTCTATAGGATATCCTCTGAAGCGCTTTGGGACATCTCGAGAAGGGGCTGTATCGATTGCAAGGATTGCTATGTTGTTATTTCGGCTGGTTATTCAGCGTCTCGTGGCTTGTTGTTTTGCTCTGAGTAGATACGACGACTATGACTACGGGGAAGTTAATCAACTGCTAGAACGCAGCTTAAAGATGTACATCAAGACAGTGGCCTGTTATCCCGAGAAAACCACCAAGCGAATGTACAACGGCTTCTGGAGACACTTTAAACATTCGGAAAAGGTATTTATTTCTCCTACAATTCTTTGAATTTTATATAAAAAATAAGAATAATATGCATTTCGCAAGTTAGACCCGTTGCGCAGTGTATCGACTTATCCACCATATTCCCCCCAAAGAAAATGCGGTCACCCAATCTACGACTGTTTGCGGGACGCTGCTGTGCGCCATTGGCTGCCGCGTTTCGCCCACAAAATACACAGTCACTAGACTTGACAGAGTATTCTAGCTTTGAGACGTCTCGAAGACGTGATAAGGCGCTGTATCGGATGATGATAAGATTTATAATCATAATAAACCTTGCATTTGGTATAGCACCTAATCATGTCTTCAAGACGTCTCAAAGCGCTTCACGGAATATACGATGATTATATAAATCGAGATACCTTGCGCATTTGGCTGTCTCCTTGTACATTGTGCATTTTATTAGTTAGCGTTCTATTAAAACTTTTTGTTCTATTTTTTTTCCCTCGCCTGTGTTCAGGTCCATGTAAACTTGCTCCTCCTCGAAGCTAGAATGCAAGCTGCACTACTCTATGCATTGAGAGCCATTACTCGGTTCATGACGTGATTCCTGTCAAATTGTCTACCTTCAATGACTAGGCAGCTCTCTGCCTCTCGTTTAAACTGCAAGTTCTATGGGTTTGCTGTACCGAAACAAGCAGCCTTGCACAATTCAGAAGACCATTAGCGTTTGAAATTCACAATCTGTGTAAGAGTCAAATAACCTTTCTTGATAGTTTTTTTTAATATATATATAATATGTGTGTGGGTCGGGGGAAAGGCATCAACTTCAGTATTCTTTTCCTGTGTTCATTACATGTTGAATAGTACGAAAGGTTTTGTAGCTTTAAGATCAAACCTCACAGGTCTACATGTCGTGGGCAGTGGGTATAATGTCACTTTCTAGACAACTGAAAGCTTGAATGTATTATTTAGAACTTTAAACTGTGAAGCCTGGTCCCAAGCACAGGCTGCTATTCTGTGTACTGTATAGCCCTCGTGGGGGCCTTATTTATTTTACTGTTTTTGGACGTTTCCTAGTGATTCTCGAAGAATTATTGAGCCATCCGGGGGTGCGGGCTCTTATTTAGGTGAGTTTGACCACAAGAATGGCATAAGATTCTCAGTTTGGTGAGAGGAATGGGACGGGTTTGTCACCTTCCACTATTTTAAAGGCTTTCCTTTCTTTCCGCCCGCCCCTTCACCAAACCTTGGCGAGTTTGAAACTCTTTCACTTGGGAATTCTAACCACCGCTCCCTTTGGCAAATGATAACTCGCGCCAAGTCCGCCTCCAGCCCCCAGTGCACCAGGGTGACTTTTGTAGTATCTTCACTCCGAGGCACGGCAGACAACAAACGACCAGACTACACAATGCCAAAGTTAATCGGAGCAAGCCCACTGCCATATGGGTGAGGCGCAAGTGACAGTTTCGCTGTTTTATTCCGCCACCACCCCCACCACCCCAACACCAAACAGTTTTGGGGGCAGAGAGGGGGTTGAGGTGAGGTTAGACACCGCAGTAAAAAAAAAGTTGCCCGTTTGTGTTGCTGGGTGTCAAAGGACAGCCTCTCGCATGTATTTTCGGACCGGCGGATGTTTGCACAAGACGCACTTGGGATATTTTGACGCCACCGACAATGTGTTTCGCTCCAGAAAAACACCAAAGCTTTAGGCACGCCGAGAGGATCCGATCTGTGTTGTTAAGTTGTCAATGCCTTGATTTGCACACACCACTTTTTTCTCTCTTTCTCTCTCTCTCTCTCTCGTGTTCTCTCTCCCTCTCTCGTGTTCTTAGTTTTTGCACATAGTGGCCATTTTTTCGCAGCGTTTGATTTGGTTATCTGATGTTACTGCACTAAGTATTTCTGCTGTTTTTTTTTTTAAAAAGCACAAGCAAAACAAAAAAAATTTTGCCTGAGATCTCCGAAATTAAAACTCAGCACATTTTCCTGCTAGCCAGTGCCAAAAAAAAAGAGTAAGGTTTTCTTCCTGTTTTTAATTTAAAAAAATAATAAATCCGGCACCTGCATAATATATCTGTTGAGACGGTGGTATTATTATTTTTTTTTAAAACGACCCGTTTTATGCAGTTGTTGTCGATATAAGAGCAGAAGGATTTTGGAATCGTTACAGATTAACTCGGGAGTAATAATAATAATAATCTTTGCATTTTGATGCAGCGCCTTATCACATCGTTGAGGCGCCTCAAACTGCTTCACGGAACGTACTTTCAAGTGAGTTGACTGCATTTTGTGGGCGAAACACGGCAGCCAATTGTGCACAGCAGCGTCCCACAAACATCCATGGATTGAGTGACCAAATTATTATTTCATTTTTTAATTTTTTTGAAGGAATTATTACCCCTGGCAAAGCAATCAGCCGATCGACTTAACAACCGGGTTCCCACTTACTGCAAGGTGGAGTCCTGTAGCTCAGCGGTTAGAGCACTCGCTTTGCAAGCGAGAGACCTGAGTTCAATTCCAGGCAGAGGGCGAAACCTTGGGCAAGTTTCCTTACTCCACACAGAGCCTAATAATAATCCCTCCAAAACAAAACAATAATAAATTGGTCATTTTCAATCCACGACTGGTTGTGGGACATTGCTGTGCGCAATTGGCTGCCGCGTTCGCCCGCAAATAAACAGTCAATTCAATTTACAGTGTGTTCTGTGAAGCGCTTCGGGACGTCCTCCCGACGTGAAAAGCGCTATATCAAATGCAAGGATTATTATTATTATTATTATTAAGGTAGTCCAACCTACGCAAGATTTCACGCTATCCTCCACAAACCAGTAAACTTAAGCAGGCTTCAAGTTCTGCTTGGAGTTGTGCGAGGCTCCTATTGGGATTGGCCACTAATGGTAACGGCATTTTCCAATTGATAGTGTCTTGTGAAGGCTGTTTCTGTCTGAGAACAAACACACTGAGCTTTGGACCCAATCCTCGCTCTTCGCCAGTCGCAAAAGGCCGTGTTGAGATTGCTCAACACCGAATGCACTGAACCTTTCCCAGTCCCTGTTAATTTGATTCAGGGTACAATTGAAAGCATTATATTTTAGTTGTTGCTGTGAATTTCCTCATTTCTTTTTTTCCTCTTCCCGCGCGACCCTCCCCCAACCCCCTCAACTTCCCCACTTATTTTTTTCTCTCACTGAGAATTTCCACATTTGTCTCAATTTACCCCTCCCCTCCCCCCCCCTTCCATGATATATCGACCTTTCCCTTCTGAGTCAGGGTATGGACCCCTTAATGTTGAGATTGTTCAGACCCAGTTACAGGCAATGATGTATCAGTGATTTCATTTAAAAGAGAAACGTAAACTGCTGTCGTGACCACAAACTGGTTTTAAGTGTCTTGGAGCCACTCAGAGAAGAAGTGTGTTGTAATTGAAGCTGAAAGTATGTAGTGCTCTGCTGTGCTATCCACTTATTTACCCACTTCACACACACACGCACACCATCCAACACAGCTCACTGTGCTGATTTAAACTCACTGTTCAGAAGACTGCACTCCAATTGAATGTCCTGAACTGGTTGCTAACATTTTTTTTTGTGTCGTTTCCTGAGCACTCCTGACACTGTAAACTGTATTGCTGAGTTTGTTTTCTCAATTTAAAAATAAATAAAGAATAAACGTGCATTTTACCCTCCCAAGCAAATGATTTCCTTGCTTCCTTTCACTGCGAGGATTCGGTGGCGTTTAAAATGTGAACTGATATTTTGCATGCACTGTCTAGACCCTAAAAAAAAACCATAGTAATCCTCGCATTTAATATAGCGCCGTAACACGACGTCTCAAAGCGCTTTGCAGGATATACTGTAAGGTGGTGTGACTGTATTGTGCAATATTCAGTGGATCAGAGCCATGTTAAAGGTATCGCCACAGACTTGAAAGTTGAGCCTGTTTGTGTCTCTGACGGTGTGTCATTCGGTGAGGCCATTTGAGACGTCTCGAAGACGTGATAAGGCGTTCTATCAAATGGAAGGATTATTATTACCATAGCTGCCCTATTTGAGCCTTGCATTATAAGTGGGTGGAAATGTTCAGATTTTTTTTTGACCTCTATCCTTCCTTTATAAAAAAGATCTTTCAGTCAAATTTGAAAGCGTGCCCCGGTAATAAGCAAGTAAGGTTTGCGCACACCCACTTTCACATCCACGCCAAATCTATTCAGATCACTTACTTCAAAGCACAATGAGCTCAGCCTCAGTCAAACATGTTGAAATAGTGTTTCTTTGGCCCTGGCTGCCCAATTAAGTTATTGTTTGGTGCATTACCTCCTTCGCTCCTTTCATCTCTAAAGTGTGCCACTGAAATTTTTCTGGAGTAGCCTGGCAGAACATCCTCTCGCACGCCCTGTGTTTGCCTTGTGTTCGCTTCTCCTCACACGCAAGCCAATTGAAATTTGATACCCAGTTAGGCTGTGACAAACTAAAGCTGAACTGTGCGCGCGCGTGTGTGTGTGCGCGCGGGGATGTGTGTCTTTGGGACTGGGGACAGTGGAATGGAGAACGATGACATTGATGGACGGACATCAAGGCCTATCTTTTTTGACTGTGTTTGACCCCTTTTCTCCCCTCCCCACCCCACCCGAGTCGGGGCACCCAGTCACTTTGAAGTGTTTTGAAACATCCACCCGACAGAAGTGAGCGGCGCTGTGTAACTGTAGACTCTCTTTGTCGTGCGAGGCCTTGAGGCTCTGGTGTCAGGTTGTGGATTACAACAGCGACAACATTACATGTGTGCAGCCCCTTTCGCATTGGGAGGACGTCCCAAGGCACTGGACAGTCAGTGTTTTGGACCAAAGCTGGGGGTCGGGATAGGGCAGTGGGTGGGTGGGGAGGGGGTGAACCAGGGTGATCGAAAGCGCGGTCGAAGAGGTGGGTCTTGAGACGGGTCTTGAAGGAGGCGAGGGAATGGGCGAGGCGGAGGGACTGCGACACTGGGGAGAAAAAACGAGACTTTATTCCCCGACAGAAATTCTTGACTTAGAATTGTGGTTTCTGACCCCAACCTTCCAGCACAGAGCTGCATGAATCACTTACGAGAACTGGTTTTTCAGGAACCGACACCAGTTGGCATGAGGAATGTGGAAATGCCACACACAGCATCTGCGCTCTGCAGTTGTGGCCTTGTACGTGCTATTTGTGACAACGTGAAGCTAACCCCGGCTGCGAATCTCTCTCTTTAAGATTTATTAATTATGCCACAACAACATATAACTTGCACTTATATGCAGTCGGTGGCCCCTACGATTGCTGCTTTTCTCACGTTCTTTTCTCACGTCTTTGCCTTTTCGCAGAAAGGAGCAGCTCCTGTTGTTGGAGCTCGCGCTGTATCAGAAATTGTGACTGAGACGAGAGCGAGAATCTGCACACTCTGTGGTGTAATGGCATCTGTGGATAAGATAAACTCCCATATTTGCACCAGTTGGTGCAGGTACAAAGGTCCCATCAGACTTTCCAAGGCTGAGATTATGAGCACAAAATGCTGAAACCTACCGAAAAGCCACAGAACAGCGAATCAGATAGATTTCTGTTAGGAAATAATATCTCGGTATTTTATACATATTTTATATATAACCGTTATATAGTTTGGGACACGACATGTGCAAAGCGACTGCCAGGAGGGGGGGGGGAGGAAGGTGAACTGGATGGACCTTGGTCTTCTTTTGTCTTAACAATTCTTTTTATTCTTAACTTCTCTAAGGTCCTTCATGGAAGTCTAGAATACTTAAAATGGGATAGAAAAAGTAAACCCAGGACAATACTTTCACCGCATCAAGACAGCGGACGGAACAAGAGGTCGAGGGTTCAAATTCCACGGGACAATTTTGAGACAGGCGCCAGGAGGGTGATTAACGACCGAAACAGGTTGCCAGGAAGGGTGGGACACTGGGACTCGTTTAACAAAACACCTCAGTGGAGTGGGTGTTCTGGAAGGATGAGATCAGATGGGCCGAAGGGACTTCTTCCACCCGAACAAATCTTGTGACCCTGGAGATTTATTGCTGCTTTGAGAGGAAAGGATGGAGAAATTTCCTTTAAGACAGCAAAGGCTGAGAGGAGACCAAGTAGAGGATTTTAGAGAATGTAACAATAATAATAATTCTAATAATCCTTGCATTTGATACCGCACTTGATTACATCATTGAGATGCTTCAAAGCGCTTCACAGAACATACTGTGAAGTGAATTGACTGTATTCTTTGCGGGCGAAAGGCAGCAGCCAATGTACACAGGGAGGAATTAATTTCACCTGTCGGTGAGTCAGTCAATGAAGGCCACAGATTTAAGATAATCACTAGAGGATCAAAGGGAGAGTTTATGGGATTGTTTTTAACACTGAGGGTTTTGACATGGAACGCCCAACCTGGAACTGTGGTTGAGGCATGATTCGTATTAGATTCTCAAGAGGGAATTAGATAAATATCTGAAAATTAGAAATCTAAAAGTGTGTGTGGGAGGAAAGGTAATCCTAATTTAGACTCACTCAGAGAGCAACCACCAGAACCAAACAACCTCCTTCTGCGCTGTAAATTAATAATGATAATCCTTGCATTTGATACAGCGCCTTATCTCACGCCTACGAGACGTCTCAAAGCTCTTCACAGGATACACGGTAAAGTGTGGTGACTGTGTGTTTTGTGGGCGAAACAACAACAGTCCCACAAACAGTCTTGGATTGAGTGACCAAATTATTATTTGAACCCAGGTCCTCTTGCTTTGTGAGCCGAGCGCTCAAACCACTAAGCTACAGGACTCCACGTGTTTCATTCCCCCCCACAAAATTAATGTTGTTCTTGTATGTGATTAATCTGCACGTTTGTGTGTTCACGTTATTCTCTGCATCAATGTGGGATGGGGGGTAGACGTTAACCGAGGCTCAGTCAGATGGACACTAAAGATACCACTGTGCCATTCGAATAACGATGGGAATCTCTCCCGGTGTCCTGGCTGACAAACCCTCAGATAAAACTGACGCTCATTGACTTCACGGCTGTTCACGGGATGTTGCTGTGTGCAAATTGGCTGCTGAGATCCCTTACAAAATACAGTCGGGAGAATTTTGCAGTGAATCCCGTGAAGCGCTTTGAAACGGACTCTTGACATGAAAGGCGCTGGATCGAATCAAACGTCAGGAGAGTGAGGTTACAGGACTTCTGCACCTGGAACTAATTACCTTTCTGGGAGTAACTATTGGCAGGCAATCTCACTGTGTGTGTGGGGGTGGGAAGAGAGAGGGATGTTGCCAGAGCCATTTCTCAGTTGTAATCCACCCCCAGACATAGTTTTGGTTGGAGTCACTGGATAGCGCATGAGAAGGCAAAATGTGGCAGCTTTTTTTTGAACAGACTCTGTCGGAGCAAGTTCCCCTTCCAATTCACGTAGCAGAAATCTTCTCTATGTGGGCAAGCTTCAGTCAGAAAGCCAAGGCTGATTGCAGTTTCCGTTTGCTAACTATTTTAAAACTGGTTTTAAACTGACTCACCAACCAGTGGAAATAATGTTTCCCTGTTGACTATCAAAAGCCCTCATGATTTTAAAGACCTCAATCAGGTCAGCCCTCCACCTTCTTTGGACCAACAAAAAAATGTTCCCGATCCTCTTGTCTCTACTCTTAATTCTAGTAAACACTGGGAGGACATCTCAAGGTTTTATCACGTTGGGAGGACATTTTAAAGCGCTCCACAGCATTCGTTATAACGTGCAGTGACTGTGTACTTTGTGGGCAAATGCAGGTGCCGATTTGAACACAGCAATGACCCGCAAATAGCCATGAAACGAACGACCAATTTTAGCTGGGGGGATTGTTCTGGCAAGTATTGCAATAATAAACTGTGTGATAATGTATCTCCCAGTTCTGCAACATTCTGCCTCCGTGGCGATTAATGAAAACCTGTTTCAGCAAAGTTAATTGAGATAATCAGTGACATTGAAGAAGTTTCAAGGTCACAGACTTTCAAAATTCCCTGTTGGATCCCCTTGCTTCCTGCCCAGTGCCTATTATCTCGCTCTAACAAACTGCATACTGGTAAACAGGTTCCAAATGCTTGTCCACTTCAACCAGCTTTGTGGAGCACATTTTGCAAAAGCTGCTTCATATGCCAGCCGTAAGCATTACAATATTATTATTAATAATAATAATAAATATTGAAAATCAATTGCACCCATGTTAGGCTGGGTATAAATAATAATGAGGATTTTACTATAAAGTGCAGTGACTGTGTGTGTTTGTAGGCGAACGCAGCAGACAACTGGTGCACAGAAATGGCTCATAAGCCATGAAGGAATGAGCAAATGTCCCTCCGCAGGACATTTGCTGACCGGGAAGCAGCGAGAAACTCCCTTCTCGTTTCAAACAGTTTAAGTGAAATAGACCACATCTCCAGGTGTGTGTGTGTGTGTGTGTGTCTCACTTGTCTTGGGTCTGGAAAGCTTTTAGGGTGGGGTCGGACTGCAGTAGAGGCCTGGACTGGAGTGGGCACGTACAGTAACAGATTCAGTTTTGACTTGTTGCCTCTGTTCCCGCACGCACGTTCTGCTGCATCTGCCGTGTTACGCGACGTTAATCCTCGCCCGAGGTGAATTGCAAAGAGGGAATAATCACCCACTCAACTTGGAAAGATCCCTCAGAGTTCTTCTTCCAAACTAGGAGTGCCACCTACCAATCATCAGTCCACAAGCCACAACACCTTATTGTGAGCTGAAATTATGGTCAAGTTGGATCTCGATTGCCTTTGATCAAAAGAGGTTCACCCACCCACGCCACAAGTCTATTTTAATTTTAAGCGAAGGTTATTTTCTAAAAGTGTCGTTTTCTTTTTTAAGAGAACATTGTCACATTCTGCCTCGTTTGTCAATCCACTCATAACACGAGGACATTTTTTTTTCTAAATGTCTTCAAGTATTTATTTTATTACGCTGTTTCACCTTCAAAATATGCAATGTTTTACAGTATATCCCATGGAGTGCTTTGGGACATCCTCCTGAAGCGAAAGGCACTGAACAAAATGTAAGGATTATTAAATGTTATTACCATCCACAATACTTATTTTCTTTAAATGCAGGAGGCTCCTATTGGCTTTCCGGCTCAGCAACAGGTTATTATCCTCAGGTTTGCTCACTTAATGACAGGGGCAGTTTTACTGATGAGAGTTAGAAATAATAACAATTATAATCATCCTTGCATTTGATATCGCGCCTTATGTTTTCTGAGACGTCTCAAAGCGCTTCACGGAATATACTGTAAAGTGAATTGACTGTGTATTTTGGACACAGCTGAAATGCGCTATACCTGGAGTTTCCAGGTCATTAGTCAAATGTCTTGTGTCCTTCCCCCCCCCCACACACACACATACACAAACACACCTGCTATGACAATGGCTCACTTTTTAAAAACACTGAACAGCATCCTTTCTTTTATGTGGATTGCAAAGGAATGTTTCACTGGCGAATTTGAATTTTCCATCGTTTCTCGTGTGAACAAACGCCTCGGCAATCGTGGGCGAATGAAAATGGTCGGTGTTATCAGCAGCGCAGACACTTTATGGCACGGAGAAGATAGTTACAGCTCTTATCCTTGGTGGCGAATCACTTTGCTGGCATCTTTTTTTATTATCCAGTGCAGTTGTTTGCAGTCAGCACCTCTAATTATGTAGCTAATGTGTTTACGGTGTTAGCAACACAATCACTGACGGGTGAAAATGCAATATAGAATGAAATAAAGTCCTAACTTTTCCACTGGGTTCCAGCGAAGGGGTTCAGAAAAGTTGCCAATGTATCGGATCCTCCCGCAAAGGCGCAAAGAGTTAGATTCAAGAGGAGCGGAATAGAATTTTGAGCAGAAGAAGGTATTTATTTCGATATACTTTCACGCTCAAAAATGTTCCTGTTCAAGGAGACACAGGGGTGATCCTTGCATTTGATATAATGCCTTATCGTGTCGTTGAGACGTCTCAAAGCGCTCCACAGAATATGCCGTCAAGTGAATGGACTATTTTGTGGGCGAAACTGATCTCCGGACATGCCTAATGTTGTCAATGACTCCGAGGCCCAATATCAAAGCAGGAAGTAGGTCACTCTGACTCGCAGGAAGTCCGTGCTGAAAGTAGATCATGTTGGAGCAGAGGTTCCATAGAACCATGGGAATTACCAGCACAGAAGAAGGCCATTCAGCTCATCGTGTCTGTGCTGGCTCTTCTAAGAGCAATCCATCCAGTCCCATTTACCTGCCCTTTTCTCCCGAATTCCCCTCCTATACTTCTGGTCACTAGAACGAGAGGCAAAACCTTTGAAGTAGACAAGGTGAACGACCAAGGAGAACACTTTGGGGGAATGAAATACCCAGCAATGAGCTGAACCCAGTGGGGGTCGGAGGAAGGGAACTGGGTATAGGAGTAGTAGCCCAACTCCCAAGTCGGGAATGTGGGGTTAGCTTGGAGTCAATAAGGAGTTAATAAAAAATCACTTGTCAGAACCAGGTCAATCACCAATTACTTAAATGTGCTGCATTCGCTGCTGTTGGGGGGAGGTTGGGGGGACAGTTGTTAATTATAAGGTAATACATGTCAGTCATTAAAGGAATGTTCAGCTGTCATAGTTGTGATCAAAGGATCTCATTAAGAAAGTTGGAGTGGCTGCAGAATCCAGCGCCTCACTTTTTGCCATCAGAACAGGTTCCGGAAGAAAATCTTGTAAAAGAAGTCCTGTTACCGCCCCCGAACACCCCCCCCCCCCCCACCCCCCTCCCACACCCACCAAACACACACACTTACCATTAAGTAACTTCTGAATACAATTGTCGTCGTTCTTCTGCGTGTTTCAGTTGTTGGCCGGTGCACTGTAGAAAACATACACATGGGGTAACATGACCTTGTGGACACCCTGTAGCTTGATTAAAACAAAGGAGGCAGTCAAGCAAATCTCTGAACATTAACCCGTCTCCCAAACCGGTCGTTCAGCTAATTCTTTGAAGACCTGACATTAGTAATAGAAATTAAGTGAGGGCAGATTGATTGTACGAGGTTTAATTCCTAGAACGTGGCTTATTACTGTACAGGGATTGTTTTATACTGAGTCCTAAATCAACTCTCACTGTAATTTCATAATGCTGATTCTGCTGACTGGATGGCAGACTGGGTTGGGTGAAAAGGCTAGTTCCTTACTGTGGGTTCTTAGTCAGTGGCGACTGAGGTTAAGTCTATTCCAACTCGTTCCATAAGCCGGATAGATTCACACCCAGCCAATGGAGGAAGGAGATTTTCATTGCCCACAAAATATACAGTCACTACACTTTACAGTTTATTCTGTGAAGCGCTTTAGACGTCTCGAAGACACGATAAGGCGCTATAGAAAATGCAAGAATTTTTATTATTCGAAGCGAAAGAGCAGTTTGTGTAACGTAAACAGGCTACTTAACCGGTCGCCAAATGAATGTTCCGACTTAGGTCATTTTAATTTTCTTTATCAGGCAATTATTTCCGCTCTCTGATTTCTGAATTGTTACGTTCAAGTGCTGAGAGTTGGACCTGCCTCTGCCGACTGTTTGCCCCGCTGTGAAGAGCAGAACCGAAGTGTGAGCGGAGCTTTTATTGCAGCCTAACGCACTAACAGCAGCTGCAAGCTAACGCACAGCCTCCTCAACATCGCTGTAAATCAACAGGGGTTCAGGCAACCTCACACACTCTGCCATGCGGAGCTTCCCAAGATATTAATGAGCAACGTGCAGAGTCACACAGTCACAGTCAGGCTAATTCCGTGCCTCACTTGCGGACTGAACAGTTGGGAAACTCTAGACCCTGGTGGAGATAATTCCCGCTCCCCCCTCCATGAGTGCGCCTATTACAGAGGTCGATAATAATCCTTGTATTTGATATGGCGTCCTATTGTGTCTTCGAGACGTCTCAAAGCTTCACAGAACATGCTGTGAACGTATTTATTTTGTGGGCGAAACGCTGCAAGGGAATGTCTTTGCCAGTGACTTGTGCGGACAGTGAATCAGCCCCACAGTAATGCCTGCCAACTGATTCATTGTCCGTGCTTGGTCTGTGTTCTCGTAAAAGCCAGTAACTGGTTTCAGGCCTCAGTTGAAACAGGAAAACGTTCAGATAGCTTTGCGCATGATTTAACAGCCTGTGTGTTTGCCGGTGGGGTAGTTTCTGTGACTGTTTATCCGTCCCCTTTCTCGTTTTCACAATAAATGTGCTATCTATATACTCTGCGAAGCGCTTTGAGACGTCCAGAAGACGTGAAAAGCGCTATATCGAATGCAAGGATTATTATTATTCTTATTATTTATTTCACGGCTGTGAATTTGATGATACGATCCACAGACACCCACAGCTATTCTGTGCCAGTGTTTTTCTGAACCCAGCAATAAGTGATAAACAGGATGAACTTGTTTAGTCAGGTAGGCAAGAGTAAAGTCCCATTCTAATGTTTTATTGCTTATTTTTTTTGCCAAAGTTCCTATTTGTTTCATATTGGTTGGACCCTTGCTGAGTTCAGAGTGCGTCAGACCTGAACTGGTATGTTTAGGCTCAAAGGTCCGTCAATTAAAAAACAAAATGAACCCAAGGCAATCTGCAAAGCAGTGCAATAGAGGCTGGTAAATTAGGTCAAGTTAGTTTTCTCCCATTATTTCATGATCGAGGATCAATCTCACAAGTCTTCCTCCCTCCCCCTCTCACCATTCTTTTGTGCAAATTGTGCTATGAATAACATGTGCTCAGTCAGAAGCTTGTGGGTTCACCCTCGCACACCAGGACTCTGAACAAGGCTTACGCCCTGATGCAGAGCTGTGTGTTGTTAAAGATCCTGTGGGGTTATTCGAAAAGAGAAGAGAGTTTCTCTCTCCCGGTGTCCTGGTCAACTATCCCGTAAATACAATCGGTCGCTCACTCCACGGCTGTTTGTGAGACAACAACAACAACAAAATGACATTTATAGAGCGCCTTTCATGTCGGGAGGACGTCCCAAAGCGCTGAACAGTCAGGTGTCGGGGCCCTAGTATGGGGGAGGGGGTGTGGTGTAGGGGTGAGGGAAGGCAGAGAGGTGGGAGGGAGACCCAAGGCACGGTCGAAGAGAAGGGTCTTGAGACCGGCCTTGAAGGAGGCGAGGGAGGAGGCGCAGGGACCATGGGATGGAGTTCCAGAGTGTTGGGACATTGCTGTGCGCAAACAGAGATGCCACGTTTGCCTACGAATATGCAGTCACGGTGACGCCTGTGTTTTTTTTTATATATATATGGCTTCAAGATCAGAAAGGGTTGGAGAGGAAATTAATTTCCAAATGAAAACAGGGTTGAATGGAACCAGAATAACATGTGTTTTTAATGTTTTTTTTATTGGTTTAGACATGATTTAAATATACGGGAACATCAGTGAGTGGGTCAATTTTGCTGGAAGTAGCCCATGCTTAACAAAATGTAACAGGAACTCGGTTACCAATGCTGGTCATGTATATATTTAGCAAACGAATGGGGCAATGCCATTCTGATTAACCCAATCCCTCCCGGTATTGTGTCTTTTAGGAACTTCCTCTGTTTGTTCATCTTTCCTTGCGTTTGATCTGAAAGATTTGCCCCCCTCACATCTTCTCCGGCTCGTCCTTCTCTCTTCACAGCGCCCTCTCCGCTGTGTGTGCTCTAACTGCACAAATCCAGGAACTATTGCAATTCAGGGCCGAATTCTATTACCAATCGGAATCTCTCCACTTGATACAGCGCCTCTCACATTGGGAGGACGTCCCATTGCTTCACAAGATTTCCTGTGATGTGCAGTGCAGTGCAGTGACTGTGCATTTTGTAGCCATTGGATCAATTTTATTTGGGACGGCTCAAAGGATACACTGTAAATCGGATTGATTGTGTATTTTGTGCGCGAGACCCCACAGCCAATTGCACACAGCAGTGTCCCACAAAAACATGAAGTGAGCGACCAATTTTATTTGGGGGATTGTTGGCCCGGACACCGGGAGAGATTAACTCTTTTCTCTTTTCGTGGCATCTTTAACGTCCACCTGAACAGGCAGATGGTACCTTGGTTTAACTTCTCAACCAAAGGATGGTGTCTCCGACAATGCAACCACCAGCCCCACCCCCCCCCAACACCAGCACTGCATTGGAGCGTCAGTTTAGACTATGTGATTCCAAGTCCCATTGGGACCTTCTGCCTCAGAGGCGAGAGCGCGAGAGAGAGAGAGGGAGGGGGAGCGCTAATATTGTGCCAGACTGACATCGACACAGGGCCATCGAGGTTTATGTAAAGTCTTTTAGGATCGAGATACTTTCCAACAATCCAGATCTGTAGAAGGTTAGAAGTCACCTGGCCCAGTGGCCTGACCTGATGGGTCGGGGTGTGGATGAAATGGGTGGTCACTCTCTGATCTGCTCAGTGTTTCAGTCGACAGTGCGTTCATAAGCGGTTTGCCTTTCGCAATTATTGCTGTGTCTACAACTCGCTGCCGTATATTCTGCTCATTGTTTCCAAACTGTACCACTTGACCTCTGAGATAAGACCATCTTTCAAAACATTAATAAGAATCGGGCAAAGTTCGTGTTGACAGAGTTTGCAACGGCATTCAAAACAATGCAGCCTGTCATCTTTTTCTTTCCCAGGGCTTGATACTCTTCCCCCACCCCCCCCCCCCCATCCACTTTTCTTCTTATAATAATCCTTGCATTAAATAAAGCATCTTTCGTGTCTGGAGGACATCTCAAAACAGGATTTACTGTGAAACGTAGTGACTGCGTTTTGTGGGCGAACGCAGCAGTCAATTTGGCCACCCCGAAAAGAACAATTTTAAGTGGAGCTCTTATGTGGGGCTATGTTTTTTTCCTCCTCTGTCACTCCCCATTAGTACGTTCCTGAAAACAAACGGCATTTAAAGCCAGGATCATACAAAGAAAAACCAAATCAAATGCTGTATAAAAACCATGTTGTAAATGATTCCGATAGTGGGCTATTTGCTAAAGTGGAACCTCAACTGGTCAGATTTGCCTCCCCCCCAAAAAAACAGCCCCTGTATTTGCTGGCAATGACTAAATGCTCTGACCTTGCAGGCCCTATAAAAATGCAAACTCTTCTCCTGCTCTGATTTTTTTTCAGTTGAGATCAGGCTTTCACCGCTAGAAAAACCTAATTCAACATGTCTCGCCGTTTATTGACTGATCGACGCTCCGTGTGTCAATTCTCGGCGGCAGAAAAAAACCCACAGTAGGTGAAAAGGCAAGTCTGATAACACTTTATAACTCGCACCTTATCAGACTCGGTGCTTATTTGCTGTTGACGCCTGTCACTATGGGAGATTTAACTAAGCAATCTGGAGAGGTGCCAGCACACTGGGTGATCTGTGCCTTTGCTTCATTGCTTTACCGAGCGGAGTCTCCAGACGAGTTCCACAATCCCCGGTGTCTCAAGTGTTCGCTGTTAAGAAATCATCATGAGAGCCGTTTGGCGACACCAAATATTAATGTGTTTAAAATAGCAGCAGTTAATCTTGATCACCGAATGGCATGGACGATTATTGAACGATTTAACTCTATTCAAGCGCCTTACACAGCGATTCCTGTGAAATACACGCACCGCGGTAACACAGGACAGGCTAAAGGTCTAAACCTTTTCTCAGCTAATATGTACACTGGGTGTCTTCGGATACTAAAGACCTCTTTAAAGCACAGGAAGGGAACAAGATATAATAATAATCATATAATAATAATCATCCTTGCATTTGATACAGAACCTTATCACGTCGCCGAGACGTCTCAAAGCGCTTCACAGGATAATACTGCAAAGTGTAGTGACTGCGTATTTTGTGGGCGGAACTCAAGATCTGTAGCAAGAATGCATTGCCTGCTGCTCTGCTGAGACACAGAGACACAAGATGGATTGTTCTTGGTCTGGGTTGAATTAGTATGATGAAGTTGCTGATGGGATCATTCCATTACCCTCTAGGCTGGGGATGGGACAGATCCACTCAGGTTTGCTGCTCTTGACTGCTTACCAGCGTCCTCTGGTGGAAAAGACCTGTCTAACCCAAGAGAGCAGAGGCCACAGAGGTGATGGGTCTCCAATAACAAGCCGCCACTCTGTGTCTGCCCACGGGAGATTGAGCGCGTGGGACTCGTGCCAGAGAGCTGCCTCTGTCTGTCAGATTGCAACTCGCGTTAAAAAAAAAAATCCCACCCTCCCAAGATAAACACTGGCCTTGTGACCCGGAGAGAACCATCGCACTGTCAAAACCGCTGCTCAAAGACCAGCCAGTTGCGTCCGGTCAAAATAATAAACCTTGCATTTGATATAGCGCCTTATGACGGTCCTTGGGATGTCTCATGATATGCTGTAAAGTGACTCGACTGTATATTTCGTGGGCGAAACGCGGCAGCTAATTGTGCAGAGCAGTGTCTCCACAAACAGTGGTGGATCGAGTGACCAAATTAGTATTATTTTTAACATTATTACCCCCCAAAAAAAGCAATCCGCCAATCGACTAAGAACAGAGGAAGAAAATGGTTGCGGGGTTTGGGGTGGGGTGGGGAGAGGAAGTCACCATTTCACCGATGTGTTTGATTAACTTACGTCCTTTGATATTTCTAACAAAAACTTAGCTTGAGCTACACCACGTTCAACAGGGACAATGTTTGGAACACTCCTCTTGATCGCTCCACGCGCACTTCACACCTCGTAATATTTTAACCTTTCGTTTGGTGGAAGTCGAAAGTTAAAACATTAATTGTAGACATTTCTGACAGCGCATCTGACACGTAGTTTGGAAGCATTTCCCCGGAGGCCAATTTGGCAGAGTTTTAATCAAAGTTCCAGGAAAACAGCTCGCTCGAGAAATCCCCAGTGTGGAAATTACTCTCCATTTATCTTTTCTTAGATTCAATACTGGGTCAAAGTTTCACTGAAGCTTAATGAGGAAGGTGGTGTGAGGTGTTGATCTGAAGCCATAATAACCTCAGATAAGTAACCAGCTGGCACATTGAGGTGTGTGCCAACAATGCATGGAGCAGACACGATCAACTCCAAGACACTGAATAGCTTACGAAACGCACAGTCACTACACTTTACAGTAAACTCCTACGAAGGGCTTTGACATGTGCTCCTGGTGTAAAAGGCGTCGTATCAAACGTAAGGATTATTATTATTTATTGATTATTGCTCAGCCCCAGAGGCAGCAAGTGGCAGAGTTTCGAACCCTTGAGGCATCTGTATGGCCCACAATAAAAAAATACAAAGTCACTACGCTGTAAAGCGCTTTGAGAGGTCTCGGAAGACGTGATCAGGCGCTGCGTCCAACGCCAGGATAATCGATTTATTATTTTTTTTCGCGCGGTTTGTTTTATTTTGGCGTTTGTGCTTATTTTGTGTTTGCGTTTTATTTTCATTCTTAGGTACATATATCTATTTATGTATCTGTGCATTTCGACTTTATTTACTCTCACTTTTTTCAAAAAAAATTCTTGTCGTGTTTTTATTTCCGTCCGTGGCCGCGTTTACGTCGTGACTATTTTTTCCATCTCGTCTGCGTGTGGTTTTTTTTCGGTGGGTGGGGGGGGGGGAGTTAATTTAATTTAATTTTTAATTTATTTTTTTGGGGGGGTTTAATTTAATTTAATTTTTATGGGGGGGGTTTAATTTAATTTAATTTTTATTTTTTTGGGGGGGTTTAATTTAATTAATTTTTATTTTTGGGGGGGTTTAATTTAATTAATTTTTATGGGGGGGTTTAATTTAATTTTATTTTTTTGGGGGGTTTAATTTAATTAATTTTTATTTTTTTGGGGGGGGGTTTAATTTAATTACATTTTTATTTTTTGGGGGGGGGTTTAATTTAATTTAATTTTTATTTTTTTGGGGGGGGGTGTAATTAAATTTATTTTTTTGGAGGGGAGGGGGTAATTTAATTTCATTTTTAATTTAATTTTTTTTGGGGAGGTGGGGGGGGTTTAATTCCATGTTTGATCCTCGAGAGGACAATTCCTCCCCTTTGGGTTGGGGATGATGGGCAGGAGCCCATCAGGTGGGGCTGCAGGAGCCGGGGGGGGGGGGGAACCTCGCTGTGGGGGTGGGGGGTTCCAGCCGGACCCTATTGGCTGTGGCACCGCTGGCGGCTGATCGGTCCCACGCACCCATCCCTCCCTCCCGCCCCTTCCGGTTCCGGTTTCCGGTTCCTCCTCTTCCCCCCTCTGGTCGCTGTTGGAGGTGAAGCGGCGCGGGGAAGGTTCCAGAAAACAACAGCCGACGGTCAGGCCCTGACCCTGACCCCCCCCTCAAAAACACAGTACTTTCTACTTCTTCTTATAATAATAATAACAATTGATTGATTTAATTCGTTGATCGTAATTGTGTCTGATCCCCGAGACCGAGGCGCTCCCCCCCCCACACCCCCCCCCCACCCCCCCCCCCACCGCGCTCCCCCCCCACACCCCCCCCCCACCGCGCTCCCCCCCCCACACCCCCCCCCCCACCGCGCTCCCCCCCCCCACACCCCCCCGCACTCCCCCCCACACCCCACCGCACTCCCCCCCCCCACCCCCCACCGCGCTCCCCCCCCCACCCCCCACCGCGCCCCCCCCCACACCCCCACCGCGCTCCCCCCCCCACACCCCCCACCGCGCTCCCCCCCACACACCCCACCGCTCCCCCCCACACCCCCCACCGCGCTCCCCCCCCACACCCCCCACCGCGCTCCCCCCCCCACACCCCCACCGCGCTCCCCCCCCCCACACCCCACACCCCCCACCGCTCCCCCCCCACACCCCCACCGCTCCCCCCCCACACACCCCGACCGCGCTCCCCCCCACACACCCCCCACCGCGCTCCCCCACACCCCCACCGCGCTCCCCCCCCCACACCCCCCACCGCGCTCCCCCCCCCCACACCCCCCACCACGCTCCCCCCCCACACCCCCCACCGCGCTCCCCCCCCCCCCACACCCCCCACCGCACTCCCCCCCCACACCGCGCTCCCCCCCCCACAACCCCACCGCGCTTCAGGTCCTTTTGAAACTGTTTCAAGTGGTGTTTATTTTTGGAGGGGCGGGAGGAGGTGGGGGGGGAGAGGGAGGAAGTGTACGGGGGGGGGGGGAGAGGGGGGCAGAGTGTGCGGAGAGGGAAGGGGGGAGAGGGAAGCACTTTCGCGCCTTTAAGGTAGCGCCCACACAAAGCCGTACTTTTCACACTCACAAAACAATACAAACTCTACCCAATCTGCTGGTCGTATGAGTCCTGGACATTCCCTCACCCCCACCCCCCCCTCCGACACTCGGTTTCAAACCCCACAGATCGACTCGTGACTGATTAATAACGATCATCGTCGCTGTATTTGATGCAGAGCCTCAACCCGTCGTCAAAACGCCTGGAAGAAGCGCCGGCGAGATCCTGTCGCTATGGAGGCTCCTCCTGTCACCGTGCTGCCGGTCACCGGTGGGACCATCAACATGATGGAGTACATCTTGCAAGGTACGCAACGTAGGCGTGACTTAGACACCGACCGATGTGATTTATGTTAGTTTAATCCACCCACAAATTGGAATGCTCGCAACCCACTTAGGGCAAAGGGCAAAAAATAATAATAATAATAAACTGGTCACTTCAATCCACCCACGTCTGTTTGTGGGGACGCCGCTGTGCGAAATTGGCTGCCGCGTTTCGTCCACAAAACATGCAGTCACTACACTTTACAATATATTCTGCGAAGCGCTTTGAGGCGTCTCGAAGACGTGATAAGACGCTGTACCAAATGCCAGGATTATTATACGAGTTCGAGCTTTGCATTTGTTTTCGTGTAGAAACAGCGCTTTAGATCATTGAGTGATTTGATAATGTGAGTGATTGTGACGTTCGCAGGCAGTGTGCTGGACCAGAGTCTAGAGAGCCTCCTCCATCGCCTGCGCGGTCTCTGTGACAACATGGAGCCCGAGACCTTTGTCGATCACGAGCTGGTTTTCCTGCTCAAAGCCCAGCAAGGCAGCCCGTTTATCCTGAGGGCTCGGCGTTCGGTGGATAAACCCACTATGCCCTGGCATCTCCGCTACCTCGGGCAGCCGGAAATCGGGGATAAGAACCGATCGGCGCTGGTGCGGAATTGCGTGGACGTTGCCACCTCCGACACCTTGAATGAATTCCTGATTGAGATGGGTTTCCGGATGGACCACGAGTTTGTCGTCAAGGGACACATTTTCCGCAAAGGGATGATGAAGATCGTGGTGTCCAAGGTCTTCCGGATTCTTCTCCAGGGAAACACGGATAACATTGAGCCCCTGTCCCTCTCGTACCTGGTGGAACTGAACGTGGTAGCGCCACCCGGGCAGGACGCTGTCTCTGACGACATGAAGAATTTCGCCGAGCAGTTGAAGCCTTTGGTTCACCTGGAAAAAATCGATCCGAAAAGACTGCACCAGGCTTAGAGATGACTCTGTCGCCTTTCTGTTTTCTGTAACACGTTCATAACTTGGAAGCAGGAACTTTGTCGAGTGCTTTGAAAAACGGTGATAGCGCAACCCACGTTCATGCGTATGTTGAGGTCCCCTGCGATTACTCACCTGTCACCCAGCTCGGGGCCAAAGCCCTGACTGTCCAGCGCCTTGGGAAGTCCTCCTGACTTGAAAAGCGCTGTGTAAACGTCATTTGTTATTGTTGTTGTGCTGGGAGAGTTAATCTTTGTTTGTCTTCTACAGTCGGAACCCCGTTATAAACGAAACCAGATCTCGTGTTCTAGCAGGTTTCCCTATAGAGCAGCTCCTGGGTTGGGAAGTGCCATCGACAGAACTGAACCATGTTGTACAGGCAACGACTCCAGCCCTTGCGAGCGGTCGTTGAGACATCGGGAAGGTTCCTGTACCTGCAGGCCTTTGCACTGGAAGCTGGAATGTACCGCACCTCCCACCTACACTGGGACCACTGTGTGCAGACGCTCTGTACAATCTGCACTTGTTCCTGCGTTAAGAACATAAGAATTTGCTGGGCAAAAGAAAACCATGGTCCATCCAGTTCTCCTTCCACCATCCTGGCAGTCGCATGATATGTCATGTCCTAAATCATGCACTGTATCCCGAGATATTATTTCCTAACAGAAATTGTTCCCTCCCTAATAATGTGCTGCTCACACTAGGAACAGTCCAGCACAACATTTGCTCCTGGTGCTCATCCAATACTGCTCTCGATTTAGCTCCCAGGAACCGTTGAGAGAGAGAAAGCAAAGGGGAGCGAATACTCCCTTTATTGTTCTTTCTCCTCCCTCCCAGTTGTGGAGGAAGCGTCTGGCTGACCACGAATTGTATTGCTGAGTCCTGGAATTTGTCAACGTGGGCAACTATGGGCTTGTACCCATTCTGTAACCCTGCAGCCATGCAAATCTGGTGTGTATGAGAAATGCTCATTGTTATTTGTGTTTGCTGTTACTTGACGCTGTATCTCTGACGTCCCCAGTTTATCTGTATTATTTGCCCTCGGTTATTTCCTTGAGGTGTGTAATCTTAAAGAGTTTTTTCCTCTTTTGAGCATTGAGAGAGTCACGGGTAGGCTGAGGAATCGAGCTGAGATGTCTTGTGATGGCAACAAGCTTTTACTGCCTGGAGGAGGTTCTAGTGCTTTACTGGGTGATTGAAGAGGGAAGACTGGGAGGTGATGACGCAGTGTTTTTTTAACAGAGGAGTGCCATTTCCAGTTAGTGGAGCTCACAATTAAATCCTATTAAAGGTTTCTATTCTGAGCAGCCTGGTTTCCGACACATGGAAACCCAATCACTGCGCTTCAGAGTATCCAAAACCAGACCGAGATTTGGATGCAGGTTGAGATGCATCACTGATGTACACCTTTTGTGTATTAAAAATAAGTGTTTTGGATTTCCTTTGCTTGCTGTTACTGTAGGTGTGATTGTGGGCAGTGTGTAACATTTGGGAGAGTTTAGTCATAAGCACAAGACAAACAGTGCGCCAAATGATAAGAAAATCACAGTGAACGCACTCCATCCAATCTGGTCCTTGTGGGAATATTTGCCCAACAAAATGAACTGATTGTAGGATCTTAAAATAACTTTGAAAGTCTTATTGATCCTGTAATGTGGGACGAAGGAAACTTTTAGTTTTTTCAGTCTTGTCGTACCTTGGCTGCCTACTTAGTTTCTTTACGGTGTGGTGTGTGCCTGTGTTTTTGTCTCCGTGTGCATTTTGTGATGACGCAGAAAATCATCAGCTCCCAAAGACTGTGCACTCTTATCAACCGTGAAAATATTATTTAGACTTGCAATGTCTGCAAACCTGCGTGTGAATTATAGCTGCTGCGTTCGCCTACAAATACATGGTCACTACACTTTACAGTAATTCCCGAGAAGCACTTTGAGACATTTCGACGACATCATAAAGCTTTATATCAAATGCGAGCGTATTATAAATCTACATACAAATTTGGAAGAAAGCATACTAAAATAGCTTTACGCTCATACTATATAATCGTACTTTGCCGGCAGGGCGAAATGTTGGCCAAGTTTCCTTACTCCACGTACCACTGTTCACCTGGCAGAAAGTAGAAACCCAATTTAATTCCTTCCAAAAAAATAATAATAATAAATTGGTGACCTCAATCCATGATTCTTTGCGGGACGCAATTGGCTGCCGCGTTTGGCCCACAAAATATACAGTCCATTCACTTTACAGGATATTCTGTGAAGCGCTTTGAGACGTCTCGACGCGATAAGGCGCTGTATCAAATGCAAGGATTAGTATGTTACGGTAATAATGAGTGTCGGAAAATGAGGGAGATGATACGCAATAGGCAATTTGATCTGCAAATGCCACTAGAAGTTTTTGTGTTGTATTTTTTGCTAATTCATTAAAAATAATCAGAATGTGGTCCCATTTTATCCAAACCCCACACGCTGTCCGTGTCAGTGGCTGTGACAAAGACAGCCAGCAGAGGGCATTTGAAGTACACGCAGAAGCTTTTACATCTCCCAACAATGCCTGGTTTATATTACGAAAGGATAAGTCCCATTCATTATCCCTATATTTCACATATTTTGGATCGGCACAGCTTTTCTCCGTTGGGACCTTCACTGCAGCGCACAGTCCAGGTTGTCTCAATTGCCCACAGCAGTGTCCCACACACGGATGTGTGAAGAGAGACCTGCGCAGACTTTAATCCATGACATTACTAAACACCGGCACAAATCAGGAACCCAACTTCAGATAAAAACAAACTCCCAACAAATATTCCTTCTAATACTGTGCTTTGAGTCAGCCGTGTTGTATGTTAATAATAATTCTTGATATAGCGCCTTATCACATTGTCAAAAGCTCCGTAGGATACGTAGTGCCTATTTTGCAGGAAAATACAACAACCAAGTTGCGCACAGCAATGTCCCACAACAGCCATGAAGTGAGTGACCAATTTTATTTGGGGGATTGTTGGCCAGGACACCAGGAGAAACGGGCAACATGTTGGTTTAATGTCTCATCAAAAGGACAGCACCGATGCAGCTCATCACATCAGCCTGGACTGAGCTCAAAAGTCCTGACGTAGTGGCTTGAGCCCACAACCTTCTGATTCAGATGCCAGTGTGCTACTGACTGAGTCAGGCTGGCGAACTGATGAATAAAAATAGACCAGAAAGCCCGCGGCACCCTTTATTCATAAACGCTCTACAGCCGGCCGTTTGCGGAGATGAAACGCTGGCGAGACTTGATTTATCTGCCTGCAAGTTTCCCTTCCTCTCGGGTCTTATGGAAATGTAGCTTTTGGTCGAAAGGCTTCAAGGACTCATCACGTTGGAAATCACAAGTGCGACGCCTGCCCCTTTTTCCCCTCCAGTGCCCAGCGCAATGACACAACCGAGCAACTGTGATACGAAGCCGCAAATCATCTCTCGCTGAGTATTGTCAGCTGGGTGTTGATATCAGTTGAATTTCCATCAATGGACCCCCCCATCCAATTTCTTATCACATCAGTTTCTCCTCCTGCATCACGTCCTCAATCTTTTATTCTCTCTCTTAATTTACTCTCTAACCCTTTCCAGCTATGTTCTTATAATTAGATCTGCGTTTACATAATTAGTTTCTCTTCTCCCACCCCCCCCCCCTCCCCCTCACCACCACCACCCCTCTCCGCTGCACTTCTTAGGGTCATAAATTAAGCAGCCATTTATTATTCTTATTGAAATAAAGTTTAGAAGAAGTAATTGGGCGGAAAAAAAAATCCAAACATTGAATCTAAATAATTGAAAGCTACGAACTTTGTGCATTTTAAATTAAATCCAAAGTAAATGATGGAGCGAGAATGAGTTTGCTTTCGCGCTACCTTGTTGCACCATTTTCGTTTGCTGTGTGTTTTTTTTGGTCAGGTTGTCTCCTGTTGTTGTGCCTGAGTTGATTTCACTTATCCTTTTCTCCAACATTTGCTCCAACGTTCTCCCCTCTGCTCCTTCCTGAAGGCGTATCATATCATTCTTTATTGCTTGAGCTCTATAGCAGATCGATGTCCACGCTTCGCCTTCTGATAGTATCGTACAAAACATCAGGGCCAGATGAGCTGAAGGCAATGGATGATCACAGTTCTATTATTATTCATCCAACGCAACAAGGTCGAGTTTTCCCAGTCTGTGTGTGGAATAAGGCACAATAAGGTGGAGAATTGGCCCGCGTGCCACTCTGCGTCTGTATAATAAAAATTAGAAATAAGAAATCCTTGCATTTGATACAGTCCTTTTTACATCTGGAGGACATCCCAAAAGCACTTCACGGGTTTTACTGCAAAGTATCTTACTGCTTTACTGTTACTGTAGTGACTCTGTGTTTTTGCAGGTGAACGGCAGCCAGTTTGCCTCACCACGCAGCGCTCCCCAGGACTGGATTGGAGTGTCAACCGAGACCTATGTGAATACAAAGTGGGACTTGAACCCACAATCTCCTGACCCCGAGGAGAGCGCTATCGAATAAGGCAGGCTGACACCCAGAATCGATAGCTTAAATCCTCAATATCATTTCTCATTTCTTGCCTTCAAGCGACTGATTATTCACAAAAAATGTGACAAACGATGGGAAGATTGTGTGAATCCACTCCAGCTCCTCCAAGCTTTTGGAACCCGGTGAGATTTAAAAAGTCGTAAAAAAGCTACTTGAAGCCTTCCAGCAAGGCGCAGTTTATTTGCTATTATATACTGGGCTTTAATTTTTATTACCACCTAAAATAAAAAGAAAACTGCGTATTAAATTACCTTTATAGCACAGTATTGTGACCTTTCGGGAGTAGGTAATGTAACAAATCGTCTGTAGTAATTAATGTGGCTCTGAGGAAAATTGCTGTAAATCTGAAAACTTAATTTCAGCCTTGTTCCCAACCTTAAATCTTGCACAGCGGGTAATTAATCAGAGTACATGGTAGCATTGTTTCTCTTGCATTTCTGTTGCTTTAACCCATCATTATGTGATATGTGGGAAGCTTTGCTTTATGCATCAGGTTTCAGCAATCCAAGAGGTGAAATTTCATTGTTAAAGAAAGATTCTCTCAAAGGACGTGTTCCTGATGTTGGAGTGTATGAGGAATAATAATAACAATAATAATAATCATCATCATAATAATAATCTTTGCAATTGATATAGCAAGTTATTCTGTTTATAGCCTTTTTGTTTTAAAAATCCTCGGATTTGATGCAGCGCCTTTCACATCGGGAGGACGTCTCAAAGCATTTTGTGGGGTTTAAAATAAAGTGTAGTGACTGCGTAATTGTAGGTGAAAGCATGAGCCAATTTGCACACAACAATCTCCCACAAACAGCCATGAAGCGAGTGACCAATTTTATCCGGGGGATTGTCGGTCAGGACACCAAGAGAAACTCCCTTCGCTTTTTGAATAGTGCCCTTTAGGGATCTTTACAGACCTTTAACATCTTGGGTTTAATTTCTCATCTGAAGGACGGCACCTCTGAAAATGCCAAGACTGTTTGAGTTCAAAGTTTTCGACCTGTGGCTTGGACTACAATTCTGACTTGGGAGACGAGAGAGAGAGAGAGAGAGGAGAGAGCACTGCCAACTGAGCCAGGCAGACACGACACTTCAATGAATTATGCGCTGAAATGTTTCTGGAGCCTATGATATTAGATTGTGGCTGATTTATTCTCCTTGGGGAGGCTTTGCTTTCAGCCCTGGGAGGAAGACATTGGCTTGGTTCCCATTACCACGGGGAGATCTGTGGGATGAATTTGAGCCGAGTATTTTGTGGGCAAAGAGTTGGGTTATCAACATATTCTCTACCCCTCTACAGCCCACAAGGTTATTTCCTGACCATTTTCTTCGCGACGTGTTAAAATCTAGAAACCATGGATTTCAGAGGGTGTTTTATTTTTTGTTAACCTTTGATCTACAACCGATCAATTTTTTTTTACAAAATGACATCTTCTACATCTCTCTCTCTCTCTCTCCCTCCTCCATCAACATTTAAATTATACATTTGAAGTGAGATATGAATAATTGATCTCTGCGTATAGAAAGTGAGAATTAAACGTCCCGCAAGACTGCAAAAACAGCAGGCAAAATTCTAGCTTAAAGCCAAGCCAAAAAGTTCGAACCTGGTGAAATGAGAATGACCTTTCTGTACCAATGCCCACAATGTCAATGAAAGACCTTGGGTAAATTGTCAGCGAAAGGAACGTGCAAAGGGAAACGGCATAGGTATCAGTGCTGCAGTTTTTCTTTAGCTGCTGTTCATGGTAATAATAGTCCTTGCGTTTTCACTCACAAAACACACAGTCAATTCACTTTACAGGATATTCTGTGAAGCGCTTTGAGGCGTCTCGAAGATGTGATAAGGCGCTATATCAAGTGCAAGGATTATTATTATTATTTTTGCTTCTTATCAAGTCGTTGAGACGTCTCGAAACACGTCACAGAATATTCTGTAACGTGTTGTAAAGTGGATTGACTGTGTATTTTGTTTCTGGCAGTGTGTGAATTTCAGAGGGTTCCACAAATAAAAGTGTATTCCCTTCGCTCCAGTCAGCCTCAGAAACTGGCTAACTCTCCAGCAAAACAATACCACTACAGCACTACCTCACAGGATTCGCTTGTAGAGTGCAGTAATTATCTTTTGCCCGTTCCATTTCCTGGGTGACTGAGTGGAGGCCGAACTCTCTGAGCCTCGTCAGGGGTTTTGACTTTGTAGTGTAGTGACTGCGCATTCGTGGGCAAAACGCGACAGCTAATGAGAATGTCCCGCAAACAGCCGGGAAGTGAATGAACAGTTTTGCGTGGAGGGGGATTGCTGGGCAGGACAAGCGGGAGTGAAACTCCATTCAAACCCCACCATAACGTATCACCAAAAGTTTGGTCTTTACATATATCTCTCTCTCTCCTCTCCTTGCTCTGTTCTTTCCCCTCTGAACATGCGTGAGAGCGTGTGTGGCCTGGCTAGCAAAGAGTGCAAAGCCACTGTGTGTGGGGGGGTGGTGGGGGAAATGGTGGGCATGTTGCCTTGGAGTTGACAAATGCTTCGCTCTCTGTTGTGCATTTGATTTCATCCTCCAAATATTTGGACTCAATCGCCTCATTGTTCCTACCGGGGGAGCAAGGGAAGGAGGCGGGAGCGATTCATGTGGGTTCTTATGATTGTACCCTTTTGCAAACACCAAATATTTATTCCTTGAGCTTATCCCTTCCCAGTTTCCCAGGCCCACATGCTTTGGCCTTTCGCCAGGGGGAGGGGAGAGGTGGGGGGGGGGGATTCGCGGGATGGGCGGGTGGCTGGACAGGCCACTGTGGGTGTCTTTTGGAGCTTTTGCCAAAGCTGATCTGTCTCCAGCTGGTAGGGGTTGCTGAAGGCAAAGACCGGCGTGTAGACTCTGGAGACGTCTCTCTCTCTCTCTCTCTCTCTCTCTCGCCTTTCCCATCTGCTGGGTCAGACATTGTGTCTCTGCTTAATGGACTGACTACCTGATGATAACCCGCTAGAGATCAACCACTTCCTGCCGGGAGGAGAACGGAACACAGATACCAGCCAAGCTTGCGAGTTAAATCTCCATTGCGTGTATACTGTTTCATTTTAAACCTGTTTTTATTTGGTTTTGTGTTTGTTATTTGCTATCATCCTGTTGGTGTTTCCCGGAACTGCGCCCCCAACCTCTGAAACATCTGAAACTTTCTGCCCCCGCCTCGCCCCCCCCCCCCCCCTCTCTTTCTATCTTCAAAGCCCACCATAAAACCTACTTTTTGAGCGTTTTAGTGTTTGTCACCCGATTGGCCCTCCTCGGTTGTGGCTTACGCCGTCGTCTGCGAGTCAGAAAGTTATGGGTTCAAGCCCCACGTCGGGATTTGAACTCGTATAGTCTAAGCTGACCCTCTAACGCAGTGCCGGGGGATGTTCCACTGTCGGAGGTGTCGTCTTTTGGATGAGATGTTGAACCCTGTTCAGGTGGACGTTAAAGATCCCGGTTTCTCCCGGTGCCCGGCCAACAATGCCCCACAAATAAAATTGGTTATTCCCTGCGTGGCTATTTGTAGGACATTGCTGCGTGCAAATCCCACATTTGCCTACAAAATAAACAGTCACTACACTTATAGTATATCCTGTGAAACGTTTTGAGACATCTCGACAGGGTGATTTTTATCAATCTGTTAAATCAGCAGAGACTCTCAGAAGCGACTTATTATTATTGCAAGGATTATTATTATTTTTATCATTTTTATTTCGTTCAGTCCTGGATCAAGAACCTACTTGCTACCACAATTACAACTGACGGGAGCTGAAGGGATGCTAAAGTCCTTCGTGAAATCAGATTATTTTTTATTTCTGTAAATGAAATTGACAGGGAACCTCATGTTGGGTGATATAGTAACAAGCGAGGAGGTTACGCTCAATTTCATGAGTTGAAATGCATTCCCTCTGCTGTGATCACTGGCCCTGACATGTTCATGAAACTTGGATGGGACCGAGAGGGAATCATGACCATAAATTGTAAAGGGTTGATCTTGCAAGGATTGACTCAATAGCCTGGAGCACATCAGGACCCAACAGAACACGTGTGCCGGATTCAATTTGTATTGTTTTTGCTGCCTGTTCTGGAACCTTTGAAAAAAACAAGACAGAGATTGACGGCAGACAGATTTGACTAGAAGAACCGCCCTTCCTTTCGGGTACATCTGACTTTCATCTGACTTTTCGCCCACAAAATATAGTTAGTTAACTTTACGGTATATTCTGCTAAGCGCTTTGAGATGTCCCGAAGATGTGATAAGGCGCTATATCAAACTCAAGGATTATTATTATTATTATTATCGTTTTACCATTTTACTGGGAAAAGGAATGGTTTGAGGATTGGGAGCAAATTGGGGGTAAAGAAATTCGGGGTGACTGGAGCTGGAAGTGGAGCCTGTGATGTGAGAGCCACCATTGTCAAACCACTTCACTGAGTGAAATCTCTTACTGTGTACATTACCATAATAATATTGCAGCCGTACTATTGCCCAGTAATTGACCGAGTTATTTCTCAGCAGCATTACCGCTGCTCATTCTTCAGGTCGAATATCATGACGGAGGGCACACAAGCCATCACATCCACCTTAACGACTGATGCCAACCAGTTGGGAGATATCTGGTCGACCTTCCAGACGTATGCCACCTTCTGACTCTCCATGAGGTTTGCGCCAACACGGTCCTGAATAATAAAACTAACCTTTACGTTTCAATTTGGCTCCTTTCATGACAGGAGGACATCTCACAATGGTTCCCAGGATTTTACCTCAAGGTCATCATCAACATCACCATCCTTGCATTTGATTTTGTACCTTATCACCTCATTGAGACGTCTCAAGCACTTCACACAATGTATTGTAAATTCTATTGGATTGACTGCGTATTTTGTGGGCAAAACGCGGCAGCCAATTGCGCACAGCAGTGTCCCACAAACAGTCGTGGATTGAGTGACCACATTTTTCTTTGAGGGATTGTTACCCCCAAATAACTGCTAGGTAAACAGAGGCGTGTGGAGTAAAGAAACGTAGGCCTAAGGTTTCGTCCCGCCCAGGAATCGAACTCGGGTCCTCTCTCTTGCGAGATGAGTGCACAAACTGCAGGACTCCAAAGTGTAGTGACTGTGTATTTTGAAGCAGATGTGGCAGCCAATTCGTGAACAGCAACGAAGCGATTGACCAAGTTTGTGAAAAGGAGTTCCGCATTCTCACCACCCTCTACGCGGAGACATTAACTCGCAATCCACAAGTTAGTATTCTGCGTTGAGAACCAGCTCAGTCCCTCAGTGCAGCATCTATTAACAGCTACTGAGTCACCTTGCCCCCCCCCCCGAGAGCTTTGTCAATCGTCAATCTCCGAGAATCTATTCTTCCGCCTTTATCCGTGTGTTTAAGAGTTCCTAGAAATGTTGGCAGTGGATTGCTTAGTCAGGGTTCAGGCATCTGATGATCCAAGCTGGAGGCACTTTCAATTTATTTTATTGATGCATCTGCGTTATTTATTCTGTGTCACTTTACAAGAAAGATGTAGCACCTGAACATCACACTCCCTGGACTCAGGAGAAGTTAATAAAATAACGTGATTTAGGATTCAATCCAGCTCCCCAAGTTATTGATTTATGGAGTGTGAGATTAAGTCCTGGAGTCAGTAACTGCAGCTCTGAACTGAATGATATTGCAAACGGGATTTATAGATGCATTCCACACGGGCAAACAGGCAGAGTGCAGAGTAAGTGGTATTCAACCTATCTGAAAGTGGAGGTTAAGGTGCTTTTAAGCTCCGTTTCAGTGCCCACATTGATAATAATAATCATCATCATCATCATAATCCTTGTGTTTGATGTGGCGCCTTTCGTGCCAGGAAGACGTCTCAAAGTGCTTCGCAGGATATACTGCTGTGAACGCCGCAGCCAATTTGGGTACAACAGTGTGTCCCAAACAGCCGTGGAGTGAGTGAGTGATCAATTTTATTTGGGGGTGGGGGTGGGGGGGATTGTCAGCCAGGACACCGGGAGAGAGAGAGAGAGAGAGACTCCCTTCTCTTTTCCAATAGCGCCGCAGAATCTTTCACGTTCGCCTGAACGCGCTGGAGTCTCTTCGGTTTAACGTCTCGTCCAAAGGAGGAACTGAAGCATGCTTCAAACTGTTGACTTGACGCAACAGGTTGGAGCTATTCTGCAGCCTTTCAATCTGTTGTCAGGGCCACCTTCGGGCGTTCAATACAAACTGCTCCGAGTGGTGGGGGGGGGGGTGGGGTGGGGGGGGGGGAAACACATGCTGTAAGTGCTTTGGAGCTGAGTGAGTCAGCAGTCAGTGTGTTCTGTCTCTCAGAATCAGAGCCCTGAGATATTAAGCAGGAAATCGTGAGCACTCACCTACCCCTGAGACACCCCTTTGTTACCTTCTAATACTGTCGGCTGATCCCCTGTGTTAGAGGAACGAGCAAGCAGTCAGGGTATCTCAGTCTTGATAGAAGACGTCTCTCAAGGGAGGTGTGTGACATTTTAACCGGGATTGAAAAAGTCAACCCCGTGCACCAAGACAGTGCAACAAGTGGCTCTGGCCTCAGAGTTGCAAAAAATGGCCAATTTCAGGATGAACGCCGGGAAGTTTTTCTTTAACGACTTTAACGAACGGAACAGGCTCCCAGGGAAGGGTGAGGCGAGAGAGTGCGAGCGACTGAGCTGGGCTGACATGAGACACGAGTTCGCTGAGATAGGGCGAGGGGAGGCCGTGGAGACATTTGAAAGCGCAACAGTTTGGGGCAAAATGCACAGAGTTGCTTTTCTTCAGCACGAGACGGAAGCTTAACCCAACGTTAATCTGAACGCCTTCGGGGCAAAAAAAAAAACGAATCCCATTTATCCAGTCGTATCTATCAAAGGAATAACATTGAAATCCTGACATGTATAGGTTCCCAGTCTGATAGATTTGTATTGAGTGATAGGATGTCAAATTGTCCCTTGAGATCCTTGAGTACAAACTGTGTTGTATAGCATTTCCACGCAGATACTGCGCCTCATTGAACTGTGTGAGCGTTAACCATCCACGCTAATAATAATAGCAATAATAAAAGCGACAACAATAATAATAACAACAATAATAATAATCCTTGTATTTGATTTAGCTCCTTATCGCGTCTTTGCGACGTCTCAAAGTGCTTCGCAGAATATGCTGGAAGTGTAGTGACCTGTATTTGTGTGGGCAGAAGGTGGGTGGTATTTGGCAAACTCTGCGAAAATGGATTTCCGCCGATCGCTTTTGCTTAAATAAATTGCAGATGCTAACGGGTGAAGTTGTGAGAGATTGGATAAAATAACCGTGTGGGGTTAAATTCAAGGCTCCCAACTGAAACCGGCTTGTATTCTGGAGGTTTTGGGACCCCTCTGATAGTGAACGTGGGATCGATTTGTGCTGAGCAAATGTTTCCTTTAAACGTAACCTTTAACTGGCGCCTGATGTGCTCTGGAGAAAAGTCCCATTTTGCTCAGCAAATGCAGCGTCGGACGCGAATTCTTACACGGGCGTCAGTGGCAAACGTGGCTGTTTGTGGGACGTTGTGGTGTGCAAACCGGCCTTGGTGTTTGCCTAAAATATATGCAGTCATTACACTTCGCAGTCAATCCGGCGAAGAGCTTCGAGACGTCTCGATGACACAAATCGAACGGCAAAGACTGTTTTGTATCCGAGGGAAAATGACGGCTTATAAGAAAACGAGTCCTTCGCTGGGGCATGCATTTTGAAGCCATCGCCAGGTGGGATGTATCCTCGACGCAAAGCTGTTCTGTATTGCAACAGCAGCTTGAGGCGCTGAGCAATACATGTAAGTAAGTGAGTAAGTAAGTGTGACGTTAATCCCATCAAACGTTTCAATAAATCAGATTGAATTTAAACTTCTGGAGGATCAATGAGAGTGCAGCTGGTGCGCAATTGAGACATTGTCTACCTTTTGTGCGACGTGTTGAGTTCACGGATTAAAACGTGGAGTGCATTTGTATTTTATCTTTGATCTTTGCGTCTGACCGGCAAATTTTTTGTTACACGGATCTGCCAGAGAGGGTCTTGTTTTAAACGAGTTACAAGCTGCCAGCATAAAACTACATACGCCCAAATCCAGGCAAAATGTAGCAGGAAATTAGGAGACAGGACTCATTTATCGCAAAGCTACTGTGTGTGTGTGTGTGTGTGTGTGCGCGTGTCGGGCTGACTCAGTCGGTAGAGCTATATAAATCCAAGTTGTTGTTGTTGTTGGAGCTCTCGCTCCTGAGTCAGAAAGTTGTGGCCTCATTATTATTATCGGTTCATGCACTCATCCAGGTGGTGGGTAAAGTTCCTAAAATAAACCGAATGACGATATGATTGAGAATAATGCTAAATAAGAAGAAGAACCCTTGCGCTTCAAATGGCGCCTTGCGTGCTGGGAAGACGTCTCAAAGCGCCTCGCTGTAAGATCTCACTGTAAAGTGCAGTCACTGCGTGTATTTGTAGGTGAACGCGGCAGTCAATTTGCGCACAGCAACGTCCCACCAACAGCCATGAAGCGACCGGCCAATTCTATCTGGGGGATCGTTGGCCCCGACACCAGGAGAAACTTGAGCTGTGGTAATTTTGCCCACAAATATACAGTCAATCCACTTCACAATAGATTCCGTGAAGCGCTTTGAGGCGTCTCAACGACATGATGGGGCGCTATAACAAACCCAAGGAATATTATTATTAAATGTTCACCTAAATCGTCTGATAGGACCTCGGTTTAATGTGTTACCGACAGGACAGCATCTCTGACAATGAAGCACGAGCGTGGTTTAGAGTTGATGTCTTTCGTGCCAAACTGGCTGCATCTTAAAGCTGCGATGCATCTTAAGCCTCTCAAATTCCACCACTAGAGTCATTAAGAGAAGTATTGAGCTGAAATCTTATGCAGTGTTATTGGAGTGTAATGGAAGCAATGGACCAATTTCCATTGAAATTACTTTAATCTACTGCAGATAACAATTTTATAGCATTTTGCCATATGACTTGCCAGATGTCATTGTCAAGGTTGCTGTTCAAGTTTTCCTCCCAGATGTATTTTCAAAGAGCTCTTTTTTTCAAATGTTCTGCTCCAAACTCAAGTACCCATATGAATCTCATTTGTCGTTCAGTCCTCTGTTAATCCGAATTGATCAGTAGGATTTTGCGCTATATCAGTCTGGTTCCACTAACTATTAATTAATAATAGACTAATAATAATCCTTGCCTTTGATACAGCTCCTCTCGCGCTCGGAGCAGGTCTCAAAGCGCTTCACAGGGTTTACTGTAAAGTGTAGTGACTGCGTGTTTCGTAGGTGGACGTGGGTGGGAGGGTGGGCGTTTCTTTCAATTGGCATTCTGGAAGAACGAAATCGGGCGTTGCCACGTTTCGCTCAGAAAATACACAGTCGATCCACTGCACAATGCGTTCCGCGAAGCGTTTTAAGACGTCTGAACTGTGCGATGTCAAATGCAAGGATTCTTGTTATTATCAATGATCACCTGCAACGCTGAAATGAAACCCAGCGACAATATCATTAAAAGCCCGTTAATGTCTTAAAATAGACTTCATTAATCAGCTCTCGGCATTTCACTGGGCTTTGTGGGAGTGAAATCTCCTCGATGAGCAGGAACCCTTGGCTTTGCCTTTCGCTTTGTTGCCATGGTAGACTTGCAGACGACGAAACAAACCCAGCCGTTTCTGCAGCCTTGTTCCCGTTTAAGCACGGGTTTCGACTGACACCCACTGTCTCTTTGCGGCTGCCAAAACTTGGGGGAAAAAAAGGATAAAGAATGATAATAGGAATCTACTGGCAGCTGCTGTGCCGAGAGAAAAAANTAGGTTTCCTGTTATGCAATTTGCGCATTGGCGCCAGTCAAACAATTTGACTAATTATCCTTTTAAGTCGTTTCTACGCATGTGTGACCCAGTATGAAATGCTGCGGTTCCAGTCTGCTTGTTGCGTAAGTCCCTCTGGCTCTGATACAAGAGATAAGCAAACGGTGTTTTGCTTCACAAGTAACGATGCCTCAACAGCAAGTGGGGAGAGAGAGTTATTCTTTTATTTTCTCGCTTACACAATCTCAGGACATCTCAAGGAGAAAGATCGCTTTGATCTCTCTCGCACTCGCGCTGACTTCACCCGGGGTTGTTAAGTCGCGTTCCTCAAATGCGACATCAAAACATTAATGATAATAATAATAATAATCCTTACATTTGTTATAGTGCCTTTCATGTCAGGAGGACAGACCTGTTCTGCCCCTTTGAGTATCAATGTGTTATCATTTGCCCAAACCGTGGCAAGTCAAATTGCAACCCTCCCTCTTGTGTGATGGCAGTAGGGAGCAACATCCTTTTGTTTCTCCGACGAGCGTCGAGATTGCTCGCAGAACGCCTCCACACTCACGATCTTCAGGAATAACAAGCCTCAGATCTCGGGAACTCCACAAGCCCCTTTGATTGCGATGTGAGGCTTGTCGGGTGTCAGGATGTAGTTCCTTATCTTGCTGCAGATCAGTCGGCAGATCTGTATCTCTCCCAGTCAGTCGTCTGTTCACTTGAGTGAGTGGCATGCGGTCTTTGGAACTCCGAGATTTCTCCAGTTCAGTGGTTTATGTGGCATCAGCATCCAGCCACTACACCACCCACTTCTGAAACTCTCTGCCTCAATCCTTTCACCTCGTCCTCTCTTTATCTATCTTTAAATCCCACTTTCAGATGTAACTCTTTCACCGCCTTTATGGTCACCTCCCCCTCCTCCTTCTCGCTTGCTGGGTGTCCAACCCCCGTCACGACTGTACACAGCTCCGAGACGCTCTCCTGGATGAAGGGCGCTGTTTCAATGCAAACCGTTGTTGTTGTTACAGGATAAAAACGCTGCACGAATGCAGAGTTCAGGGATTCCAAATTAATATTCTGGCAAGTTTATGGGACATTGCTGATGTGCTGCCTATACAATACACAGTTAATCCACTCTACCTTAAAGCCTGTGAAGATCCTTGAGACATTTCGACGACGTGATAAGGCACTAAATCAAAATGGGAGGATTATTATTATGGTTGGGCACAGTTTGCCGCAGTAGGTACGTGGTCAGATCGAGTCAGGTTACTGGGGAAAGAGTGTAGTGCTCCTCTCTATTTGATTTTTTTTGTATAAACATTTCAAATGGGGAGAAATAATTGATTTCAATCAAAGTCATCATCTGCTCTTGCAATTCAGGTGGGCTGTTTGGCTCACAGTCTGCCAAGCTTGGTATCATTGGATCTCCTCTTCACTGGCAGTTTAGGACATAGCAAAACAGATGCAGAGATTCAACCTGGCTTCAAACTCTTATGAAGTGTAGTGACTGTGTATTTGATATTTGCAATTCTGTATAAATCTGGAGCAAGCTGACTGGACTGTTCTCTTTCACTGGGAGTCATGCTCCATCGACCACGATGCAGTAAGTACCTTCATGTTAAGAGCCACATGTACAGAAATAGCTTAGAGCAACAGTCAGGATGCAGAGTGGAGCCAACACACAATTTGGCTAACAAGAACCATTTGAGCATTTCAGCTGCCAATAGATTCCCAGCGTCACACAATCAGGGATTAAGCCTCAGTCTTATCAAGTCGACAATCAGCTGCGTTCTTCTATTGGTGGTCGGTAATACCTTATAATACTGTAATCATTTGTCTCTGCTGTTCTTTCACTGGTTAATGCTGTTGTCTTGTGATCGCAGCCGGTGGGTGTGGAATTCAAACACCGATGAACTGGACGAACAGCTTAGATTTGTCTCGATTCATTCCAGTATCTTAAGAGGAACAACAACTAGCATTAGACCATTAGTGCTGCCATTCATTGACACCTTGACCTTTCACCATTGGGAATCCAGCTTTGTCTGATGAGATTCGCCTACAAAACCCATTGCCACTCCACTTCACAGTCAGTCCTGACACTACACAGTCACTACACTTTACAGTCACTTAATCCTCTGAGACGTGAAAGGCGCTGCAATCACATGTAAAGAGTGTTAAGATTATTATCATAGAGTTGAGGAGGGGTTGGGGGGAGAAAAGAATTTTAAAAATACAGCTCAACTTTATTTTCCTCTGGCGTTATCAACCGAATGTCCTTCTTCCTCTAACCCAAACCTGTGAGAGAAGAAACCTCTCTCAGTCCACGCACTCGGATCAAGGGGTTGGATGGTAACCCAGCTTTGGCTCGCGATCGTGTTCCGCTAATCGAAAGCAGAGAAAGCTGTTACCAATTTGCCAATAAGATAATGAGTCTAATGGTTGGGAGTCGCATGATTCCAGCATGCGACAGCACTGGAACTCACCCATTCACTTCAACTCCAAGTTCACTGTAAGTTTTATTACAGCAGCTAAAGTCCTCCCGTAATGGAATAAGTAGTATAGTAACTTGGATTGTCGGAGGTGCCGTTTTTCGGACGAGATATTAAGCCGAGGTCCGGTCTGTGCCTGTTCAGCTTCAGCCTGTTATATATAGATCCCGGGACACCACTCGAAGAAAGAAGAATGTTTCTCATGGTGTCCTGACCAACTATCCCTCATATAGATAAAATTCGTTCACTTCATGACTGATTGTAAAGAGATACTGCTGTGTGCAAATTGGCTGCCTTGTTCTACAGAGACACCATAACTAGTTTTGACAGCAATTACCTGTGAAGCATGTTGAGGTGTTTCAATGTTATAGGCTCTACATCAAATACAAAGATAACGTACAACTGTGGGTTTGGATAAATCCCGATTTTGAATCCAGACCCTCATAAAAAACTGAACGATGTAAATGCAAAGTACAAAGTAAGTTAAAATGTGCGTGTGTGAGGGTATAGGTGTGTGTGTGTGTATGTGTGGGCATGTGAGTGCGTGCGGTAAACCCCCTTCCCCACCCCCCAAAAATCGGATGTGTATCCATTGAATCCCAGGCAATCAACCCAACACATGTTACTAGACCACCGAGGATTTGAAATCACAGCCATCACCACCACGAAAATATCTCATCAAGCGGTCTGACCTGATTACTTGTGAGCAATGAAGTGCTGAGAGAGTCAAGACAGCATCACGAGTGCAAATTAGAAAAACTCAAGCACCAGAGGCTTAAAGTTCAGTCTTAGGCTTGGAGCCCGGAAGCAGAGCAGAGGGTGAAGCACTCAGAGCGACGTGCAATACAAAATTACATTTGTTTGGTGCCTTTCACATCGGGAGGATGTCTCAAGGCGCTGAAATCACAGCCTCAGGCAAGCAATTTGGTGGGGTGCCCTGGTGCAATATACACATCGGCCTGACTTGACCATTAAGCAGGTTACGATTTAACTGAGGATGGGAGAGTGGAGAAGATGTACCAGGACTTCAAGAACGAGTCCTATGTTAAATATGACGTTGCCTTTGAAAGATTATGACCAGACTACTCTACTGACTGGCTTTCTTCCCCCTCTGCTCCCCTATCTCCAAGCTCCCAAAACACCCACAAGCATCTAAGCCAATTGTAGAGGCAGAAGTTTAGGTACCCACATAGATGAGGGCTTGATTCTTTCCTCCTCCCTTCCTTTTAGCGCCCTGGGACATCCTCCCGACTTGAAAGGCGTAATCCAAACATAATTTGTCGTAGTTGAAAGTACAGAGAAAGTTTGAGGTTGGAAAGAGTGAAAATAAGAGAGTGAGAGCGGGTATATCTCGTATTCAGATAGACTGGGGTCTGTAATCCAAAAAATTGGCTCTTGACCTTAAAGCAATATCTCTATAGTTTGGAGATGGTGAAAGATAGCTGTGGGCTTTAGCTGCTACATAAGCAAAATAATGTCTGCAAGATAGAGGCACGGTCACAAATCCTTACAGCAAGTGGGCGTTATACAAGTATAATTTGTTGTTGTTGTTGTTGAGCTGAGTTAACCCAGTCCGCAATAGAGACACAAATGAGCGGGTTGGCGTTCTATCTGTATTCCCCGGTCTAACCTGCAGAAGGATTTTAATGATGTTATCAGGAAGGAGAAGGAGCAAAAAATGCTAGTTAAATTTAATTAAATTTGAATTTCTCTTGCTGCGAGGTCTAGGTTGACGATGTTGCGATTTTAAAAGATATGCTAACTACAGTCACCAAGCGACAACTATGTTTTGCATAATATGCAGATAAGGGAGTAATAAACAGAGGACTTTCACGTCTGGATATCAATTTTTAAAGTTGCTCCTTTGTGTTCCGCTGCTTAAATATTCAGGCATCACAGAAGCTTTTGTAACAGGTGAACCACAGGATTTTGCATTTCCCGGTTTAGTTGCATGAGTATGTTATCTCCATTTCCTTTTGGAGGCATTCGTTTCAGAGTGTGGAGGAAAAATCGGGCTTGCACTTTCAATCTCTCCGCCCGGAAGGTTTCCTTTCTTACTGTGCTTCCTGAGAGAGGGAGGGTGAGAGAGGAAACAATCAAGAACAACAACAGCACCAACAAAATAACATTTGTACAGCGCCATTCACGTCAGGAGGACGTCGCAAGGCGCTGGACAATCAGTGTTTCGGATCCGAGCTGGGGGTCGGGATCGGGGAGGGTGGAGGGCTGGAGGGGGGGGGGAACGAAGGTGATCCAAGGCATGGTCGAAGAGGAGCGTCTTGAGACAGGTCTTGAAGGAGGCAAGGGAGGGGGCGAGGTGGTGGCACTGCGGGATCAAGCCTCATTTATGTGGGTATATGGAGTCCTTTAGCTCAGTGGTTAGAGCACTCGCCTCTCAAGCGAGAGACCTGGGTTTGACTTCCAGGCAGGGCGGAACATTGGGCAAGTTTCCTTACTCCACACGCCTCTGTAATCCTAGCAGTAAGTAGGAACCCGGTTGTTTATCAATTGGCGGATCACTTTTCCGGGGGCGGATTAATAATTCCTTCAAAACCAATGAAAATTATTTGGCCATTCAATCCACGACCGTTTGTGGGACACTGCTGTGCACAAAATATACAGTCGATTCACTTTGCAGTATATTCTGTGATAGGGCGCTATGTATCAAATGCAAAGATTATTATTATATTATTAATGATGTTTGCAGGTGTTTTGTGGGCTTGGAGAAGTGGGGGTAGAAAGCCAGTCAGTAGAGTAGTCTGGTTGTGATCTTTAACCTTACTCAGACGTTAGACGAAAAAAGACCTTATTTTGAGATGAAGCACCTTTGTCCCTGTCCCACTACAGTCCATTGGTGTCTCAAATTCCCAGCACAAGTCATTCTTTCATCCACGGTGTGATCAAAGCCTCAGATCTTTACAGTGAGGTTTGCGAGGGCTGCTTTGCTTAAGCCGAGAGCATAAAAAGTGTATATTCCTGATATTGGACTCAAATATTCTTTAAAACCAAATCTACCTTGGGGGGAAGCAATGGGCTTCTCATGTTGGCTGTCCCACTGTGTGTGGGTTTCATCGCTCACGATCACATAGAGGAAGCAGGCGTGTGGGTGAAAACGTTCAGTGACATCTCGTAAAATTCATTCTCCTTGGCGGCAGCCTTCCTTCCAAGCACTTGTTTGCTTTTGTGCAGAAATGACGCTAGATTATGCTCATTTTAAACGCAACCACACGCGGCTAAGTTATTTGGGGTTTTATGCTAAGGGCCAGTCACGCGAGGTGCAAGAAGAAATGGAGCAGGAGGAGGCTTCTGCAGAACGTTTCACTGTCGTGTCATCCAAGGACTCGTCCCAAGCTCACACTTCCTCCGCCGGTCACCACACGGCTGGGAAACTGACTGAGGGTTGAGATCTGTTCATGTCTCACGAGCACAGTTGACACAAAGTGCAGCAATAACAATAACAGCAATCCTTGCATTTGTTTCCATGCCTTATCACATCATCGAGACGTCTCAACACGCTTCACAGAATATACTGTGAAGTGGAATGACTCCACAGAGTGATTCCCCCACTGTGCAGATCTCCGAGACTCTACCCTGCGTGAAGGGCGCGGAATAAATGCAGGTTGTTGTTGTCGGCGGCGGCAGTGGTGAGTTTCAACACGAAAAAAAACAAACGTGTTGAAACTTTTAAGGAAAATGAGCATTTGCAGACCTTCCTGTTGCTTGTCAGCTGTGTTATCATCTCAACAAATCTGCGTTACCTGCCAAAAACTTTTGAACCTTGGGTCATGTGAGGCTAAGTCAGTCTTTTCTTCCCTCCTGCGATTTTGGAAAAGCCTAACCTGCTTCAGGAAGCCCTGAATGAACAGACATCAACAGCACTCTCCAGCGAATAAAACCTGTGCCTGGAACAGTTAGAGTTGGGCAGCCTAACTACTACTTTGACAGAAGGAGGTTACACTGCGTTTCAAGATCTTATTTCAGTGCCTGACTTTGCACGGTACAGACTCCGAAATTTGCTGCTGAAATTGCACCTCAGTAAAATATTTCACAATAGAGTGTAAGCCTCACAAAGCTGTTGTAAGACTGAAGTGCGATCTGTCACAACAAAGCGTGCATTAAAGTGCCGATCAGGTCATTGAAAGCTGCGATAGACCACTCTCGAATAATTTCTGCTACTTTCTCATGTGAAACGGGTTTGAAAGACTTTGAAAGACTCGCTGGGTGGGAACTTTACGCTGCTCAGTGTAGAGGAAATCAGCAAGCTCGTTCAAGGAGTTTTTGTTTTAAAATTGCCACAAGGTGCTGAGTGTTTCGGTAATCTCCTGCGTGCATGTGTTTGAAACGGTTGCACTTTCAGAATGCCTTCCCACTTCCTCCGCCGCCACTAACCCGGGATCATTAACACACTCTTGATCTCGTTTGACTTGGAAATCTTAACACGTTTTAACTCTCAGGCAGAGTAGCACTCTCTTCGGGGCTGACACGGGGTTACCAAATGACTCCCCAGCCCAGTCAACTTAACTGAGACCGTTCATAGACCCGAACCGTTCACTCATTTTCTTCTTTCCGTGAATGCTGAGACTTCTGTGTTTGGAGCAGATTTCCAGCATCTGCAGTTCTTTGCCTGGGGGGGGGGGGGGGGGAGAGTGGGGTTGTTTTTTTTTACTTAAAAGGGAAAATCTGACATTTGATATCGAGCCTTTCACTCTCGCCTCCCAGTCAAAAGGCTGTGGGTTCAAGCCCCACGTCAGGACTTTGAACTCACGGAGTCCAGGCCCACACTCCAGTATAGCTCTGAGCTTAGGATGAAACGTTAAACTGAGGTCCCGTCCACTGGTTCAGGTGGATCTTAAAGCCTGCCCTTTGGCAGTATTGGAAAAGAGCAGCAAATTTCTCTCAAGTTTCCTGGCCAACAATCCCCCGGATACGATTGATCGTTGACTTCTTCACGGAAAATCGCTGTGCGCAAAAACCGTCTGCTGTGTTTCCCTACAAAATATACAGTCAATGCACGTAACGATATATTCTGTGAAGCGCTTTGAGACGTCTCAATGACGTGATAAAGGTATCAAACCCAAGGGTTATTATCATCATTATTATTATTAACATTCGATGTGACTTCAGCTGCAGGTTTGGCAAACTATCAAATGTGGCTGATGAGTTACTGGGACAGAACAGTGGACAGAAGCCCCAGGAAAAAATAATTCTGCCACCAACAACAGTAATTGGTTTTTGGGGCCGGCTGTAATGATTGCACACATCGCTGAAGTTGTGTGCTTGGCATTTACAACGCTGTCAACCTTGTAATGCCTGCCCTATTATTGCTGCTGTTATGTCTATTATTCCCTTTGTCTCGTGCACACTGGCTTGCTTCCCAATAATCAACTGTGGATTACCATTCAATAAAGTGACAGCCACCCGACTGCATTGTTGCGTCCGTTAAAGAGAATGCCTTTGCCCATGCTGGCTCTAACCTGCGTCGCTTTCTGATGGGATTTCTCAAAAGCAATCAACCCGAGGACTTCTTCTCAAAGCGCTTCGCAAGAATATACTGTAAAGCGGATTGACTGCGTGTATTGTGGGCGAAACGCGGCAGCCAATTGCTCACAGCGGTGTCTCACAAACAGTCGCGGGTTAAGTGACCGAATTATTGTTATTGTTGTCACTTTTTTAAGGATTACTAACCCCAGAAAGCAATCTGCCAAACCGACTAACAAGCGGGTTCCCACTTACTGGTAAACAGAGGCGTGTGTGTGTGTGTGTGCGTAGAGTAAAGAAACTTGCCTAGGGTTTTGCCCACCCGGGAATCAAATCCGGGTCCTCTCGCTTGCGAATAGTGCTGCAGGATCTTTAACGTCCACCTGAACAGGAGCACAGACGAAGGGAACCTCGGTTGAACGTCTATAAGGGTTGTAATGCTCTAGGACAAGACGCCCATGCTGAGAGTAAAATGCATCTTGCTTACTAAATGAACCAAATAAAAGCAGTGGAAGACCTGGAGGGCAAGGATTCAGATTCGGGTCCCCCTGGGCTCAAAGATTAATCTATTCCTAAATTTTAACAAATATAACCAGCTGGTGCACAAGCTGGAAAAATCTCCCCGAATCATCGGGGAACTGGGATAAAAATAAAGCCAGCGGAATACAAATGGAAACCACTGCCACTCTCTCTCTCCAAGCTAGTACCTTCCAGACACATTCTCCTGATCCCCCCCCCCCCCCACCACCATCACCACCACCAGTTCTGGCCACCTGGGAACGTGTCCCAAAGAACTCCAACTTAGAGCTAAAAGAAAACCTTTTTTGAAAACAAAGTGCTCATAAAATAGGGTACCTATGAATCAGATAGGTACTTGAAAGGGAAACATTTGCAGGGGGATGGGGAAAGAGCGGGGGAGTGGGACTGATTAGGGAGCTCTTTCAAAGAACCCGCATAAGGCATTATGGACCAAACGTCTTCCTTGTGTGCTGTAATATTCTACGATTCTATGAAAACCACAGGATTCCTGATGATTCACGAATGGCTAAGTAACTTTCATCTCCCGAATCCAATGCATATAGGTCTGATGCTGAAAATCCATTTGTGCTTCCTTCCCCAAGGTTATCTGATAGAAAATCAGTTTGAAGCTTCAAGCAAACTCCAATAGATGTTAGATAGTGGAGGAGGAATGAACCAAGCAAGGATCCTCCCGCATTGATACAGTGCAGGGCGCTATATCAAAACACAGGCAGGCAAAGCCAACATTCTTTTGATGGCCTAAGGTTACTAAGCACGTCTGAGTTTTCAGATAACAGTGTGGTTATACAATATCAGGGTGATTTGACAATGGGCTCCTCGATTCGCTGTTAAACCTGGAGAATGATGAGATGACTTCAAATGCTTAGATGTTAGGTTTCTACCCACTTCGTTGCTCTGATGTTTGAGTCAGCCTGACACGCGCAGAAACACATCACATCACTATTATTATTAGGAGTATTATTACCGTGCTTAAAGGTATCCAAACCAGACTGAGAGTTCCTCCACTTACACATGGAAATCTCCCTGCGTCTGAAATGGAATTGACCATAGGACATGTCTTAAGTCAACCTCAAACTAATATTCTCCCAATGAATCATCGACACTACTCACTTTGGAGTAGGGTCAATTTTTGCCACTTGGATTTAACCCATCACTCTCCAACCCAGGGGAATGAGGTCAATTTGCAGCGCCCAAATTGACATTAGAGACGTCAGCACAGAGGGCTGAACATGGGATCTTCTGGGTCTGTATTGATCACTACCAGTGGCTTTAGCAACAGAAGCTTAAGGGAGCTTGCTCTACCCATATTAACTATCTTTCTCCTTCGGCTGCTGGTCAAAATCTGACTCAGACAGTGTTAGCGGTCAAAACACATCAGCCTTCAGCTTTGTTGCAAGGTTGACTGTGACGGTTTTATTGCTTCAACGTTTTTACAACCAATCGCACCCAGGTTAGAGCAGCAGCTACATACTGATGCGACTTGTTCTGTCTTCAGAGGGACGGTGTAGAGATACTCAGTGAACAGTCCCTCCGGCCCCACACCCTAACAACCGGCTGATGTGCCCCTTTAAGAACTGTCAGATTGCCAGCTAGATCGAATGCAAGGACTGTTATGATCATTATTTTTTTTAACGTTAAAAAAAAAGAAAAAAAAAGCCGTCGATATTGCTCGGTTGAAACGCAGCCCCGAAATGGGAGATGTCACTTGAAAGAATTACGAGTTGCTTTCAGCTGGAAGATCAGAGGAATTGACCCTGAGTTCCCATCAATCTTTCTTGCACTCCCCCCCACCCCCCCCCCCACCCCTCGCTGACTGACATTCAAAAACAGACAGAGCATGGCGGGCCTTCTAGTTATTTCTTGAAGGTTGCACCCAAACTGAGTCAGCATTCCTGCACTTTGTCATGAGTTTTTTAAACAGAAGTCCCTGCCTTAAGATCCGCGTTTAACGCTTACGAATAGGACACAACAACAACAACAACAGCAACAACTTGCACTTATATAGCAACCCTCCATGCAGGGTAGCTTCTCAGAGTGGATACGCCGGGGGTGGGTGGGGGGGGATTTAGATCAAAAGATTTGTCGTCGGGCTGTTCGGTCGGCAAGGGTCTCTTTTGATGATTATTTAATGCTTCCGCTTGATTTACAAAGCTTGCGGAAAAAAAATGTTGGTTTCCCAGGAAATTCTCGGTGTTTGCACAGAACGATGACGTTTCAGTCCTCTGGAATGTGACAGACGTATTTCTCGCGCTCACACGTCCACATTAAGTCACACGTAAAACAGCCTTTTTTATCGTATTTATTGTTGCTTTGAATTTCTGTCATTATATTGGAGAAGAACATAAAGCACGTGAAAAAAATGAGATCTACCCGGTTGTAGAGGATTCGTATCCACCCGTACCATCTCCTGGATCAACACACGGCAATGCCTCAAGTAGCCATGTAGTTGTACGATCAATTTTTTCATCGGGGTTGGAGCGGGGGTGGGGGGGAGGAATTGTTGGTCAGGACACCGGGAGAAATTCCTGTGCGCTCCAAATCCGTTCCCTCCTAAGCAGATTGTTTTCCAGTTGGGTTTGAAGGAGATGGTGCGCAGATGGTATTGGTATTTCCAAAGATGGCCCTTTCGATTGTTTATTATTTCCAAGTAAGGATTTAAGAGCGTGGAATTAGCCGCTGGAACCCGATGATCAACACAACGTGCTTCACAGTGTATCTTGCATAGAGAGATTACAGAGAGCTCCATCAGACCAGATGGTAGATAAGAACATAAGGTCCCTTCAAAGCCCGGAATTCCAATGTACCAAATCGCTTCCAATTCACTCCTGTTGCACGGGGCGTTCTGTCCGTGACACGGAACTTTAATCCTCATCCAAACAAGCCCAGTGTCTCCAATCGTACCAGCCCCGAGTTAATGTCCCGTCCGGCCAAATTGTTGATAAATTATTGCCCCGGAGTTCTCGTAAACACGGCGACATTTTAATTTAAAAGTCTTTGCGGGCATTAACGCGGAAAGCGGATCATCGCTTTTGCCAGCGCGTTCCTGTTGATTTTAATTCAGCACCAAGTTTCAGATTAAATGGACTGAGCCCTAATGCCGTGGATTTGTTAAGTCTTTTTAAGTGCAGGGTTTACAAATGGCAGTGGAGCGTAAGGCTGATCCAATCATAACATTTCTTGGAAAGCTAGTTAAACATTAATCAGGAAACCCAACGCTCAGGGATTTTAAAAGTGTTTGTTTCGCTGGAAATTACAATTTTTCGGTGATGTTGTTTCATCCCTGAATGTATCGCAACAACAACAACAACTTGCATTTACGCAGTGCGCGTCACACGGGCTATCATCTCAGAACACTGAACAATGGCGTAAGATCTAATACAACAACAACTTGCACTTATACAGCGCCCTCCCCTCTTAGCAAACATTTATTTGACCAAATGTATCGGCCAGGACTTTGTGAGAAACTCCTTTCTCTTTCTGAGAAGGACAGAGCCTTCTATTTCCCACATTTTCTTCCCCTTGACCTTCCTGTGAAAAAAAATTACAGGATTGCTGTCAATGAGGCCCGAACCTAATGAGAGTTTGTGGACTAATTAATAGATTTTACTAATTTCACCTGACTGCTGACACTCGGTGTGTTTCTCTCCTCGCTAAGGGTAAACAATGTGAAAGCCCAAGATAATAAAACCAGTTTGTTTAAATGACTCCAGCCAATTTTTACAGCTTTAATTGAAGGTGTTAAATTCCGCTGCGTGATAATTAAGTTGCAGAGAAGATGGATTGCGTTGACTGGGAGAGACTCTGTGTGAAGACTCCTCTTTGTTCCTGCTCTGTGGTGCAAAGTGATAGCTGATCCAGAAGCATTTGAAATAACAGCTGTTCCTCTTGAGGAAGCTGCTCCCAGTGATACTGTTAAATGCTATTGCAAAGCAAATCTTGTTATCTCTTCAGCTCACATAAGTTCGCTGACAACCGAAAAACTAAGGAGTTGGAATAATTTCCTTGAAGCATCGTAAAGCCTGATTCTCTCTCCTACCCAGCAACAAGACATACTACTACTACTACTACTAATAATAATAATCCTTGCAATTGATATAACAATACAATATATTTTGTGAAGTGTTTTGAGACGTCTCGAAGACATGATAAGGGGCTATACCAAATGCATGGATTATTATTAATGTTATTATAATTGAAAGATCATTACTGAGTTATGACAATGTGGGGCTGAAGGTGAATTGGAGAATCAAGGACACAGAGCCTATTCATATCAAGTTATTTCAATGCAACTTTCTTAACGAAAATGTTGTTCGATTCTGACGTACACTGTATTATATTTTGTGAACTCATGAAATACAAAATGCTATCCAATAAATCTTTTGATTGACAAAGGCCTTGAAATGAACTCTATTGATACAGAACAAGATCTCCCAACTCTTGCCTACAGCACTGATTGGCTTGAAATGGCATCATCTCTACCATTATTAAGCATTCTGAGATGCTAACTCTCGTAAAGGGTTATATTAATGCGAGTTGATGTTCTAAACAGTATTGATCTTTACACTGCTTGATTGTAAAGTCAGGACCCAGTCAAAAATACGTTGGAGAGGATTTCAGACAAGAGCAGAAAAGGATAAGTCAGCTTCCACTTGAAAAAAAATCTTTCAAAGAAGCTTGACTCAAGTACAACAACAACAACTTGGATTTATATAGCGCCCTCCATGCCGGACGGCGTCTCAGAGCGCTTGTATATGGCCAGGACAGGTAGACAATCTGGTAAGGAGATGCCATCAGGGTAACTCTCGTTGACTCAGGTTACCAGCTCCTGGTTAAAACAAGGTTGGGAAGACTATGACTATTTATTTATTGCACGTGCCAGCAGGCATTACTTGATGTTCCTTTTAACACCAATCTTGATCTTAAAAGGCTTTTGATTGGATCCCAAATGCTTGTCCGATGTAAAAGGTTTTGGTCCTGGGGTCTCTGTGTTGATGCCACGTTGCTATTGGCACTGACATGACATCAGGCTTGCCTTGATGCCAGACTTTAAGTATCTTTCTCTCTCAGGGTATGAAATCGATTAATAATCCTTCCATTTGATACAGGACCTTTTATGATGTCTCGAAGCTCTTCACAGGATTTTTACTGTAAAGTGTAATGACCGGGTATTTTGTACACAATAATAATAATAATAATATTAATAATAATCCTTGCATTTGATATAGCGCTTTTCGCGTTTTCTAGACATCTCAAAGGCAACAACAACAACAACAAGATTACATGTGTACAGCGCCTTTCACATCAGGAGGACACCCCAAGGCGCTGGACAGTGTACAGCATTTCAGACCCGAGCTGGGATCAGGGAGGGAGAAGGGAGGGGAGGGGAAGGGTGGTGGCTAATGGCATGGTCGAAGACGAGGGTTTTGAGGCAGGACTTGAAGGAAGCTAAGGAGGGGGCGAGGCGGAGTGATTGGGGGATGAAATTCCAGAGGTTGGGGGCAAAGTGGCTGAAGGCTCTCCTGCCAATGGTGGAGTGGGTGGGTTGGGGGACGTGGAGCAGGCCGGAGCCGGCTGAGCGGACGGATCGAGCGGATTGGTAGGGGGTTAGGAGGTCGCAGAGGTAGGGTGGGGCGAGGCCATGGAGGACTTTGTAGGTGAGGACAAGGATCTTGAACTGGATCCTCTGAAGGATAGGGAGCCACTGGAGTTGGGCGAGAATTGGGGAGATGGGGTCATGGAGTTTGGCCCGGGAGAGGACACGGGCTGCAAAGATCTGGATTATCTGCAGCCTGTGGAGGGAGGAGTTGGGAAGGCTGACAAGCAGGGCATTTGCATAGTCGAGCCTGGAGGTGATGACGACATGAACAAGAGTTTCAGCGGCCTGAGGGGTGAGGTAGTGGCGGAGTCGGGTAGCAACCAACTTGCGCACAGCAATGTCCCACAAACAGCTGTGTTTGTGGAACCAGTTTTATCTGGGAAATTGTTGGTCAGGACACTGGGATGATTTGAGTTCACAGTCACGACTTGGAAGCTTGAACCCACAACCTTCTGACTCGGAGAGGTGAGAGAGCTACAGACTGGCTGACATGCCCCTGGAGATTGCCAGGGAGTATTTTATTCAATGTTCTGTATCACAGTTCCTGTATGAATGTGTTTCAGAGCACGATAGGTAGCCGAACCCAGGAACGAGTTACCCGGCTACACTGCATTCTCCCACATTTAGAAAAACTACAGGTTTGAAGCTCGAAACAGCCGTCGCAGCAGATTGAAGCAGATCTTCCCAGTTTGTGCTCTTTTCTTTCGAGACTGTTATGTCTGGGCTGAAGTACATCTGGCCTCAATAGGCGCTAATATATTGATAAAATAGACTTAACTGGAATGAGTGAGAGACCTGAATTGGGTTGATGAGTCTTTGGGGATATAAGAAGCTTTGTGGTTTATTAATTGTTGGTTAGCTTCACTAGGTTCAGAAGGAAGCTTATCTAGGTTATGCAGATAAAGCAGTAAATTACTTTCCTCAATCTTCTGTGTAAGAGGCGACGCAAAGAGGTATCATCTCAAAAACAACACTGGACGTATGTTGACAAGCACAAAGAAAGCCTGCATTGCACTCCAAATTACCCCAGTGGAGATTAATGATCTGGAAGAATGGATTAGGAACAATGCTGAAGAGAGTTGGGAGGGAGTTATGAACTGGAAAGTTACACAATTCCATTCAAACTGAAGATCTATCTGCCTTGAGTATCAGTGTTGGGAATACTTGAACTGTCCTGAAGAATTTAAAGAAAACTTGTTCCAATTCCCCCCTCTGAAGTAACTGCTTAAAACCACATGCTATGGAGCATTTTTCTTCCAAGAAACCTTTTATATCACACTTTGCAATCATTCCTCTCACACACAGACACAAACACACACAAATAAACAAATAAACAAACACACACACACACAAAGACACACACACAAAGTGACATTTCACAGAGAAACAAGGTTTGATTGTTAAATAATCCAAGTGGCTCCAAATTCAATGCTTTCAGGCATGTTCTCCTAACTAACGAGCTAACTGACCGATTAACTGACAGAATAACCCAAATAACAACAACTTGCACTTACATAGCGATGCAGGGTAATGTCTCAGAGCGCTTAACAGTGGCGGAGCCTGACTCCGAGCCGAGGGGAATGGGGAGGTGGCGTAAGCAGAGTCGAACAGGAAAGTTTTCAGGCGGGACTTGAAAGAGGGGAGAGAGGGGGCAAGGCGGAGGGATTGAGGGAGAGTGTTCCAGAGTTTCGGGACGTAGTGGCTGAAAGCGCGACCTCCGATGGTGTGGCGGAGAGCGCGAGGGACGAGCAGGAGACCGGTGCCAGTCGAGCGAGGGCACCGAGTGCTGGATTGGGGAGTGAGGAGCTCGGAGAGGGCGGGAGGTGCCAGGGAGTGAAGGGATTTGAACACGAGAGTGAGAGGATCTTGAAGTCGATCCTTTCCCTTGATATAATCTCAAATTCTGAGTCTTGCTTAACCCCAGGCTAGGAATCTTTGATCGAATCACTTCTGTTAACTGCATTGATCTGATTCGTTTGCTTGACACCAATGATTCATTAGGAGGCAAGCTAAATCCATAATATTTTTCTGCAAAGCTCACAAATGTCTGGACCAAAGGCACGGAACAAAACTGCTGTCCTACACAATCATTCCTCCTTACAGGGAGACATTAAGAAAGTCAACTAGCAAAATACTGTATATATATTATATACATAAATATAAGGACCACTTGCCCTGTGGTTCAGGTAGTTTAGGAAATTACTGTGTGGAGGGAACTGAGGGAGTTGTACTAAAAAATCTGTTTCATTCCTACATTACCTATTCTCTTTCCCCACCCACCCCGGAATAAGTTTCTTTACTCCACACGCCTGTTTACCGGGGGTAATCACCACTTAAAAAAAAGAAACATTAATTTGGTCACTCAATCAGTCCACGACTGTTTGTGGGAACGCTGCTGTGCGCAATTGGCTGCCGCGTTTCGCCCACAAAATATACGGTCGCTTTACAGTATATTCCGTGAAGCGCTTTGAGACGTCTCGAAGATGTGATGAGGCGTTATATCAAATGTGAGGATTATCATAATATGTAATATAAAGATATGAAATTATTGAATGTGTACAATGCGATGGCAAACTCTTGACTGGAGAGGGAGGAAGAAATGTTAATAGGACGTATCTGAATTTTTTTTCTGTATCAATATAAATGCGCAAAGGAGCTCATCTATTTATTTCTATGTGAAATCTGTTTCCTGGATCTCGGGAGGGCCAGAGTTATAGAGTAGCTCAGCTGCCAATCGTTGGAAAGCAACTCATCCTGTAAATGAATGCTTCTCACTTGTGTAAACTGCCTTATAAAATCAATAAAGGTCTTAATCAGAAACAAAGGCTCTTCGGGCACTGAAAAGCAAGCATTCTTTTCGTCTTTCTCTCTCTTTCTCTCTCTCCTTCGCTCTCTCTCTCTCTTCTCCCTCTGTATCCTGACCAGCAACCGAGGCATCTCACAGAACTGAATTCTGTCTCGCTGCATCACCAGCGTTTACGAGATTACCCAGACTTTACACGTTTCAAGCTTTTAAGCCACTAGGCCTGGAGGGCGTTATTTTTTTCAGAGCCTGTAGGGAAATTGCTCCAGCTATTGCTAGCTGTCTCAGCTTTGTCCCACAGCTCAGCCTGTCAGTCTTTGACTGCCGCTGAAACCACAAAACGCTGCTGCCAAGTTTCTCAGACAGGAACTGTCTGTAGGAACAGGGGTCTCTGTGCCGACAGACACTCCAGGCTCTGCTAGTTCTGGGACTCCTAACTCAAGCGAACATTGATTTGCTTCTGCGAGGCAAGGTTAACTGTCAAGCTTCCGAACAATAACTCCGCTACTTTTTTTTAACAATAAAACCATTCGGCAACATCTTCAGTGCAACCAAACAAGAACGGCCGTACGGGTTCACGAATCCTATCTGTTGGCTTTTCAGCTCCTGGAGTGTTTCGCCCACAAAATACAGTCAATCCAATTTACAATGTATAGTGTGAAGCGGTTCGAGCCGTCTCAATGACACGATAAAGTGCTATATCAAATGCAAGGATGAATATTATTAATATTATTATGATAGAGACTGCCTGGGGGAGTGGGGTGGGATGTGGGGTGGGGAGGGGATAACTCTGTCAGTATTACGAGGGATAAGATAAGGCCCCTGTAGTTTCTGCTCCACAATGAATAACGCCCCTTTGAAGATTTTCAGAACTAATTTATGCATTTGTAGCTGATGCTGCTGTAAACTGTGCTTTATACTCATTGTGTATTTGCAGATCTGCCTGATATGGAAAGTCTTCCCAAGGTTTGAAGGTGTAGGAGGACAGGGCACGAGAATTGTTCGGTCAAATGCCTGGCGAGACCGGACAGCTGCGTTCTTTGTGCTTTAACGCTTCTTTTGAGGCAAAGAATTCCTCAGACACATGGCAGAACAAGGTCTTCCTGCACACTCACTAGCCAACAGTCCAATTGATCCCGAAGCCGATTCCCACCCTCCAAACAAAGGTTTCGTCCAGATAATATTTTGTTTACATCAATGTGCGCCTGAGGCCTCTTCATCGTGTGTCTATGTTCACACGTGCATGACATTAGTATGTTAATGACATGGATGTAGGCTCATGCGTGTGCCATAGATTGCTGTGTTTAACATGAGCGTGGCAGTCAATGAATGGGGTATAAACACTGGTACGGACTGGTTAGGCCGAGTGGCCTGTTTCCGTGGTGTACAGTCTTTGTAAAGTCTTTGAGAGTGACGGACACAGATGGATAAATAAATAAATAATCGCGTGGCAATGTAATCAACACACAGACAAACTCCACGTACCGCAATGCATCGCACGTGGGACAGACGCTGTATCTTACTGAGGTCCCCGTTTCCGACGACTTGCTTAAGGCTACGTCCAAGCAATGGTTCACCTTGCGTCCCTTGTCACTGGCCATTGAGTTTGGATTTCATCTTTCAAGTCTTCACAGACACTACGACGGGCAACACTTCATCACGTTGGCAGTTTGTCACTTCACAAACAATTGAAAAGATGTAATTTGACAGGTTAGGATGGGTCGATGTGGCAGCAAAACCTGCCTGGATTTTATATTCCTGTGGATACTGACCAACTTGCCCTCCCTCCACTTTGCCCCCTATCCCTCTAGCAGCCCCTTACCCTCCTACCCCATCCTCCCCCCTTCCAACCACAATATACTTCTGTTGCTAGGGAACCAAATTTAATTTGAATGCACTTCAATATTCTTTTCTTTCTTTTGCATAATAATAATTCCTCCGCTTGCCGCAACATCTGAGCAGCTCGTGAGTAATCGTCATAAAGTGTAGTGACTGTGTATTTTGTAGGCAAACTCGGCAGCGCCAATAAATGTCCCACAAACATTCGTGCGTGGATCGAGTGACCAAATTATTATCATTAACTTTTTTTTTGAACTTGCCTCCAAAGATTGCTTCCCCCTTCCCAGGGCAATGGATGCCAATTAACAGGCAACACGCCCGACCCCCAACCCCACCCCCCCTCACCTCCCCCTTTCCCCCTACCGCCCACAAATCCCCCCCCCCCCCCAACCCGCTCGCTTTCAATGGAAAGAATGAATCAGGTGCAGAGTTCTACGCTTGCACATTCCGTTCCAAGCACTGCTATGGTCTGCCTTTGCCAAATAGGTCTTTGGCACCACTCTGAGGCATTGAAACCACCATCATGTGATCAGCAGATGTGAGGACGTTTAAAAAAAAATACGCTCGCATTATTTGCACAAGTTTCACTAAACGCTGGCGACTGACTCACTGACTGCTCGCGGCTGGTGAGAAGGCTTTTTGGCGGAGAAATGAGGCGTCACTTCGGAATGCGCAGGGCTCGGAGATCCCTTCGAGCCTCTCTTCGCTTTAAACCGAAGTTAAAAATTGTAACTGGAAGCCTAGTTATTTAACAATCCTTCTTCATATCTCTCTGACATTGGGTAAGAGAGCCAGTCCTATCAAGCATGCACAAATGGCTTTTGAGACATTTTTACATTTGCTTATCACTGTTAAGGATGATACTGCAGTTATCCAATAACTATGAGTTGAAAGTGTGTCAACTGGCAGATCAAACAAGCCTCTTGTTAGTCAGTGTAGATCTGTTACCATAACCAAATATTAACCATTTGCTGCAGAAGATGTGGAATTAGCCACTGTGAATAAACTGTGTGTGTCAGCTGGCCTGGCTCAGTTGATAGCATTCTTGCCTCTGAGTTAGAAGGTTGTGGGTTCAAACCCTACGTCAGGACATTAAACTCATATAGCTTAAGCTGACATTTCACTGCTGTGCTGGGGGTGGGGGGTGGTTTGCATTGTTGGAGTTTCTAATCTTTGGATGAGACGTTAAACCGAGGACCCATCTACTTGTTCACGATAAAGATCCCATTGCACTACTTGATGAGGGAAGGGAGTTTCTCTCTCTGACTGTCCCGGCCCACACATCCCCCAAATAAAATTGGTCACTCACTGTCTGTACTCACAACAGTTCTTCCACAAAACACACAGTCACTCTACTTTACAGTAAATCCTGTGAAGCCCTTTGAGGCGTTCCCCTGATGTGAAAGGCGTTGTACAAACACAAGGATTATTATTAACCATTAAAATATTCCACCTGGCCGCTTCCAGTCGGCTCCAAAAATGTAAACAATTAATAATAGTTCCTCACATTGGATGTAGCGCCTTATCACGTCTTCGAGACGTCTCAAAGTGAATTGACTGTAGATTTTGTGGACGAAACCATTGCAACGCAAGACCACTGATGAGCGCCTGACATTCTGAAATGGACTTGCGCTGCAATGGTTTCAGCACTCTCTTTTATTTTGCTGCAGCTCCAAAAGGGTTAAACGTGCACTAATGCCTTTGACAATGTTCTGTGCAGCTGTTGTCTATATGCAGGGCCTGGCTGGTGGCCAATGCCATTTACTGTAGTCAGTGGGCCTGAAAGCACAAAGATCAGCCTCTGTCGCTGGCTTGGCAACCTGGAGACCTCATTTTAATAAACGAGCCAGAAGCACATCTGTACCCAGCAGAAGAGTGTTGTGGCAAGCTGCCTGCACAGCAGGACTATCCTCCAGTTAGTCTTTTTTTTCACAGGGCAAAATGGAAATGAGTGAATCAATTAATACTGTGAAATGCCAAATTTTATCATTACGCCACTCCACCTCCCTCCCTCCCTCTCTCCCCCCCTCCTGCAACCGATGCACTTTATCAACTGTGTCTGCCCGACTTCAAATCAGCCTCGAAACCTCCTCCGCTTTACCAGCACTCTTCAGCCTTGAGGAAAACAGAGGATTAGTGACTGTATTGATGGAGTAAATCACTAAAAGCAGAGCTCGGATGGGCTACTGCTGTGCTGCTGTTTCTGAAGTGAAGTCAAAATAGCACACACTCATATACATACATACATACACCACACACACATATGCATACGCACATACTTGCTTCTGCTTGGGGATCTCTTAATAATAATAATAATCCTTGCATTTGATACAGCGCCTTTTTATGTCTCAAAGCGCTTCACACAATACACTGTATTGTAAAGTGGAGTGACGTAACATCTGAGTCAATAGGAATAGGGTTCCGAATCTAAGTCAATAATTTACTCCAATCTGAAACCTACGGCTAAAGATTTTTACATTGAATCGGGCACTTATGTGATCTGCTTTAAATAGGAGGCTCCCCTATTGTTCACGAATCTGTGTCTTGCTCGTTGGAACATCTCAATGACACACACACACAGTCTGTTGTCTCTTTAGGTTGGCTTGGCTGTTGTATAGTCTAATCGTGTAACGTATCTCGGTCACATCTATCTGTGTTTAGAATGTGCTTTGAAATTCCCTGCTGCCCTGTGCCAGGGCCTTTCCCATCCACAGTAATCTTGATCCCACATTTTCTTTGTATTTGGTGTTTTTCCGATAAGTCCACGCGGGCATTCATTGACCAAGAAATACGCAGTCGCTACACTTTGCAGTCAATCCTGCGAAGCGGTTTGAGACTGACCTCCCGACGTGAAAGGTGCTGTGCAATAGCAAGGCAAGGAGGGAAGGAGTGGAGGCACTGGGCATATTCTCTGAAGAGGGTACCCACAGGAAAAGACAAAAGGAAATTCAGTGAGGGGAAAGCAGATAGAAGAAAGAAATTAACGTGCTTTGCTTTCTCTCGGTCAAAAAAGCAATATTTCCCACTGACCCATCGACTCCCCCCCCCCCACCCCGCCAACCCCTTAAACCCAAGAGAAAGTGGGCAGTGGCACTTTTGACCTGGGCGTGACACACTCTAGGTTGCGTAATTTCCGTGCAGATCGCTCGGTGGTTTTGTTGGGATGTTCCTTAAGGCTGGTGACAGGATTCACGTGTGTCAGACACCCGGCTGACCAAACGAAAAGTTGAAAGACTGCACAGGTTTTATGAAAATGACAGGCGCTACTTTGATCCACCACCAAATGGCCTATTCTTGTCCCGTTGCTTTCTCATGTCCTTATAGATCCGTACAGTCAGCAAATTGTTCATATCCTTCCTGATACCATCATAAACGCAATCCTAGGAAGCTAAATGGGACAGTTTAAGCCCAGAGGCTGGGTTTGTCCTTAACACCTATAGCAAGCGTATTGTTAGACTGATTAATTCGTTCAAAGCTTTTGTACTTAGAGGACATGTTACCGCTGATCAGGATCAGTCACTGTAGTACATCTGATGGCATTTTCTCCAAGAAATCATGGGATAAAGGGAATACAGTGGTCATCCCATCAGTGTCCTCTGGGTATGGACAGAAACACTTTCCTTCATGTTTGGCTTGCAGTATACATTACTGGCACATTGAACCTGCCTGGTGAATAATACTAGGTGACTGTGCTAACCATTTAGAGCTATGTTCCTTTTAGAAACACCTTCTCCTCAACCCCCAGTTAATAATAATAAATTAAAAAAATCTTTATAGTTCATATGGCGCCTGTAATCTTTGTGTTTCTTGCCCTCCTGAAAAATGTCTTCACGAGACCTCTCTCATTCGCCCCGATTACTTTATTTACTTGCTTTCCTTTCATCTTCCAAGCAATGGGAATAAAGTGGTTTTAAGAGCAGTAAAAATCTACTGTGCGGAGCACCTCAAATCTAAAAGCCACCTGCTGAAATTGACAGCTTCCTTGAGACCATCTTAATGAACACTAAGTAATGGAAATGACACCTGGATTAACAACCATCTGTTGCAATGAAACAGTTGCAGGTCAACCCGGCGGATGGCTTTTTGTTTCTATTTCAGTCTCTGCATTTATATAGCAGCGCAGAAATATGATTCTGCACAAGTGAGTGGGTGCCTCTTGGTACAGCTGCAAGTCAGTGTCAGACCCATTTGCCTGTGTTTTGATGATCGTCCCTTGTGCGATGGTTTCTATATGTCTTGTCGTTCCCTTCTGACGCATCCTAACTGCTCTATGTGCATATATCAACTTGCACTTATAAACGCTAGCATTTGCCTGCAAAGCACACAATCACTGCACTTTGCTTCACCCACAAGCTGGGTGGGGGGGGGGGGGGTGTGGAGGGGGTGTGGAGGATGGAATTATTAATTCATATTACCATTATTATGACTTCAATGCTCATATTCTTCAAGTCAGATCGCCTGGAAGAAAATGGAAGATTCCGTTAAGATTCGATTCTATTAAATATCGCGCACTCATCCCGGAAGGTGTAAAATTTGTGACGATTAAGGATTCACGGTACAGATGGAGTTCAGACAAGACTAAATATTCTTTCTCTACACCCTAACCCTCCAATCCCCCGTGAAGAGGAATTAGCCACCAAATGTTTTAAGTATCAGTCCTATAATTAACATTTTGTTTCGATTGTCAAACCTGACATGGGGGAGGTGGTTAGATCTGCTTCTTCCTGCCCTAGAATACTCTCAAGTACTGTTACGGAACGAGGGGAAAATGTCAGATGACTCTTTGCAGTGCTGAATCCAATTTGCCACTGGACTCACGGGGCTCGCTCGTCTCGAGAACTTTCCTGAAGCGTCACGTCCAAACCCGAGGTTAATACAGTGAAAACTAATTAGTCAGTTGCTCGACAGTTGACACAACGCTTCGCTCTCCAGTCACCCCGCGCAAGCGATGAGTTGGCAAAGCCATTAGGAGCCGTCCTGGGCTGAGACGTGACGAGAATACGCTCTGCAAAGGGCAGAGGTGGAGGGGGAATAGCACAAGTCTCCTCCACGTCCCACGTTTCATTTGTATTCCGAGCTTTTCCAGATGTTTTGATCCGGCATTGCTATTTTCTAAACGCGCCCGGTGATTTGAGCACCAAGCAAACTGTCATCTCGTTTTCTATTGAGGCTATTTGCTCCCTGTCTGTCCATCAAAGTAATCTTTGTGATCTGTTGTTTATCCATGTATCTAATTCTGATCTGTCCGACTATCTGATGGTCTAATCCGTCTGTTTGATCAATTATCTGTCTGTCTGTTCTGTCTGTCCATCTGTCTATGTGATGTTGGAGATGCATTAGTAAAAGGTATAGCTTTGATTTCCAAAGCCCATTAAAATTGTACTGTCTGCTTTCCCTACATAACCAATAAACAATCATAGTATATTAACCTCAAATCCTTTAAGAGGACAGTAATTACTCTTTTTTCTCCCAATTGTAAAATAAAGATTTAATTGGAAAGAAATGTAGCATTAATTGAGGGTGGTTTCTCCTGATGGGGGGGGGTCACTGTATTGCATTGTTAAAATCGTCTGCTCCCCATAAAGATTTCCTATAGACTATCAAAGTTAATCTTGAAAGTTTATTTTAATGAGAATAATTATGGGCTCAACTTGGTCCAAGAAGGAAAAGAGCTGCAGTGTTTACACCATTGGTATCTCACTTTATAGCTGCTCGCGGGACATTGCTGTAATCAAATTAGTTCATGTGTTTGACCGCAAAATAAACTGTCACTACACTTTACAGTAAATCCCCTCAAGATGAAAGATGCTATACCAAATGCCCGCTCAGCGTTCTCCGGCATGCTCCATGTCCCTCGTCCCCATCCTGCCCACCCCACCAATGCCAGTCAGGCCTTCAGCCTCTCTGCCCCCGCCCTTTTTGGAACTCCATCCCATGCTCCCTTCGCCTCATTCCCTCCCTTGCCTCCTTCAAAGGCCAGTCTCAAGACCCTCCTCTTCGACTGCACCTTCAGACACCCACCTGCCCTTACCCTCTGATCCCAACCCCCAGCTCGGGTCCAAATCCCTGACCGTCCTGCGCCTTGGGAAGTCCTCCTCCCGATGTGAAAGTCTCTGTACAAATAGAATTTGTTGTTGTTGTTGTTGTTTAGTGTTGTTGTATTAAAGCCTCCAGGAGTCACTATTTCTTACGCCAATCACTAAGCAACTTAAAGAGTGCTACACACCAGCGAGTTAGCGGGTACTGTGAGAATGTTTAAGCATCTGACCTTTGTATAAATATATGTTGTCAGCCTGACACTGGGCACAGTTTCAGCATAGTCTCTACCCAGACGTAAATTGAGGCACAAAGTTGCTTTAAATTACAGCCTGCTAGCGAAAAAAAAAGTCGTTGAATGGAAATTTATTTGACGATCGGTGAAGCCATTGGGAATGTGAATCACACGAAAATGCATCTTGAGTAAATAATAGAACGGCATTGGAAAAGGCCATTGAGCCTATCAATCTCACTTTTTCCAACAGCCCATGTAGCATTTATAGTGATTCGGACTTTATCCAGTTTATTTAATCTCCCGAGGAAAGAGAACGGGTACAGACACCGCATCCGGGAGATAAGCCCTGGAAAATGTTCTCCCCCGACTCCGAAAAGGTCATCTTGTGAAACAGCCAGATAGCAGCGCAACACAAGGTTACAAAAAGGTTCTTGAAATAAGATAGAAAGTGAGAGAGTGAGAGAGAGAGAGAGAGAGAGAGAGAGCGAGAGAGAGCATTGATCGAGAGACATGTTGAGAAAGTGGATTTGAGATGAGCTAACAAGGCAACAGTTTTCTGGGCAAAATGACCCTTTCCTGTTCCTGCAGTCTGCTTTTAATAAGTTCAACTGGTTCCATTTCTCAGTTGGGAGTTGCATCAGCCCAGCAGCATTTGGCGTTTATATCTCTAGTTATGCTTATCATCGTGAGTCATGTTCTTAATAAGCTATTGCTTCACCTCCTTCAAAAAGAGAGATAATCTATATAGCTTTAATTTCTTTCCGTGATAGGTCATTCCGTGGGTACACGTGTCTGCTCCACGTGCGTGTGTGTGTGTGCAGAAGGCTTCAATATCGGTGACAGGCAGTGCCACACATCCGAATCCGTGCTTTTTCTGAGGACCTGGCATGTTTTAAAGCCTTCGCCAGTTTACATATTAACAATGCAACAACTATCCCACGATTGTTCCGTTAATCTTAATAGACAGATTAGAGTCACAGTGTATACACTGCCATAAAGGTCTCATTCGCATTGTGAGTTGATCAATAACTTTGGTCGGTTTTTTTTGGGGGGGGTGGTGGGGTTTGGGGTGGGAGTGCGCCAATTGCGCACAGCAGCGTCCCCACAAACAGCCGTGGGTTGAGTGACCGAATCGTCATCATCATCATTATTATTATTATTATTATTATTATGATGGAGGGATTCATAATTATTGTGGAGGGAGCTATTAAACTGTGTCACTGGCAGCAATGGACCAAATCCTGCCACTGTGGTCCCTGGGGGTAAAATCTCTTTGAGAGAGTGAGAGAGAGAGAGCAAAGGAGCGCTGATGATTTGATCCTTACACTGTGCCCCAGCAACCTGTGATTGACAGAGCAGCCTAGAAATAAGTGAAACAATTCCCTATCTCCCTCGCACCTCCCTCCACCCTCTCCTCTCCCCCACCCCCCCCACCACCACCACCACCCCCCCCACCCGGTAAAGCCATCTGTCTGTAAAGCACCAGTCAAATCCTCCTGACACGATCTCGGCTCCAATCAGTGTGAAACTATGCGGGGAGTTCGTTTAGTGAAATTAATTGTCTGGATGGTGGAAAGCTCGTTCCCGTCACAAAAATCAATCTGCGCGGTTTTTAATCTGAGCGCATCGTTAGGAAGCTTGTTGTCAGTTGAGGCTGAGGTTTTCGTTTCCCTCTGAAAAGCCTTAAGCCTTAACAGCTCCTGATGAAATCCCAAGGCGTCCATTAATGTTTCATGGCCTCTGTAAATTATTCCCCCACCAACCCCCCCCCACCCGCTGCCATACATGCACACACACACGCACGCACGGACACACGCACACACACACACACACAGCCACAGTCATTATCTGTCTATTCATATAGACCGTAATAATCATCAGACCAAAAACATGCTATCAACCTGCTCCCTCTCCCCTCCTCCGCCCACCCTTTGAAATTCTTTTCATCACGGAATTGTACTGTAAAGCCCTTAATTCGCTGTTTGCAGTCCATTGAGTCTTCATTTGTGGCGAAGGGGGATTAGCAGTGGCTGGAAGGCCCTGTCAGTGAATCGCTTCGGATCTAAACATCTCTGTGAACAAACGAGACACCAGCGGCCGTCCAATGGCTCACCCAGCCTGACGTATAACGCCTGGTTACCGTGACACACGGTGCACATCCCTCTCGTGCTCTTTCACGCCATGTGGAGCACTCGCCTCGCCAGCAACAAGACCCGGGTTCGATTCCCGGGCAGGGCAAAACCTTAGGCAAGGTTCCTTACTCCGCACGCCTCTGCTCTAGCAGTAAGTTGGAACCAGGTTGTTTGTCGACTCACGGATCGCTTTTCCGGGGGTAATAAACCCTTCAATTATTTTTTTAAAAAATAATGATAATTGGTCATTCAATCCACGACTGTTTGTGTGGGACGCTACTGTGCGCAATTGGCTGCCGCGTTTCGCCCACAAAATATACAGTCAGTTCACTTTACAGTATATTCCGTGAAGCTCTTTGAGACGTCTTGAAGATGTGGTAAGGCGCTGTACCAAATGCAAAGATTATTATATAGACAGAGGCTTTCAAATTGGGAGGACGTCTCAAAACGCTTCACGAGATTTACTCTAAAGTGCAGTGTCTGCGTATTTTGTAAGTGAACCCGGCAGCCGATTTGTGCACAGGGACATCCCACAAACAGCAATGAAGTGAGTGACCAATTTTATTTGGAAGACAGTTGGCCTGGAGAGAGAAACTGCCCTCTCTTTTCGATTTGTGAAGTACTGCATTTGAATGTCAGCCAAGTCTGTGTGAGCTCAAAGTCTACGACGTTGGGGCTTGAACCCACAACCTCCTGATTCGGAGGCGAGAATGCAGCTGAATGCGCCGGGCTGACACCTAATTAATCATTAAAAATGAGGAGAAACAAAACTCTGCGAAATGCGGGGGTGGTGGGTGGTGGGGGGTGGGGGGGGGAGGATGGGAGGGTGCGGAGGGGGGCAGGGCACGATTTAACGGAGATATCTAAAGCCACAGACATATTCCTTAAAGCAGAATGTTCCCACAGCTCTGCGTCGCTGGCCCGAAATAAAATCAGCTCCAAAACTGCCGATGCTACTAATGTGTTTGGAAGGAATTAAAGTTGAAACGGTTTGAGGATTAAGTGGCCATCGAATGTTTTCGATTCTATTCCGCTCACACGCGATGCTGTTAGTCAGGATGTCACTGTGTTGCATGTCACCAGATCAGAGGCAACGTTCATTTAATTTCACAAAGGGATTAGCGGAGGTTTGGTTACGGAAGAAATAAAACTCGGTAGTGAGCTTTCCCCAAGGCAACGCAAGCTACTTGAACAATCTGTCCAGAAATATTTTTTTCATGAACAATAATAATAATAATCCTTGCATTCGATATAGCATCTTATGACTTTGTTGAGACGTCTCAAAGCGCTTCGCAGGAGATATTTTAAAGTGGGTTGACTGTGTATTTTGTGGGCGAAACGGGGCAGCAATTTGCGCACAGCAGTGTCCCGCAAACAATGTTTCTCCATGGTTATATTCCCTTTTATTTTGAATGACTTAGATTCAAGTTACTAGCCTAGACTATGTGAGCTCAAAGTGCCCAAAGTAGGAGTTAGAAAACCCACAACCTTCTGATTCAGGGTTGTTGAGTGTTGCCAACTGAGCTAAGCTGACGTGTAATAAGGCCTGGTTTTCCCACACAGCCAAATACACACACACACACACGCTGTGATGTTCTGGAACAAATCTCTTTGGTTCTCAGGAAGGACAGCGAATGTCAAGCATAACATCAAGCGTTGAGTAAATATTCAAGCTATTCCCATTTTAGCAACCAGTTGGACCAGTGCATTTGGGCATTGAGCCAAGATCAAAACCCGCTGTGCAATTAATCGCAAGAGACAATCAATGCAGCTATTGAAAGCTGTGACCATTTAAGGGGAAATCATACTGGAGCCATTTTCTGAATGTGAATTGAAATGTAGAATTAATTCACTTTACAGTACTGTATATTCTGTAAAGCACTTTGAGACGTCTCATCGATGTGTTAAGACACAATATCAAATGCAAGACATCTTATCAACTCCAATCTGTCCTGGTAATTAATCAAAACAGTTTGTTTGCTGGATCCAATAATACTGGTTACATATTTTGCAATGGTTTGTTGAAGTGCATGGGTCAGTTGAATCTTATCTGTGCAAGTACTGTACAGGTCTATACTGTATAGGTAGACTGGATTATTTCTAGGTCAAATCTTATCAGCTCAAGGTTTTGGCAATAATATAAAGTGCCTGTGTCAGCCCGCAGTGTAATTTATTGCACAATATCAAATGAGAGTAAATGTCACAGCCGTCATTTCCATTGATAAAGGAAGCCTTGAGAGAGAGAGCGGGAGAGAGAGAGAGAGAAAAAATGCTCACCTGTAAAAAAAAAGGACTTGCGCAATGGTGCAATGGAAATCTTTTACATGGATGGTATGTGTGAATGATGGAATAGTCCTGACAACGTTTCAGATTAAATTTACACGCAACTGATTAATGAGGCTGCTACAGTGGAGTGTCGTAAGGATGGCTGAGCAGCAGTAACTCATTTTAGTTCAATCCAAATCGCGCACAAAAGTCCCGATGAACCTGATCTGATTCACCACCAAAACGTGTTCATTTCTTCTTCTGCCTCGAGCAAGATCCCGCTCTGGGCCTCCCCACCCCGCATATCTGCAAAGAATCATACCAAAATCCTCTCTGTTTCCTTCCCAATCTAATTATATTTCTTCTTTCCAGACTAAAGCTTTCCTGGCCTCTATGTAAAAAAAAGGGTCTTCCGTTTTCCAAATCTATTTATAACGAACTTTAAGACACTCTGAGTGCTTGCCAGAAATACTGATTTTGTTTGCCTCTGTTCTCAGTTCCTTCACAGTCTCCTGCCAGGAGAAAAGTAATTAACTGGCATAAGATTAGCTCACATTTCAAATTACAATGCAAATCACACAAGCGAACCCAAAGTGTCTGTGTCACCCATCAGTGGCCAGAAACAACTGTTGTGAACGTAAGATAACATCAAGCAACCGGTTCAAGTAATACTTCCAAATCCTTTTCCTATTGTCTTCATTAGGTTTCGCCCACAAATATACGGTCAATTCACTTTACAGTATGTTCTGTGAAGCGCTTTGAGACGTCTCGAAGACGTGATAAGGCGCTATATCAAATGCAAGGATTATTATTATTATTACTACTACTACTATTACTACAAGTGGTGAAGCATTCCGTATTCTGGCTGAAGCCCCCCACCCTACCCCCATATTAAGGTAATGCCGTGCTTGCCGTGTCCTCGAAATGCCTCAAAGGGCTTCACGGGAAAGCAGCCAATTTGCACCCAGCGACGTTCCACTAACAGCCGCGACGCGAAAATACACGTCTCAAAGCGTTTGAATAGAACTGATTATAAACAATAGCAAATGTTACCTGATAACGTTGATAATTTTAATCGGTGAGATTGTTGGCCAGGACACTAGGAGAAGCCCCCTTCTCTTCTCGAACAGCGCCATGGGATCTTTAACGTCCACCTGAACTGGCACACGTGGGCCCTAGATTTAGGATGGACGGCACTTCTGGCAATGTAGCCCTCTCCCCCGGGCACTGCACTGGAGTGTCAGTCTAGACTGTGAGCTCTAATAATACATAGACGCTGAACCTAATTTGCCCACGTCTCAAGCACTCATATGTAGCATAACAGAGGAAGCATGAAGTGAATACAGCTTACTCAGTCACGTCTGTATTCCATAGGGTACCGTTTAATATTTAATGTGAGCGAAGAGTTTAATATGGCTTTTTTCCACTCTTAAAGACCAGACCTTTTGATGTGATTTCTCTGATGTTTTGCAGCATTCAGTTCAGGCCTGCTCACAGCCCTGTTTTCACTCAAGTAGGTCCAGAGTATTATACTTTTATTATCAGGTTTTCATTATTTTTTACACACACATTCAAGATTGCCGTTCGATGTCGTATAAGTAAATGCAAAACACGTCGCGGGTAGACATGACTGAGGAAATGCGCTGAAAACTGCAGCATAGGCAAACCTTTTAAAGCGCTTTGAGACGCCTCGAAGACGTGATAAGACACTATATCAAATGCAGGGATCATTATTATTATTCTAACCTCACCGCTAGTAACTGGGAAACCAAATGCTAATTCTTCCTATTGCAGTTTGAGTTTCAAGCTCAACTGTTGTTAATAATAATAATAATAAATTAATAATTAACTTAAGTATTTGGCAATGTAAAACAACCATATAATCATCGGTGCAACAGGGACTGTTAATAAGACTATTCAGAAACGGCTTGACAAAATACCCGGTGAACAAAATATCAACCGCCAGCAAAAAGTCGCTATTTTTAGGAAGCTGAAATATATCAAGAAAAGTAACATCCGTTCACAGAGGGTTTGTTACAACCCTCTGTGCAAAGAAATGCAAAGCTCTTAATTCTTTATGCCTCCAAGACTCTAGTTGTGGTTGTTCTCAAGTCTTAAGTTCACTCTTCAACATCAATGTAACATGAAGTTTTGGTGCTGATAAAGAAAAGAGCTCTTGTAATTTGTGTACCGTCCACCCCAAAAACTGCTCCTTTCGCGTGGACTTAAGGACAAATCATCTAAAGCTGAAAGTCACTGAGAAAATTCGGGGGACTGACCTGATTGACTCTTGACCGGAACGTTGTTAATCAACAACACGGTTGAATTGAATCGAGTGAAAAGACGCCCTGTTTGGCAGGCAGGAGGACGAAAATAGCAATTAATGACTATTACTAAAAAAAATTTGTTTTATTTTCTTTCCTTCTTTGTAATATTTGTAATACAGTCGCTGAAACAGCTTGGGCACCCTTCTCTAGCCCTCCGGAGACCTTGAGAGCTTCCTGATTAAGTAGATATTGATTAAAAGACACTTTCACTCCTTATGTCAATTAATCTCTATGAAAGCCTTTTCTGTAGAGTTGTAAGGGAAAATGTCCCTTGGTTTATAGTTTCAATGTCGGTACACACAAAACCTTCTTAAACAGCAGATTAATAGCCCCCATTCCAATAGGTCTAGGAGGTCACCTGTTGTATGAGTGGACTCAGTGGCCACCTCACAAATAGACCTCAGCCACTTCATTTTCTTCTCCAGTACAGACCTGTGTGATTCATCCACTTTATCCATTTGCTCCAACGGGTTAAATCCCTTTAAGCAGTGATTACGTAGTGGATACCAAAATGCGGGTAATAATCCCCGAGCTGATACCCTCCGTGAAGCGTGCCTTATAAATGCAAATTGTTGTTGAAGTATACGGTAATGTCCTGGGGTTGCAAGGTAATAATAATCCTTACAGTATTTAATGTAGTGCACATTCACAATGGGAGGACGTCCCAAAGCGCTTCACAGGATTTCAAGAACTGAAAAGGCTGAAAAGGAATTGGTGCCTGCAAGAAAGTCTGATGTCAACCTTACTCCAGGCTCTGGAATTGCAGGAACTGAGCTTAGCTGTCATCAAAAGTGCCCAGCACTTGCCTTGCACTAATAAACAGATCCATTGACACCTTCGGAATTCAAAGATTACATCCTTTCAAAACTTGCAAACTTACGGAACTTGCAAACTCAAAATAATAATGATAATATAGCGCCTTATCGCGTCGTTCAGACGTCCCAAAGAGCTTCACAGGATATACTGTAAAGTGTAGTGACTGTGTATTGCGTGGGCAAAATGTGGCAGCCAATTGTATTTGTGCCTGAATCGCTTGCATACCTCGCTCAGGGACCTTTGAGCTGCTCTTCAGTATAGTTTTACAGCTTGGTAGCAGATTTGGCTGGTTTGAGATTAATGAAGTCTGGCTTTGCTGCACAGCTGCAGAGAATGTAGTTAACCGGTTACTCATTGGTTACAGAGAATGAATGACCAGGTACATGTTAACTTTGAACCCTCTATTAATCCATCAACTGTTTGACAGAAGGAATCAGTTTAATACTTTATTACTTTCCGTTGTGTGGCAGAACTATTAGAAGCATAGAAACTACAGGACAGAAGGAGGCCATTGGAAGCTTGCTAGCGCTCTCTCCCCGACTGTGGGGCTGTGTAATCAAACCACAATTCCCTCCCGGCTCTTTCCCCCATTCGGCATTGTTTGGTAATGAGAAAAGCAAACCATTTCTATGACTTCAAATAAAGTCTGGCTTTGCCATCGGTTAGGTGAGGTACCGAGGTTAGGAGCAGCCTTGATCCAAACAGCAACGGTCCTGGGAACCATTGCTTAACATTGGAATAGGAACAAGTGTGTTTGGCGAAAATGATATATTCATTTAATCCAGCATCCCATTGTGTCAATGCCTTGAAACTCAACAGAAGTTAAGGTCCAGTAGTTGTAATAAGAATGTAATATAGGTACAGGAGTAGACCATTCAGCCCATCGAGCCTGCTCCACCAATTGTATGAGATCACGGCTATATCTGCAAATTCAACCCATTTTGCTGCCATATCCCTTCGTACGCGCACAGCAAATATTCCACAAACAGCCGTGAAGTCAATGACTGATTCTATCTGGGGGGGATTGTTAGCCAGGACACCAGTAGAAATTCCCTTCACTTTTCGGATACAGCAATGCCGTGGGATCTTTAACGTCCACCTGAACAGGCACAGGCAGGACCTCAGTTTAATGTCTCATCCAAAGAACGGCGCCTCCGACAAGACGCTGTTTCGCCCCCAGCACTGCACTGGAGTGTCAGCAAGTTGACTCTCAAATGCATTAGATGTTATGTGGGCGACTTTATAATCCGGTCGGTTTAGCAGCCGTTGGCTTCTTTCCAATTTTCTAAGCGAAGTGACTTGGTTATTTCTTGAGGTCATGTCAACCGCTCTGGGTCGCTGCCCCAGGTGAAGGGTACTATGTGAGTGCAAGTTGTTGTTGTTGTTGGGTGAGACACTGTAGCGGGCAGTGATAAAGTGCAGTGTGGACGTGTTCAGATACCCTGGAGCTGATAGTGATCAATGACATGAAGCACGATCCCCATGGCTACTTTCAAGCCTTCTTTCCCATTAAATATCTGCTGACCTCAAACCAATTTCATGGCAAATTAGTTCTATCCGCCAGGTGCTCAGTTTGCCCTAACCTCGTCATTGACTTATTATCGTTAAAGCCCTCATTGTCCTGCGTTACAGATGCATTTGATGGCATTCTTTGTTGCCTAACTGCGTTTGAATGGCAGCGTTTACTCACTAAGTATACAACATAGAAAGAGCTTGTGTATTCAAACCTACTTAACTCTGACCACTTAAGTGTCAGCCAGGACTCGGTCCATATTACGCTCGACCTTGAGTCATGAACGTTACGGGTTCAAGCCCACACATATCGGGACTTGTGAATTCACAATCTCGGCTGACACTCAAGTCCAATGCACTTGACAGCAATTATCACTAAAGAGTTTTGAGAAGTATTGACATTCCAGGCGCTCTATCAAATTCAAGTGCCATTATTATTAATTATTATTATTAATAATAATAAAAGTCACTATAAAAAAGATAACTTCTTTCTCCTTTTCTCTCCACTCCACACCTCTCCTTTTTTNAATTGGAATGAGGGGGACTGGAAGAGGACATTAAAACAATGATTAACGGGGACGGAAATATAAAGTAGCCTTCAGCTACGAACCCAATTGGGACGTCGAAGGTAAACATTGTTCACTGTGGTTTTCGAATAGAATTAATGAAATATTTTAATAGCTATTTGGGATTGCTTCAAGGCACGGATAAATGGAACGAGTGACAGTGAAAATAGAAATATTGAAATTATTTCACTCACTAAAAGACCTGTTATTCCTTTGCCGCTAGTCATTCCCATCATTAACCCCCCCGCCCCCTCCCCATGTATTCTCTGTGTATTTTCCTGCATCAATTCACTTTACAGTATATTGCGAGAAAGCGCTTTGAGATGTCTCAACATTGTGATAAGGCGCTATATCAAATGCAAGGATTATTATTATTATTATTATTATGTGTAAGTTATAATCTAAGTTGCACAGATCATTCTAGCTGTTAAGTGTCAGCCTGGCTCAGTTGGTAGCACACTTGTCTCCGAGTCAGAAGGTTGTGAGTTCAAGCCCCAAGTCTGGACTTTGAACTCACAATCCAGGCTGACACTCCAATCCAGCGTTGGGGGAGCATTAAATTGTCAGAGGTGCTGTACTTCGGATGAATCATTAAAACAAGATCCCATCGTCCTGTGAAGGTGGACATTGAAGATGCAATGGCACTATTCAAAAAGAGAAGGGAGTTTCTCCCAGTGTCCTGGCCAACAATCCCTACGATAAAATTCATTCACTTCATTGCTGTGTGCAAATTGGCTGTTGCATTCGCTTACAAAATACAGTCACTCCACTTCACAATCCTGCAAAGTCCTTTTGCATGTATTATTATTATTATTATATTAAGGTTAAGAGATTGCCGTTTGCTTTCACACCAAACCACACAGGGAGAGAAAAGCATTACTAATTAGTTAACCTTCCCACATACCGCACATGCTTTGATATTCAGTATGAATGCATCCCCATCTATCAAACGTGAAGCCAAACCTTATTAACGCAAGCCACGTGTGGGTAATAGTACAAAGCTTAGCTCTTCAGCAACAGGAGTCTCTTAGCGGCCCTTTGCTTCAGAGCAATAGGCTCCTCGGGAACCTCGGGCCAATTGATAGTAATTGCATCAATGTAATGAATCTCTACCACTTTGGTCTCTCTGCTGTAACAGAACGGGTCAGCGACGGGGGTGAACTGCAGACCCCTCCGTCAATTGAAATCACCCGAGTGCTCAATAAGTTAGTAACTAGCCTCAAAGGACCGAGCAGTGAACACCGGCACTTTAACCTTCCTTCTTTAATTGTGTCAACTGGTCAATCCCTTCCTCCGCGGAATAAATCAACAGTTTGTTTTCTGTCCGCGTGAAGACTCTTCCCCGCACCTCCACCCCCCCACCCAAAGCTGTTACGAAGTCCCATCGAAAGCTGGATAATTTTAATTGTTCCTGAAGGATCCGATGTATGTTCGAAAACTCGACTGAGTATTCCAACCTGCTTTTCCTCCCCCCCCCCCCCCACCCCCACTGCACCAAATTAGTCGTTCCATTAATGGTCGGATTTCGTTCAAATTAATCGGAAGCTTACCTGTCGTGAGGTGCATTCGCAAAATGTGTTCTGGGGCATCGTTCTGGGATTTCATGTGGATATTAAAGACTCCACAGCGTTGTAGATAATGAGAAAGGAGTTTTTATACAATACAATTTACATGTCTACGCTCACAAAATATACAGTCAATTCACTTTACCGCATATCCTGTGAAGGGCTTTGAGACGTCTCAAAGACATGATACGGCGCTGTATCAAATGCAAGGATTATTATCATTATTACATTTGCACAGCCCTTTTCAGGATACCTCAGAGAGCTTGACAATGCTGGGTGGGCTGGGGGAGGGAGGACTGGGGAGATTGTACCGAGGCAATGTGATAATTTACTGTTCTGTTCGCAGGCAGGTCTGCATAACTCACTCGGGGCTCTGTCACTTGGAAGTTGTGGGTACGCCTTTTTCATGCAATAAAGAGTAAATCACCCATTCCTGTCAAATATAACGCTCACACTCACAGGGTGGGGGGGGAGAGAGGAAATGAGGGTGGACATCATGAGAGGGGGATTACGGATCCGTTGATTTACCTTTCCTCCCTCCCCCCGTCCCTGCCCGGTGAGGGTGGGTGTGCAACGCTTGAGTCTGATTGAGGAGGGTTTGGCATGACATTGCAAGATGCAGTATGTCAAAGTCCTTGGCAGATGATCCAATTATCATTTTGGCTGGATGTCAATGCATTAATATCCCAGAGACAAGAAGTGAGTAGGAAATTAAATTTCCAAGGTGCCAAGGTGGGAGAAGAAACATTAGGGTCACAGCAGATGTATTAAAATAACCATCTGGTGGCTGAACAGAACAAGATAATAATGATAATCATGGTCGTCGCATTTGATATAGCGCCTTATCGAGCCGTTGAGACGTCTCAAAGCCCTTCACACGACAGACTGATTGATTGCGTATTTTGGGGGTGAA